>NC_132937.1:12636892-13239048 GCF_034638445.1 Ciconia boyciana
CCCCACCCCCCGGTTTCCCAGCAAGGTAAACTTGTACTCCTCACTTCACAGCTAGTGCCCTCCCCCACCGCGCATACTCTGTAACTCCTCAGGGAAGCGGGGCCCGGAGCGCCCCCAACCCCGCACAGGGCTGACCTCGGGGTGGCCAGAGCCCGTTCGCCTCGCCCCGCCCCCAGCACACACCAGAGTGCGGGCAGGGGAACCTGCTCCCTCAGCCTCGCTCTTCCCCACGTCCCAGCCCCTATAATCAGCGGCTGGCATCGCCTTAGCAACAGGCTAACAAACCCCAGCAGGCCAATGACAAGGCGGGGACAGGGCGTGGCCTTCCGGATTATGCTAGGGTAGGTATGTGTTGAGTTAAACTTCACTCCGTGCGGCGAGTGTTCGCAGTCCTGCCCCTGCAGCCGAGGGAGGGGCAGTGGCGTCCCGGGACAGCTGCTTAAGTTTTTACGTGCCGCACATGCAACGGTGCGCACCCCGTCTCGCTTCTGGTGTCGGAACGTGTCAGATCTGTCCCTTCCCTGCTACCCTTTGTTCCCTTTCCAGCCAAAACCAAGCACCTACTATCGGGGTCAGCATTTGGATCTACAGTCCACGTGCAAAATCATTGCTGCTGCTGCTTAAGCAGACAGTTAGAAGCATGGGGTCGCCCTCCTACTTGCAAGCATACATCCTGTTATGAACGACTCATGCACGTCTGCACGTTTCTGTCATCTGCAAACCAGAGATGAACGAACTTTCACATGAGAGAATTATTTCTAAGGCGACAGTATAAAGAACACTTGAGCTACAAAGCCACCTCATGAGTGACCCGTGCTTGCTTGCATCACGATAACATAATTAAAATGAATAGCAACTCCACTCTGCTACAGTATTTATTTCAGAAGTGCTTAATAAAAGGCTCAATGCAATCTATAGTCGAACTTCTTTAAAATTACATTTTACTGCAGAGGATCTCTGCAGTAAGCATGCTGCGTATTTAAAACAAAAACAAAACAACACACCAAAACACCCGACCCAAATTATGTAATCAGTTTTAACATTTTCTTGTGCTAGGAATTAAGTCATCGCCACCACCTGACGTGTGCAACCAATCTGCGGAGAGAAGGAGTACTCCCTCCCTTCTCCCCAGGACCGGTCCCAAACAGGATTGAACCGCTTCTAACAAAGGGTGGAAACTTCAGAAAAAAAACCAAGCTTAGAGTCCCTTATACTTTCACAACGTAACTATGCGAACAATAGATTACCAAACTTAAGACCCACAATCCCGCTCACAGTGTAATACCCCATTTCCATACCCAAAATAAGGGAATTTGCAGGGCACTTTCCGTTTCCATAGGGGCTTAGCAGACCAGGTTCCAGAACTCCCCAACTCAGAAGCGATGCTCCGATCGTACAACCATGAACTCTTATTTGGCCTTTCAGACAGATTTTTACATTTGGGTCCCCCATAGGGGAGTTGAATAAAAGAAATGAAAGTAATTTACAAGTATACTAGTTTAGAACAAAGGAAGAGATGGAAAACTACAGGTGGGGTGGTGATAGCATGTCAAAGTAAGCCACAGAGAATCTTTTATCTGCCAACAATGAACCAACCTTAAAAAAAAATCATCGCATATCAGTCTGAAAGTCAGACCTGTATCTATTATGTGTCAAAAAGTCTAGTGTTATGTTTTAATTACACTTATGATTCGATAGGATGCTACCAAGAAAGTAATTTACCGCATATCTGGTTTTGATTTAACAGTTATTTTCCCCATAGAGAAACAAATCCTGCTAATATCACCAAGAAAAAAAACGACATTGCAGATCAAAAAAAACTGTATTAAAAATGCAAATCCTTATGAAAAGACTCTGTTAAAAGGCAGGTATTTTATGAAAGTCCTGTTTGCAGGTACTTTGAAAATGCACCTTAACACGGTTTTAATATTAAGTAAGTGTTCAAATAATCAAAAATAAAGCCTAAGAACATAACCAGCATTTCCTCATCTTTAGAAATAGCGAACTCTATGAGACTGCATATTAAAAAGGGATAAACCAGGACGATGCAAAGATGTGTCTTTTTCTGGAAAAACGTCTGCGTGTAGCGAATGAATAAGTGAAAAGCTTACCTCTTTCGTGCCCGAGTAGAACGTCCTTATGGTTAAAATACTCTACTTCTTCAGTGTAATTTTGTGTATAGGCAGTGTTGGATCCAGCATTTCTAGATTCAGTCCAACGTACTTTCGCATGTCCTCTTGCATGAATTTTAAGAGATTTTACTTTAATTTCCCCAGTAACTTCTAAATTGACCCTTCCTGAGACTGTGTCCCCGCTAGAATAGACGGGGATATTGCTGTCATTGAGACAGTCAAAGCTTATTGTCAAACTCTTCACCTTCCCCAGCACCATATTTTATAACAAAGTGTATAAAAATATACTGTAAGGGAAAAAAAAAAGTCAAGGTCTCGTACAAAATGCGATCTTCACTTTACACTGAACAACGCCTCTGCCGCGCAAAGAGCCTGCCAACAAGATCAGCGCGTCCCCTACAAATGCTTCATCGGAATTACTGACAAAACCCCAACTTCAGTAATGGTGATGATGGTGGTGGTGATGATGATGATGATGGTGGTGGTGGTGGTGGTGGTGGTGGTGGTAACAGCGGCAACAGCGGCGGCGGCCCAGCGCTGCGATCTCCTTACAAAGACAGCTACCCACACGCTGCCAGCTCACTTTAAGAACAGCTTTGTGAAAAACAACCCCGCCGCGCATGCGCGAGTCGAGTCGTGGCGGCAGTTTCCTCCGCCGCTTGCGCGTATCTTCCCTGTCGTGTGCGTTTTTCTTTTGCTATCGCTCCAGTCTCACGCAGAGAGCCGGAGTATTCCCTGGTGGAGCCAGGGTTCTGCTGCGAGCCCGCAGTGCGGTGTTGAGATAGGTACTGAAGAACTGAGAGAAAAGCGTCTGTGGCGGTGGGTGTGAGGGCTCCTTGTCCGGAGGGCTTCGACGTCTCGTTTCGTCTCGTCTCACTGCCTGGCACGGCCTGGGGGCCCTGGCTGGCTGGCCGGGAGGTGTCTCGGAAGGAGCTAGCAGCTGAAATCGGGCAGTGGGCGGTGAGCGCCGGGCCCCGGCTGGCTGGCCGGGAGGTGTCTCGGAAGGAGCTATCAGCTGAAATCGGGCAGTGGGCGGTGAGCGCCGGGCCCCGGAGTCTGGCTGCGGCCGGCACGGGTTCTCTCCCTCAGCCACGGGTTGCCTGGCTAACAGCAAAAATAGCAACGATTCTGTCGGGGAAATCGCTCGGCATGTCGCTCAGTTACAGATCTCGCCCAAAGCTTTTGCTTGTGAAGCGGCTAGTCCTGAGCAGGTTGTAGGCAGGGAGCCGGGCCGAGGCGGGCAGGTGAGCGGGGCACGGCCGCCTTTGCCGGCCTGGCCCTTCCCCCTCTTTCCCCCCCCCCAGCAGCACCCGCCGTATTCACTGAGGGGTGAGGGTACAAAAGCGAGGCATTATGCAAAAGTAAACATTTAAACCTCTATCAAGGTAAAGTTTCCTATGTTAATCCTTTTAAATATAATTGTTCTACAGTATCTTAGTTTGGGGTCTGGTTTGTTTGCTGCCGCTGCTGGTTTTTTTTCCCCTGTGGTGACATTTCTTGGATAAAGGAATGGCACCATTTCTTCCATTCATGGAGTTCAGACAGGAGGGTCACAATTCCTGTCCTTCCAGTTCTGGGTTCATTGCCACCATGGATCCACCACATCTGTCAGTGTGGATCTGCACAGAATTTAAAGTGCACAGCAGTTGCCTTCTGCAGGTCCTCGAAGATCTGTGAAGTTTAAAGACCCAAATCTTGCTAACCAAGTGGATATTCATATGGATTTGGGGGGAAGGAAGGGGACCTTCTTACATAATTTGGACATGGCATTATGGTGTTTTCTCATTTATTTTTTTAATACAGATGATGTATTTTGTATACTTGCTAGGTTCGCCCATTCCAGGCTTGTTGGAGATGGATAAAACATTTTAGTTTGCTGGTGTAACACTACCACCCCACACCCCCCCCACATTATATATGATCTACTAACTTGCCTTCCTCTCTCAGTAGAATTGCTGTCTCTTGCCAAGCCATTTTTGGACACGCAACTTCAGAATAACATGGCTGCTGTCATGATGTGGGATGTGTTCTAAGCATTTCATGCGAGTAGGCTATTAGGAAGATCACTTCATTTGTGAGCCAACTTGTAGTATATTAGATTTGAGCAATATGCAGACTGTTGGAATCCTGATCATATGTCATACTGGGCAGCAGACAGCTCTTTCCAGTTTCTGGATTATAGTCTGGTGGAAAATGCAGTGAATGGTAAACCCTACTTCTCAGACATATTGGATATGTTGAGAACAGTACTGATAAATCTAAGTTTCACTGCAACAGTGGCACAGCAGCAATTCAGAGCAATTTCTGGGGCTGGAGACATAGTTCAGACTTCTTGGATGTTTTTCTAAACACATAGAACTAAATCCATTGATATTTCTGGGAAATTTGGATTTCTATGCAATGCAAAAATACACAATCTTTGAAGCTCTCTAACTTGCATATATTGATATGCTGTTGTTCTGAGTTAATTAAAAGATATCATGAGTGATCAGATGTACTGATTTACATGAAAGTGACGCAGTTTTCAAGACTAGTTAGTAGTATAGGTGTAACCAGATGTAACCAAAATGATTAGTTTGTTATTTTGTAACTAAGCAACATAGAGATAGGAGCGGGGTAGATAATACTTTAATATTGTGTTTGTACACCTATGGCTATGGATATGCTGCTATGCCCAAAGACAATTGGACGAGGAGTAGTATGGTCATGCTGCTATGTTCCCAGTACAGCCCCAGCCCATCTCGACAACGAATCGAGGGTGGTTAGAATAATTGGTTTGTGTTAAGGGTGCCAAATCATTGTTAGGGACCATGCACCATGAAGAAGGGAAGCAAGTTACATAAGCAAGGTGATGTTGCGCATGCCCATAAGAAGGGGTCAACTAAAGGACACACCTGTACGACCACCAAGGACCACCAGAGACCCCCACGGAAGCCCCTTGGAGCTCAAGGACGCATGCGTAATGACCACGCAAATATGATAATTAGTTCTGGGAAATAGAATGAATATGCATGATCATTCCGGGAAATTTGATGCATATGTATGTAATTGGACAATATAAGTTTTGGTTGATGTAACCTGCGGTATGCACGCTAGGTGGAACGATCCCCCGTGCATCTGGCGCCATAATAAAGAATGCCTGCTTCTTAATACTACATTGGTGTTAAGGAGTTGGATTCCTGATTTCGGTGACATAGGGACAACTTTTATCCAAGATAAAAGTAACAGGTGCCCCCCCAAGCAACCATGTGTACCGTTTGCCCTGGAGGTCACGCCCCCTCTTCTGGTCATGTGGTCTGTTGCGATTGGGTGTCAGGACCAGTTGCCCCTTCCAGTTTACCCATAAGTACATCAGACCAGGAAGTTCCTTCCCCCTACATACACAGGGGGCCACTTTTTTTTTTTTTTTTTTTTTTTTTTCAGATGCCATTTTATGACAGGGAGCTGCCATTTTGTTAAACATCAAAACCCATGTGTTTTCATACTGCTCTGTGATTGGCTGACAGCCCTTTCTTGATATCGTCATACCCACGTGTTCTCAGGCAGCCCTGTGATTGGCTGGCAGGACCAGCCACCCCTTTCTGTTTACAGAAGCATGTCAGAAAAGGAAGCCCCCTCTCACTACAGGCAGGGAGGACGCTACTTTTGACAGCGTCATTCCCCATGTGTTTTCGTACTGGTTTGTGATTGGCTGAGGGCTGTTTTTGACACTGTCATACCTACGTGTTCTCAGTTCTCCCTCTGGTTGGCTGCCTGCTTCCTTTGGACCAGGAAATGCTCAGATATAAAAATATATACTTTTATATGCAATGTATACAATATATACGTATATAGGAATATATATAAAGGAGTGTACAAATATATATATATGTATTTTATTTATGTATACATAGTTACACTATTTTTAATGTATCCTTATATATGTATGTGTGTATCTCTATATAGATATATATATACATTTATAAAGATATAGCGCAATTGGCTGTTGCTGTCAGATGACCCGGACATCAAGTGTCCCTGATAGTCCGCCAGAGCCATGGCATCGCTTACGATCCTGTGTTTGCCATCAGTGATCGGGTGAGTCGCCGCATGGGCGCATTGATGCTCATCTTTCTTACTGCCTCAGTAAAGTTTGGGTTATAATGTGTTGTCAGACTCCATTACTGTTCGGACCACACTAATTGGCATAGTCGACAGGATGGAGTCTTTCCAACACCTGCCGGAGACTTTAGGAAAGGAGCAAGGTTGGAGCTCTCCCCAACGGGTAGAGGATTGGGTCCGAGATAATTGGACGAACCACCAGGCTATCAGGGATGAATTTGAACAGTGGCATGAGGCCAGCCGTTGCAAACAGGGTAAGGGCAAAGGTGCCTTGATCGGCCTCCCGAGTTGTGCCCTAGATGCTGCCTGGGCTTAAATTACCGGGCTGCGTAGCGCCCTTGAATGGGGGGAAGAAGCTAAGCAAGAGGACGAGAGGGACGCAGCAGAATGGCGATCCAACTGCCTGGCCTCTCAAACCCACGTATCAATATTGGAGCGTAAGTAAGCCCCCTTGGCCCAGTGGGGCCCAGTTCCCTCGAGGCCCGGCGCGATCATCCTGTTACAACGGTCCAAGTTAGGGCTGCCATCTCCCAAGACGATGATGATGATGATAACTGGGACGGAGACATTTTTGGCCCCAGACCAGACCCTGACCCCCTTCCGACCCTACAGAGGAAGACACACCTGCCCCTCCATATTCCCCTCCACTCTCCTTATATCTTGTTGTATTTGGTTTACGTGGCAAGGTTTTGGTAGTGGGGGGGGCTGTAGGGGTGGCTTCTGTGAGAAGACATCAGGAGCTGCCCCCGTGTCAGACAGAGCCGGTTTCAGCCAGCTCCAAGATGGACCTGTCGCTGGCCAAAGCTGAGCCAATCATCAGCGACATTGGTAGCGCCTCTGTGATAACATATTTAAGAAAGGGTAAAAAAAACGCTGCGCAGCAGCTGTGAGAGAGAGGAGTGAGAATATGTGAGAGAAACAACTACGTACGCATGTCCACACCACCGCTTCTGTTAAAAGATATTTACTATGCTCCTGGGGAGGTGGGAAGCTTTGGGGGTATAAATCCCCTTTTTGAAGGTGCTAAAAGGAGAATCGCTGTTCTGAACAGATGCTAAGCGGCAACCTGGCTTGCAAGCCAGGATGCTTACAGCTTAAACCAAGTGGCAAGAAAGCACTTTAAAGGAAACGGGATGATTGTGGCAGAGGTAGATGCACAATGGCAGGCAGGCTTAGTGGATATGCAACAGTTTTCCAGAAACAACGATGGTGTTAAGTGCTTCTTAACAGTGATAGACATATTATCCAAGCATGCCTGGGCTATTGGTCTAAAAGGCAAAACAGGTTCTGAAATAGCTGGGGCTTTTAAAACAATTTTTAGCGGGGGGCAGAAGCCTCAGAAATTACAGACTGACCAGGGAAAAGAATTTTTAAACCAGCCTTTAAACAAGCTGTTAAAGCAGTGCAATGTTCATTGTTTTGTTACTAATAATGAAGTAAAAGCCTCTGTCATAGAGTGTTTTAGCAGGACGCTCAAAACCAAGATGTGGAGATATTTTACAGCACGCAACAATTTTTGCTACATTGATGTGTTGTTGGAGTTTATAAAGAGCTATAACCATAGCTTCCACAGAACTATCGGAGCCAGGCCTGTGGACGTGAACCCTTTAAACTCTGCAAGGGTTTGGAAAACCGTATATGTGGCTGTGTTTAAAATTAAAGAACTTGTGCCTCTGCTCAAAAAGGGAGACCACATCAAGGTGTCTAGAACAAAAGAGAGATTTGAGAAAGGTTATGAGCAGACTTTCACAGGTGGAATTTTCATAGTAGCTGAAATTGTGAGAAGGGGACAGATACCTGTATACCACTTACTAGACTATGGTCATGAAGCAACTGAGGGGACATTTTACCCTGAAGAACTTAAAAAAGTGAATCCCGATGAGGACAGAATCTACAAAAATGAGAAGACAATTGCTGCAAAAGGGAAAGGAAGAAAGAAACAGCTGATGGTGAAGTGGGGTTGCTGGTCCCAGAAATTTAGCAGCTGGATAGAAGCCTTCCAAGTTCAGGACATCTAGTGCGGTGGGGGGGGGTGGGGGAGAAGGATGGCAGTTTCTACATCATGCTACTCAGCAATGCCAGCGCCAGAATCTTCCCACAAAACACCAGCTCGAACTTTACTGTACAGCTGGTGACGTCCCTGGAGTTCTCAAGGAAGTGGGAGGTGGGGCTGGCAGTACCCGCGCAGCTGGAATAACATCAATGAAGACACCATCTTTGAAATAGCGCTGCAGGGTAAGACATGGTAGTATACTTTGGGGAAAGGCTATTATCTGTCCCTCTCCATGTCGATGGAACGTATGAACCGTCTTATTAACCCCCAAAACAAAGCTTCAGCCATTGACTCTCCAGCAGTGGGCCTGGTCTATGACCCTGTCATAAGGAAAACAAAGCTCAAAATGGATGAAAAGCCTTACACTTTTTCTACTGCTGGGGATCTAGCACATATTTTGGGGGCTTCTCTGGATGTTGCTGCTAAGAAATTTCCCTTTGTGGTGGACATCACCAGTGGGTTTAACTCGCTCTACCTCTACACAGATCTTGTAGAGCACCAGCTTGTCAGAGACTTTTTAGTTCCATTATTCTGCTGCATTCTGACTGGCGGTAATAACAACAAGGTCGTTATGGTGACGTATGATAAGTCGCACTATGTGCCCGTAAACTGCCAGCACATTGACACGATCAGCACTGAAATAAAGAACAAGCACATCTCATTTCGCTTTGAGAAAGTGTGAAGCTGCGTCTTTGGCCTCTGAATTCTCCGATGTTTTAAGAAACCACACCAAAATGGTAGTGGTAAGAAATTTCGGGGACCCATCCTTGTACATGAATTATTACAGAGCCCAGGCCGACAATGGTCTCCCTGGTTTTCAAGGCAGTCCTGTGAAGAATAGTGCAGGTGTTTAATGTGTTAAGCCACACGTTAAAAGCGCTGTTCAAGATATTGCAAAAAACGTGTTTGGACATGTTTCCAAGTTTCTCATGGACAAGTTGGAAACACCGTCAAATCAGGAGGGTTCAGAACTTGCTTATATCCAAAGAAAAAGCCTTAAAAGAAAGAAATCCATGTCACGCCCCCAAAGGGAAGGCCTGCTTCAGCCCTTTTAAAGAAAAAGGTAGGAGGGCACCAGACAACAGTCTGACCAGGACAAGAAGAAGAAAAAGAACAAGAAGTCAGGCCAAACAGTGCAAAAGAAACAGAAAACCCAGAGAAAGAGGTCCCGTTCTACCGCTAGAAAAGGAAATCTATTTTAAAAGGGATGGCTTTCATTCATGGATGCTCATAAAAATGTAACAAATCTGAGCTGGATTTGTTTGAAGTGTCCCCAGCACAGACCAGGATTGAGAAAAGCCTGTTTATTGAGGTGCCTCCACTTTCCGCTATTGCAGAGTCTGCACCTCTGGACTTTTTCATAGCTGTGAATGAGCAAGATTACATAGACCTGAAACCCCCACACTGCTGTACCTGTGATTAAGGAGGAAATTGCTGACCCTACTCCCAGGCCTTGGCACAGTCATAGCCCAGGAGCAGAAGCCCCTCCCCTACCTGCCTCGAGCACTCACTGGATGCAAGCCTATACTGGGAAACAGTTATGCTCCCTGGGCATCCGGTTTCATAAAAAGCCAGGGGAAGGCTGGGTGTGTTGTAATAATCAAATGTAGATATAGAAATTCACTTAAAGATTGATGCTGTTATAGAAATTCACATAAAGATTGATGCTGCTATAGAAATCCGCTGTAGAGCCCTACCCTATCTCCATAGGAACTTAGACAACGTACCTTTGTCTAATAAGTAGGATGTGGCTGTCGAAAAGCAGAAGTGTAACTGATGTATTACTAGTCTAGTTAGTAAACCATGAAGAACCGCTTGGATCTGCCAAAAAGGTAGGAAACTAGGGGACAGGTAATTCCGGCAGGGGGAGATTGCGACCACCGACTCACGGACCACCTACCCCAATTATACCACCGACTCAAATGATGAGGTTGAAGAACAACAACTAAGTATGCATACTAATTTACATGCTAGGCGAGGAGATTTTAGCCAATCATTTAGTAGGAGAATACTGCATATGTATTAGGAAGTTGAATATGTTAATGCTTTGTGTATAAATAACTGTTAATTTGAAAGCTGTGTGTGCTGTCTTGGGACAGGCACCCATATCTGCGCAAATATGCAATAAAATACCTCTGCTCTGTGTGTATATTGGCATTTTGCACACCAGGTAAACGAACCCCAATTTTTGGGACAACAGGTGGAGTGGCTCAGGTGGCTCTGGCGCACTGGGGCAGCTCAAACTTACCTCAATGAGGGGGAAGTGGCTGTCCTGTCCTTTGGACCCGGGGTGCAGTTGCAACCAGTCCCAGGGGCAGGTAATGTTTTCACTCTGTGGGACACCACCTTGGGCATGGTGTGGGCTCTGCCCTGTGATGAGTGAGAAGGGAAACCCAAATCATGGGCCGCAGTCGAGCAGCTTGAAACTACTGTGGAGCACTCTAGCCATCCACGATTTTCTCGATCAAGCTGGTATCAGAAGGAATCCCCTGGCCCTCCATGGGGGACAGTGCTGCCTGGCCAAAACCGTGGCCCCCCCATCTGACGCCCTTGGGTGTAGTGCTACAGCAGCTACAGGGTACTGATGGCGGACCCCCCACGTGGACAGAAATTGTCAGACTGGGAGGGGATGAGTGGTCAGTTTTTGATAAGACCCCCACTTCTCGAGTACATGCTGTGGCAATGGCTTCTGTACCCAGCGGTCAGATATGGAGGAATTCTCGCCCAGGCAGAGGACGGGGCACCTCTGCCAGCCAAACAGAGAGAGGCTGCCTCTGGCGGCTCCTGCTGGAAAGGGGCTTTACCCCCCCCATTTGATAAATTGCCGAACAATGTTTTGTTACAGCTTTTGAATGGCCATCGGCAGGTGGCCTCCGTGAGCCTTGTAGCACCTCCCAGCGCCCCGGTGTTAACTCCTTCGGCCCCTCCTTCCTCCCTCTCTAAGGTGCTGCCAGAAAACTTGTGGGCAGGTATCCGCTGCCAGACGGAGATCTGCCTCCTAGTTCTGTTTTCCGGCAGACCTTTTTTCTTACCCCATGTCCTAGCCCCTGATTAGAAGTTGTTGCAAATGCCTAGAGCCGCCGACTCGGCCCAACTACTGGACCACACTGGACGGATGGACTGATCTGGAAAATCCTCCTGCTATATTGCTGTTTATTGTAGTCGTTTTACTTGTACTACTGTTGGTTATTCTGTGCAAGCCTGTGGATACTGTTCTTAGGGACAGTCCAACAGGGCCTTGCTGTTTGGGATTCTAACTTGTTAATTCGCACATCTCAGGTACTGGCGGATGTTGGAAAGGGAACTGATTGTTGGATTCGTACACAACATCCTGCATCTGGGGACCAAGGGGTTCCCGTGGTGGGAATGCCGGTATCGGTGGAATTTTGGGGCCATGCACCTAAAACTTTTGTCAGGTATTACTCTGTTCAGGCTAATCTCTCAACCACCGACGCTTGGAGGAGGGCATGCGACGACTGGATTGTAGCCTCTCTATGCTACAGGGCAACAGGTCATCCATTTCCCAACCAGTCTCAACCAGGGGGTAGCTATCCCTTTTGCAAAACTACTTATACTTTTGACCTCAAGGGAAACTTCACTGCCCACAAT
Source organism: Ciconia boyciana (assembly GCF_034638445.1). Classification (NCBI taxonomy): domain Eukaryota; kingdom Metazoa; phylum Chordata; class Aves; order Ciconiiformes; family Ciconiidae; genus Ciconia; species Ciconia boyciana. Next base: position 12,648,788 of record NC_132937.1, read on the forward strand.
CTGAGTGGGGAATCTGTAACGGCTGTTAACCACTCCTGATCGACCTCTGGATCTCGGGAGGGGCTCCGCCTTTAGAGTAGACCGACTATCCACTGCTGCCTTGGTGAAGAACAGATCAGAATTCTACATCCTCCAGAACTTTACGGGCTGTGATCCGTACCCTGATCAACTACTAACCATGCAGCGGGGTCCATCCTACACCATGCAAACCTACCATGCCAATATTGGCAATTGCCTGAGAGGCACCACTTGCTGCTGTGACCTTAGCACAATAGGTACACTCGGCCTATACTGGCTGTGTGGCAACCGTGCCATGAAAAACTTCCCATGGAGCCAGGAGGGGACCTGCACACCTGGATGAATAGTGCCTGGGGTGCATGTTGAAGAAAGCCTCTTCATGACCCATGTCCGCAATTACCCTGACGCCCTGCGACATCAATGTGGTATTGACCCTTTGGCAGAACAAGGATCCGTATTTCACCAGTTTGCCCTGGGCCCTCCTTCCTTGGCTAGGGGGTCTCCGAGTTGGAGAAAGCAATCGTCAATCTCTCTGCTACCCTGGAAAATATAGGAAACGCAACAACCGATGCCATCCAAGCACTGCAGCAAGAAGTCGCTCAGGTATCACAGATTACTGTTCAAAACTGTCTAGCCTTAGACTACTTGCTGGCCGTGCAAGGTAGCGTTTGCGCGTTAGTAAATACTACCTGCTGTGTCTATGTCAACCAAGATCGACGCATTGAGACCAATCTTAAGAAAATCCAGGAACAGCTAAAGCCCTTGCATCAGGTGGCAACCGAAAATACCGATTGGGGAATTGGCAAATTGTGGTCATGGCTTACCTATTCTTATCTTTTCTCAGATTATCTTTTCTCAGATTATCTCCTTATCTTTTCTCAGATTATATAAACTCCACCTCCGCCAGAAGCAGGAAGCTTCAGGCTACCCAGCCTGCTGCACAGATGATGACAGAAAAGCTAAATACATTGAAGATTACAGGCGGAAAGAAAATGTCATTTTGCATCCTGAACATATTAAGAAAAACCCTGCCAAATGCCAAATTGTGAAACTGTTTTTAAATCCTCTGTGGGGAAAATTGGGACAGACATCCAACCTACCCAACACCACCATTGCAAGAGAACCAAGTGAATTGTATGGTTACCTCTTTTTTCCGGCTTATGATGTGTCCTCCTGTGATTTTATTGATGAGGATGTGGCCACTGTCTCATGGAAGTACGCCAAAGGACATGTGACCCTGGAGTGCAACGCTAACATTTTTATAGCTTGCTTCACCATGGTGTACAAGTGCCTAGAGCTTTATGATCTCTTAGATGCCCTGCAAGACCTTTGCCTTTATGATGACACAGACTTTGTAATATTTGTGAGTCATCCTGGGGACTGGAACCCCTTGCTCGGTGACTATTTAGGTGAGTTGACGAGCGAGTTGCCACCAGATGAGCACATTGCTGAGTTTTCATCATCAGGCCCCAAATCCTAAGGCTACTTGCAGTCTGGAGAAAAGTGTTCTTTAAAGGTTAAAGGCATCACTCTAAATGCAACAAACAGAGAAAAGATGAATTTTGAGGCCCTGAGTGATCTCGTGTTGGATTACGGCATAAATCCAGACAGTGATGACCCTAAAAAGATCATGACAGAACTGTGCTCTATCATCAGGAACAAGCAGAAGTGGGCAATAGAAACCAGGCCCCTTGGGAAGATGCAGAAGGTGGTCTACAACAAAAGGGTACTACCTAAAAATTTTTAAAGCCTCCCCTATGGTTTTTTATTATGGGCATGTGCTGGAGGCACCTCTTTTCTGTTATTCTGGTAGGGCCTAGCCAACTGTGGGAAAAGTTATTTTGTCAAAACTCTTTTGGAGAATGCCGACTGCTTGCTGTCTGTTATGCCTGAGAATACTGCGTGGTGTGGCAGTTGTTGGCAACCACTGTGTCAGGAACTGCTCTGTAAATAACCTTTCATCAAATTTGTGGAGGACTTACATGAAGGCCTTAGCCATAATCATTTATTTCCTAATAAAGTAAATATGGTTGTGGTTGATGATTTGATGAACTCATCAAATGAGTGTGATGCTTGTGAGTGTGATGAAATTGAGAAAGCTTTGACTAAGTATGTGCATTGCAGGAATCTTTGCATCCTGTACATTGTCCAGAATGTTTCTTGCCAGGGTAAAAAGATTCACACCATCACTCTCAACACTAAATATATGGTGCTATTTAAGAACCTCTGAGATAAGCTTCAGGTTGCATCCCTAGCCAGGCAGATGTATCCTGACAAGGCCCAGTTCTTTTTAGAAGCATTTGAAGGTGCTATGAAGGCACTATGTGAGTCCCTGGTTGTTGATTTAAACGCTTCTACCCTAGAGGCTTTTAGGCTAAGAACTGTTTATTTCCCGCCAGAGCAGCCGGCCATTTACATCTTGGGTAAAAAAAAAAAAAAAGACTGATGTTTGGCAATAAATAAAGATGGGCAGGACTGACACCCTGAGTTGCTATTGTTGCAGACTTGGGAACATGATGTCCCAGTGTCTGAAGAGTAACCTGTCCCTCCTGGAGCTGTTGATCCAGTTCTCCCCCCTGGAAGAGGAAAGCAATACTCTGTGCTGCTTCTGATGATGACCTCATAAAAGCCATTTCTGAAATTCCCCTAAATATGTTGAAGGGGAATATTCCATTAACACCCCACCAGATACGCATGCTGAAAAAGGACCATAAATTCATTAAAAGTCTGAGTAGTAAAAGTGTGTTCTTCAAAATAAAAGCTACTGGTGAAGCACGCTGGTGGGTTTATCGGTCCTCTTCTAAGTTTTGCTCTTCCACTCATCATGGGGCTTTTGGTAAAGCAATGGTGGAATATGTGGAAAACCTGTATCTGGTGCCTGCAAATAGGGTAGAGCACCTAAGGGTGCTGCCATTACCCAAGGAAGACATGAGGGCTGATGCAGTCCTCTCTTTGGATGCTGAAATGAGGGACATTGTCCAGAAACCAGGCTTGATGGCCTACGAGAAAGCTAAGGTGTATGCAGCCACTCTTTAAAAGTACTTTGCACATGTGAAGCAGACCAATCAGGAAAGGGAGAAAATAACTTGTTTTTCTGGAAGAAAATGAGACAGAAGTGGAAAAGCCCCTGGAGACTCCTGAGGCACCAGACCCTGTTGTTCAGGGAGTGCTGTATAACTTGCATCCATGGTATTGGAAGAATGCACAAGTGCTCCTAGGGAGACAACAAGCATATTTCTTCTTGGGACAACCAGGGAAATTTTTTATACAGAGGAGATGTTATCAAGGGGTCCAGCCTGCTCAATTTAGTTCACTGCGTCCTTCAGACTCATTCCCCTTCTAGCCTGAGACCACCTAAAGGCTGGAATGTTTTTATGAAAGCCATGGCTGTGGTGAATGTCCCATGTTCTGTCATGGGTCATACAGCAAACTGGGATCTCTTCGAACAACTAGAACTGAGGAGGACTGAGAAGCACCACAAACACCACCTAAGAAAGGAAAGATACCTAAAGCCCAGTGGCTTACCCTGTAAAGTTTACTGTTGACCATAAAAGATTCATAAAGTCTTTAAACTTTTTTGTCCACAGTGTCCATTGTTGGGGCAGGATGTTAAATATATACACACAGAGCCTTGCTGTTGGGCTGTAAGTTTTATTTACAGAATACACTTATGAAAATCATTACAAGAGATGCATGTCTGGGTCTTCTGAAACATATTTTGAGTAGCTCTGGTCATGGGGAAAGCTCCATATTCATATTTTACAAAAAGCATCACCATCTGCTCATTTTGTGCTAGCTCATTAGAATATAGTTTTAAAAGCTGTTCAAGAGGTAATCCCTTGTTATGATAATGTAGGAAAAAGACACAGTGGTATACGCAGGCTGTGGATAGGGGATGCTGCAGTTGCTTCCCATATAGATCCGATGTTAAAACCTACTCTCTTTAGGTGGGCCATCTTTTCTTGCGTTGTGTAATACAAATAACCAAAGGTGGCCCCCACCAGAGGATTCCAGTCATTTTCATGGTAGCATTCAATACAGCCATGGAAAAAACACCCATTAAATTCAAAAGCTGTCAGCACCCCATCAATGATTGCATAGCCATCCAAGAAGTAGGATCCTACTTGATATTCACCACCTTGTAATGCATGACGGATTTGAATATTTTCCTTTCCTTTTCAGCCACATACAGAAGCCATTCAATAGACGGGGTCAAATATTTCTTTCCTCCAGTGATAGCCATCTGGAGGGAGAAGTGCAACCATGTTAGGTTTAAGGAACATAAACCCGTACACGGCCATGCAAGTAGAGGCCAGCATAGTATGCTGAAAAGGATCTATACAGTGATACACCTTCACCTTTTCATCATCATCTTTCTCATAGAATGTTCAATGAGTCATCACCATAGTCTCATTCCTGTATGATCGGCAGGCCTCCCTCAAAATTTTTGCATCTTGCTGGCAATAGTAACTCAGCACTTTGTGCAAGTCAAACATCTTCTCCTGATTAGCTGTGTGCCATGCTAAGAACTGCTTTTTCTCTTCAAGCATCATGCTGTCCACCCCATAATCTTCCAGTGGTGGAAGAGGGCCCACATAACTTTGATTTTCAGCAGTGTTGAAAAAATGGGGAAATAACCTTTGCAGCCCTCGATACCCAAAGCTTGGGGAAGGTTGCTTAGTTTCATGGGTAAAAAATTTAAAGAATCTATGAAATGTATACTCAGGCTGGGTACTTCTATGTACATGAGCTTACCACCTTGGGACGGGGCAGAGAATCAGAAAGGCAAAAGCAAGAAAACTTGTGGATTGAGATAAAGACAGTTTAATAGGTAAAGCAAAAACTGCGTGTGCAAGCAAAGCAAAATAAGGAATTTATTCATTACTTCCCATCAGCAGGCAGATGTTTAGCCACTTCCTTGAAAGCATGGCCTCACCATGCTTAACGGTTACTTGGGAAGACAAACACCATAGACACAAATGTTCCCCCTTCTTCCTCCTGTCCTTGAGCTTTTATTGCTGAACATGACTTCATATGGTATGGAATATCTCTTTGGTCAGTTCAGGTCACCTGACCTGTCTGTGTCCCCTCCAAACTTCTTGTGAACACTGTCGTGGTTTAACACTTGCTGTGGGGGCAGAGTGGGAAAAAGAGAAAGCCTCGACACTGTGCAGGCACTGTTCAGTAGTAGCCAAAACGTTGGTGTGTTATCAACACTGTTTTAGCCACAAATGCAAAGCACAGCACCATATGGGCTGCTGCGAAGAAAGTGAACTCCATCCCAGCAAGACCCAGTACACCAGTGCTCTCCAGATTGGTTACGTGGATGCGTATTCACCAACCCGCTCACTGATCTTGGAGAAACATGGGCCATAGGGAGCCAGTCGCTCAGGTAAATGCCTATAAATGTTCCTCTAGAGTAGGGGTCTACTGAAGAAAACATGGGCATGCTACTGCCATGTAAGGTATGATTCTCTCAAACCACGCTACCATTGGTGGAGCCGAGGGGTGGCGCAACTGTTACCCACATTCAAAAGGCATTTGCACGATTGGCTGTTGCTGTCAGATGATCTAGACATCAAGTGTCCCTGATAGTCAGCCAGATCCACAGCATCGCTTACGATCTTGTGTTTGCCATTGGTGATCAAGTGAGTCACCGGGTGGGCACATTAATGCTCATCTTTCTTACTGCCTCAATAAAGTTTGGTTTATAACGTGTTGTCAGACTCCATTACTGTTCGGACCACATGCTCCCAAGTCCTGAAAAGGCATTTGAAAGCCCAGCTTCACCCCCACCCTCAAATGTAGCAGGGGTGGTGTAGGAGGCAGCAGACCGACCCATTGGCTTCCACGGAGCATGTTCAGCAGTGGGAATAGCTGATCCAGAGGTTTAGAGCTAGACGTTATGTAGAAGAATACAGATTTGTTAGGTCAGGTATCACTACATGAAGCTTATGAAACATTTGTTCAGGGTGTAGAGCAAATTTTTGATCATTTACACCAGCTGTTTGAACCTGGTGATTACGCTCAGCTCTGTCTTGAAGCTGTCAGCATGCATGACTATATTCTCCCACTATTAATTGAAACAATATGAATGCTGCAAAATTTTTAGACTGGGTCGGTATTCTCCTTCAAAGTAAAAGAGAACCGTGTTTCAATCAGAGTTTCCGCCTGGCTGTCATTATTGTAAAAGCTTTTGGGGGTGGGGTACATAGAATCCTGCAGTCTATCCTCCATTCCAAACTTATAGATAAAAGGTGTTTCTATTTAATTGATCTAAATAACAGTGACAATAATCTCTGTTTTTCTGGGAGACTTGCAGCGCTTACAGCTGTGAGGGACCCGACAGATGCAGAATTGTTAAGCAGAGCAAAAGAGCTATGTGACAAACTGGGGCGGCCTGTGCACAGGAAGGCCACGCTGAGTGACATCCCCTTGTCTGAGGATCTGCTAAATGTTAATATATGCATCAACCTCCTATCTGAGGGAAAAAAGGGTTGGGGGGATTTTTAAGCCAAACGACAATCTTAGATGTCCCAAGACCTGTTTCCTCCTTTTACATGATGAACATTATTATGGTGTTAAGGATGTCAGGAAGGTATTTGGCGTGAGAAACTTTTGTGAGCTTTGTCATACATTGTATAACCATGGCCATAGCTGTAAATATTATTGCTGGCTCTGCTTGTCTCGTGACTGTGCGTTTAACTTGGGGACAAGGATAAGACATCCCAGCTTCAGGCTGTTGTGCAGGTCTAGGAAATGCTTACAGATGCACAGGGTTCTGGCTATTTAAAACCAAATTGATTGTTTGGCTTTGATTTTCTGTGAAAAGTGTAAGGCCTATGTAGAAAAGCATCATGAATGTAAAGGCTGGAAGTGCAGAATGTGCTATAAACAGATCTGTAACATAAACCAGCACCAGTGTTTCATGCCCGTGATCAAAAATCCAGAAGAAGGGCAAGGCTATATTATCTATGGTATGGAATATATGTGGGAAACCGTGACATGTATCATGAACTATGTTTTTGCCATTGAGTTAGCTCTGAATGCCCCTTGGGATGAAGAAGGGGCAGAAAGGAAAACAGAAGGAGAATGGGAGTTTAAAGGGGACACACGTTTTATGGACTTTTTTCAGTTGTTTATGGACACAAAGTTTTGGGGCTACACTTTCCTAGCGCATAATGCCAAAGGCTATGGTAGCTACTTTGTTGTTAGTCAGCTTCTGAAGGAAAAAATGTGTGTGCAATTAACCACCCAAGGTGGTTAATGGTCTCCTGGTTTTCAAGGCATTCCTGTGAAGAATGGTGCAGGTGTTTAACGTGTTAAGCCACATGTTGAGAATGGCTGCTGTGTGAGAAAATACACACAGCTCGTTCAGATGATTGGTAGCCATACGAAAAACTTTTCCCTGCTGGCTGACAGGGAAGAGTTTGCTAGTGGCTATACCCTGTTAGCCTTTGACCTGTCTCCAGACCAAGAATGTGCTGATCACTATTCCCTGATTACAACAGGAAACCGCTTTGCAGGGGCCTTCACCACCACCATTAATATGATCGTGTACAGTGAATTTGACAATGTGATAGAAATAAACCAGAGGAGACATGGGGTCTTCAACTACATGTGAGGATGGACACTGAACAGCTCTCGTGGTTTTCTTCAGTAGACCCCTACTCTAGAGGAACATTTATAGGCATTTACCTGAGCGACTGGCTCCCTATGGCCCATGTTTCTCCAAGATCAGTGAGCGGGTTGGTGAATACGCATCCACGTAACCAATCTGGAGAGCACTGGTGTACTGGGTCTTGCTGGGATGGAGTTCACTTTCTTCGCAGCAGCCCATATGGTGCTGTGCTTTGCATTTGTGGCTAAAACAGTGTTGATAACACACCAACGTTTTGGCTACTACTGAACAGTGCCTGCACAGTGTCGAGGCTTTCTCTTTTTCCCACTCTGCCCCCACAGCAAGTGTTAAACCACGACAGTGTTCACAAGAAGTTTGGAGGGGACACAGACAGGTCAGGTGACCTGAACTGACCAAAGAGATATTCCATACCATATGAAGTCATGTTCAGCAATAAAAGCTCAAGGACAGGAGGAAGAAGGGGGAACATTTGTGTCTATGGTGTTTGTCTTCCCAAGTAACCGTTAAGCATGGTGAGGCCATGCTTTCAAGGAAGTGGCTAAACATCTGCCTGCTGATGGGAAGTAATGAATAAATTCCTTATTTTGCTTTGCTTGCACACGCAGTTTTTGCTTTACCTATTAAACTGTCTTTATCTCAATCCACAAGTTTTCTTGCTTTTGCCTTTCTGATTCTCTGCCCCGTCCCAAGGTGGTAAGCTCATGTACATAGAAGTACCCAGCCTGAGTATACATTTCATAGATTCTTTAAATTTTTTACCCATGAAACTAAGCAACCTTCCCCAAGCTTTGGGTATCGAGGGCTGCAAAGGTTATTTCCCCCATTTTTTCAACACTGCTGAAAATCAAAGTTATGTGGGCCCTCTTCCACCACTGGAAGATTATGGGGTGGACAGCATGATGCTTGAAGAGAAAAAGCAGTTCTTAGCATGGCACACAGCTAATCAGGAGAAGATGTTTGACTTGCACAAAGTGCTGAGTTACTATTGCCAGCAAGATGCAAAAATTTTGAGGGAGGCCTGCCGATCATACAGGAATGAGACTATGGTGATGACTCATTGAACATTCTATGAGAAAGATGATGATGAAAAGGTGAAGGTGTATCACTGTATAGATCCTTTTCAGCATACTATGCTGGCCTCTACTTGCATGGCCGTGTACGGGTTTATGTTCCTTAAACCTAACATGGTTGCACTTCTCCCTCCAGATGGCTATCACTGGAGGAAAGAAATATTTGACCCCGTCTATTGAATGGCTTCTGTATGTGGCTGAAAAGGAAAGGAAAATATTCAAATCCGTCATGCATTACAAGGTGGTGAATATCAAGTAGGATCCTACTTCTTGGATGGCTATGCAATCATTGATGGGGTGCTGACAGCTTTTGAATTTAATGGGTGTTTTTTCCATGGCTGTATTGAATGCTACCATGAAAATGACTGGAATCCTCTGGTGGGGGCCACCTTTGGTTATTTGTATTACACAACGCAAGAAAAGATGGCCCACCTAAAGAGAGTAGGTTTTAACATCGGATCTATATGGGAAGCAACTGCAGCATCCCCTATCCACAGCCTGCGTATACCACTGTGTCTTTTTCCTACATTATCATAACAAGGGATTACCTCTTGAACAGCTTTTAAAACTATATTCTAATGAGCTAGCACAAAATGAGCAGATGGTGATGCTTTTTGTAAAATATGAATATGGAGCTTTCCCCATGACCAGAGCTACTCAAAATATGTTTCAGAAGACCCAGACATGCATCTCTTGTAATGATTTTCATAAGTGTATTCTGTAAATAAAACTTACAGCCCAACAGCAAGGCTCTGTGTGTATATATTTAACATCCTGCCCCAACAATGGACACTGTGGACAAAAAAGTTTAAAGACTTTATGAATCTTTTATGGTCAACAGTAAACTTTACAGGGTAAGCCACTGGGCTTTAGGTATCTTTCCTTTCTTAGGTGGTGTTTGTGGTGCTTCTCAGTCCTCCTCAGTTCTAGTTGTTCGAAGAGATCCCAGTTTGCTGTATGACCCATGACAGAACATGGGACATTCACCACAGCCATGGCTTTCATAAAAACATTCCAGCCTTTAGGTGGTCTCAGGCTAGAAGGGGAATGAGTCTGAAGGACGCAGTGAACTAAATTGAGCAGGCTGGACCCCTTGATAACATCTCCTCTGTATAAAAAATTTCCCTGGTTGTCCCAAGAAGAAATATGCTTGTTGTCTCCCTAGGAGCACTTGTGCATTCTTCCAATACCATGGATGCAAGTTATACAGCACTCCCTGAACAACAGGGTCTGGTGCCTCAGGAGTCTCCAGGGGCTTTTCCACTTCTGTCTCATTTTCTTCCAGAAAAACAAGTTATTTTCTCCCTTTCCTGATTGGTCTGCTTCACATGTGCAAAGTACTTTTAAAGAGTGGCTGCATACACCTTAGCTTTCTCGTAGGCCATCAAGCCTGGTTTCTGGACAATGTCCCTCATTTCAGCATCCAAAGAGAGGACTGCATCAGCCCTCATGTCTTCCTTGGGTAATGGCAGCACCCTTAGGTGCTCTACCCTATTTGCAGGCACCAGATACAGGTTTTCCACATATTCCACCATTGCTTTACCAAAAGCCCCATGATGAGTGGAAGAGCAAAACTTAGAAGAGGACCGATAAACCCACCAGCGTGCTTCACCAGTAGCTTTTATTTTGAAGAACACACTTTTACTACTCAGACTTTTAATGAATTTATGGTCCTTTTTCAGCATGCGTATCTGGTGGGGTGTTAATGGAATATTCCCTTCAACATATTTAGGGAATTTCAGAAATGGCTTTTATGAGGTCATCATCAGAAGCAGCACAGAGTATTGCTTTCCTCTTCCAGGGGGGAGAACTGGATCAACAGCTCCAGGAGGGACAGGTTACTCTTCAGACACTGGGACATCATGTTCCCAAGTCTGCAACAATAGCAACTCAGGGTGTCAGTCCTGCCCATCTTTATTTATTGCCAAACATCAGTCTTTTTTTTTTTTTTTACCCAAGATGTAAATGGCCGGCTGCTCTGGCGGGAAATAAACAGTTCTTAGCCTAAAAGCCTCTAGGGTAGAAGCGTTTAAATCAACAACCAGGGACTCACATAGTGCCTTCATAGCACCTTCAAATGCTTCTAAAAAGAACTGGGCCTTGTCAGGATACATCTGCCTGGCTAGGGATGCAACCTGAAGCTTATCTCAGAGGTTCTTAAATAGCACCATATATTTAGTGTTGAGAGTGATGGTGTGAATCTTTTTACCCTGGCAAGAAACATTCTGGACAATGTACAGGATGCAAAGATTCCTGCAATGCACATACTTAGTCAAAGCTTTCTCAATTTCATCACACTCACAAGCATCACACTCATTTGATGAGTTCATCAAATCATCAACCACAACCATATTTACTTTATTAGGGGGAAATAAATGATTATGGCTAAGGCCTTCATGTAAGTCCTCCACAAATTTGATGAAAGGTTATTTACAGAGCAGTTCCTGACACAGTGGTTGCCAACAACTGCCACACCACGCAGTATTCTCAGGCATAACAGACAGCAAGCAGTCGGCATTCTCCAAAAGAGTTTTGACAAAATAACTTTTCCCACAGTTGGCTAGGCCCTACCAGAATAACAGAAAAGAGGTGCCTCCAGCACATGCCCATAATAAAAAACCATAGGGGAGGCTTTAAAAATTTTTAGGTAGTACCCTTTTGTTGTAGACCACCTTCTGCATCTTCCCAAGGGGCCTGGTTTCTATTGCCCACTTCTGCTTGTTCCTGATGATAGAGCACAGTTCTGTCATGATCTTTTTAGGGTCATCACTGTCTGGATTTATGCCGTAATCCAACACGAGATCACTCAGGGCCTCAAAATTCATCTTTTCTCTGTTTGTTGCATTTAGAGTGATGCCTTTAACCTTTAAAGAACACTTTTCTCCAGACTGCAAGTAGCCTTAGGATTTGGGGCCTGATGATGAAAACTCAGCAATGTGCTCATCTGGTGGCAACTCGCTCGTCAACTCACCTAAATAGTCACCGAGCAAGGGGTTCCAGTCCCCAGGATGACTCACAAATATTACAAAGTCTGTGTCATCATAAAGGCAAAGGTCTTGCAGGGCATCTAAGAGATCATAAAGCTCTAGGCACTTGTACACCATGGTGAAGCAAGCTATAAAAATGTTAGCGTTGCACTCCAGGGTCACATGTCCTTTGGCGTACTTCCATGAGACAGTGGCCACATCCTCATCAATAAAATCACAGGAGGACACATCATAAGCCGGAAAAGAGGTAACCATACAATTCACTTGGTTCTCTTGCAATGGTGGTGTTGGGTAGGTTGGATGTCTGTCCCAATTTTCCCCACAGAGGATTTAAAAACAGTTTCACAATTTGGCATTTGGCAGGGTTTTTCTTAATATGTTCAGGATGCAAAATGACATTTTCTTTCCGCCTGTAATCTTCAATGTATTTAGCTTTTCTGTCATCATCTGTGCAGCAGGCTGGGTAGCCTGAAGCTTCCTGCTTCTGGCGGAGGTGGAGTTTATATAATCTGAGAAAAGATAAGGAGATAATCTGAGAAAAGATAATCTGAGAAAAGATAAGAATAGGTAAGCCATGACCACAATTTGCCAATTCCCCAATCGGTATTTTCGGTTGCCACCTGATGCAAGGGCTTTAGCTGTTCCTGGATTTTCTTAAGATTGGTCTCAATGCGTCGATCTTGGTTGACATAGACACAGCAGGTAGTATTTACTAACGCGCAAACGCTACCTTGCACGGCCAGCAAGTAGTCTAAGGCTAGACAGTTTTGAACAGTAATCTGTGATACCTGAGCGACTTCTTGCTGCAGTGCTTGGATGGCATCGGTTGTTGCGTTTCCTATATTTTCCAGGGTAGCAGAGAGATTGACGATTGCTTTCTCCAACTCGGAGACCCCCTAGCCAAGGAAGGAGGGCCCAGGGCAAACTGGTGAAATACGGATCCTTGTTCTGCCAAAGGGTCAATACCACATTGATGTCGCAGGGCGTCAGGGTAATTGCGGACATGGGTCATGAAGAGGCTTTCTTCAACATGCACCCCAGGCACTATTCATCCAGGTGTGCAGGTCCCCTCCTGGCTCCATGGGAAGTTTTTCATGGCACGGTTGCCACACAGCCAGTATAGGCCGAGTGTACCTATTGTGCTAAGGTCACAGCAGCAAGTGGTGCCTCTCAGGCAATTGCCAATATTGGCATGGTAGGTTTGCATGGTGTAGGATGGACCCCGCTGCATGGTTAGTAGTTGATCAGGGTACGGATCACAGCCCGTAAAGTTCTGGAGGATGTAGAATTCTGATCTGTTCTTCACCAAGGCAGCAGTGGATAGTCGGTCTACTCTAAAGGCGGAGCCCCTCCCGAGATCCAGAGGTCGATCAGGAGTGGTTAACAGCCGTTACAGATTCCCCACTCAGATTGTGGGCAGTGAAGTTTCCCTTGAGGTCAAAAGTATAAGTAGTTTTGCAAAAGGGATAGCTACCCCCTGGTTGAGACTGGTTGGGAAATGGATGACCTGTTGCCCTGTAGCATAGAGAGGCTACAATCCAGTCGTCGCATGCCCTCCTCCAAGCGTCGGTGGTTGAGAGATTAGCCTGAACAGAGTAATACCTGACAAAAGTTTTAGGTGCATGGCCCCAAAATTCCACCGATACCGGCATTCCCACCACGGGAACCCCTTGGTCCCCAGATGCAGGATGTTGTGTACGAATCCAACAATCAGTTCCCTTTCCAACATCCGCCAGTACCTGAGATGTGCGAATTAACAAGTTAGAATCCCAAACAGCAAGGCCCTGTTGGACTGTCCCTAAGAACAGTATCCACAGGCTTGCACAGAATAACCAACAGTAGTACAAGTAAAACGACTACAATAAACAGCAATATAGCAGGAGGATTTTCCAGATCAGTCCATCCGTCCAGTGTGGTCCAGTAGTTGGGCCGAGTCGGCGGCTCTAGGCATTTGCAACAACTTCTAATCAGGGGCTAGGACATGGGGTAAGAAAAAAGGTCTGCCGGAAAACAGAACTAGGAGGCAGATCTCCGTCTGGCAGCGGATACCTGCCCACAAGTTTTCTGGCAGCACCTTAGAGAGGGAGGAAGGAGGGGCCGAAGGAGTTAACACCGGGGCGCTGGGAGGTGCTACAAGGCTCACGGAGGCCACCTGCCGATGGCCATTCAAAAGCTGTAACAAAACATTGTTCGGCAATTTATCAAATGGGGGGTAAAGCCCTTTCCAGCAGGAGCCGCCAGAGGCAGCCTCTCTCTGTTTGGCTGGCAGAGGTGCCCCGTCCTCTGCCTGGGCGAGAATTCCTCCATATCTGACCGCTGGGTACAGAAGCCATTGCCACAGCATGTACTCGAGAAGTGGGGTCTTATCAAAAACTGACCACTCATCCCCTCCCAGTCTGACAATTTCTGTCCACGTGGGGGGTCCGCCATCAGTACCCTGTAGCTGCTGTAGCACTACACCCAAGGGCGTCAGATGGGGGGGCCACGGTTTTGGCCAGGCAGCACTGTCCCCCATGGAGGGCCAGGGGATTCCTTCTGATACCAGCTTGATCGAGAAAATCGTGGATGGCTAGAGTGCTCCACAGTAGTTTCAAGCTGCTCGACTGCGGCCCATGATTTGGGTTTCCTTCTCACTCATCACAGGGCAGAGCCCACACCATGCCCAAGGTGGTGTCCCACAGAGTGAAAACATTACCTGCCCCTGGGACTGGTTGCAACTGCACCCCGGGTCCAAAGGACAGGACAGCCACTTCCCCCTCATTGAGGTAAGTTTGAGCTGCCCCAGTGCGCCAGAGCCACCTGAGCCACTCCACCTGTTGTCCCAAAAATTGGGGTTCGTTTACCTGGTGTGCAAAATGCCAATATACACACAGAGCAGAGGTATTTTATTGCATATTTGCGCAAGAGATATGGGTGCCTGTCCCAAGACAGCACACACAGCTTTCAAATTAACAGTTATTTATACACAAAGCATTAACATATTCAACTTCCTAATACATATGCAGTATTCTCCTACTAAATGATTGGCTAAAATCTCCTCGCCTAGCATGTAAATTAGTATGCATACTTAGTTGTTGTTCTTCAACCTCATCATTTGAGTCGGTGGTATAATTGGGGTAGGTGGTCCGTGAGTCGGTGGTCGCAATCTCCCCCTGCCGGAATTACCTGTCCCCTAGTTTCCTACCTTTTTGGCAGATCCAAGCAGTTCTTCATGGTTTACTAACTAGACTAGTAATACATCAGTTACACTTCTGCTTTTCGACAGCCACATCCTACTTATTAGACAAAGGTACGTTGTCTAAGTTCCTATGGAGATAGGGTAGGGCTCTACAGCGGATTTCTATAGCAGCATCAATCTTTATGTGAATTTCTATAACAGCATCAATCTTTAAGTGAATTTCTATATCTACATTTGATTATTACAACACACCCAGCCTTCCCCTGGCTTTTTATGAAACCGGATGCCCAGGGAGCATAACTGTTTCCCAGTATAGGCTTGCATCCAGTGAGTGCTCGAGGCAGGTAGGGGAGGGGCTTCTGCTCCTGGGCTATGACTGTGCCAAGGCCTGGGAGTAGGGTCAGCAATTTCCTCCTTAATCACAGGTACAGCAGTGTGGGGGTTTCAGGTCTATGTAATCTTGCTCATTCACAGCTATGAAAAAGTCCAGAGGTGCAGACTCTGCAATAGCGGAAAGTGGAGGCACCTCAATAAACAGGCTTTTCTCAATCCTGGTCTGTGCTGGGGACACTTCAAACAAATCCAGCTCAGATTTGTTACATTTTTATGAGCATCCATGAATGAAAGCCATCCCTTTTAAAATAGATTTCCTTTTCTAGCGGTAGAACGGGACCTCTTTCTCTGGGTTTTCTGTTTCTTTTGCACTGTTTGGCCTGACTTCTTGTTCTTTTTCTTCTTCTTGTCCTGGTCAGACTGTTGTCTGGTGCCCTCCTACCTTTTTCTTTAAAAGGGCTGAAGCAGGCCTTCCCTTTGGGGGCGTGACATGGATTTCTTTCTTTTAAGGCTTTTTCTTTGGATATAAGCAAGTTCTGAACCCTCCTGATTTGACGGTGTTTCCAACTTGTCCATGAGAAACTTGGAAACATGTCCAAACACGTTTTTTGCAATATCTTGAACAGCGCTTTTAACGTGTGGCTTAACACATTAAACACCTGCACTATTCTTCACAGGACTGCCTTGAAAACCAGGGAGACCATTGTCGGCCTGGGCTCTGTAATAATTCATGTACAAGGATGGGTCCCCGAAATTTCTTACCACTACCATTTTGGTGTGGTTTCTTAAAACATCGGAGAATTCAGAGGCCAAAGACGCAGCTTCACACTTTCTCAAAGCGAAATGAGATGTGCTTGTTCTTTATTTCAGTGCTGATCGTGTCAATGTGCTGGCAGTTTACGGGCACATAGTGCGACTTATCATACGTCACCATAACGACCTTGTTGTTATTACCGCCAGTCAGAATGCAGCAGAATAATGGAACTAAAAAGTCTCTGACAAGCTGGTGCTCTACAAGATCTGTGTAGAGGTAGAGCGAGTTAAACCCACTGGTGATGTCCACCACAAAGGGAAATTTCTTAGCAGCAACATCCAGAGAAGCCCCCAAAATATGTGCTAGATCCCCAGCAGTAGAAAAAGTGTAAGGCTTTTCATCCATTTTGAGCTTTGTTTTCCTTATGACAGGGTCATAGACCAGGCCCACTGCTGGAGAGTCAATGGCTGAAGCTTTGTTTTGGGGGTTAATAAGACGGTTCATACGTTCCATCGACATGGAGAGGGACAGATAATAGCCTTTCCCCAAAGTATACTACCATGTCTTACCCTGCAGCGCTATTTCAAAGATGGTGTCTTCATTGATGTTATTCCAGCTGCGCGGGTACTGCCAGCCCCACCTCCCACTTCCTTGAGAACTCCAGGGACGTCACCAGCTGTACAGTAAAGTTCGAGCTGGTGTTTTGTGGGAAGATTCTGGCGCTGGCATTGCTGAGTAGCATGATGTAGAAACTGCCATCCTTCTCCCCCACCCCCCCCCACCGCACTAGATGTCCTGAACTTGGAAGGCTTCTATCCAGCTGCTAAATTTCTGGGACCAGCAACCCCACTTCACCATCAGCTGTTTCTTTCTTCCTTTCCCTTTTGCAGCAATTGTCTTCTCATTTTTGTAGATTCTGTCCTCATCGGGATTCACTTTTAAGTTCTTCAGGGTAAAATGTCCCTCAGTTGCTTCATGACCATAGTCTAGTAAGTGGTATACAGGTATCTGTCCCCTTCTCACAATTTCAGCTACTATGAAAATTCCACCTGTGAAAGTCTGCTCATAACCTTTCTCAAATCTCTCTTTTGTTCTAGACACCTTGATGTGGTCTCCCTTTTTGAGCAGAGGCACAAGTTCTTTAATTTTAAACACAGCCACATATACGGTTTTCCAAACCCTTGCAGAGTTTAAAGGGTTCACGTCCACAGGCCTGGCTCCGATAGTTCTGTGGAAGCTATGGTTATAGCTCTTTATAAACTCCAACAACACATCAATGTAGCAAAAATTGTTGCGTGCTGTAAAATATCTCCACATCTTGGTTTTGAGCGTCCTGCTAAAACACTCTATGACAGAGGCTTTTACTTCATTATTAGTAACAAAACAATGAACATTGCACTGCTTTAACAGCTTGTTTAAAGGCTGGTTTAAAAATTCTTTTCCCTGGTCAGTCTGTAATTTCTGAGGCTTCTGCCCCCCGCTAAAAATTGTTTTAAAAGCCCCAGCTATTTCAGAACCTGTTTTGCCTTTTAGACCAATAGCCCAGGCATGCTTGGATAATATGTCTATCACTGTTAAGAAGCACTTAACACCATCGTTGTTTCTGGAAAACTGTTGCATATCCACTAAGCCTGCCTGCCATTGTGCATCTACCTCTGCCACAATCATCCCGTTTCCTTTAAAGTGCTTTCTTGCCACTTGGTTTAAGCTGTAAGCATCCTGGCTTGCAAGCCAGGTTGCCGCTTAGCATCTGTTCAGAACAGCGATTCTCCTTTTAGCACCTTCAAAAAGGGGATTTATACCCCCAAAGCTTCCCACCTCCCCAGGAGCATAGTAAATATCTTTTAACAGAAGCGGTGGTGTGGACATGCGTACGTAGTTGTTTCTCTCACATATTCTCACTCCTCTCTCTCACAGTGCTGCGCAGCGTTTTTTTACCCTTTCTTAAATATGTTATCACAGAGGCGCTACCAATGTCGCTGATGATTGGCTCAGCTTTGGCCAGCGACAGGTCCATCTTGGAGCTGGCTGAAACCGGCTCTGTCTGACACGGGGGCAGCTCCTGATGTCTTCTCACAGAAGCCACCCCTACAGCCCCCCACTACCAAAACCTTGCCACGTAAACCAAATACAACAAGATATAAGGAGAGTGGAGGGGAATATGGAGGGGCAGGTGTGTCTTCCTCTGTAGGGTCGGAAGGGGGTCAGGGTCTGGTCTGGGGCCAAAAATGTCTCCGTCCCAGTTATCATCATCATCATCGTCTTGGGAGATGGCAGCCCTAACTTGGACCGTTGTAACAGGATGATCGCGCCGGGCCTCGAGGGAACTGGGCCCCACTGGGCCAAGGGGGCTTACTTACGCTCCAATATTGATACGTGGGTTTGAGAGGCCAGGCAGTTGGATCGCCATTCTGCTGCGTCCCTCTCGTCCTCTTGCTTAGCTTCTTCCCCCCATTCAAGGGCGCTACGCAGCCCGGTAATTTAAGCCCAGGCAGCATCTAGGGCACAACTCGGGAGGCCGATCAAGGCACCTTTGCCCTTACCCTGTTTGCAACGGCTGGCCTCATGCCACTGTTCAAATTCATCCCTGATAGCCTGGTGGTTCGTCCAATTATCTCGGACCCAATCCTCTACCCGTTGGGGAGAGCTCCAACCTTGCTCCTTTCCTAAAGTCTCCGGCAGGTGTTGGAAAGACTCCATCCTGTCGACTATGCCAATTAGTGTGGTCCGAACAGTAATGGAGTCTGACAACACATTATAACCCAAACTTTACTGAGGCAGTAAGAAAGATGAGCATCAATGCGCCCATGCGGCGACTCACCCGATCACTGATGGCAAACACAGGATCGTAAGCGATGCCATGGCTCTGGCGGACTATCAGGGACACTTGATGTCCGGGTCATCTGACAGCAACAGCCAATTGCGCTATATCTTTATAAATGTATATATATATCTATATAGAGATACACACATACATATATAAGGATACATTAAAAATAGTGTAACTATGTATACATAAATAAAATACATATATATATATTTGTACACTCCTTTATATATATTCCTATATACGTATATATTGTATACATTGCATATAAAAGTATATATTTTTATATCTGAGCATTTCCTGGTCCAAAGGAAGCAGGCAGCCAACCAGAGGGAGAACTGAGAACACGTAGGTATGACAGTGTCAAAAACAGCCCTCAGCCAATCACAAACCAGTACGAAAACACATGGGGAATGACGCTGTCAAAAGTAGCGTCCTCCCTGCCTGTAGTGAGAGGGGGCTTCCTTTTCTGACATGCTTCTGTAAACAGAAAGGGGTGGCTGGTCCTGCCAGCCAATCACAGGGCTGCCTGAGAACACGTGGGTATGACGATATCAAGAAAGGGCTGTCAGCCAATCACAGAGCAGTATGAAAACACATGGGTTTTGATGTTTAACAAAATGGCAGCTCCCTGTCATAAAATGGCATCTGAAAAAAAAAAAAAAAAGTGGCCCCCTGTGTATGTAGGGGGAAGGAACTTCCTGGTCTGATGTACTTATGGGTAAACTGGAAGGGGCAACTGGTCCTGACACCCAATCGCAACAGACCACATGACCAGAAGAGGGGGCGTGACCTCCAGGGCAAACGGTACACATGGTTGCTTGGGGGGGCACCTGTTACTTTTATCTTGGATAAAAGTTGTCCCTATGTCACCGAAATCAGGAATCCAACTCCTTAACACCAATGTAGTATTAAGAAGCAGGCATTCTTTATTATGGCGCCAGATGCACGGGGATCGTTCCACCTAGCGTGCATACCGCAGGTTACATCAACCAAAACTTATATTGTCCAATTACATACATATGCATCAAATTTCCCGGAATGATCATGCATATTCATTCTATTTCCCAGAACTAATTATCATATTTGCGTGGTCATTACGCATGCGTCCTTGAGCTCCAAGGGGCTTCCGTGGGGGTCTCTGGTGGTCCTTGGTGGTCGTACAGGTGTGTCCTTTAGTTGACCCCTTCTTATGGGCATGCGCAACATCACCTTGCTTATGTAACTTGCTTCCCTTCTTCATGGTGCATGGTCCCTAACAATGATTTGGCACCCTTAACACAAACCAATTATTCTAACCACCCTCGATTCGTTGTCGAGATGGGCTGGGGCTGTACTGGGAACATAGCAGCATGACCATACTACTCCTCGTCCAATTGTCTTTGGGCATAGCAGCATATCCATAGCCATAGGTGTACAAACACAATATTAAAGTATTATCTACCCCGCTCCTATCTCTATGTTGCTTAGTTACAAAATAACAAACTAATCATTTTGGTTACATCTGGTTACACCTATACTACTAACTAGTCTTGAAAACTGCGTCACTTTCATGTAAATCAGTACATCTGATCACTCATGATATCTTTTAATTAACTCAGAACAACAGCATATCAATATATGCAAGTTAGAGAGCTTCAAAGATTGTGTATTTTTGCATTGCATAGAAATCCAAATTTCCCAGAAATATCAATGGATTTAGTTCTATGTGTTTAGAAAAACATCCAAGAAGTCTGAACTATGTCTCCAGCCCCAGAAATTGCTCTGAATTGCTGCTGTGCCACTGTTGCAGTGAAACTTAGATTTATCAGTACTGTTCTCAACATATCCAATATGTCTGAGAAGTAGGGTTTACCATTCACTGCATTTTCCACCAGACTATAATCCAGAAACTGGAAAGAGCTGTCTGCTGCCCAGTATGACATATGATCAGGATTCCAACAGTCTGCATATTGCTCAAATCTAATATACTACAAGTTGGCTCACAAATGAAGTGATCTTCCTAATAGCCTACTCGCATGAAATGCTTAGAACACATCCCACATCATGACAGCAGCCATGTTATTCTGAAGTTGCGTGTCCAAAAATGGCTTGGCAAGAGACAGCAATTCTACTGAGAGAGGAAGGCAAGTTAGTAGATCATATATAATGTGGGGTGGGGGGTGGTAGTGTTACACCAGCAAACTAAAATGTTTTATCCATCTCCAACAAGCCTGGAATGGGCGAACCTAGCAAGTATACAAAATACATCATCTGTATTAAAAAAATAAATGAGAAAACACCATAATGCCATGTCCAAATTATGTAAGAAGGTCCCCTTCCTTCCCCCCAAATCCATATGAATATCCACTTGGTTAGCAAGATTTGGGTCTTTAAACTTCACAGATCTTCGAGGACCTGCAGAAGGCAACTGCTGTGCACTTTAAATTCTGTGCAGATCCACACTGACAGATGTGGTGGATCCATGGTGGCAATGAACCCAGAACTGGAAGGACAGGAATTGTGACCCTCCTGTCTGAACTCCATGAATGGAAGAAATGGTGCCATTCCTTTATCCAAGAAATGTCACCACAGGGGAAAAAAAACCAGCAGCGGCAGCAAACAAACCAGACCCCAAACTAAGATACTGTAGAACAATTATATTTAAAAGGATTAACATAGGAAACTTTACCTTGATAGAGGTTTAAATGTTTACTTTTGCATAATGCCTCGCTTTTGTACCCTCACCCTCAGTGAATACGGCGGGTGCTGCTGGGGGGAAAGAGGGGGAAGGGCCAGGCCGGCAAAGGCGGCCGTGCCCCGCTCACCTGCCCGCCTCGGCCCGGCTCCCTGCCTACAACCTGCTCAGGACTAGCCGCTTCACAAGCAAAAGCTTTGGGCGAGATCTGTAACTGAGCGACATGCCGAGCGATTTCCCGACAGAATCGTTGCTATTTTTGCTGTTAGCCAGGCAACCCGTGGCTGAGGGAGAGAACCCGTGCCGGCCGCAGCCAGACTCCGGGGCCCGGCGCTCACCGCCCACTGCCCGATTTCAGCTGATAGCTCCTTCCGAGACACCTCCCGGCCAGCCAGCCGGGGCCCGGCGCTCACCGCCCACTGCCCGATTTCAGCTGCTAGCTCCTTCCGAGACACCTCCCGGCCAGCCAGCCAGGGCCCCCAGGCCGTGCCAGGCAGTGAGACGAGACGAAACGAGACGTCGAAGCCCTCCGGACAAGGAGCCCTCACACCCACCGCCACAGACGCTTTTCTCTCAGTTCTTCAGTACCTATCTCAACACCGCACTGCGGGCTCGCAGCAGAACCCTGGCTCCACCAGGAATACTCCGGCTCTCTGCGTGAGACTGGAGCGATAGCAAAAGAAAAACGCACACGACAGGGAAGATACGCGCAAGCGGCGGAGGAAACTGCCGCCACGACTCGACTCGCGCATGCGCGGCGGGGTTGTTTTTCACAAAGCTGTTCTTAAAGTGAGCTGGCAGCGTGTGGGTAGCTGTCTTTGTAAGGAGATCGCAGCGCTGGGCCGCCGCCGCTGTTGCCGCTGTTACCACCACCACCACCACCACCACCACCACCATCATCATCATCATCACCACCACCATCATCACCATTACTGAAGTTGGGGTTTTGTCAGTAATTCCGATGAAGCATTTGTAGGGGACGCGCTGATCTTGTTGGCAGGCTCTTTGCGCGGCAGAGGCGTTGTTCAGTGTAAAGTGAAGATCGCATTTTGTACGAGACCTTGACTTTTTTTTTTTTTCCCTTACAGTATATTTTTATACACTTTGTTATAAAATATGGTGCTGGGGAAGGTGAAGAGTTTGACAATAAGCTTTGACTGTCTCAATGACAGCAATATCCCCGTCTATTCTAGCGGGGACACAGTCTCAGGAAGGGTCAATTTAGAAGTTACTGGGGAAATTAAAGTAAAATCTCTTAAAATTCATGCAAGAGGACATGCGAAAGTACGTTGGACTGAATCTAGAAATGCTGGATCCAACACTGCCTATACACAAAATTACACTGAAGAAGTAGAGTATTTTAACCATAAGGACGTTCTACTCGGGCACGAAAGAGGTAAGCTTTTCACTTATTCATTCGCTACACGCAGACGTTTTTCCAGAAAAAGACACATCTTTGCATCGTCCTGGTTTATCCCTTTTTAATATGCAGTCTCATAGAGTTCGCTATTTCTAAAGATGAGGAAATGCTGGTTATGTTCTTAGGCTTTATTTTTGATTATTTGAACACTTACTTAATATTAAAACCGTGTTAAGGTGCATTTTCAAAGTACCTGCAAACAGGACTTTCATAAAATACCTGCCTTTTAACAGAGTCTTTTCATAAGGATTTGCATTTTTTAATACAGTTTTTTTTTTGATCTGCAATGTCGTTTTTTTTCTTGGTGATATTAGCAGGATTTGTTTCTCTATGGGGAAAATAACTGTTAAATCAAAACCAGATATGCGGTAAATTACTTTCTTGGTAGCATCCTATCGAATCATAAGTGTAATTAAAACATAACACTAGACTTTTTGACACATAATAGATACAGGTCTGACTTTCAGACTGATATGCGATGATTTTTTTTTAAGGTTGGTTCATTGTTGGCAGATAAAAGATTCTCTGTGGCTTACTTTGACATGCTATCACCACCCCACCTGTAGTTTTCCATCTCTTCCTTTGTTCTAAACTAGTATACTTGTAAATTACTTTCATTTCTTTTATTCAACTCCCCTATGGGGGACCCAAATGTAAAAATCTGTCTGAAAGGCCAAATAAGAGTTCATGGTTGTACGATCGGAGCATCGCTTCTGAGTTGGGGAGTTCTGGAACCTGGTCTGCTAAGCCCCTATGGAAACGGAAAGTGCCCTGCAAATTCCCTTATTTTGGGTATGGAAATGGGGTATTACACTGTGAGCGGGATTGTGGGTCTTAAGTTTGGTAATCTATTGTTCGCATAGTTACGTTGTGAAAGTATAAGGGACTCTAAGCTTGGTTTTTTTTCTGAAGTTTCCACCCTTTGTTAGAAGCGGTTCAATCCTGTTTGGGACCGGTCCTGGGGAGAAGGGAGGGAGTACTCCTTCTCTCCGCAGATTGGTTGCACACGTCAGGTGGTGGCGATGACTTAATTCCTAGCACAAGAAAATGTTAAAACTGATTACATAATTTGGGTCGGGTGTTTTGGTGTGTTGTTTTGTTTTTGTTTTAAATACGCAGCATGCTTACTGCAGAGATCCTCTGCAGTAAAATGTAATTTTTAAAGAAGTTCGACTATAGATTGCATTGAGCCTTTTATTAAGCACTTCTGAAATAAATACTGTAGCAGAGTGGAGTTGCTATTCATTTTAATTATGTTATCGTGATGCAAGCAAGCACGGGTCACTCATGAGGTGGCTTTGTAGCTCAAGTGTTCTTTATACTGTCGCCTTAGAAATAATTCTCTCATGTGAAAGTTCGTTCATCTCTGGTTTGCAGATGACAGAAACGTGCAGACGTGCATGAGTCGTTCATAACAGGATGTATGCTTGCAAGTAGGAGGGCGACCCCATGCTTCTAACTGTCTGCTTAAGCAGCAGCAGCAATGATTTTGCACGTGGACTGTAGATCCAAATGCTGACCCCGATAGTAGGTGCTTGGTTTTGGCTGGAAAGGGAACAAAGGGTAGCAGGGAAGGGACAGATCTGACACGTTCCGACACCAGAAGCGAGACGGGGTGCGCACCGTTGCATGTGCGGCACGTAAAAACTTAAGCAGCTGTCCCGGGACGCCACTGCCCCTCCCTCGGCTGCAGGGGCAGGACTGCGAACACTCGCCGCACGGAGTGAAGTTTAACTCAACACATACCTACCCTAGCATAATCCGGAAGGCCACGCCCTGTCCCCGCCTTGTCATTGGCCTGCTGGGGTTTGTTAGCCTGTTGCTAAGGCGATGCCAGCCGCTGATTATAGGGGGCTGGGACGTGGGGGAAGAGCGAGGCTGAGGGAGCAGGTTCCCCTGCCCGCACTCTGGTGTGTGCTGGGGGCGGGGCGAGGCGAACGGGCTCTGGCCACCCTGAGGTCAGCCCTGTGCGGGGTTGGGGGCGCTCCGGGCCCCGCTTCCCTGAGGAGTTACAGAGTATGCGCGGTGGGGGAGGGCACTAGCTGTGAAGTGAGGAGTACAAGTTTACCTTGCTGGGAAACCGGGCGGTGGGGTGTTTCAATTCAGCAGTTACTGCTTTCTCCCTTGCTGCCTGCCTTCCCCCCTCCGTTATGGGTCCGATCGCGGCCTTGGTAGGTCGCAGCGGGCGCTGCACTGCTGAGGGGGAGCGCTGTCACCCTGGTCCCTTTTTGTTGGGAACAGGGCCTGCCTGGCAGTGTCGGCCTTGACGGCTCAGAGGGCACGCTGCCTTTCTTGGGAAAGTCCATCTCTGGGGACAGACAGAAGCATTCAAGCTCCTGCCGCGCACATCCACTAGGCCAGCAAGGGGCTGCGAGCAGGAGCGGCCATTGGGACACATGGCCCAGCAGCCTCTTGCATCCCTCACTCGGTTGTCTTTCCCCTCCCGCACCCCCGGCCAGCACTATCCGTAATCGCCTTTCAGTAATGGTCAGCACATGTTCCTGAGAGAAGTGCAGGACCTTGCACATAGCGCAGGGCAGGCCGGGGCAAGCCAGCAGCATGGCCCTGTGGTATGAGGAGACCGGATGGTGAGGCGTGGGTGGTGCCCCTCCCTCTCTCCTTACCTCTGCGGTAGTCAGGCTAGGCTGTGAGCAGAGTTGCTGAGCAAATGTGGTGGGGTGTAATGTATACTGTATGTATATGAGTGGCTGGCAGGGGATCTGCTCGTGCCTGTTTAGGCCAATCCTCTCCTGCTCCAGCCCAGTCTGTGACTGACAGCTCAGTACTTGTTTACCACAGTGGTGCTGCTGCTGCTGCTCAGGCTCAATGGGACTGCTGATCTGGCAGGAAGGAAGTGAAGAAGGGATGAAAAAACTTATGTGCAAGGAAAAGATGATTATTTTTAATTTTTAAAAAAAACAAACAAAAACCTCCAAGTGTGTTTTAACAAAAAAAGCATTATACGCATTGTTTTGCTCTTTCAGTGTATTGAAGATTCTTATTTCATGATATTACGTGCTGAGGGTGCATTTGTGTAAATAGCGTTCTAGTGTTTTTTATTTTTGCATAGGTTTGTTTCAGCATTTCTGGTGCACTAAAGAAATTAGAGCATCAGCATTTTTGTAGGACAATGGGAACTAGAAAAATCTTAAAATGTACCAACATTCCTTCATGATGTTTCAGACTATTAACAATAGGTAGTGTCTTTTGCATAATCCCACTATACGTGTTTTTATTACCCCAACCCTTTTGTATACGAGATGCTCAATTATTTTCTCTAAATAACTTTCTGTTTTGATGGAATCAGCATTTTTCTGGTTTTATGGTAATTCTATCAGAACAAACCACAAATTTGTTGGAGCATTTGAAGCAGTACAAGGAATCACGACTATAAACCAAGGTCAGCTTTCTTGTCGAAATTAGGAAATGTTTGGGTCTTTGCTATCCAAGCAAAATCGAGCTAAACTTTGAATCTTTGATACATTAGCTCTAAACAACATTAACTGGACAGCTTGCCACCTTTTGTGCCCCTGAATTTGTTTGGTGCTTTCTAGGTGGTGCTTGTGTGCTTTTTTTGTTGTTGTTTTAAAAAAATAATCAATTTTTGGATGCTTGCTAGGCAGGAGATAGAAGGAAGCTGAATTACTAAATTTAATCTATTAATGTAGCAGACTTAATACTAATATCACTTAATACTATTAGAGAGCTCTATTTCATTTTAAGTTTTAACTAGAAATCATATTGGAAAACACATTTTCCATTACAGATCTTTCAGGCAGACCTTGAAATGGCAGCAGTTACAACTATGTCAGTACTTGGAATCAAGATCATAAATTAAAACAAGTTAACTTCTGCTTTTATGTAAGGTGAATCTTGGAATCTCACCTAACCTTAAAAATTCTGCGGCCATACATCTAGCAGTTAATACAAATGGACTGGAGAGACTTGTTTCTGGGACACCATGTTCTTAGTATTGTAAAGAATGTATAAATCCCTCTTATTCTGGAAAAGAAACCTATATAATATATTATGCTGTGTAAAACGTTCACAGGTGGAATAGCATATTGGGTTTTTCCCTCCTAGATGATGACAATTCTGAAGAAGGCCTTCACACCATTCATTCAGGAAGGCATGAATATGCATTCAGCTTTGAGCTTCCACAGATGTAAGTACTTACATGCAGTACACAGCTTGTGTGAGAGAAGGCTAAGATACGTACCTGCTTAAGAAAAATTCTTGTGGGTGGAGGGGAAACCTTTTCAATGGCAGTAGGAGTTGTGCTCAGACATGCAATAGAGGACATAATCTCATTAAACTGAAGAGGTTGCTTTTAAACTGGTTAAGAGTTTTTCACAAAACAGGAGCTCATTGTTGCCCAGTTGGTTACTCTCTCTTTTGACCGAGGTCTACTGACTCATTATGTCTTGTGGTATTTTACCCCTTCACAGGAGAAGGGAGGGGAATTAGTGTCATTTGAGTCCCGCAGAGTGGCTGAGGTGTCTTCTAAATGAAACAAGATTTTACTGGAGCCATGCAGGCCATCAGAACTAGTGATAAGATAACAGCTTAACTGTTCGGGCTCAGTCTGAAACAGATGTGGCAAGCTTAACCACACTTGAACAAAATAAGAGATTTTTTTCTAGTTTAAATAGGATGTATGTACTCAGGCTGACCTTTATGCAAAAAGCCAGGATGGAAATAAGCAAATGGATGGGTGGATGAAGCAAGAAACATTCCCATACCTAATCCCACTTGTCTCCGAAAGCAAAGGTTGAAGCAAGAGTGATAGCAGAAGTTGTAAGATAAATTGCCACACACACACGCAAAAAGTTTGAGGTGTCTAACGTATACATTGTGAAGGGAAGATTTACACATAGAGGAGTTACCAACATGGGAATTAGCTAAAACACAAGTTGCAGGAAAATTAAATATAAAGGAACAGAGAGAGTCTGGAAATAGATGAAAAAGAAGGGAGGCAGGAGGAGCCTTTTACTGTAAAAGCCAAGTGCTGAAGTCATTAAGGTTAAAAAAAAGTTGGCAGAATATTAGACGAATACCTAATATTAAAGCTAATAAACCATCTACTTATTAGAGGGGCTGGCTTTAGCAGAACCTGTAGATGATAAATGCTTTTACGGATCAGTTTCAGTGAATAGCACAGGGCTTTACAGTAGATATTATTGGAATGCCGAAGAAGACCCATATATATGGAGACTTTTAGAAGTCAATGTAAGGTTCAGATGAAAATCTCTTCTATAAGAAGTGATAAGGGTGATACCGATATTCCCTTGAGTTGGAAGGGATGTTAAAATATGAAAGAACAAAACAGTAGATGTGAATATGGAATATTATGTTTGAGATTAAATAGATGACCAGTAAAATAGCACAAGCATTGATTAAAACACTAAAGTTCTTTTCAAGTGACTTGAAGGAATAACTATGAAGCCATCTTTGATAATACTGAAAAAATGAAGGCTGGTAATAAAAGGCCTGAAGAACACTAGCTTGACACTGCCTCCTTACTGTTTCTTGCTATTTTATATCCATAGAATATTTCAAAAATTTATTTAAAACAAAACCGATGTGGTGGGTTGACCTTGGCTGGCTGCCAGCCCTCCATGCAGTTGCTCTCTCACTCCCCCTCATCAACAGGACAGGGAGAGAAAATAAGATGGACAAGCTTGTGGGTTGAGATAAAGGCAGTTTAATAAGAAAAACAAAAGCTGTACACGGAAGCAAAGCAAAAATAATTCATTCGCTACTTCCCAATGGCAGGCAGATGTCCAGCCACTTCCTGGAAAGCAGGGCCTAAGTATGTGTAGTGGTTGCTTGAGAAGACAAACACCATAACCATGAATGTCTGTGTCAGCCCTGTCTGTCTCTTCCCCCCCCCCCCCCCTTCAGCTTTTATTGCTGAGCAGACATCATATGGTATGGAATATCCCTTTGGTCAGTTTGGGTCAGCTGTCCTGGCTGTGTCCCCTCCAACCTCTTGCCCGCACCCAGCCTATTGGCCTTTGGGAATGGGGTGTTGGAGAGACAGCCTTGATGCTGAGCAGTGCTTGCACAGCAATAGCTAAAACATTGGTGTGTTATCAACACTGTTCTAGCCACAAATACAAAGCACAGCACTATATGGGCTGTTACGAGGAAAGCGAACTCCATCCCAGCCAGACCCAGTACAACCAAATACAAAGCAATAGTGTGGGGGGGGGAACCAAAAACCAGGACACTGACTGGCCTTGGTGATTTTTGCCTTAAAGGATACTGGGGCAGGATGAAACATTGAAGACTGATTAGAAAATCCTTTCATTTGTGTTTTTAAGGAAAAAAAAAAAGTAAACATTTCAGATGTGCAAATAGAGATGTCAAACCTGTAGCAGAAAGAATCATTCTAGTAAAGTACTAGCACAGCTAGTATTATTCCCTACAGAAGTTAGGGAGGGAAGCTTTGCCCATAACTTACTTTTTATTACGATGCATTTCAAACGTAGTGCAATATAAAAATTCTTCCTTTGAGATTAAAGGCAAAAAATGTTAGGAAAAAGACAAGTTTCAGTTAACTGGACATGACCGGAATATAAAAATTCGATGTCCTTCACCTTATGATGTTGGGGAGGGAGGGAGAGGAGGAAAAAAGGGTAATGCTGAAAGGTTTGGAGTCCCTTTCCACATCTTTCTTCCCCCCCCCCCCCCCCCCCCCCCCCAACTCCCCAAAAGGACTTCCTTTGTCTTTCAGCATTCAGAGCAGAATAGTCTTTATCTTTTTTTATATATATAAATATTTTAAGATGGCCTCATCAGGGTAAAGGAAAATTAGAAGATGCTCAGAATAGTCTCTCTCTATTCAGAACTCTAAATTGAAATATTTAACTACCGTACTTAAGGCAAAACAAACTACTAAAGCACTCAGTTATAGCTAAAATAAACCACTGAGATACCAGCCAAGTAAATAATACACAATTATTTACAGAATACAATGTCCAAAACAATAATTGGATGGTACTAATGCTAATTTTATTTGGTGGTCTTAATTTGACCTTAAAAGGGTGTGCTTTATTCTACACTTGAAAGTGGCCTCTTAAGTCTAAAGGAAATGTGTACTCTTCTGGCATTTTCTAGCACAGTTCTTTAATTGATTCTTAAAACTTCTACAAAACTACTGTTGGATGAATTGGAGATGATATTTTCTCCCAACTTTAATCTTACATTTTTTTCTGAGATATGGAAACTTTGCAAATAAGTTATGCTTATTATGATGCACTAAAAATACAGTTCTACATACTAATTCCCAATCTGATCAATTGTATCGTTATTGGAAAGAGATAAAAAAATTATTCAACTTTGACCTTTGTCCTGCACAGACCACTTGCTACCTCATTCGAAGGCAGACATGGCAGTGTGCGCTATTGGGTGAAAGCTGAATTGCATAGGCCTTGGCTTCTACCAGTAAAATTAAAGAAGGAATTTACAGTCTTTGAACATATAGATATCAACACTCCTTCATTACTGGTAAGAACTTGACAGAATTACTCATTCTTCTTCTGGCGTAAAAATAATGAAGTATAATAACTGAAACAACATCAACATGTAATTTTACCTAATATTTATTTGCTAGTTTAACTACAGCTGCTCTTTTAAGTATTATATCAGTTTAGCAACTCTAACTGCTGGTATTTTGAAGGCTAAGTTATCCTGTACTTGGAGTTGCTTGATTTTTACGATACATAAAATACATTCGTCAATCTAAATCGATACTACTAAATTGTAGAATCTCATTAAGGAAGAAAATTTGGTGAACTGCTTCTCTTTAATTATAAATAAAGAATAATCTATGGAAGGAACGGTGCAACTCTTGAAGTTAGCAGTCCCTCACTAAAAATATTAAAATGCAAAGTAAAAAATTTAATGCAGTGCATAATTGATAATTTCCATATGGATAGTTTTCTACTGATGGGGAGAAATCATCACAATTCTGTATAATCCTTTCCTGAAATTTCATTTTATCAAAATAACTTTAATATCACAACTGCTTTCAATGAGGATTTGATTTCAGTCTGGCCTAAGATTCCTTTATTTTATCCCTTCCTCAAATTTTAATCTAGAGGGGAAAAAGAAATTTAGAAGTCCATTGAAGTAGGTTTCTTGTGTGTATGGGTGAAAAATCAGGCTTGCAAAGGGACCTTGCACAAACTCCATTAAAAGCGAAGGTTTCTCATTTGACTTTAATGGGCTTTGGATCAAGCCCCAAATCCTGATGTTGTGTAAAATAAGTCTTTTTAATATAGATGAAACAGGATAATTCGGAAACCGAGGAAAAAGCAGGAGTCAAGATTACAGTAGTTTAGCTTAGTTATTTTGTTTCTGAAATACAGCTTAATGGAAAGTGCGAAGATGTTCTGATTTACTGTTAGTTAAATGAAAAGCTCTGCAACAGTATGTTGGGATGTGTAGGCTATGAAGCCTTTTGTTTTAAGCTATACAGTATTTATTTTTAGTATTAAAAACTGTTTTAAGTATGGCTGTAGTATGGAGGATGGCAGAAAAAGCAATACTAATACAGCAATGGAATTAGGACAAACATTGTATAATGCTGTTCAAGTTGCTTGAGACTTTTCCTATGAAAGTAGCTTTGTTTATCAAAATATGTAATAATAAGCGCATTATGAAAATGATTATTTTCCTGTGTTGATTTAAATACCTGAAGAGATTCATGGAGCTCCTAATTTAATGGACGATATTTTTCTCTTCTTGCAGTCACCCCAAGCAGGCACAAAAGAAAAGACTCTATGTTGTTGGCTTTGTACCTCAGGCCCAATATCCTTAAGTGCCAAAATTGAAAGAAAGGGCTACACCCCAGGTATGTAATAGAAGTAATTATAGGATATGCTTTTCCTTCCCTTTTAAAGCTACAGTTTGTACTTACTGTTTTTATATAAATGAAACATTAAGGATATTTTTACCACCTCAGTCTGCATTTAGCAATCTTCTCGGTATACTCTGTTAACTAAGACAGTGCTACTTGTATCTCTAGATTATTAAAGGACCTCATCTATTAGACTGGTAGGTTTGGGGTTGGTGGCTTTTTGGTTGGTGAGGTTTTTTTGTGGTTGGTTTGTTTGTTTGTTTTTTTTAATGGGGGGGTGTTGTGTTTGGTTTTTGTTTGTGGGGGCTTTGTTTGTTTTGGGGTTTTTTTGAACAGCTCGTGGGGATCTTGCTTCTATTAGCATCAGTGGATGTTTTTCCAGGTAGAGCAGTGATAGCAGCATCTGGTGAGTTATAACAGTATATAGAATGTGACAGTTTGCTTAAGCTGCCTTGTAAATGTAAAGAGAACTTGAAAATATGTTTGTTTTTTTGGTTTGGTTTTTTTTGGTTTTGTTTGTTTCAGGTGAATCAATTCAGATCTTTGCTGAGATTGAGAATTGCTCTTCCCGCATGGTGGTGCCAAAGGCAACCATTTACCAAACACAGGCATTCTATGCCAAAGGGAAAATGAAGGAAGTCAAACAGCTTGTAGCCAACCTCCGTGGGGAATCCTTGTCATCTGGCAAAACAGAAACCTGGAATGGCAAGCAGTTGAAAATTCCGCCTGTTTCCCCTTCAATCCTTGACTGTAGTATAATCCGTGTGGAGTATTCACTGATGGTATGTTGGGCAGTCTGTTTCACTCTTGAGAATGAGTAGCTTCCAATATTCTATACAAATTCCTAGCACAGCATTTTGTGATAACTAGTTATGAAAGAAATACATGTTCTGGTATTATTGTCCTGACAGGAGATCTGGTAAGTAAAATTAGTTTAAATCATGCAAGTTCTTAAAACAGTTGTGTGTCAACTAAGCAAGCATTTAATGAGTAGACTGTGTTTCCATGTGAGGGCTCATGATAAGACTCTTCTAACTTGAAGAGCTCGTGTCTCCATAGGGGTATGGGCCCTAAAAGAGAGTATTGAAACAAGCTCCTCCTGGAAACTTCCATGGAAAGACAACTTGGGCTAATACTTATGAAGTGCTGATAAAACCCCACATTTTAATCATACACTTGTTTCATTTTTCTTCAGGTATATGTTGATATTCCAGGAGCCATGGATTTATTCCTTAACTTACCACTGGTCATTGGTACCATTCCTCTACATCCATTTGGTAGCAGAACATCAAGTGTGAGCAGCCAGGGTAGCATGAACATGAATTGGCTTGGTCTGACACTGCCTGAAAGACCAGAAGGTAACTTGATAGTACAAATCCCAATCAAATTGTAGTCTGTTCTGATTTTTGTCTGCTTTATTCTTCGCAGTCTTGCTAACAGAGTCAAATTACATCCTTTCATAATAAAGCCTGCAGGAAATCTGTTGTGGATGTTTTCTTGCCATCTGTTTGTCTTATGTAGAAGAACAGAGTTTCTTCCCTCCCTGCCTTTCTCTCTCTGACAGACAGTGAAATCCATCTGCCTTGGAAGGTGGCAGAAATGAAAGCACAGGATGCCATTGTATTTGTGCACAACTTCATTACTTCCACCTCCAGTATCCCAATCGCATCCTTGGTTATAAGGCATTGCAACCCATAATAGCAGTTTCTGGGGTCTCTTACCAGCCTTAGTAGCTAAGGCTTTGTGAAAAATAATATTCTTTTTTATGGGAAATCTCTTATGGCCAAACAAAGAATTATGTATTTCCTTCCTTCTGTTTTCATGTATCTAATATCCTGGGTTTTTTTTAAGTACAAATCCCAGACCTGGAGACTTCTGGAGTCCAGAGGACTGCAATGTTCTGTCATTCCTACCTGTACAGAAATAAATTATGTTTGGTATGCTTTAAATTTTAAGGGGATAATTAAGCCACAATAAACAGTGGTCAGTCTGTTTTTGAACATAAGCTTAATATTAGAATAAAATGAAATAGTCTAGTCTTCCTTTTTTGTTTAACAATTTTTTAAGAAGTCACCTACCTGCTGGTGAATCTTACAGTGATTAAAGTTTAATATTTATCATGCTATATATTTTGACATGCATAAGAACTTGTTTGAACTGCATGTACCTTCTCCCTTCAGCACCTCCTAGCTATGCAGAAGTGGTCACAGAGGAAAACAGACAGTCCAGCCTTGCACCTATAGCTGCTTTTGATGATTTTGAGAGAGCACTTCAAGGACCATTATTTGCATACATCCAGGAGTTCCGTTTTCTGCCTCCACCCCTATATTCAGAAGTAGGTATATCTGTCAGAATATGATGATTCATGTATTGTTTGTGTCTGGTTTTTTTGGTCTTGTGGAATAAGTTTAGGAAGCTCTTTCTCCTTCCTAAAATAAGGAGAAACCATTAAAATGATTAACATGGAATAAGTTGGTTTTGGGGAGGACTTTTGTTTGTTTGTAAGATGCAGATGAATTGCATCAAGAGTTTTCCATACCTGTTTTACAGCATGGGTTACCCCTTTTTATTTTTTTATTTTTTTATTTTTAACATGAACTCTGCAACCTTAAATTTAAAAGGTGCTCTGTGAGGTGCCTTGGCTTCTCTATCATGCTATTTCCTGGAGCTGCAGACCTGGAAGATAATTTTCCTTGGCAGCACTCTTCCCTAGTCTAATAATTTCTGGAAGTTTTCTAAGTGTTGTTTACCATTTTAGCAACATAATTTTTTAAATTTGTGTATTAAAAATAAAAAAGGCTTCAACTTTCACCTCTGCTGCTTCCTAACATTTTATAGCAACCACTAAACTGTATTGCCTGCATGTGTGTTTGTTCTGTGGATGTAGGGCTTTCAGAAGCTTCATATAGAAAAGTGACATACTGGTATTCATTTGTGACTTAAGTTTTCTGAAGTACACAGTTCTTCAACACTTTTGTCCTTTACAGAACTAAAAATGCAGCCACTGAATAACCATGAATGCAGATTTCAAAGCTTTTCATGTTTATCTTTTTCAAGAAAAAGCAGTGATATAGGACAAAAGAAAAAAACCTTGTCCTCTGGCCAAATTTTGCCTGAATTTACCCAAAGTGGGTGAAAAGTAGCACGATTTCTCCCCCCCCCCCCCCCCCCCCCCCCCCGCCTTGAAACACTGCTGCGCTAATGAGCGGGCAGAGGGGAGTGTTTTTGTGTGCTAGACACTTTCCTAAGAACTCTGCTATAGCTTAACTCTAGAGCACAAGTCCTGAGTCCTTTTCATTTTAGGTACTTTAAGATTTAGAAATAAGCTTTTTTTTTTTTTTAAACAAACAAAAAACAAAACCCCCCAAAACAGGCTTTATGAAGTTAACTGATGCAATGTTGTCTAAAAGATGCACTGTACGCTTAAACTATTCTTACCATCCAGTTTTTGAGACCTAAGTTAGCAGGCTGTACCCCTTCTTTCTCCTATAGAAAGGAAGAGGAGGTAAGGTTTAGAACACATGAACTCTTGAAACATCCCATAGGATATTTGATAATTAATTATTTTTAAATTAAAAAGTAGAATGATTTTTTTATTGATAACTTTTTGCCTTTTCAAGCAAAACTTCTCTACTTTTCTCAAATCAATTAAATATTTCTTAAGTTATGTTTCTAGTGATATGTTGTCATCTTTTTGTATATATCTGATAATTCAAAAGACTTCTATGCTAGTAAAGCAGAAATTTTTAAAGTTTTATATTAGTTATTCATGCTTATCCTTAAACTACAGGCCGATGGTAATTTAAAGTCTTCTACTGTATCTAATATTTCTATTAATTTTTATCCAAAGTTTTGTCTGACTAGAAGTTTTTCAATTATTTCAATAACCTTTGGACTGGGAATGCCATATATCATTATAATTGTCTTAAAAATCAAAATGCACAAGTTTGTTTCTAGCAGTTGATTCTAAAATGCACTGGGTGGTTGTGGCTTTTTTGGTTTGGGTTTTGGTTTGGTTTTTGTTTTCCCTTTTGGTTAGATTGATCCAAACCCAGATCAGCCCACAGATGAGAGACCATCTTGCCCCTCTTGTTGAACGAATCCATAAAAAGCTGACTTGACTTGGGTTTTGAATCACACCTGCTGTGTTGAAGATCAAGGTGTCATAGTGGAGACTTGCTTTTAAAGGAAATGGTGTTGCTCTTGCCTGTGTGGTGAATAAATGAAAACAACCTGTGATCATGCTTTGACACCTACAGCACGTCATAGGACTGCTCCACATGCTTGAAAACCTGAGGCCCCCCCCTTAAATAGTGGCACATACTAGGAGCAGCCTTACTAGTATACAGTCACGTGTTTCAAAACACTCAAACCATGTTGTAAGAGAGGAATGGCTGCTGCTTATGATTTGAAAATTTGCACATACTTATTGCTTATGTTTATACAGTTCAGCGTCGCTACAGCTTTTTCTCATTTATGATGGACTGTTGTTCCCCCCCCCCCCCCCAATTGTTTGTAATCTGCACAACAAGGAACAAAAGAAAGCTTTGACAAAAAAAAAAGCGATGAAGACTGACAAATGCACTGACTGTTTGTTTTTGTTTTTTTTTTTTTTTTAAATTTAATGTAGCCTGGACTTTATCTGCATATGCACATGCTCAGAATTGTCCTAGTAGGCTGGTCATGTATCACCTCTTCAGCTTGGATTCTATTATGGATTTATTTACAAACATCACATGCCTTCAAGCCAATCCTTCTTGCTTTATGTTTTGCAGCCAACTGTAGTAGACAAGCAACAGATATGTGGGGGTGGGGGGAAGAGATAACAGAAGGAAACTAATAAGAGACTTTTTCAAGATTGTATACCTTCTTGATTTCTTTTAAGAATTTGTTGCCTTTCTGCTATTATTGCAAAGCAATAATTTTTTGTTTTGTTACAGACTGCCTAAAGATCACTTAATCTCAGGTGAACTCATCACTTGCCAAACTGTTAGAATGCTATTTGTTTTGTTACATTGCACTGAGTTATTTCTTTTGTTTTGTGTTCATGTTTTGGTTTTGTTCTTTGAGGGGGATTTTGAATAGGGACATGCACAAAACTTACAAAGTGAAAGCAGCACCAGCAGACACCAGCAAAGTGCAAAAAGAACTTTAAAAGGGGATAGTAATATGCTGTCCAGGGTTCATAGGCAGAGAGATATCTCAACTAGTAGGGATGGGAAGGAGAAGGTTGGTTTGTTTGGTTTATGGCTTTTTTTTTTTTAAATAATACTTAGTTACCTAATCACCAAAAATTATATATAAAATGAGTCTCCAGTAGAAAGTATATTTCAGACTGGAGTAGAAGTTTGAACTATGGCAACTAAGCAACAGCTCGGTTTGTGCACTTTGTATTATCTTCAGGGTTTATGATACTGTAAAAATAGTAAGACTAAAACTATAATAAAACCAGGCCAGAGTATCAGTGTTACCAGCCATACTCAAATTAGTTTGCTGAGAATTGCTCTGATGGTCTCCTGAGCTAGTTCTGAGAGCTTTAAAACAACAACAACAACAAAAAAATCTCAACAACTTTAAACATACATTCATCTAGAATGCAAGAAATTATATGTAGAAAAAGCACTCACCCCTTGAGTGTATCCTAAAGAAGAAAAGAATTATGGAGCCATTAGATTTGACCAGTGCTTTTATGCTAGAGATTGGTAAATGTAAATTCCCTTTTCAGAAATCATGTAAAATCTTGTCAGAGACATATCTGATGTTGACTACTTAAAAGCTAATCCATTGTGTATATCCTTGTGCAATAAAACAGCTCAGGAGGGAGAGGGAAAGCTGGTGTTTTTGCATTGTGCTCATTCTTACAAAGTTCTACCTTATTTTTAAGGCTTCATAAATATGACAAAATAGGCTTTTCCATAAGTGGCCTTTATGAGAACATGAAAGATATTTCATGTTTCAAAAATGATGACAGTGTGATTAAAATGAGTCACACTTTAAGTGATTCAGTTCAAAGGTTTGGACTTTGATAAGCAAGAATTTGAAATTGGGTGATGTCTTCTGCTGGCCAATTTTTGTGAATGTCCCTTCCTTCTACCCTTTCCAACCAGACAAAATTTTAAAAGTTGATAAGATTGTTGGCATAAAAGGGCATTTGGTGATTTTACTTTTTTTCTTTTTTGTTATTTTAACAGACTAGGGAACAATTTCTGATATACATAGTATTAAAGTACTTATCCCAGTATAATGGAAAACTATATATGAAGCAGAATTGACCAATGTTGTAGTAATTGACATTGCATCACAGGCTGTGATCAGAATGAAAAATTCTAAAACTTTATCAAATAAAGACTTCCCATTTAAACTTCTTTGTTAGTTGTTCAGAGGCATTACAGGTTCATAGTTGTAGACCAATATTTGATACAGAATCTTGATCTGAATTAGGAAAAAAAGTAAAATCCAAGCATTAGAGAAACAAAGTGCAATATTAAATGTTTGCTTTATAGATTATATTCTATGGCTGTTTGTAATTTTTTTTTTTTGGTGCTGGATATGTCCTTATGGACTCTGTTTTAAGAAAACTATGTGGAAAACAATTTAATTTTTCATATTGTTCTACCTTGTGGAAAATAAACTTTTTTAAAAAAAATGCTTTTAAATGCTTTAACTGTAAGCCATAAGATTGTTTGTGACTTAAACATTTAATATGTGTCTTTGTATAAAATAATAGCCATAAGGATCAAATTACTATAGAAATACATATGCTCTGTATCAACTACATAGGGGGGGAAAAACTATTTCTGGAGCTACACCACTGATTAGCACAAGAGCTAAGTTTCAGCACCTTCAGTTCCTTTTTCTTGTTTATATCAATGATTTCTTGGGGCTAGGTTCCAGATGGGAAGCTACAATACAATCTCCTAAATTTAGAAAATGCCAATAACTTACAGGATATGAATGTCTTTCCAGGACACTGTTTAAAAAATATTGTAACTGGTGACCTCTGTTCGAGTTGTCGGGTATTTTCCAGTACATATGGTGGGGGCAGAGATTGCACATTTTGGTAGGGGTGGGAGGAAACTGGGGAAGGGGAATTACTTTAAAAGCCAGATAACTCAGTGGTTTGCAGTTGGGATCTGAAGGTTGGTTTGTTGAACTGGGGTCAATAAGGTGCGTCTTGCTTTTTCCTTGGAAGTCTAATGTTACCAGATGCTGAAAATCACTATCTGCTATTTGTGTTTTGGTCAGTAGAGCTTTGCAAGATATTAATACAGCTCCTCAACATTCCAGAAATGAAGCACTGCCATAGCATCTTGTTTCTGCATACTGCACACAGCTGAACCTCTGACAAAATGGACTGTCATCATTATTTGGTATCAAAATGTCATTTGACCTAAGGCAAGGTTCACTAGGTTAGCAGCCAGGGACTCGGGAGTCCAATATATGCTGTTCCTGTCTGTGGTGTTAAAGGTACTGAAGACCACTAAATTCTCATTCTCACTGTACAGTAGGTTTTATGGTGTATGCTACTAACATAGACAACCCAAACATTTGATCTAACTCCTTGTATAATGCAAACAGTAGACTTCATGAATGTGTGAATTCTTGTGTGAAATAAAATGCTTTGAATTTGTAACTGCCAACTATGGAGAATTAAGATATTTTAGGTTTTTTGCCCATTAATAACACTTAATCATTTGTGCCTGAGTTCTGCTTGAAACTAATAGGAAATATAAAAAATAAGGTTGTCTCTCATTATGATCATATACTCGGAACTCCTTTATAGCTGAGTGACAATGATTAGAATATTTTTTCTAATAACAGCACAACCCTTTTTAATAACTAAAGTTTTTAATGCTATGTGGCAATGTTAGAATTTAAATTCTATCATCAGTGTCATTTAAGGGACACATACTTTGAGCATATTTGTGCAACACTTCCTTGAAATTACATTTTTAGACCAGAGCTACTGCTTATGATTTTTTTTTTTTACCTTTAGGTTTATTGTTAGCATTAATAAAAAAATTGGAAATTACCAGTTTTATTCTGGGTGTTTTATTTAAAAAAAAAAAGCAAATTTTTCATATTTCTGAATATTAAAATATGCTACAACAGGATATAAAACTAATGGCTCTTTTACATCATCAGCTATCTGCAAAAATATACAAAAGGGTGATGAATTATAAAACTCCACTATCTGAGAGCTATTAGGCAATGTTGCAAAATTGACGGGTTTCCCCCCCCCCCCCCCCCCCCCCCCCATTATCTAGCTAAAATAGTACTTCTTAATCCCTTTCTGAATTAAAGCCTGTTGTGGTTTAACCTCAGCTGGCCACTCAGCACCACACAGTGCTTGCTCACTCTTCCCCCCCCCGGCACATGGGGGAGAGAGAATCAGAAGAGTAAAAGTGAGAAAACACATGGGTTGAGATAAAGACAGTTTAATAGGTAAAGCAAAAGCTGCATGTGCAAACGAAGCAAAATAAGGAATTAATTCACTACTTCCCCTCGGCAGGCATGTGTTGGACTTACTCTTGGGCCACAATCCCTTCAGAGGTATACCTGTTGTGGCACAGACATAACCACAGATGCTTCAAGATATACCTGCTCTGTTGTGGACTTATTCACAGCCACAGATGCTTCAGGGTGTCCTGCTCCTGTGTGGACTCATCCACAGGTCACAGTCCCTTCGACTTGAGTTCACACTGGAGTTCCAGCCTGTCCAGTACAGCAGCACAGAAACAGCAGCAATGCCCTGGCCATCTGCCAGCCCAGGCACATGGCTATTGCTGTTATCAAAATGTTCCCAGGCACAGCAGAGTAAGATGATAAGCAGAACAGCAAGCAGCAAAAGCAAAAAGCAGCCACTAACGAGCACTCTAATATACAGTAAGGCAAGCAAGCCCCATGGCAAGCACAGGAGCCTGTCAGTTGATAGCTAAACAGCAATAACAGCTATAAATTCCATCTAGCACATTCCAATCAAATCAGTTGTTTTCTCGAACCCTTCAAGCCTCATGTTGGGCGCCTAAAAGGACTGTCATGGTTTAGCCCCAGCCGGCAACTAAGCACCACACAGCTACTTGCTCACTCCCCCCACAGTGGGATGGGGGAGAGAATCAGAAGAGTAAAAGTGAGACAAATGCCATCACTCCAAATGTCCCCGCCTTCCTTCTTCTTCCCCTAGTTTATATATGCTGAGCATGATGTCATATGGTGTGGAATATCCCTTTGGTCAGTTGGGGTCAGCTGTCCCAGCTGTGTCCCCTCCCAACTTCTTGTGTACCCCCAGCCTACTTGCTGGTGGGGCAGCATGAGAAGCAGAAAAGGCCTTGACTCTGTGTAAGCACTGCTCAGCAATAACGAAAGCATCCCTGTGTTATCAACACTGTTTTCAGCACAAATCCAAAACATAGCCCCATACTAGCTACTATAAAGAAAATTAACTCTATCCCAGCCAAAACCAGCACAAAACCTTTTATGTTTTAGAAAAATCGACTAGTAAATCACCATAAAGTACAGCTACCTTAGTTTTTCAGAGCACAGGAACACTCATGAAAGTTCAGGTACAGAATCAAAGAACAGTCTTCAGAACAAATAGATTAAGCTGGGCCTTTGTCCAGTAATGAACTTTCTGCAGGGAAACTTCTTTGCTAACGTGAATGCTGCTGATTTGAACCGAATCCCGTGAATCAAACTATATGGCTATATGCAACTCTGCAAAGTGTCAAGTGTCGAACATAAATTTTCAGTAGGCTGGTGTTACAAGAGGCAGCTGCTCCTAGGAGTATTGATTTGGCTGTAGAGTCCAGCCTGACTCAAAGAGTCCAGTCACAGACTTTCCACATTCCATTAATTTTGAGCAGAATCTTCTTCAGAGATTCTCAGAACTTTAGGAGGTGCCAAGGACTTGTATTTGCATGACAGTTAATTAAGATTTTATATTTTTTCTAGTGAAAGCAACATACAAAGGCATGTCATCAGGCATGTTTCATCTGCCCTCCAGATGATATCCTTGAAATAGGAAAGAAGTCATCTATTTGTTCTCTAAGTAATCATTCACTCCCTGACAGCTACAGCCTGCTATTTTTAGAGCTGCATCTCCATATCTCCTGACATAGTGGCAGCTTCTGAGTAGAGGCCAGATGATGCTGTGACATACGAGTTGAACAGTGTACCTTTAATCTAATCCAGTTCATAACAGGAAAGATTCAGGATTTAGAAGGACGTTGTATTTTGAGTTTGTTTCAGGCACCTTGCTATAAATGTTTGTCATATTTGGATAAAAGACAATAACTTAAAACAGTGAAGGTGA
This sequence comes from Ciconia boyciana, assembly GCF_034638445.1. NCBI lineage: Eukaryota > Metazoa > Chordata > Aves > Ciconiiformes > Ciconiidae > Ciconia > Ciconia boyciana. The sequence goes on from NC_132937.1 coordinate 12,690,872, forward strand.
GAGCATGCATTTTTAAGGGGGTAGGAATATACAATCACAAAAACCCAAACAAACCCCAAACCCACATCCAGGAACTAATATTGAAGTGCAAAATCAGGTATTAAGCATTAAGTCTCTGCCTCTTCAGCAGTAGAGTCTGATCCCTTATACAAGAAAAACAAAAATCTAAAATGGTGAATCACCATGCATGACAGCACTGAGGTCTACCATGAAATCCCTGTATGGGTTCCCACTAAGGACAATGGAGGGAATTATGAAGTGAAAGATGGTTTCCCTCTTCCTGTGCATCAGGCTCATCTAAAGTATGCCTTTGACTTGCCCACTCTTCAACACATGTTGGGAATGGGGGAGGTCAGAACCTGTTAGCTGTCATTGGTTTAATAAATGTTATATCTAAAATGATTTTATGAGTGGGATATAATTTAATCTTTCTCAAAAGAGATATGACACTTGTTTTCAACTGAATACAATGGGGAAACATAGGAGGAGGGAAAATCACTACAAAATCTAATGCTTTTTTATTTTTATCTGAAAAGTCAAGCAATTATCTAAATATAAACAGTGCCTTAGTGTCATCAAACTGCCTAGAATTCAAATTAAACTTCCCACTAGAGACGGTCATGTTAATATTCAAGGCAAATTTGTCATGCTTGTCCATCAGTTAACAAACAATATAATAATTTTTTTCCATGGTTCATTCAGCTCTGTAGAAGATATAGACCATTTACTGGGTAATGATTTCTGATTAATAAATTCAATTTTTATTATTTACACCCTAGTTTTGGGACCAGTCCTAAATCAGTTGAAGTCTGTGGGGTTAACCAGTCCATTTTTACTACTTAGCATTGCTAAGTTCAGAAAACAGATCACCATAACATATTAAAGTGTGCCGGGGAAGGTTATGGAGCAGATCATCTTGAGTGCTATCACACAGCATGTAGAGGATAACCAAGGGATCAAGCCCAGCCAGCATGGGTTTAGGAAAGGCAGGTCCTGCTTGACCAACCTGATCTCCTTCTACGACAAGGTGACCCACCTAATGGATGAGGGGAAGGCTGTGGATGTTGTCTATCTAGACTTCAGTAAAGCCTTTGACACGGTTTCCCACAGCATTCTCCTGGAGAAACTGGCTGCTCATGGCTTGGACGGGTGTACTCTTCGCTGGGTAAAGAACTGGCTGGATGGCTGGGCCCAAAGAGTGGTGGTGAATGGAGTTTACTCCAGTTGGCGGCCGGTCACAAGCGGTGTTCCCCAGGGCTCTGTGTTGGGGCCAGTTCTGTTTAATATCTTTATCAATGATCTGGACGAGGGGATCGAGTGCACCCTCAGTAAGGATGCAGATGACACCAAGTTGTGTGGGAGTGTTGATCTGCTTGAGGGTAGAAAGGCTCTACAGAGGGATCTGGACAGGCTGAGGCCAATGTATGAGATGGACCAATGATGAGATGGGCTGAGACCAATTGTATGAGATTCAACAAGGCTAAGTGCCGGGTCCTGCACTTGGGCCACAATAACCCCATGCAACGCTACAGGCTTGGGGAAGAGTGGCTGGAAAGCTGCCTGGCAGAAAAGGACCTGGGGGTGTTGGTCGATAGCTGACTGAATATGAGCCAGCAGTGTGCCAAGGTGACCAAGAAAGCCAACAGCATACTGGCTTGTATCAGGAATAGTGTGGCCAGCAGGACTAGGGAAGTGATTGTCCCCCTGTACTCAGCACTGGTGAGGCTGCATCTCAAATACAGTGTTCACTTTTGGACCCCTCACTACAAGAGAGACATTGAGGTGCTGGAGCATGTCCAGAGAAGGGCAATGAAGCTGGTGAAGGGTCTAGAGCACAAGTCTTATGAGGAGCAGCTGAGGGACCTGGGGTTGTTTAGCCTGGAGAAAAGGAGGCTGAGGGGAGACCTTATTGCTCTCTACAACTACCTGAAAGGAGGTTGTAGCGAGGTGGGTGTCGGTCTCTTCTCCCAAGTACCAAATGATAGGACAAGAGGAAACGGCCTCAAGTTGTGTCAGGAGAGGTTTAGATTGGATATTAGTAAAAATTTCTTCACTGAAAGGGTTATCAAGCATTGGAACAGGCTGCCCAGGGAAGTGGTTGAGTCACCATCCCTGGAGGTATTTAAAGGACATGTAGATGTGGTGCTTGGGGACATGGTTTAGTGGTGGACTTGGCAGTGTTAGGTTAACGGTTGGACTCGATGACCTTAAGGGTCTTTTCCAACCTAAATGATTCTATGATTCTATGAAAGTCCAGCTGTGATTTCCAAAATTATTTCAGTATTAAATATATGGTATAAAGAAAGAGAAATTTGCATCACTGTTTTAGAGCTATTTAATTATCATCCATAAAGTAAAGTAAATGGTCTTCTTACCAGTCTTAACAGCTTAAGACAGGAAAGACAGTTTTACTGCTGCCCTTTCTTTTTAATCCATCAGGCACCATATATTGTGACCAACTTGCACATCTGTAAAGCAATACAGTGATTCATTGGTTGTACTGCATAAGGCTATCATCTCAAAGAAAGCAAATGAAGAAAACAATACCTGGTCAATGCAGAAGTAAACCAATATAATTTAAATGAACTTTCAAATCACATGACTGTATTTACTTTTCTTCTTTCTAATTTTTCCCTATTTTTTCCTTTGTAATTTAAAGAAGGTAACTGTCCTGGTTTTGGCTGGGATAGAGTTAATTTTCTTCCTAGTAGCTGGTATAGTGCTGTGTTTTGGATTTAGTATGAGAATAATGTTGATAGCACACTGATGTTTTAGTTGTTGCTGAATAATGTTTACACTAGTCAAGGACTTGTCAGCTTCCCATGCTCTGTCAGGTGCACAAGAAGCTGGGAGGGGGCACAGCCAAGACAGTTGATCCAAACTGGCCAAAGGGGTATTCCATACCATATGACATCATGCTCAGTATATAAAGTGGGGGGAGTTGGCCAGGGGGTAGCGATCACTCTTCGGGGACTGGCTGGACGTCAGTCGGTGGGTGGTAAGCGGTTGCATCACTTGGGATTTTTTGTTTTTTTCCCTGGGTTTTGTTCCTGTCTCTCTGTCTCTTGTTATTTTCCTTTTCATTACATATTATTATTATTATTATTATTATTATTATTATTTTGTTCCAATTATTAAACTGTTCTTATCTCAGCCCATGAGTTTTCTTACTTGTGCTTTTCAGAGTCTCTCCCCCGTCCCACCGGGGGTTGGGAGGGTGAGCGAGCATCTGTGTGGTGCTTAGTTGCCGACTGGGGTTAAACCATGACAGTAACAATCTTCTCTTAATCCCTTCACTGTTGTGGTGAGTTGACCCCAGCCAGCAGCCAAACACCCACCCTGCCTCTCACTCACTCCCCTCTCCTGGGGGATGAAAGAAATAGAAGGAAGTCAAAAAGACTCATGGATTGAGATAATGACAATTTAATAAGGAAAGCAAAAGCTGCCTGTGCAATGAAAGCAAAAAGAGGAATTCACTCCCTACTTCCCATCAGCAGGCAGATGTCCAGCCACTTCCTGGGAAGCAGGGCCTCAGCACGTGTAGTTGTTGCTTGGGAAGACAAACACCATAACCATGAACATCCCCCCTTCCTCCTCCTTTCCCTGAGCTTTTATTGCTGGGCACAACATCATATGGCATGGAATATCCCTTTGGTCAGTTTGGGTCAGCTGTCCTGGCTATGCCCCCTACTAACCTCTGGCCTACCCCTAGCCTAGCCAAAGACTTGCCAAAGCAAGTCTTTGGGGGGAGGGCAGGGGCAAGAGAGAAAGCCTTGACACCGTGTGAGCACTGTTCAGCAATAGCCAAAACATTGGTGTGTTATCAACACTGTTTCAGCCACAAATGCAAAGCACAGCATCATACAGGCTGTTATGAAGGAAGTTAACTACATCCCAGCCAGACCCAGTACAACTGTCTTCCCTTTTTTATATCTTATTCAAACTTTTTAATGCTCCAAAACATCCTACTTCTTTTAGTGCTTGTATTTCCTTTTATATCCTATACCACCAACAATGCCAAATATAAAGCTTGATTTCCTCCAAAAACTTTTATTCATGGCATGACCTAGTAAATGGGCAGTTGCAGTATGGCAACTATTTTATGATATTTCCACAGCTTTACCCTGAAGTATCTCATAATGAATGCAAATTAACTTATCTTGAGGGTGATTTTATCATAGATTAAAAGCATACATGTAGCAGATTAATATCAGAGTACTGTGCAGTAAACTTATATCCTTGCTTTACCTGTGAGATGTCTTACCAATGTCTTACAATTACCCCTTCTCCCCGCAAAATAACTAATTAAAGCTTTAAATGGCTTATAAACATCATTTATATGTAGCTAACATATGGAAACCCTTTTCTAATGAAGGTTATATAATCCTACATATGCTGATACTTTTTGTTTACAATATCCAATTATAAAGTAGTTTTAAAATACATTCATTCCTTTGGCACCTTCTGACCGATCAACAAACCCCTACAATGGAAGAAGGCTCAGAGGAGATGGACACAGGCAATGTGCTCATGAAGATCAGGGAAGAATATAGGGAGTGAACATAACTGTTGTAAAGAAATCTGAACTTAACAAAAAGGGGACTGGAGGGTGGCCTTTCTTTTAGATAAATGGATCAGCTGGCTCTCTATCAGTTGAGTGGATCAGCTGGTTGTGTAAAGGGCCTTCCCTGAGTTAATAAAAAAAAAGTGTGAATGTTTTCCTGAGCCAGCCACACTACCATGGGGGAAGTGTATACATGGCTCACCTCAACATAGAGTATAAAAACTGAGCAACTAGCAAAATGAACTTTAAAAAGAGCAATGGACTTGAGCTGGCTTTAACCCATATATTCCTTACCAGCAGTCGGGGATACTCAGTGTCATGATGGTGAGCATATAGAGACTGGTAATGGGAATCACATCTGTGTTGTGATCCAACTGTACACTACAATTGCTATATTGTGCTTGTGTTGTGATTTCAGTACATTGCTGTATCACTCTGCTGAATCAAGATCCTGTGTAATGTCAAATATCTTCAAAAAAGTAAATTTGGTTTTAAAACATTAAACCCTCCTCATGTGGAATATCTAAAGGAACCTAGTCAGAGAGCATTGGACTCTGACACATATATTTGGTACTCTGTTATGATTTTGTGTGCTCTAATATTAACTAGGCTTCTGGAACTACCAGAAGAAACAAGAAAAAATGTACTTGAGAGAATGCTTAGAACAAACTGTTGAAGCAGAGTACAAGTAGTACATTGCTTCCATCTATTTGCTGCTACAAAAGGCAAGCTCCACTATACTAAACCTTACTCTCTTGGCAACTAGTTGATAAATACAAAATATTCCAACAAATAATTTCTTTCTCCTTGGCTCACTGTGAGCAGATCTGAAGGGAAAGAAGAAAAGTTGCTATTACTACATATAAAGAGTATTACAGGGAGAAGGAAGAAACCCAAATTTTGCACTAGCTACTGGCCCCTCTACCCAAAGCCTCTAGCAACCACAGAGAGAGAAGCCAGTCATCTCATCACCGATGAATATAGGGATATCTTTAGCTAAATAATGCAATCTGCAGTTTATAAGTGCATTTTAACAGGTAAGTCCCTCATAGAATGCAGTGAAAACACTCCGCAAATGTCTTATATAGCAAGTTCCTAGACAAGCAGAATCACTTCTGTCACCTGTGTAAGTCTGTAAGGAACATGAACACACATACACACACAGAGAGAGTAGACTCTGGATTAGGAACAGCTTTGATTTATGTAATTCAGAAGTCTGTTTACTAATTACACAAAGCAGAGTTCTTTCAAGTTCAAACAAGGACTTTTTGGACTTAAACACACTGTTGTATTTTCTAACCTTATAAGAAGATGTTCTGTTTCTGCAGCTCCTAGATCTTTCTAAATATGGTGACAGTTCTAATAAGGGGTTTCAAAACATTATTATGGGATTATTCTAGGATGTTCAGAATCTTACCCAGGAACTAAAGCAAACACTTTTCCAGCTCTAGTATTAATGCAAATTGTTGACATGAGGAATAAACACTTTGGTGACCTTTAACAAATTTCAAGTTCATAATTTTAACTCAGTCCCCCAAAAAGTCTTATGGATAGTGTTGTTACAAAAGGACAAAGAGTAAAACAAAACTAAGAGCCATGTAACTTGTCAAAAAATAAAAACTACCATGATTCACCAGGTGCAATAGTACGTGCCACAAAAGTAACTGGTACTATGTAGTGAAAAACTGTTTATCATACTGCTATTTCATTTGTTCCAAGGCAAAAGATACCATCTATCTGCTTTCAGTGTAGTCCAGTCTCAGTCAGCAATGCTGAACAAGGACAATACAATAGCCAGATTTTGTAAATTGGGCTGCTCTAGAGATGACCCTAATTACAACATGCAAATTGTTGGTTAGTACAGAACACACTTTATTGAGCAACATAAACATGGACATCCCTTTTTAAAGGTATACTATGAGAACAAAGTGTCTTGCAAACAGACTCCAGACACAGGCCCACTGAAGTAAGGATAGTGAAAGTGCATCCTCTTCAGAGGCAAGGCTGGCTGACTCTCAGGAGCAGCTGTAAAGAAAATCCATCACTTGCCTATTCATATGATTTCTGTAAAAGGTGCTGCTGACACCAACATACTTGCTCTGTGTGAGTGGGGAGAAGGGGACTGTGTCACTATCTTCCCTAAGAGGGTCAAATCTGTTCACACTTGCATTGGCTTAATATTCTTGGTTTCTCCTCTAGAATTCACAGCTGACACTAGCTATTTCTAGGAGTTTTTCCACTCCAAAAGGAAAAAAACAAGGGTGGGGGAAGAAGATAGTGGCAATTATTTAAATAAATAGCATGTAAGCAACTGTTCTTATTAAAGAAACAGAAATAATAGGCACCTTGCTCAGCCTTTTCAACTTTTGTATGCATATATGGATTATAACAAACCCAGACCTGCACACTTACCTTAATGACTGCTGTATTGGGAGTATGTGGCAGGGTTTTGGTAGCAGGGGGGTGGTGGTGCTGCAGGGGTGGACCCTGTGGGAAGAGGTAAAGGGTTGCCCTGTGATGGACACACCTGGTTCCAGCTGCCTCAGCAATGGACCCACCACAGGCCAAAGCTGAGCTAATCAGTGAAGTTTGTGGTGCCTCTGTGAAAACATATTTAAGAAAATGTAGAAAATGCTGGACAGAGAGAGGAGGAGAGAACAAAAAGAGTGAGAAATAATAGAGGGAACACTAAGGTCTGAGTAGGAGGAGGAGGAGGAGGTGCTTCATGGTTGAGCAAATATTCCCTGCTGCCTGTGGAGAATCCATGCCAGAGCAGATTTTTCCTGACATGACTGAAGCCTGTGGAGAACCCACACCAGAGAAGAGGAAAAGTGTGAGAAGAAAGGAGCAGCAGAGAGAAACTGTTATGTACTGACTGTAACCTCCCATCCCCCCTGTACTCCAGAGGAGTCTGGAGTGAAGGAATGAAGTTGAGCCTGGGAAAGGGGGAGGAAAGGTGTTGTTCTAATGTTTGTGTTTTCCTTTTCCACTACTCAAATCAGTAATTAAATATCTATTTTAATTAGCAATAAGTTAAATTAATCTTCCCCATTTGAGTCTGGTTTGCCTGTAACAGTAATTGGTAAACCATCTCCCTGTCTTTATCTTGACCCACAAGCTTTCTTGTTCCTGTTCTTTCTATTTTTCTCCCCTGTCCCACTGAGCAGGGGAGTGAGCGAGCAGCTGGGTGGGAGTTTTGGCTGTTAGTCAATGCTAACCCACCAGAACTGGACATTTTACTTCTACATAATGTTATAAAGATGCACATAGACAGCTTTTTTTTCTTTCCTTCTTTCTTTCTTTCTTTCTTTCTTTCTTTCTTTCTTTCTTTCTTTCTTTCTTTCTTTCTTTCTTTCTTTCTTTCTTTCTTTCTTTCTTTCTTTCTTTTTCTTTTTTTTTGGCTTCATATTGCTTATACGCAGGACATAGAAGAGGGAAAAATGATAATCAAAAGTAGAATTTGTAGTTCACTGACTTGTTTATTGAGTTAAAGAGCTAAAAGTTTTTTCCATTCTGTTGATTTGTTTGTAGTTCACTGACTTTATTTACTTTTAGCTCTAACTCAGTTTCTTCTATCTCTGATTCATAACTACTATATTAATAAACCTGCAAAAAAGGAAATTTTTAGCTTCCCAAATCATCTTTATTTCTGTGGAAGAAAACTAATAGAGGAGTACTTTACTCAAACCACACAGAATCAACACAAAACAAGACAAGTAGCATCACCAGAAAAAAAGGCAGTTCCGGGGAAATAATTGAGCACTGATCTATTAAAAATATCATGTATTCTCCTACACCAACATCTAAACAGTCACTGACAATATGCCTAGATAATTTGGATGTTGTATGTCTGTCAAATAAATCAAAGATCCAGATGTAAAATCTAGCAATGATGACATTCTGCTGGTGACTTTCAATCTGTAAGCTAATGAGTAGGACACAGTGAAGCGTAAATATCACATTTTTTAAATCAGAGATGTTATTTTGGGCAGCTGTGCTATTTAAAGGAAAACTAATTTTTATTTCTTTCAGTTTGTCAAACTGATATTTCAAACATGGTATCAGCCTTCAAAATATCATCTCCATAGAATGACAAGGAGGGAATGGTTTTAAGTTGTGTATGAAAGAAGTTAATGAAATTTAAACCATTTACTTCCAAACTAAAAGGAATACAGAATTCTGCAGTGTAGAACATAGTGTAGAATTAAGAGACATAGTCTAGGTTGTGCCATAATCATAGAATCATAGAATCATAGAATGGTTTGGGTTGGAAGGGACCTTTAATGGTCATCTAGTCCAACCCCTCTGCAATGAGCAAGGACATCTTCAACTAGGTCAGGTTGCTCAAAGCCCCATCCAACCTGACCTTGAATGTTTCCAGGGATGGGGCATCTACAACCTCTCTGGGCAACCTGTTCCAGTGTTTCACCACCCTCATCGTAAAAAATTTCTTCCTTGTATCTACTCTGAATCTCCCCTCTTTTAGTTTAAAACCATTACCCCTTGTCCTATCGCAACAGGCCCTACTAAAAAGTCCATCCCCATCTTTCTTATAAGCCCCCTTTAAGTACTGAAAGGCTGCAATAAGGTCTCCCCGGAGCCTTCTCTTCTCCAGGCTGAACAACCCCAACTCTCTCAGCCTGTCCTCATAGGAGAGGTGTTCCAGCCCTCTGATCATTTTTGTGGTTCCAACAGGTCCATGTCTTTCCTGTGCTGAGGACTCCAGAGCTGGATGCAGTACTCCACGTGGGGTCTCACAAGAGCAGAGTAGAGGGGAGAATCACTTCCCTCGACCTGCTGGCCACGCTTCTTTTGATACAGCCCAGGATACAATTGGCTTTCTGGGCTGCTAGCGCACATTGTCGGCTCATGTCCAGCTTTTCATCCACCATTACCCCCAAGTCCTTCTCTGCAGGGCTGCTCTCAATCCTTTCATCCCCCAGCTTGTATTGGTAATGGGGGTTGCCCCAACCTGGGTGCAGGCCCTTGCACTTGTCCTTGTTGAACCTCATGAGGGGCCTCACATGGGCCCACTTCTCAAGCTTGTCCAAGTTCCTCTGAATGGCATCCCGTCCCTCAGGCGTGTCAACTGCACCACTCAGCTTGGTGTCATCTGCAAATTTGCTGAGGGTGCACTTGATCACTCTGTCTATGTCATTGATGAAGATATTAAACAGTACTGGTCCCAATACAGACCCCTGAGGGACACCATTTGTCACTGATCTCCATGTGAACATTGAGCCGTTAAACACTACCCTCTGGATGTGACCATCCAGCCAATTCCTCATCCACTGAATAGTCCACCCATCAAATTAATATCTCTCCAATTTAGAGAGAAGGATGGTGTGGGGGACCATGTCAAAGGCCTTACAGAAGTCCAGATAGACGACATCCGTAGCTTTTCCCTTGTCCACTGATGTAGTCACTCCATCATAGAAGGCCACTAGGTTAGTCAGGCAAGACTTGCCCTTGGTGAAGCCTCATAAAATAGTGCAGTACAGGCAATTTACTAAAACCAAGCTTACTGGATGTATTTTGTGATTAATTTCATGATTGTTTTGGCCATGGTCCAGTGCAGCAAGTTATGGCAAAAAGGCAACACTCAGCAACACATATCAAATAATCACTCAGGGAGCATTTATCTAGTGCCAAGAGTCAGAACACCATGGAAAGTGGGTTGGTGGGAGCTCTGGGAAAAGGAACAGTACCCTTGGGATCTTTATGAACTTGACTTTTCTCTAAGTCTCTAACTGAACTCTAGGTTCACCAAATCATGGTGGGAGCGTGGTTCTCTAGGAAAGGTTGTACCAGTGTCACAGTCACGACCTATGAGGGTTACCCAACCCGTGGGTGTGTAAAGATCATGACCATGTGTTCGTAGGATTCTGTAATACACAAGGACACGGAGACTTTGTTTCCGTGAATTCCTTTATTATAAATTACTACAAATTACTACTAGTAAAACAAGTGTATATTACAAGTTACTACAAAATTAACACCAATAAAGCAAGTATATGCTTATGATCATTTACTTATATGCGTGCCCATATATATTATTTGAGGTGTTACCAGACACTCACCAAACCGCTCCCAGGAGTGAGGCTAATTGACAATGGAAAAGTCTCTCTTCATAGATGATCTGTGTCACCGAGTCTGGAGTCAGCCAGGCATCCCCAGCAAGGGTCTGGTCTGTTCAGGAGATCTTGTGCAGAGAAGCTCTTGCAGAGAAGCTTGTCTTGGGTAGATAGCAAGTTACTTTTATACCTTTTTGGTGTAGATACATAAGTGGGGGTAGGACACCAGTTCCCAGAACAGTTGTTGCTTACTTCTGTTTTCCTGGAAGGTCATTTTGTTATCACGGTTTCTTTGTTCTGCACCTATCAAGGGTGTATGGGCTCCCTGCTGAGCTTATCAGGGATGCCTCGGGCTCCCAGCTAAGCCTTTGCCAGGTGTTTTATGGGGTCACTTTTGTGGCAGCTCTGTCACTCCACCCGTTGGCCTACGGCCACTTATGAGTCATTAGGAGTGAGACTACACCATATCTGGTGTGTCTCTCTTGCCTCCTAATGTGTGAGGAAGAGCAGACTTATATCCACGTCAAGCCCAATGTTGTTGCTGTGACTTCTGGGAGGGTTTGTCAATTGAGACACGAGTATACAGTACCAGTTTAGATAGAAGTGATGCACACAGTGATTTGACACAAGATATAATCCAAAAAAGCACAATTCCAACAGCTAAAATGAGAGCTAATATTGTTATCCCACAAACGTGAGGTCGTTTACCTGGTGTGTGAGATGCCAATATACACACAGGGCAGAGGTATTTTATTTCATGTCTGCACAGATGTTGTCTCACAAATGGAGTTCATTACCTGGTGTGCAACACCCAATGCGCACACAGAGCCAAGATAGTTTATTTCAAGTTTTGCACAAGACCAGGTGCTAGGTGGTAGCTCCACAAAGCTAGCACACTGCTCGTTCATACAGGTGCAGTATTTATACAGCCTAGTTATACATATGCATAAGTAATTACACAAAGCAGTTTTCTATTGGTCTACATTTTCCTGTGTTATTCTTAAAGCTACAGTACTATTTTAATATTCTATGCATGCCCAAAGGTGAGGGGTCTCTGCTTGGGCTGGGGTCTCCAGCTCAAGGAGTGTGATTTTTAGTATTATAATGAGGATAGTTTGTGTGAGGGTGCTTCTTATCACACTTCTACTAGTAGTTTCAGATTGTTCCTGTAACCAGATGTAACCAAAATGATTAGTTCGTTCTTTTGTAACTAAGCAACATAGAGATAGGAGTGGGATAGACAATACTTTAATGTTGTGTTTGTACATCTATGGCTATGGATATGTTGCTATGTCCAAAGACAATTGGACGAGGAGTACTACGGTCATGCTGCTATGTTCCCAGTACAGCCCCAGCCCATCCTGACAACGAGTCGAGGGTGGTTAGAATAATTGGTTTGTGTTAAGGGTGCCAAATAATTGTTAGGGACCATGCACCATGAAGAAGGAAAATGGGTTACATAAGCAAGGTGGGATTGCGCATGTCCAGAAGAAGGGGTCGACTAAAGGACACACCTGTACGACCACCAAGGACCACCAGAGACCCCCACGGAAGCCCCTCGGAGCTCAAGGACGCATGCGTAATGACCATGCAAATATGATAATTAGTTCTGGGAAATAGAATGAATATGCATGATCATTCCAGGAAATTTGATGCATATGTATGTAATTGGACAATATAAGTTTTGGTTGATGTAACCTGCAGTATGCACGCTAGGTGGAACGATCCCCCGTGTATCCGGCACTGTAATAAAGAATGCCTGCTTCTTAATACTACATTGGTGTTAAGGAGTTTGATTCCCGATTTCAGTGACATTCCCAAAACATCTTAATTAGCTTACATATTTCTCCAGGATGTGTTTCACAAGGACAATAATTTTGATTAGACTGAATCCCCCTTATCAGCTTTACGTAAGTCCCAGCCTTCCACCAGCTCCTGATTGACTACAATTCCCCCCTTTGAGACTATCTAAGAATATATTTTTTTAGATAAGTCTCACTTTCTCCTCAGGTTGTTTAGCAAATGCTAAGCAACATCTGCAGGTGCATTGTAGTAACACATATAGACTTATAAAGATGCTTAATCCAATCCGTATTATGCCCAACAACCTCTTTACCCATGGTCTCAAATCAGGGAACCAAGAGGTCAGCCATCTCCAGGTCTCTTCAAATCCTAAGGAAGTATCATCCTTTTGAATTTCATGTAAAATTTTAGTTTGTTGCCATATTTCATTTAGATCGGTCAAGATTCGTCTACTCTGGTCAACATAAACACAACAACTAGTGTTTAACATTGTACAGGCTCTTCCTTGTGAAGTCAGGAGCATGTCTAAGGCCATTCTATTTTGCATAGAAATATCATTAGGCAGAAGAGGGATATCATTCCCTCTATTTCCTTCACTCTCTACCTTAAAGAATTCAGTATATTTACAAAGGTATGTTAATAATATTATTGTTCCCAATATTATAAGAATATACAGAAATAATTCCCTTTGAACACAATCTATATGGGCTGTGGATTCTATTTGAGTCCAAGTACAGTTCATTTAATTCTGAGTCAGCTTCAATTTCAACTGTGCTGTTTCTCTCAATGTCCACTCTTCCAGAGGGGAGGTTTTCACTCGCGTGTAGTGAATCCAAGAATCTATTCCTTTTACTTTAATAGCTGTGGGGGTAATTAGTAACACCAAATATGGTCCCTTCCAGCATTCTTTCAGAGGTTCATTTTTCCAGGTTCGGACGTAGACTTGGTCTCCTGGTCGAAAGGTATGCACTGGAGTGTCTAGTGGAACAGGTGTCCTCTCATTCAGGTACCTGTGAAGGGAAGACAAAGTACACCCCAACGACAGCAGATATTTGGTTAGTATCTGGTCTCCGTTAACATGCATTTGATCACTCCTTCCTGTTAATTTATTTACAGGATATGGTTTACCATACAGAATTTCAAAAGGACTAACCCCTTCCCTAACTCTAGGAGTAATTCTGATTCTTAACAATGCTATAGGTAGAACTTCTATCCATTTCATTTGGGTTTCCTGGCATAATTTCGAAATTTGTCTCTTTAAAGTTTGATTCATCCGCTCTACTTTCCCACTGGATCGCAGCCTCCAAGGAGTATGTAAATCCCAATCAAGTTGCAAGAATTTAGCAACTTCCTGTACAATTTTAGCAATAAAATGGGGCCCATTATCTGAGGCCATTCCTTCAGGGATACCGAATCTAGGGATTATTTCTTTCAACAGTACTCTGACTACCTCTCTAGCTTTGTTGGTTCAGCATGGGAAAGCTTCTGGCCATCCAGAAAAGGCATCTACCAGTAAGTATTTAAAGTGATTACACCTCGGTAACTCGGAGAAATCTATTTGCCAGTACTCCCCTGGAGTTTGTCCCCTTTTAACCTGTCCCGAAGGAGGTCTTTTCTGTATCTTTGGATTGTTCTTGGAGCATATTGAGCACTGCTTTACAATAGCATTAGCTAGTTTTTGCATTCTTGGTCCTATGGCATATCGTCTGATGTCTGCTATTACTGCATCTGCTCCCATATGGGTTTCTTGATGAGTTCTTTTTATTAATTCCCTCATTAGTGGGGCAGTGACTATTATTTGTCCAGTATCAGTTGTCCACCATCCATCCTGGGTTTTGGTACAGTTTAGAAGTTTTGCTAATTGATTGTCCTTTTCCGAATATGTTGGAGGATCCAGTAAAATTCTTCCAGTTGGAATTAAAGCCCCCCACCTTAGAATCTGTCAAAGCTACCCTTTTTGCTGTCTCGTCAGCTTTTCGATTTCCACTAATGATATCTGTTTGTCCTTTCTGATGGGCTTTACAGTGCATTACAGACACCTCTTTTGGCTTGAGAACAGCCTGTAATAAGTTTAAAATTGCCTCTCCATGTTTAATTGGAGTTCCTTGGGAAGATAACATGGCTCCATGGGCATGTATCACTCCAAAGGCATATTTTGAGTCCGTATATATGTTTACTCTCATATTTTCAGACAATTCCAGTGCTCTGGTTAGTGCAATGATCTCAGCCTTTTGTGCTGATGTATTAACAGGTCTTTTGCCCTGTGAAACTTCAAAGCCCAGGTATTCCACAGTTGTTTGTACAATTTGGGCTTTCTTTCGTGATACCCTGTATCCAGCAAATCCCAGGAAATTTAACAGATCAATAGTGGCTCCTTTGCATTCTTGTTCTGAGGCAGTCCCCATTAATATATCATCTACATACTGTAGCAAAGTAACAGAAGGATGTTCACCTTGCCGTTCTTCTAGTTCTTTAGCTAGTACGTTACCGAACAGGGTAGGGCTGTTTTTAAATCCCTGGGGTAGCACGGTCCAGCAGAGTTGGACTTTTCTTCCGGTGGTTGGACTTTCCCATTTGAAGGCGAACAATTTCTGACTTTCTTCTTCCAGAGGTATGCAAAAGAAAGCATCCTTCAAATCCAGTACTGTAAAATAAACACTATTTTCAGGTATTGATGATAACAGAGTGTATGGATTTGGAACTACTGGATGCACATCAACTGTAATCCAGTTAATTTCTCTTAAATCCTGTACCAACCAATACTCCTGTGTTTGGGGCTTCCTGACCAGCAAAACTGGAGTATTATATTCAGATTGGCATTCTCTTAATAGTCCATACTAAATCAAGTCATTTATCAACGGTTCCAAACCTATTCTGGCTTCCAACTTAATAGGGTATTGTGTTTTTCTTACCGGTTGTGCTCCAGGTTTCAATTCTATTTTTACCAGTACAGCATTTCTCACTCTTCCCAGTCTCTTGGTTGTCCATACTGTAGGTATCATGGCATCCAGGATTTCTTCTGGGATGTTGATATTCTCCCATTGTTTCACAGTCAATAAACAAAATTGTGCTTTCTAGGCAGTTTCTTTTGGTAGATGTAACTGTATTGATCTATCAGAAAAGGTTATTTGTGCTCTTAATTTGCAAAGTAAATCTCGCCCTAGAAGAGGAACGGGGCACTCTGGCATATAGAGAAACTCATGAGATGCCACTTTACCTCCAATCTTACATTCCATTGGTTTCAGAAATGGTTTCAAAGCTCGCTTTCCCATGACCCCAACAATAGGCATATATATATTACTTAATGGTCCCTTACAGCTAGTCACTACAGAATGGGTGGCCCCCATGTCTATCAGAAAATCTATAATTTCATTCCCCAGCTGAACTGGAACCAGGAGGTCAGCTGGGGAAACTTCAATGTTCTCCCTCGGTCCCTGTCAATCTGAGTCTGAAGTTCCCAACATAATTAGATCAGCCCCCTGTGTAGATCCCTCCCTTTGGGTAATCGGTTTTCTCTTTGGGCATTCATTTTTCCAATGTCCGTCCTCCTTACAGCACACTGATTTGATCCTAACAGATGACTTGCAACGGGGATAGACCCAGGGTTCCTACCCTGGCTCCTACCTCTGCCTCTGTCATTTCGTTGATAATATCCTCGACCCCTTCCTCTACCTTTTGCCAAATTCCCCGCAATTGCTGAGGCCAGTAATGTAGCCTGCAGCTTCCTGTCCTTTAATTTTTATTTTTGTTTCTCCCTTTTCTCTGTTTCATCCCAATTATTATACACCTTGTAAGCTATTTCTATCAGTTGGGATATAGACATTCCTCCTGCTCCATCCACTTTTTGTAGCTTTTTTTCCTTATATCCAGGGCAGATTGTCCGATAAACAACATATTAAACATTTTCTGGTTAATCTCTTCCTCTGGATTCACAGAATCACAGAATCATATAGGTTGGAAAAGAGCTTTAAGATCATCGAGTCCAACTGTAAACCTAACACTACCAAGACCACCACTATACCATGTCCCTAAGCACCTCATCCAAACGTCTTTTAAATACCTCCAGGGATGGTGACTCAACCACTTCCCTGGGCAGCCTGTTCCAATGCTTGATAACCCTTTCAGTGAAGTAAAATTTCCTAATATCCAGTCTAAACCTCCCCTGGCGCAACTTGAGGCCATTTCCTCTCATCCTAAGTCACTCCACTTTCTAGCTGTTTCACACAATCTCTCATAGAACGCTGAGGGGCTCTCATTATTTTCTTGTTTGATATCATACAATTTTGCTAGATTTTTAGGTCTCGGGACCCCATGTTGTATCCCATATAAAATCAGTTGTTGATATTGTTTAATCATAGCCCTTCCGACACTGATATTGGGATCCCATTCAGGATCACTTTTAGGCATGAACCTAGCAGGATCATCATTGGCATTCCACCTTTGATTTTCCTGTTCGGCTTTTCCGTTACCAATCGTCTTTCTTCTGGAGTAAAAAAAGTGCTTAACAGTGTCTGCATGTCTCCCCACGTAGGGTTATGATTGCATATAATTGCATCCCCTAATTGATACATTTTGTCCGGGTTTTCCCGATAGGATCCAACTGATTGCTTCCAATTTAAAAGGTCTGAAGTAGTAAACGGTACATGCACAAACACTGGTAAGCCTTCCACTCCAATTGCCTGTTGGAGTAGTGCCTGTATTACAGGTGCACGAGCTCGAGTCCTTCTGGAGATTGGCGAAGAGTCCATCTGAGTGGACTGTTCCCCTACCCCATCGGACTCAATTTCATTATTTAATTCCTCCTGCTTAGTTCTTGGTACTAATAATTGAACGTCCTCTGGTTCCTCATTAGTCCTGATACATCCTTTCCCAATATCACATGCAGAACATCATCTTTCTTTTATTCTAACCCATACCATCAGGATCACTATTCAACAGTTTACATCTCTTTCTGATTTCATGATTATTTTGCAGTGTAAAGAACAGATCAACATATGGTACTTCATCCCATTTATCCATCCTTCTACAGAAAAGCATCAATTGCAACATGGTATTATAATTTAGAGTTCCATTTTCAGGCCATTTTTCATCATCACCTAATTTGTACATTGGCCACCACTGATTACAATATTTACAGAGTTTTTCTTTAGTTAGGGGATCCCCTCCAAATTTCTGCGAGTTCTTCAGGATGCATCCTAAAGGAGTGCAGGGAGGTATCTTGGTAGAGGGATTTAAACCCATATCATTTCCTAGGAAAAACTTTGTTAACCAGGACTTCATGTACTCAGCAACTGAAGGATATTCCGATATTCCTTTCAAGCGTCTACGTACAGAAGTCTAAATAAGCTCCTGCTGCGGTCTTTTTATGGGTGTCTTACACAGAGCAATTTCAAAACAGAAACTGATACTGAAACAGAAACCAGAATGAGGGATGTCTCCCTTCGTTAAACAGATCGGTACCAAAAAAACATAAACCAGATGCTACTGCCACATATCTTTCCTGATGCGTCTTATGCAGAGCTCAGAACAAAAACAGAACCAGATTTCCCACTCACCGAGATTTCCTTCTCTGCAGTCCCCTGAAGATATGTTGTTAAATTCGCATTGCACCGTTGTGTCGCTTACCGACTGACCGCAGAAGGGAGGCCAAAGGGAATCCCAGATCAACAGGTCGGTGTGCGCCAGAATCCGTTCAGACCGCCACTTCCCATCAGGACAGCAACACGATCCGGGCAAGGCCTTATGGCAGTCCCATCTGGGTCACCAAAATGTTGTCTCACAAACGGAGTTCATTACCCGATGTGCAACACCCAATACGCACACAGAACTGAGATATTAGTTTATTTCAAGTTTTGCACAAGACCAGGTGCTAGGTGGTAGCTCCACAAAGCTAGCACACTGCTCGTTCATACAGGTGCAGTATTTATACAGTCTAGTTATACATATGCATAAGTAATTACACAAAGCAGTTTTCTATTGGTCTACATTTTCCCATGTTATTCTTAAAGCTACAGTACTACTTTAATATTCTACACATGCCCAAAGGTGAGGGGTGTCTGCTTGGGCTGGGGTCTCCAGCTCAAGGAGTGTGATTTTTAGTATTATAATGAGGATAGTTCGTGTGAGGGTGCTTCTTATCACACTTCTACTAGTAGCTTCAGATTGTTCCCAAAACATCTTAATTAGCTTACATATTTCTCCAGGATGTGTTTCACTCCCAAGGACAATAATTTTGATTAGACATTCCACATTCTGGTCTGAATCCCCCTTATCAGCTTTATGTAAGTTCTGGCCTTCCACCAGCTCCTGATTGACTACAGAGAGATGGGTGCTAGGTGGTAGCTCCACAAAGCTAGCACAAAATTCGGTCATATAGGTACAGTATTTATACGGTCTAGTTATACATATGCATAAGTAATTATGCAAAGCAGTTTTCTATTGGTCTACATTTCTCTTATTTCAACTTAAAGCTACAGTGCTACTTTAATATTCTGCGCATGCTTGCAGAAAGTGGGGGGGTAGCTTTCTTTGGTCCTTAATTGAGTCGATGGTCGTGATCTCCCCCTGCCGTCTTTACCTTTCCCCTAGTTTCTGTAAATCTTGTTGACTTCATGTAGTGCCGTATCCTCCCAGCCTGGCAATCTCCCGTATAATAAGATGTTTCCTTTATCAGTCCTTGAAGTTCCTCGTTTTAGTTTCTTCTTCGAAGGTTAGTGATTAACGAGGCCTGCATATTCCCCTTTTATCATTCTTTTAGCTCTTCTTCAAGGGCACAGTCGTTAGCAAGGCATGCGTTGTTTATACAAAAAGTGTCTTGTTTCATAAGGCCTCTGTGGCCTTATGAAATAATTTCCCCTCTTTGAGACTATGAGACTTTTCTTCATAGTCCTCATATGTCTCATTATTAGTTCTTATTAATAGTACATAATTTCCGGCAGTAGCTTGTACAATTAGTCGTCTAACACATTTTAAGGCACAACTAACAACAATACAGATGATTATCATGATGATTACAATTATAATCATCGTTTGAAGTAAAATTGCCAACCATCCAGTTGGGGAGAATCCAAAACTTTGCAACATTTTGTTTAACCATCCTCCTTCCATAGAGGCCTGAATATTTCTACTTGATTTTGCCACTTGTTTTATTTCGTCTATGTGTTGATCTAAATGTTCAGTCATATTGGGGATGTGGATGCAACAACCTTTGTTTTTCAGTTTTAGGTACCCACATACCCTGTGTTCATGTAATAACATTAAATCTAAGGTTAGCCTATTCTGCAACACCATTTTTGAAGTTTCCTGTAATTGAGTGTTTAAATCTTGTAATCCTTCTCTGGTTGCATTCGCTAATAGTTCTACTTGTCCTGTTAGATTGTACAACCACATTCGACTCTGAAAGGAGGTAATTTGGGGACCAAGGAAAGTTTCAGTTTAAATCTAAAGTTAAAATTCCCCACTCAAGGGGATCGGCTTCAGATTTAGGTAATGGTGAACAGGCTGTTATACTGCTGACATTATGGATTCTTCCAAAGGATTGGACAAGTTTTAAGACTAGATTTCTGTTACAAAAAGTAAATGCTAGGTTAATCAACGTCAGAGATGATAGATACAATTTTCATTATAACTATGCTAAATTAATAACACTTTCCGAGAGTGTCCTAGGAGTAATTTCAATAGTAGTTTTCTAAAAGAAAAACCTTGATACAATTCATTGACAGTCCCTGGTTAGTCGGAGTTTCAGTTCTCCAGTTGGCATAGAAGTCCACTTGTCCTGGTCTGGTGCCTTCTTCACTCTAGTATGACGAATCCAGGAGTCGATCCCGTTCACCTTTACCGTTGTATCCAAGGGAATGGGAGTCTTCTGGTTTAGGTACCTATGCAGGGAGGATAAACTCTGCGAGAGAGAGATCAAATACTCTTTAATGACAGCCTGTCCCTTTATATGCATTTGGTCTCCCTTCGTGGTTAAATGATTGATTGGATATGGTTTCCCATACAGGATCTCAAATGGACTAACACCCTCCCTAACTCTGGGTGTAATTCGTACTCTCATTAATGCCATGGGTAGAATATCTACCCATTTCATTTGAGTTTCCTGACACACTTTAGAAATCTGTCTTTTTAGAGTTTGATTCATTCTTTCTACTTTGCCACTGGACTGTGGCCTCCAAGGGGTATGCAAATCCCATTTAATGTCTAGAAATCTAGAAACTCCCTGCACTATTTCTGCAATAAAGGGGGTCCATTATCGGAGGATATACCTTCTGGAACACCGAATCTGGGGATAATTTCTTTCAATAAAATTTTAATCACTTCCCTAGCCTTGTTAGTGCAACAAGGGAAAGCTTCGGGCCAACCAGAAAAGGTGTCTACCATTACCAATAAATATTTCTACAGATTACACCTTGGCAATTCCGTAAAATCTCTTTGCCAGTATTCCCCGGGAGTTATTCCTTGTTTTACGATTTCTCCCATTATTTTCTTTGCAATTTTTGGATTATTGGCGCAACAGCGCACTTTTTGACTATTATATCCGCTAGGCTTTGCATTCTTGGCCCAATGACGTGTCTTTTGGCAATTAGTACTAATGCATCTGCTCCCGAGTGTGCTTCTTGGTGCAGTTTCTTGAGTAGAATTTCCATCATATTTTCAGAAATTAATAATTGCTTCAGTGGTGTCACCCACCAACCCTGATCATTTTTGGACCAATCTAATTGCCCTGCCAATTGATTTTCCTTCTCAGTATGTTGTGGGGGTGATAATTCCAAATGGGGTACTGGAGTTAAAGCTCCTTCAAATTTCAATTTCTGTAATGCTGCTTCTTTTGCTAACTGGTCTGCTTTTCGATTTCCCTTCGTGATTTCATTGTTTCCTTCTGATGCGCTTTACAATGCATTATAGCAACCTCCTTCGGTTGAAGGACTGCCTGTAAGAGCTTCATTATTTCTGTTCCATATTTGATCGGAGTCCCGTGTGAACTTAATAGTCCTCTTTCTTTCCAAATTGCCCCATGTACATGCACTACTCCAAATGCATACTTAGAATCTGTGTAAATATTGACTCTTTTTCCCTGACTAAGCTCAAAGCTCGTGTTAGTGCAACCGATTCTGCCTTTTGAGCAGATGTATTACTAGGCAAAGGTTTAGCTTCTAAGGCCTGAGTATGTGTTACCACTGCATATCTAGCTTTCCGTCTTCCTTCCAACATAAAGCTGCTCCCATCAGTAAATAACTCCAGTTCTGCATTTGGTAGGGGTTCATCTCGCAGATCAGGCCTACTAGAATACACTTGTTCGATGGTGGTTAAGCAGTCATGATGCAATTCACCGGATTCGTAAATTGGGAGCAGGGTAGCAGGATTTAGAGCAGAGGTCAGGGAGATTACAACATCATCTTGTTCCAGCAGCACCACTTGATATTTAGCTAACCTGCTTGGGCAGATCCAATGATGCCCTTTATTGTCAAGGAGAGAAGACATAGCATGAGGTACAAACACAGTAATTGGTTGGCCTAACGTCAATTTGGGCTATGTTTTGGATTTGTGCTGAAAACACTGTTGATAACACAGGGATGTTTTAGTTGTTGCTAAGTAGAGCTTATACGAAATCAAGGACTTTTCAGCTTCCCATGCTCTGCCATGTGCACAAGAAGGAGTTGGGAGGGGATACAGCTGGGACAGCTGACCCCAACTGACCAAAGGGATATTCCACACCATATGACATCATGCTCAGCATATATAAACTAGGGGAAGAAGAAGGAAGGGGGGGACATTTGGAGTGATGGCATTTGTCTTCCCAAGTAACCATTACACGTGATGGAGCCCTGCTTTCCTGGAGATGGCTGAACACCTGCCTGCCGATGGGAAGAAGTGAATGAATTCCTTGCTTTGCTTTGCTTGCGTGCGCAGCTTTTGTTTTACTTATTAAACTGTCTTTATCTCCACCCACGATTTTTCTCACTTTTACTCTTCTGATTCTCTCCCCATCCCTCTGTGTGGGGAGTGAGCAAGCAGCTGTGTGGTGCTTAGTTGCCGGATGGGGTTAAACCACGACAGTCCTTTTTGGCACCCAACATGGGGCTCGACGGGATTGAGATAATGACAGATTTGATTGGAATGTGCTAGATGGAATTTATAGCTGTTATTGCTGTTTAGCTATCAACTGACAGGCTCCTGTGCTTGCCATGGGGCTTGCTTGCCTTACTGTATATTAGAGTCTAGGGCTCGTTAGTGGCTGCTTTTTGCTTTTGCTGCTTGCTGTTCTGCTGTACTGCTTATCATCTTACTCTGCTGTGCCTGGGAACATTTTGATAACAGCAATGGCCTTGCGCCTGGGCTGGCAGATGGCCAAGGCATCGCTGCTGTTTCTGTGCTGCTGTACTGGACAGGCTGGAACTCCAGTGTGAACTTGAGTCGAAGGGACTGTGACCTGTGGATGAGTCCACACGGGAGCAGGACACACCAAATCATCTTTGCCCATGGATAAGTCCATGCCAGAGTAGGTATATCTTGAAACATCTGTGGCTGTGGTTATGTCTGTGCCACAGCAGGTATACCTCTGAAGGGATTGTGGCCCAAGGGTAAGTCCATGCTGCAGCAGGTACACCTCAAAGCATCAGTGGCTGTGCATGAGGTCATGCTGGAGCACCTCAAAGTGTGTGGCCATGGATAAGCCCAGGACAGAGCAGGTACTCCCCTGGAGCAACTGCAGCCATGGGTAAGGCCATGTTGGAGCAGGTTTACTTCTGAAGGGACTGTGGCTGTGGGTAAGGCCACGCTGGAGCAGGTATATCTCTGAAGGCATTGTGGCCCATGGAGAACGCCATGCTGGAACAGGTGCACCTCAAAGCAACTGTGGCTGTGGATAAGTCTATGCTGCAGCAGGTATACCCCTGAAGAGACTGTGGCTCATAGATAAGGCTCCACTTGGAGCAGGTACACCCCTATGGTACTGCAGTCTGTGGATAAGTCCAAGTGGGAGCAGGGGCAAGGGGAGGAGTTCATTGCAATGTTAAACCCTATGCTCCGGTCCAAAGGGACCAGGGGTGGAGATTGTAATGGAAATACCTTTAAATTGTTATAACCCAGGATTTGAGTTGCATATTATGGGAATTACTATAGCAGGAACCACCTGAACCAATGGAGGACAAGCCTTACAAGAAGCAGTGCAAGTGCAGCAGCGACCCAAACTGAGCTGGCTTTGGTGCCCAGTAACTCCATGCAACACACCACCTCCCCTGTCCTGAGTGACCACCATAAGAGATGGAGCCCAAAGTCATGGACTAAATGAACTCATTGGACATTTTGTGGACATTTATGGACATTTTACAGACATTTCACAGGGGTGGTCCATAGACTAAGGGAATGATATTTGTGTATTATATCAAAGGATGGGAAGGGTGATGGTGGGTAATGAGAATGTATTGGATAATGTGAGACCTGAGCGTGACGTAAATAGTATGGAATAAGGGGTGGAGAATGTGCTGGTTGTGGCTGGGATAGAGTTAATTTTCTTTATAGTTGCTAGTATGGGGCTATGTTTTGGATTTGTGCTGAAAACAGTGTTGATAACACAGGGATGTTTTAGTTGTTGCTAAGTAGATCTTATACTAAATCAAGGACTTTTCAGCTTCCTATGCTCTGCCAGGTGCACAAGAAGAAGCTGGGAGGGGACACAGCTGGGACAGCTGACCCCACCTGACCAAAGGGATATTCCACACCATATGATGTCATGCTCAGCATATATAAACTAGGGGAAGAAGAAGGAAGGGGGGGGACATTCGGAATGATGGCGTTTTGTCTTCCCAAGTAACCGTTATGCATGATGGAGCCCTGCTTTCCTGGAGATGGCTGAACACCTGCCTGCCCATGGGAAGTAGTGAATGAATTCCTTGCTTTGCTTTGCTTGTGTGCGTGGCTTTTGGTTTACTTATTAAACTGTCTTTATCTCAACCCACGTGTTTTCTCACTTTTACTCTTCTAATTCTCTCCCCCATCCTATTGGGGAGGAGTGAGCGAGTGGCTGTGTGGTGCTTAGTTGCTGGATGGGGTTAAACCACAACAGTCCTACCGGTCTTTTCCAGCTCCCCAATTTTTGTGTAGGGCTGTTCTTGAATCCTTGGGAAAGGACAGTCCAGCAGAGTTGTGTCTTTCGTCCTGTAGCTGGATTCTCCCATTCAAAGGTGAAGATGGTCTGGCTCTGCTCATCCACAGGTATACAGAAGAAGACGTCCTTTAAATCTAACACTGTGAAGTAAGTATTACTGTTAGGGGTTGTAGTAAGGAGGGTATATGGGTTTGGAACCACAAGGTGGACATCTACTCTCCTTGCATTAATTTCTCCTAAGTCCTGTACCAGTCTATATTCAGAAGAATGGGGCTTCTTTACAGGTAGGATGGGAGTATTAAATGCCGATTGACACTCCCGTAACAATCCATGTTATAAAAAGGAGCTTATTATAGGTTCTAATTCTTTTTGGGCCTCCAGCTTAATGGGGTATTGTTTCTTTCTTACCGGTTGAGCTCCTGGTTTCAGTTCAGTCTTTACCGGGGTCGCATTCTTCGCTCATCCGGGTATCTTCGATGCCCATACCAGAGGTATAACCGCATTCAGTACTTCCTCTGGAATATTCATTTCTTCATTAGGATCTTTCTCGGTTAACAAACATATCGGGGCTTTCCAGGCAGTCTCTGGAGGAATATGCAACTGAACAGAGTCTTCAGAAGAAGTTAGTGGTGCATTCAGTTTACAAAGTAAATCTCATCCAAGCAATGGTAAGGGGCATTCTGGCATCTAAAGGAATTCATGAGTTAATTTAGTATTTCCAATTGAACATTCCATAGGCTGTAAAAACGGCCTTAAAGTCTTTTTCCCTGTTGCACCAACAACGCTTATTTTCGTTCTACTTAAGGGTCCCCTACAACTAGTTACTACAGAATGTGTGGCTCCACTATCAATTAAAAAAATCTATTATTTCATTGCCCAGCTTGACTGGAACCAGAGGATCGGCTGGGGAACCTTTATACACCTCATATGCAATTGACAATAACTGTGACATTGTCATTCCATCTGCACCCTCTACCTTTTGTAATTTCTTTCTTATATCTGCAGCTGCTTGACCAATAAACAGCATGTTAAATAACTTTGAATTGCTATCATCTTCCGGATCCAGATCCGTCCATTTTCGAGCTGCTTCACACAATGTCTCATAGAAGGCTGATGGGGTTTCCTTCTCCCCCTGCCTTACTTCATACAGTTTAGGTAAATTCTTAGGCTTTTGCACTCCATGTTGAATCCCATACAAAATTAACTTTTGATATTCCTTTACCCTCTGTAATCCCTCACTTGTGTTTGGATCCCACTCCGGATCCTCTTTTGGGAGGTACATATCGGCATTAGGCATCCCCCCCGTTGTTGGATCAGTCCCTCTCTAGCCTTCTCTATAATCGTTCTTCTCTCCTCAGTGGTAAACAAATATTCTAGGAGAGCCTGTACATCTCCCCAGTTAGGATTATGAGTCATCATTACAGTTTTAACAGTACTATACATTCCTTCTGGATTGTTTCGATAGGATCCAACTGCCTGTTTCCAGTTTAATAAATCAGAAGTAGTAAAAGGTACATGTATATATACTGGTGTTCCTTCAGGCCCTACAGCCTGTCTGAGGGGAGCTTGAACTATCGGTTTCTGGCCCCTTGTTCTTTTAGAGATAGGACTCGTAATTCCATTGTCGCTTGAGCTATTGGATTCTGGCTGTTTTGGGGGAGCTACCAACAGCTGAATATCCTCTTCCGAATTTTCCGGTTCAATACAAGAAGATTTTTCCTTTTTCTCTTTTAGCGCATATGTTCCAATCTGATGTTTAGAATCCACTAAGCCACATTTCTTCCTAATATCCCAATCATTTCTTAACACAAAAAACCATATCCACATAAGGTATTTCATCCAATTTTTCATTTCTCTGACAAAACAACATTAATTGCAATATAGTGTTATATTTCAAGGATCCATTCTCAGGCCATTTTTCACCATCTTCCAATTGATATTGTGGCCACCATTGATTACAATATTGTTTTAGCTTATTTTTAGTCATGGGATCCCCCCCAAATTTCTTCCAATTCTTCAGGATGCATCCTAGAGGAGAGCAAAGGGGTGCCTCCTGGGAAGCAGCAGCGCCCATATCAGTACCGAAAAAGAATTAGCGTTTCATACACAAACCAAAATCAGGGATGTGTCCCTTCGTTAATCAGAACAGAACAGCGTGTAGAAGCAAACAAAATTATGCTGCTGCCGTGTATCTTCCCTGATGCGTCTTATGCAGAGCCCAGAACAGAACAGATGGTGCCTGCTTCCCAAGAGATCTTGCCCCTACCTCCCTTTTCTCATATCCCCCCCCCCAAATACCTCTTTTCAGTAGCATTGCACCGTTGTGTCACTTACCGCCCGACTGCAGGAGAGGAGCCGACGGAGTCCCTGATCAACAGGTCAGTGCATGCTGGAGTCCACTCAGGTCTCTTCTCCCTGTCAGATGCGGCAAGACGAACTGGGCAAGGCTGTCAGCGCAGTCCCATCTGGGTCGCCAAAACTGTTATCCCACAAGTGTGAGGTCGTTTACCCGGTGTGCGAGACGCCAATATACACACAGGGCAGAGGTCTTTTATTTCATGTCTGTGCAGAGATGGGTGCTAGGTGGTAGCTCCACAAAGCTAGCACAAAATTCGGTCATATAGGTACAGTATTTATACGGTCTAGTTATACATATGCATAAGTAATTATGCAAAGCAGTTTTCTATTGGTCTACATTTCTCTTATTTCAACTTAAAGCTACAGTGCTACTTTAATATTCTGCGCATGCTTGCAGAAAGTGGGGGGGTAGCTTTCTTTGGTCCTTAATTGAGTCGATGGTCGTGATCTCCCCCTGCCGTCTTTACCTTTCCCCTAGTTTCTGTAAATCTTGTTGACTTCATGTAGTGCCGTATCCTCCCAGCCTGGCAATCTCCCGTATAATAAGATGTTTCCTTTATCAGTCCTTGAAGTTCCTCGTTTTAGTTTCTTCTTCGAAGGTTAGTGATTAACGAGGCCTGCATATTCCCCTTTTATCATTCTTTTAGCTCTTCTTCAAGGGCACAGTCGTTAGCAAGGCATGCGTTGTTTATACAAAAAGTGTCTTGTTTCATAAGGCCTCTATGGCCCTTACATCAATATCATTAAACCGCCTGTGCCCACGTTCTGAGGTCTGGTAGCGAAGACCGTAGTCATGACCACTCAGCTGGCAGATCCCCGAGCAGAGATTGTTCTTGAGCTATTTGGTGAAAGGTATGGACATGTTGTTGAATGATATTTACATCTTATAAGATTTGTTTGGATTTGTTAGTGTAAAAACAACAGGTAGTATTTATTAACACACAAACACCCCCTTGTGGGTCTAAAAGATAGTCTTAAGGCCCAGCGATTTTGGATAGCTAGTCGTGAGAGTGAATTAATTTCAGATTGTAGATTCTTTAAAGTGTCTATAGTAGCATTTTGAGCAGTTTCAAGTGTAGTAGAAATGTTAACAATAGCTCATTCTAATTCAACAATACCCGGAGTTGGAAACATCGCACGTACAAACTGGTGAAACTTGGTCTTTCTACTAAGGGGTTAGACGCTTTGCACTTATTATGTACGGGGTAATGGTTTTGTAGAAAGTTAAATGTTGAATTTTTAGATTGAAATGCATAGGGAGCAAGACGTGCTATAGTACAAGTGCCTGCCCACTGCAGTGGTGGACTCTTATAGGCATTAGTGCCGCAAAGCCAGAACCACCCAGGTGTTAAAATGGTAGGCAACCAGCTTTGCCAGAAGTTACTGTGATGTTGGCAAAGTGATCACCATGGAATGGAAGAACAATGGAGTTTTATTAAGCACATTTGGCTTAATCGGATTGTCCAAAAGAGGTTGTGATCTACAGAGCCAGATATGTCGCCTGGGCCACATGTTTCCCAACTATCGTTAGTACTTAGCCAATCATTACTCTGTAAACTGTAGCATGTAGAATTCGGACCAGTGAAATTGTAGTATCTTTGGCAATTTGTATTATTAACATTCCATGTAAGATTCCAGAGTCCTAGATTATAAAAAATGTCATAATTTGTAATTGCTAACTCATTGTTACAGGTCCATGAGGTTCCCAGGTCAGAATCAATACAAGCTTGTGTTCTGTCACATTTAAATTGAAACCATGCTTGGGTGTGATTGTAATGCAGAGTATAATTACAATTGCTTGTTCTCCCCACCCAGGTTGAATTTGTGCCCTGGGGCATCATAATGCACCACGGGGTGGGGCTTATCAGGGCTTTGAAAGGTTGTTATTGATCATCTGGGGTGCTGCGGATAAGTATTCCAAATTAGGTTGATACCAAGATGCTTCGGGAACTGGTTCTGCTAACCACCCAAATTTGGCATCTAATGATTGAGGGTGGTGTAAGCAATACCAACACTCCAATTTGTTGCCCACTTGAGAAATTGTATTCATAAATTGAATAATGTGATTGCTATTCCATCCCTGTGATAAGGGAACAAGCATTATTGTAATTACTAGATATGACCCAATCATTATGTATATTTATAATAACAATTATGAAAAGGAAAGAAAATAGCTCATGACGTTGTTTAATTTCTTGCCAAATTGTCAAACAAACAATCAGTATGACAAATAAGGTAGGATCAAGAGTCCAGGGAAGATCATCTGAGTTCCCGGTTGCCAGTGTTGCAGTCAGGGTAATCTGATAGAAAACACAAAAACCTCCTTTATTCGTTTTTGAATATTAGATAATTTGGATATCCACCATTTGGAAATGAGATGTTCATTACCTTGGTGGTTGAGCACCTTCCACATGGCATTTTGAAGAGGTGTTTGTAATATGCAAGGAAAACTTCCTTTTTGCGGATGATTAACCTGGACAGTTTGTCCAATGGATAATTGATGATTATCTTTCACACCTGAAGTTGCAGTTACACTGCAGCTGCTATCAAAAGCTTTCCAGATCAAACTACCAGTCACGGTCTATCTATTATTTATATCAGTGACTGCGTCATTAAGGTGATGTTGCCATCCATGATATGGGGAGGTTCTAGTTGAGGTTTTGGACTCACTGGTCTGAGTGCGAATTCATAGTTGAGTTTTAAGAAGTCCATTCCCTTGTTCAATAATACCATTGGACTGAGGATGATAAGGGATGTGGAAAATCCACCTAATTCCTCCAGCTTCAGCCCATCTCCGTATATCTTTATTTTTAAAATGTGATCCATTGTCTGACTGAATCTCAGAGGGTAGTGGTAGTTGTGTAAAACATTGTCCTAATCCAAAAATTACATATTTTGCACTAGCTTGAGGGCGTGGGTAGGCCACACTTAAACCTCTGACAATCTCTACCCTGGTTAAAATATATTCCCATTTATTTGGAGTTCGGGGTAGGGGTCGTATAAAATCTATTTGCCATGAGGACCACAAGTATTTACCATCCCTTGGATTGGCCCACTGTTGTCCCAACGAAAATTTGGCTCAGGCTGCTGCACAAAAAGGGCTACAAAGTCTAGGCACTGTACTTTAGAAATGGGCCACCCTCAGAGGCCAACCTGTCAATATAGATCCAGGACACCCGTATGTCCCAAGTGGTCATGTAGCCAACCCAGCATCATGCAATCAGAGGTGGAGACAGTATGTATGTTATGTGGAAGAACAGTATCACCGGTCTTTCTAGGTTCTTTGGCTAAGTGATCTACTTCATGGTTATATCTGGAGCCTAAATCTGTGCCCTTCATATGTGCTGATACATGCCCTATTTGAAGAGGATTCCCATCATCCTGCTTTGCTCGAGCTATTGAATATAGCTTTTCCCATACTTCTTTTCCTCCAACTTCCCTTCCTTTAATTTTCCATCCTTCAGCTTTCCAGTATGGTACCCATTGAGTGGCTTCAGCCCATACCCCATAGGAATCAGTATACATTGTGTTGGCACACTGTTTGACAGCTAGCACTACTGCCTGGAGCTCAGCCAATTGAGCTGATCCATCTCTCTCTTGTGTTTTGGATGTCTCATCCAAGGGCTGCAGGAGGGCAGCCCTTCCCTTCCACTCTCCTTTAATCCTTTGGGTTGATCCATCTGTAAATGAGACATTAGACCAAGCCTCAGTATCCTTTTGTAAATCGGATGGGGGTGGTGCATTTTAATGGGTGAGGGCAGCATATCAAGGGGTAGTTCAGCACCCCCTTGCCATTGGATATTGTACTCTGTCAATTTCCCTGTAAGCCCTGTTCTCCCCTCGACCCAGTTGCGATGTGCTATGTACATTACCATCTTCTGGTAATGTACAGTAGATCATCCTGAGTGCTATCACACGGCATGTAGAGAATAACCAAGGGATCAAGCCCAGCCAGCATGGGTTCAGGAAAGGCAGGTCCTGCTTGACCAACCTGATCTCCTTCTATGACAAGGTGACCCGCCTAGTGGATGAGGGAAAGGCTGTAGATGTTGTCTATCTAGACTTCAGTAAAGCCTTTGACACGGTTTCCCACAGCATTCTGGAGAAACTGGCTGCTCATGGCTTGGATGGGTGTACTCTTCACTGGGGAAAGAACTGGCTGGATGGCCAGGCCCAAAGAGTGGTGGTGAATGGAGTTTACTCCAGTTGGCAGCCGGTCACAAGCGGTGTTCCCCAGGACTCAGTTTTGGGGCCAGTTCTGTTTAATATCTTTATCAATGATCTGGATGAGGGGATAGAGTGCACCCTCAGTAAGTTTGCAGATGACACCAAGTTGTGCGGGAGTGTTGATCTGCTTGAGGGGAGGAAGGGTCTACAGAGGGACCTGGACACGCTGGATCGATGGGCCGAGGTCAATTGTATGAGGTTTAACAAGGCCAAGTGCAAGGTCCTGCACTTGGGACACAGCAACCCCATGCAACGCTACAGGCTTGAGGAAGAGTGGCTGGAAAGCTGCCTGGCAGAAAAGGACCTGGGCGTGTTGGTTGACAGCCACCTGAATATGAGCCAGCAGTGTGCCCAGGTGGCCAAGAAAGCCAATGGCATCCTGGCTTGTATCAAAAATAGTGTGGCCAGCAGGACTAGGGAAGTGATCGTGCCCCTGTACTCAGCACTGGTGAGGCTGCACCTCGAATACTGTGTTCACTTTTGGGCCCCTCACTACAAGAGAGACATTGAGGTGCTGGGGCATGTCCAGAGAAGGGCAACAAAGCTGGTGAAGGGTCTAGAGCAGAAGTCTTATGAGGAGCGGCTGAGGGACCTGGGGTTGTTTAGCCTGGAGAAAAGGAGGCTGAGGGGAGACCTTATTGCTCTCTCCAACTACCTGAAAGGAGGTTGTAGAGAGGTGGGGGTCGGTCTCTTCTCCCAGGTAACAAGTGATAGGATGAGAGGAAATGGCCTCAAGTTGTGCCAGGGGAGGTTTAGACTGGATATTAGGAAATTTCACTTCACTGAAAGGGTTATCAAGCATTGGAACAGGCTGCCCAGGGAAGTGGTTGAGTCGCCATCCCTGGAGGTATTTAAAAGACGTTTGGATGAGGTGCTTAGGGACGTGGTATAGTGGTGGTCTTGGTAGTGTTAGGTTTACAGTTGGACTCGATGATCTTAAAGGTCTTTTCCAACCTATACGATTCTGTGATTCTGTGATTCTGAATTGTACTGGAGTGTATAACGGGAGCAGACTCTCTGATTCTTTTGAGGATAGGGAACAGAGTCCGTATTTCTAAGGGTGCATCTAATGTGATGGGTTCAGTATCTAATAGGGCTTTGTAAGTAGACAGTAGTGATTTTTCCCAAGGTGAATACTGTGACTGTGTACCTTGCCACCCCTTTGACCCGAACTGTATGGGAGTTAATTGGGCCTTATGGGGAGCTCATTGCCACAATTGCCATTGATATCCTTTTTCTGCGAGTCCTATATGTAGGCTGAAGGGGGTCCCTGGTATTATTGGGCCCATAGCCTGATATTCTAAAATGTTGTGTTAGATATTCTAAAACATAAACAAAGCGCCTCTTCATGAGTAACTGTCCATTCCCAGGTAGCGTGCTTCTTCAACAGATCATATAAAGGTCAAGCAATTATACTAAACCCTAGAATATGGGCTCGCCAGAATCCTAAAGTTCCTAGGACTTCTCAGAGCTCCTTCTTATTGCAGGGTGAGCTCAACTTGGATATTTTCTGCAAGGTATCAGAGGGAAAACACCACCTGCCACTTTGCCAAGTTATGCCTAAAAATCAAACAATTTGGCTAGGACCCTGTTGTTTAGCCTCAAGGATAGTAATCCCCCTACCTTCCAGATGGGCTAGGATGCGATCACGCATTCTATGGACCTTATTGGAGGAATCCCCTCCAATTACAATGTCATCTATATATTGATATATTGTCACCCCTGGTTCCTGTGGGACTTGTTCTAATTCCCAAGCTAAAGCCTGATGTGACAATGAAGGGCTATGTTTGAATCTTGGGGTAACTAGGTAAAAGTGTACCCTAAGTGAAAGCAAATCTCTCTTGATCCTCAGGTTGCAATGGAACCATGAAAAACATATCTTTTACATCCAGGGCCACCATCCAAGGATGGGCCACTTGCTCTATAGTGAAAACAAGATCCGTGATAGATGGGACGGCAGCGTGTAAGGGTCCAGTATTTTAATTCAGTGTGTGATAATCTACCATCAAATGCCAGGTGCTGTTAGGTTTACAGACAGGCCACATGGGGAAGTTACACGGGGAATGAGTTTTCTGAATAATACTCTGTCGTTCCAAATCCTGAATAAGTGTAGTTATGCCTAGTGAGGCTTCAGGGCTAATATGATATTGTCATACATGAGTCAAGGCACTTTGGGTAGTTTAGGTGCGGCTTGTAATAAAAAGGCAGTAGACCACCTCAGCTGATATTTTATCTATAGAGATTGCAGAGTTCTGAATCTGAGGGTTTGGCATGCAAGTGCCTAATGGAATACTAATAGTTTGGAATTTTAATATATCCATGCCTGTCCTGGTTTCAGCTGGGATAGAGTTAATTTTCTTCCTAGTAGCTGGTATAGTGCTGTGTTTTAGATTTTAGTATGAGAATAATATTGATAACACACTGATGTTTTAGTTGTTGCTAAGTAATGTTTACACTAGTCAAGGACTTTTGAGCTTCCCCTGCTCTGTCAGGTGCACAAGAAGCTGGGAGGGGGCACAGCCAAGATAGTTGTTCCAAACTGGCCAAAGGGCTATTCCCTACCATATGACGTCATGCTCAGTATATAAACTGGGGGGAGTTGGCCGGGGGATAGAGGGGGTAGAGATTGCTGCTTGGGGACTGGCTGGGCATCGGTTGGCAGGTGGTGAGCAGTTGTATCACTTTTTTTTTCCTGGGTTTTGTTCCTCTCTTGCTCTCTTATTGTTTTCCTTTTCATTACAATTGATTATTATTATTATTATATTTTTTTTTTCCAATTATTAAACTGTTCTTATCTGAACCCACGAGTTTTCTTACTTTTGCTCTTCCGATTCTCTCCCCATCCCACCAGGGGGGAGGGTGAGCGAGCAGCTGTGTGGTGCTTAATTGTCGACTGAAGCTCAACCACGACAATGCCTAATATATTTAAGGGCCCTATCACCATTATGGGTCTTAATGTTCTTCCATTCGGCAGGGTTAACTTTATCCTAGCTACTGGGAGCCATTGTCTTTTTCTGGCAATCCCTATTATATAAACCCTTTCTTGAGTTTTCTGGATTAAGCCAGAGGTGTCCCTAGCTTTAATCATCGATATTGACGCTCCTGTGTCCATGAGAAAAGGGACAGAATATTTATAATTTGCCACCAATGGTATATGAGGGCTTTTACTAATATTAATTCCAAAAATTTCGTTCAATTGGGATGGGTCATCAGAACTTTGGAACTCCCTGGGCTGGAGGTTGGGAGTTCCTCCATTAATTTCCCAATGGTGGGGCCAGAGGAGCAGATGGAATAGTTTCTCCTAGCACCTTCCCAACATCTCTGTGAGAGCTTCTCTGTGCGAGAGCTTCTCTGCACAAGATCTCCTGAACAGACCAGACCCTCCCTGGGGATGCCTGGCTGATTCCAGACTCTGTGATGCGGATCATCTATGAAGAGAGACTTTTCCATTGTCAATTAGCCTCACTCCTGGGAGCGGTTTGGTGAGTGTCATACTGGTAACACCTCAAATAATATATACAGAGGCACACATATAGGCAAATGATCGTAAGTATATACTTGTTTTAATGGTGGTAATTTTGTAGCAACTTGTAATATACACTTGCTTTACTAGTAGTAATTTGTAATAAAGAAATTAATGGAAACAAAGCCTCTGTGTCCTTGTGTATTATGTAATCCTATGAACCCATGTTTGCAATCTTTACACACCTGCAGGTCAGGTAGCCCTCATAGGTTTTGATTGTGACAACCAGGAAAGGTTAACTAATATAAACTACAGTTGTGGTCTTCCATTTAGGATAACCATTTTGGTGCCTATCCTTTCCTTTCATTCATTCTCAGGGTCAAAGCTTTAAGAACTATTCAACATTGATATTATTTATTGGAAACCTGCTTTTCTGTTTAAGAAAACCTTTTTTTATTACTGAGAATATTCAGTGTATGATGGAGTTAATAATATTCTCAAATCAGAGTGGGATAGAAAACAAAACCTCAAATTTGGTCTCACTTGACCTGTGTCTTTGAAGAGCAGATTTATAAGCAACCATTACAGATATACAAAGTTTAGATGGCACTATCTAATTCAACTGCTGTAGCTATATGCTAGGTCAACTGTCTACCAAAGGTTTAACCTTGATCAGTTTTACTTTCGAAGTACAGCATCTAAGCCTAGACTTTTTTGTGAAACCAGAGTAATTCTTATGCCGTAAAAGCCTTAGTATCCAGGAGACTTAGTATTTGAAAACCATCTTTTAAAGTCTTTAAAATGATATTAAGTATTTTGAAGACTACTTTCCTGCCTTCATATACTTTTCCCATTATAATCTCAGTGGAGTCTTTAGATTTTCAAAGCTGAGCAGGCTTAGAAACTTTAAATGGCAATATATTCCACATAGTTTCAACCTCCCACATCTTACAGTATGACCATAAAATGTTAAAAGTGAGGCCTCAAATAGTTTTGGACTTAAATGAGGTTTCATGTGAGTGAATCATAAAACACACAAGCAGCACTTTCTGTAAAGACAAGGGATTCTTTGCCAAGGAGAGCTACCCAAATGATTTCCTTCAATTCCATGTGCTTCTTTTTAAGTAAAGGAAGACTAGGCAATTGCTGTAATCAGCAACACATTTCAATAATCCTAGACTAGAAGACTACATAAAATAATTTGACAGGAAAAAATGTGAGAAAGATTTCATGTTAAGGTTTAATTAAAAAATATAATGCTTTCCAAACAAACAAACAAACAAACAAACCAGCAATTTAATTTCTGTATTTAAAATGCTTTTCCTTCTTCCCCCATATAATAAACAGTCCTCTGGAGGCTTAAAACTAAAACTTATTTCCTTACAAAAAATGTTTTACACTGTTTTATATAGGGCTACATTTTAAAAATGTTTATTGAAGTTAATCTGGTAGAATGTAGAGCTCAGGTTGTATGACTGCATATGAAAGTTCATATTTTCCTATTTTCATATATGTGCATATCATTTGGACAGATACTGAAAACTTGACAGACTAGTCTATTATTGCAGTTTCTTATCATAGATATTAACAATTTCAAATTCTGCACATTTTTGTAGAATATGCAGACTTTGACATGTATTCAAGAAATGAAAGATTATTTTGGAGGTAAGGTAAATAGAGTCAGATGTCCCTTCATTCTATTATCTGTTTTGCAAAGGCAGGATATGTATTTATTTGATAAGTTTTGTGCCATAAATCTCAAAGCACATTTGCACATGCAATGCACCAGTTTTCCCACTTCTATTTTCTTCATGCCATTCAATTCATATGTTTGGAAAGCTTTTAAAAGTCACAGTTATTGAATGAATACATTGAACAAAGTGCATTAAAAATGAAAGACCTAGTAAATGACACATGCTTATTATGGATTTATGGAGCAGTCAGGTTTGGAAAGTGGATTTGAATGGAGAAGCAGAAAGATAGCTGATGCATGCATACTAGAACATACAAATGCAGCCTGAATGAAATTATATTGTTTATTGTTAAAGACAATTGGAAAAAAAGTTTATAAAAGTTATAATATTCCTTCTTTTTAGTGTTGTTCCCTCTTTTTCTTTATTATTATATATTCACATGACAACAGAAGTCTCTCTTAAATCACACATAATTCATAGGGTGAAACAACAGCAAATTTTGCAGAATGGATTCTTGTTGACAATCTGGGACTTTACAACTGTAGTTAATGATCACTGAGTACTGCAAAAATGTTGGGTCAGCTCTAAAGCTAAATCCTGCAAAACTCATTCTGACACATAGCTACCTCTGAAGTCAGGGTCTGGCCTTTATGTTTACATGGTATTCTAACAAGTTTTGTTCTTGCAGATTACACTACTTAGCACACTGTAAACAGGAAATCAAAATGGACAAGCCAGGAAAAAAAAAAAAGCAAAATACTCTGTTAAATGTGCTATGTAATGATTTGACAAGACATGCTTAAACAGAAGGCTTACTTAACAGAAGCTTAGTCATGTTTATGTGAACCAATGTGTGCTTTCTCCCCCTCTCTCCCTCCTCTTTTTTTTTGTTATTTCTGAGTCATCTCAGTCCTGACATATCCCTCCACTGCCAGGATAATTGAGAACAGCTGTCTATAGCAATTGTCTTGATAACACACAAGACTGAATTTCTTGTAACTTCTCAGTAATGCTAGCAGGAAAGGGAAGTTGGAGGGGGAAGCAATTCCAGCTAAAAAACCTTGATATTGTAATTTTCTTAAGCAAAAACTTCTGTAGGCTGTATTTTTTTTAAGAAGCAGCAGCAGGATGAAGTAACTGATTGCAACAGTGCACTATACTCACTTGGCTATTATTAAACCTATACCAACTACATGGTAATGAATTCATTAATTCATCCTCATAGCCTTCAAAGATAAACAGTTGAATTATCCTCACATTGTAACCAGATGTAACCAAAACGATTAGTTTGTTCTTTTATAACTAAGCAACATAGAGATAGGAGTGGAATAGACAATACTTTAATGTTGTGTTTATACATCTATGGCTATGGATATGTTGCTATGCTCCCAGTACAGCCCCAGCCCATCCTGACAATGAGTCGAGGGTGGTTAGAATAATTGGTTTGTGTTAAGGGTGCCAAATCATTGTTAGGGACCATGCACCATGAAGAAGGGAAGCAAGTTACATAAGCAAGGTGGGATTGCACATGTCCAGAAGAAGGGGTTGACTAAAGGACACACCTGTACGACCACCAAGGACCACCAGACACCCCCACGGAAGCCCCGCGGAGTTCAAGGACACATGTGTAATGACCATGCAAATATGATAATTAGTTCTGGGAAATAGAATGAATATGCATGATCATTCCAGGAAATTTGATGCATATGTATGTAATTGGACAATATAAGTTTTGGTTGATGTAACCTGCAGTATGCACGCTAGGTGGAACAATCCCCTGTGCATCCGGCGCCGTAATAAAGAATGCCTGCTTCTTAATACTACATTGGTGTTAAGGAGTTTGATTCCTGATTTCAGTGACAACATTATAGGTGGGAAGTAAGTGACACATCACAAACTCATTCCACTGCGTGGACCAGAAATCAGAAATATGTAGTTTCTATATCTTTTAGCACCTTGTCAGGCAAATACATGAGTGTTCCAGATATAGATAAGTTGCTTATTGAAGGAGGAAACTGTGCAAACTGCAGGCTGGACTCTGCTGCAGAGAGTTGTTTAAACATAGCAGAAGAAACAACTTCAAAGCTGGAAGGCAAAGTTTTTTGTCTTAGGTGTGATAAAGTGAGGCAGATAGATACACAATATATTGTCCATACTTTACAAAAAAACCTGAAAAGCAAAATATACAAGTGCTGATTTCAATTATTATGTTGTTATCAGAGTATAGAACACCATTCTGAGTTTTGATCTTTGATTTCAGTTATATCTTGTGATAGTTATAAGCTTGATAAACCTAGTACCTCAAGTCAGTTGACAACAATTAAAAAAATAAAAGTAAATAGCTAGTGCAGTTTTCAAACCTTCCTCGACAACCAGAGTGAACTCTGACATAAAAAATTTATGTTTTCCACTCCAGTTACATGCATACACATCAACTTCGATCTTATTCTTTTTAAGAAAATCCTATTTTTCTTATTTCTTTTGAATGGCTGGAGTTGGCAATACTGATTATGTTACACATAACTAATAAATAATAATAGGAAGCAGAACAAGGGGCAATGAGAATGTACTGCTTATGAGAAGTAGTTTTTCAAGGAAAACTATGTGGAAGAGTTGGAAAGAAAGAGGTGGAAAAGGGAAAGGGAAAAGAAAAAGAGCTGAACCATCCTTAGCTTATTTTCTTGCATTACATTTTGCTGTTAACTTCTTTATTTCCCAATAAAATACAAAAGGAATTATATTCCTCACCCTTGTTGATTTTATCAGAAAAACATTTCTGGAATGTAGTAAATATTTCAAATTTATCTTTTTGCCTTCCCTAACCTACTGTTTCAACTGCCCTTAGAACTGACCCTGTGCAAGAGAACAGAATAATTAGTAAGAGGTGCTCTGTTACAGGGTGTTCATGCATTGGAAAGTGAGACATCTGGAAGCTTCAGCTGTGATCTTGAGTAATATCAAATGAGTTTTAATTAATATATGAAATTCTGTCAGTCTTCATTTGAATTACATTTGATATCTTAAACCTCCCCCCCTCCAAATGTATTTACCTCAGTGCTGTCCAAGAAACTCATATCCTACTCAGTGTCATAGAGTACACTCTGGTCTTTTTTTCATCCTTCATGTCCTTAACAAGTCTCTGCCCTGTCCCCAGCTCAGCAAGAATATGTTCTTGCATTGATTCAGGGGACACAACTGGGAGAAGAAAATCCTAAGTTATCCCCTCTCATGAATTCATCACTAAGGCTATGCTACTTGCCCAAAGTATTTCATTGATACTGTCAGTTGCCATTAATTTTCTCAGCAGATGAACAAAAATATGGAGTCTAGCAAATGCTGGCCATATCTTCATACACTAATGACTCTCTAATTCCACTCCTGGAGAGGGAAATGGAGAAAATAATCAGCTTGGCACTTATTAAACTCCTTAGTCATTAATGTATACCCTTGAGTATTTTAAAAATATTATCTTTCCTTTCATCCGTTTGTCTTCCCTAATGTCATAAATAACCTTGCAAGCAATAAAATTCCTTATCTCTTAGGTAAATAAAGCTTAGCTTAGTTAATAACATCCACAGTAGGATTTTTCTTTTAAAAGGAAATCTAAATACAAAAGCAGACATTCACTTTTGTAAAAATCTCTGTGGGATCCACAATTTCAGACAACCCCCCACCCCCCCTCGTGAAGCAAGCCAGCAAAAAACAGGAAGGTCACTGTCAACGACTTGAACATGGCTCCTGATGTTATGCATGTTTGCTTTTGCTGTTTTCCATCTTGTTCTGAGTCATATGGAGGGGAAAAAGATATTTGCAACAAGTGATCAAAAGCTCTTCCACTACGGGAAAGCAGTTATGCACAATGGCCCAACACAGGAAAGGTGTGAGATAAACATGAGGATTAATTTCTGTTGGAACCATATCCCAAGGTAAGGGAAGAAGAGTTTAACAGTTTGGGGAGCTCAGTATGAAACTCTGAAGGTCAAAATATGCAGGCCTTGATATGGGCAGGAGAGCTGAAAGAAGGACCTGGTAAAACAGCAACAGAAGAGAATCCTTGTGGACGTTTTTCATTGCTAGTCCCTCTTCCTCAGTACTTCCTTGAGAGCAGACAATCTGCTTTCAGTTTTCATGTCATCTCTATTAATGAAAAGCCCTCATGAAGATGCTGAGTAAATTAAAGGGCAGAATAAAATCTGAGCAATGGCATCAGGATTTGTCCCTACCTCTTAAGTTGGCATTTAAGTAAACATGTCATTAATGCCCAAAAAATTAGTTGGTACTGTTCTCAGGATTGCAAACTATATCATTAATTATCCCAATGCACAAACAAGGAAGTAAATTAACCACAACCTAGTTCACTTCAGTCTTACTCAGCAAATGGGAAAAATTTGGTCATTGAAGAGAATGATAGAAACAATACAGGGAAAACTGGAGGAGAAATATTTCTTTAACTTGGAAAAAAATAGGTAACATTGTTATGTACTTCTTATTACTTTGTAAAAAGCTTCAGATACTAAGTTTACCTAAATGACCATAACTCTCCTTCCTCTACCCCCACCCAGTACTGGGACTATCTGCCCCAAGCAGTACCTGCAGTATTAGTTAAAAATTTTATAGGATACAATATCCCATGTTTAGCAAAGTTAGGTTGTACAAACCACAAACATAAATAAGAGGAGCTCAGGAAAAGAAGTCTTCAGTTTGTGTTTAAGATAGCCAGTCAATGGCTCACAAATAGCTGTCTTGAGAGCAAGTTCTCCCACAAGAGAAAAAGGTGTAAAAAAGTATGACATGTAAAACACACAAACTAATAGCAGGTCATCATTGCATGGACTCATATGTATTGAGGAATGCACTGTAGTTAGTTCCAAAAGATAATGAGACAATGAAGAATATTTGGGGAGGTTAGAATTCCCAAATGATGTGCATTATTCACCCCCAAAAGACATATATGAACAGAACCAGATAAATCCTAAAATAAGCCAGGAAGACTGAATTTTATTATTTAGTGATCCTTATGCTACAGTTAACTAAAAAGCTGAAATTACACTTCATTAGATCTTAGCTAGCACATCCTTATGTTAAAAAAAACCCCAACAACTGTCACCATTACAAATTTTCAGTCATAAACTATCTTGGCTGATCAGTGATTCCTATATTAGCTTGTACTTCACTTTGATTATTCTCCCAACCCTTTACAGCATTAAGAAATGTAAAAAATGATTGGAATTATCTGAAATTCCCAAACTTTCAAAAATCTTATATGTTTATATTTCTAAACAAGTTTTCTAAATAACATTCCTTCAGTGAGAAATAGCAAGAGAAATATAATAAACTCTGTTCAACAGTATATCAGGGCTGGATGCAGCATGAAGGAAAGATGTTGAGGAAAAATTCCACAACCATTCTCTTATCATCTCTGGGTCATTCTAATGAGGACATCTGTCCTCTCCCAGAAAATATTCTCTTGATATAGTGATTTATACATATGTCTGTGAATCTTAAGAGCTCACTTCATTTTAGTAAAAATAAACCTTATTATGGATCAGCAATTGCCTTTCTGTAGTAGTTGACATATGAATACAGAGCTGCAGCACAGTAAGCATTCTAATTCTACCTGCAGCCATACTAATTTACGGTTGGACTCGATGATCTTAAAGGTCTTTTCCAACCTAAATGATTCTATGATTCTAATGCAATTTAAGGGCATAACTTACCTTAGAAAGTCTTAGAGAGGGAATTTTGACCAGGATATAAGGACAGCACTAAAAATAGCTAGAGTTTTTTATGACAAGCAGTCTTTTCCCTCCTCGGTTTCTCATATGATTCAGTTGTTACTCAGAAGGGAGAGAGTATCTAGTGAATCAACAGACTATCCTGTAGCAATTTTGTTCTGTCTAGTGGCCTTCCACAGAAGAAATGTCTAGTCCCAACCTCTGTAAGCCAGAGAAATCCAGCTAGGAACAACCACAAATGAATGAGTAAATGAATGAAAAGTACAAGGCCATAAATGATTCCATTTACATTCTTTTAGCCTTGACTCCACATAAACATATGCCTTCATGCAACATATGTAAGTACTCACACTGTATTTAATTAGGTTAATCATATAGATAAAGTAACACATTTGTTTAAATATTTGGAAAACAGGATGCTTAGTAAAGGGCATTCTTTAGAAATGTTAAGTGAAATGTGTTGATCTTTTGCTGACTAGCTAAATGAATTACTCATGTAGAAGATTTCTATTATCTTTTCGTTATTCAGTTCATTTTTCACCAGCAATGCATGGTCTTAAAACATAGCTGAATGCTTTTGTATGAAATAGATATTTCTAAGAAAAATACTAGAAATTTAGTCAAATCATAATAATTTCAAATGTATTGTCAATCTAAGCACAGCATTTTACAAGAACTATCCTGAACAGATCCTTTCATCTTATTAATAGAAAATGATTTTGTGGTGAGTTAACCTTGGCTGTCTCCCAGGTGCCCATCAAGCCGCTCTCTCACTCCCCCTCCTCAGCAGGACAGGAGGAGAAAATAGCATGGAAAAGCTCGCAGGCCGAGATGAGGACAGAGAGATCATTAACCATTTACTGTCTTTACCAATTACTGTCACGGGCAAAACACACTCAACTTGGGGAAGATTTAATTTAATTTATTGGCAATTATTAACAAAGTAGGATAGTGAGAAATAAGAACAAATCTAAAACCACCTTTCCCCACTCTTCTACCTCCTCCCCACCCAGAGCAGCACAGGGGGATGGGGAATGGGGGTTGCAGTCAGTTCATCACACATTGTCTCTGCCGATCCTTCCTCCTCACTCTCTTCCCCTGCTCCAGTGTGGGGTCCCTCCCATGGAATACACTCCTTCACGGACTGCTCCAATGTGGGTCCTTCCCATGGGCTGCAGTTCTTCAACAACTGCTCCAGCGTGGGTCCCCCGGGCTGCAGTTCCTGACAGAAAACCTGCTCCTGCATAGGCTCCTCTCCATGGGCCACAGTTCCTGCCAGGAGCCTCTGCCAGCGTGGGCTCACCATGGGTTTCAGCTTCCTTCAGGACATATCCACCTGCTGCAGTGTGGGGTCCTCCATGGGCTGCAGGTGGATATCTGCTCCACTGTGGACCTCCATGGGCTGCAGGGGGACAACCTGCTTCACCATGGTCTTCTCCACGGGCTGCAGGGGAATCTCTGCTCCGGCACCTAGAGCACCTCCTCCCCCTCCTTCTTCACCGACCTTGGTGTCTGCAAGATTGTTTTCTCTCACATTTTTCTCACTCTTCTCTCTCACAGATGCTGCGCAGCATTTGTTACCGTTTCCTTTCTTAAATATCTTATCGCAGAGGTGCCACCACTGTCGCTGATTGGCTCAGCTTTGGCCAGCAGTGGTTCCGTCTTGGAGCTGGCTGGAACTGGCTCTGTCCAACACGGGGGCAGTGTATTCTCACAGAAGCCACTCTTGCAGCCCCCCTCACTATGTGGGATAATGGCTGAGGTGACTTAAAAATTAGAACTTATATTCACACTTTTAGGTAAGGCACAGCATTGAAGAAGCTCCCCACGTGGAATGCAGCTGACATGCAAGGAATCCATTCCATGGAAGTTCCCTAGGCCTGCAACCTTAGATGTTGGTAACGCCAGGGGAACTTGGTGTGCTGACTCTAAGAGGCGCTGCCCGGAGGGTGGAGCGGTGTGGAGACGCCGCGGCCAGGCTCTGCAATAATAGGGGAACTTAAAGGTGTCATGGAACTGATAAGCTGCATATTTACTACCCTGGGCCAACAGCCTGCCACGTTTTTGACAAAATGCTGTCCTTTTGGTGAACTTTGCTCATTATAACATCATTATAATACCAAAACACACCTCCATCCCAAAAGCTACCCGCCTCCAAGGTGCGACCACCCCTCACTGAGCTTGCGCTCTGAATTTTCCTAGCTTATACCTTTAAAAGCAAAGCGAGAAAACTTTACACCAATCCTAAACAAAGGTATGTATGACTAGAGTCACTCAAGCTCCACCTGAAAGGTGAAAGATAGTATAAAATGGCTTAAGAGAAAGAGAATGTTAGGGAAGACACCATCGTGTACCACTCTGACGTTTGGGA
This sequence comes from Ciconia boyciana, assembly GCF_034638445.1. NCBI lineage: Eukaryota > Metazoa > Chordata > Aves > Ciconiiformes > Ciconiidae > Ciconia > Ciconia boyciana. Next base: position 12,735,267 of record NC_132937.1, read on the forward strand.
TCAGTCGACGGGCTGAGCTTCTCTTCCCCCCCATCAGGACGCCTTTGGGTAAGAGTCAAACACTTGGTTATATCAAGTGCCTCCGTGGAAAAACTTAGAAATCTCTATAGAGTTGCTTTATTATCTTTTAATGCGTTTATGTCCGGCCGTGTTACTCATTCTTGATATACACGTTTGTGTCCGGCCGTGTTATATACATGTTTGTGTCCGGCCGTGTTACTCATACCCATATTCTTGGTATTTGCATGTGCTTTGCAGACAGTGAATTTATCACCGGTAATCCAAAGAATCTGTGTGTCTGTTGCTCTAATAAACTGCACTCTTCACTGCTCTGGCCGTGACAGTTCCTTCAACACGACTAGACTGGGGGTGTAAAAATTAATGCTGTCGCCTTAGCGAAAGCCCTGAGAGAGCTCTGGTTCTGATAAGTGGCTATACACACAGTCCTTAGAAAATAAACCATTGACCAAGTCTGAGACTAAGACTGGACCTAGCTGCACCTAGACTCCTCTCTGAGAAGGAGTTTAGAAAGCAAGGGGGTCCTGTCTGAACCTCATGACTCAACGGGAGGGTTCCCCCCCTCCAGCCACTCCTCAGACTCCTATTTGTATGCAACAGTAACTCTTAACGCAACACACTACCAAAACTTTGCCACGTAAACCCAATACATTATGTAGCATCCAAGCCAAAGGCTGTAACGCTAAATTTCTACTCAAAGATTCACACTGGGTTTTTTTGAAGAGAAGCCCCGAATCTCACAAGAAATACCTTTGTTTTGCAATACAGAGATTTTGATGATAAATGAGCAACTGTTTAAAAAGAAAGCACTTGTACATATTGCAGCACATGCTAGGTATCCAATTTGTTAGGCAGTCCAATTAGTGAATTTGCTTCCCTACAGTGAATTTCTATCTGACTTCCCCAGAGTGAAGAGGTTAATATCTGTTTCAGTTCTTGTATGTTTAGCTATTTATTGCTTATAAATGTAGAATTGTTAGAGTTGAAGTAAATTTTACACCAGATACAGAACAAAAATAATAATTGATTACAGATTTTGAAAAGTATTAGATATTTTGACATGTGGATACTTAGTCAACGTTTCTGTGAAATAGCTAAACATCACCATATACAAAGTCCTGTACCTCAACCCACCATTCTCCAGACTGAAGGTGAAATTTTTTTATATTTTCAGTAAAATTTGGTCCTTAATTTCAAACTCCATATAAGTCAGCTGTCACAGATAGAGTGAGGGTGCACTTCACTCGCAAGAGAGAAGTAAAAATATAGTTTATTGATACAGAATAGGGAGTTAACAAAGAAGTTCAATGCGACAGTGTTTTAACAAGATTCGATGGCGAGGTACACTTGATTATTTACTGCATAGAGGACAGGGTCAGACAAAACTGTCAGGGAGACCCTCCCGTTGAGTCATGAGGTTCGGAAAAAGATCCCCTTGCTTTCTAAACTCCTTCTCAGAGAGGAGTCTAGGTGCAGCTAGAGCCAGTCCTAGTCCCAGACTTGGTCAACAGTTTATGTCTAAAGGATTATATGTGTGCGCAATCAATCCTTTATATCACTTAGCTAAGATTTCAAAGTTTAGCATGCTCTTAGTCACTTACCGAGGATCTGTTGCGGCAAGGAATCTCTCAACCTCAAGGAGGAACCTTGAGAGGCATCCCTGCTCAAGGGGACATCCTGGCATGCAGCCAGCTGCCATGCAGGAGAGCTCAAAGGGCTCTTGGGCTGCTCACTATTTATGGGGGATAAGATGATTGACCCATAGTCATATTTGCATGCTGACCACAGATTTTAGTTTCTTTGGTGGGTGCATTGCACAATAGCCCTAGGCTATTGTGTTGTTATCTGTCTCCTGAATGCACTTTGAGCTGATGCAGCCATCCTGGCCAGATGCATCCATTACAATCACCACTGGTGGTTATCACCTGAGCAGGGTTGCAGGAGATAAAGGTCGGGGGCGGGGGAAGCACACCATCACATCAGCACTCTTTGGCTTCTCCCCTCAGTTCCCACAAGTCACCCAGAAGACTGATTATACTAGAAGTTACTTATTTAATGATAACTCACTCCATATAGCCCACCCAAAAGCCAGATGGTAACAACTTTCAATTATTGTTGACATAAAATGGATATGAAACAGATGTGGAAAGCCTAATGTAAATGTGAATACCCTGTTGTCTTAAATGCAGTTCCGTATTTGCCATAAGACATATTTTTTAGCAGCAAAGTTTTTCTGTTACACTCCCAGCACTATTATGAATTCCTGCTCAAGGAGGACTAGAAATTATCCATATATTTTATATTTAATATAGACTTGTATATTTCACTCATTTCTGCTTGATCTTGTTAAGCTGAACAAGCACTTCATTTACAATGCTTTTTAAGCTTTTTCTTCAGGTTTACATAATCAAGGCTTCTCTTGTTTCTGAGATTTATTTGTCACTTGCTTGTCAGCAGCAGATTCTAATGTTTCTCTCTCCCACAGCTCTACCAGTTATTGTCCCAGTTCTTGTGTTTACAATGTGATGCCAGGGAAATTTCTTGGGCCATAAGGTTAAACTTTTATTTTACTGTGTGTCTGTTTTCAGCAGTGGTGCACATTGTTTCAGCTATCTGGTTCCACAGAAGAGCTTAAATGTTTCTTGGATTTATCCTAAATGATAACATGGGGATACACATACCAGGTACAGTGAGGTTTTACCCACAACTTCAGCTTAACCATATGTCAAAAGGAATGTTAACTTTACTGTGTTTCCAATCCAAGATTCTCTGCCAAGCATATTTCCAAAATAATTGCAGCCATTTTATTTTCTAGCTAAAATAATTGCAATATAGCAAAGCATTGTGTGAATATTAATAGCACTTTGCTAGCCGATCCATTTTTTTGTTAACTGATCTTTCACTTAGACATGATCATGACTAATAAACAAACTACTTGGTCAGAAGTGTCCTGATCCATTCAGTTCCCTGGAATCCCCAGGACGATGCATCGACAGTGACACAGTAATTGCTACCAGGTTTTCAGGATCTACCCTCATCTGATGAAATTATCTAATCCAAGTCAACTTCTTGGTATTGTTGACTGAGCTTGCAAGGTTTTATACTTAACTTGAAGATATCGTTCCATTTGGATGTTACACAATGGCTTATGAATGTCACATAATCAATCAGTTCTAAAGTTTCAGGGAAAATAAAAGGGCAAAACTCTATTGCTGTTGTTGGGAAAATCTGAAACCTGACAGGGTGGAGACATGAATCTACTGGAATGTTGTTCTGCACCAGGGGGGCAGCACAGTGCAGGGTTCTTTCTGGATCTCAATAAGAAAGACACAACAACAAATGGTGTAATAAAATAGCTATTTTAATAAGATAGAATACAAAGAGGAATATAGATAGTGAGTAAATCTTTTGTCCCTTGAGATGCTGGGAACTCTGCTTTCGTACATCATTGGATGGACCCCAGATGGATTTTCCCATGGCATGCTGCACAGATCCCATCCGTGGAGAGGTTCCTCTTCCCTCCCATGCCTTGGTGACTTTTATCTTGTGTAAAAACAAAACCATGTATCTTCTCCTGACAGGCTGGAATGTTATCTCTTTCATAACATTCACCAGCGGGCAGCACAGGTCAGCATGGAGCATTGCAGCACATTCCCTTATAGTGGCTACTCATGCTAAGATACGGGCTTCTCAAGCCTTAAGTACAAGGCCCAGTGGAGCAGACATGGCCTGTTCAAGATCACTAACTCCTCAAATACAATGTCTTCCACAGGGCTCCCAATACAAATGTGATCATCAAAACTTCAAACTCTATGTTTTTTCAACATAATAGTTTCATTTCAGCTCTGTCATCTTTCTAAGATACTTGTGAAAATACAGGCATTCTGAAAGAGGGAGAGGAGAAAGAGAAAGAAAGGAGTGAGAGCGGGGAAGGGCAAAGAGAGGCAAAAAGGCAGAGGAATATATAAAAACCTCAGAGTGGTGGAGAGGAGAGAAACAGAGAGCCTTGACATGGAATAAGTAAAAAATGTAGACTAAACTTTTGGCAAGAAATGTGAGATTTGCATTAAGTTCTTGAAATTCAAGGGAAGTAGACAGTGGCACACAGAGGTTGGGAGGGGAAGAACAGAGAACAAGAAGCCCTTGCTATGCACAATGAGATGGTCCCATAGAAATAATAACATGTAGCCATCTAGTGCATATATAAAGACTTTATTGCATAGGATTCTGACAGAATAATATGGCATGCTTTGAACAAACAAGTTAGCTTCAATTTGATATACATTTTGATAAATTATAATACAAATCTAGCAGAAGAATTTTTTTTTCCATTGACAGTGTTGGAGACTGTTGGTATCTTCTAATTATACTGAATAAAATTGGTGCCAACCAACCAATCTAATTTCCAATGGCTAGTACTTGCTCCAAAATCTTGATAGCATGAATACTGTCTAGATCGTGAGATAGCAGACTAGTGGGAGAGGAATTTATGATAGGTGATGGAGAGATCTCGCTAATATAATGATTCAAAACATTTGCTATCACTATTGCTGTATGTTAAGATGGTGTTTCACATTCTTATAGTGTCTTAGTAACCATGATACCATCTTTGTGCCTGATTCTGTGCTTCCCTGCACTGGTCTTGCTTAAGCCTACTCCTGACAGCTCCATCAGGCCCTACCACCAGCTTGTCAGGACTGAGGAGGAGGAACCAGACCATCTTTCTACTCCAGCAGTGGAGAGAGGGAGAAACTGGCAGCAAGTCACGCTCCCCATCTCCTTCCTTTGCCTACGAAGCTGGTGAAGGGTTTAGAGAACAAGTCTTATGAGGAGCAGCTGAGGGAACTGGGGTTGTTTAGCCTGGAGAAAAGGAGGCTCAGGGGAGAGACCTTATTGCTCTCTCCAACTACCTGAAAGGAGGTTGTAGAGAGGTGGGGGTCAGTATCTTCTCCCAAGTAACAAGCAATAGGACAAGAGGAAACGGCCTCAAGTTGCGCCAGGGGAGGTTTAGATTGGATATTAGGAAAAATTTCTTCACCGAAAGGGTTGTCAAGCATTGGAACAGGCTGCCCAGGGAAGTGGTTGAGTCACCATCCCTGGAGGAGTTAAAAAAACCCGTGTAGATGTGGCACTTAGGGACATGGTTTAGTGGTGGACTTGGCAGTGTTAGGTTTATGGTTGGACTTGATGATCTCAAGGGTCTTTTCCAACCTAAATGATTCTATGATTCTATGATTCTACATAAAACAGAGCAGTGGCAGTTGGGAACCATGGCTGTTGGGAGAGGAGTGGTTGAAGAGAGGGATTGTGTTAGCATACAATAGAGAAAGAGGGAACCCCCAGGATAAAGCCTCCACAAAAAGCAAAGCATGGGTGTGAGGTCCTGGCCTTCCAGCAAGACTAAATCTCTTGGGGGAACAAGATGCGGATAAGGTCAGGGAGATAAGGAGACAAACACATCTCATTCCTTCACAGTTTATAGTTTACTCATGACCCCTTATCTAAAAAGACTTAGTAATACATTGTGATATTTCAATACCTTTTTTAGTGTCAATATCATGAAAGACTTAAAATGGGATCATTAATCACAAAGAACAGGAATGCTCTTAAGGCTGCAGAACAATTGAGGAACGTTTTTACAGACTCTGCTCCAGCCTGAGATCTGAAGTAGTGTGTGTGAAAGCTACATCGCTAGTCCACAATAGGCAATTAGAGCTGTTCAGTAGAGGTTCTACTGGGCTTGGGCCTCAGCATGTTATTTGCATTTCCTGACCCACACCCAAACCTTTTACATGACTGCATGCATGAAACATCCATAGAACTGTACTCATAGAGTGCAGTTGTTCTGCAACTGCACTGAGAGAGCTCTTTCTGGGTCCTTCTTTTTTCAAGAGGCTCTAGAATGACAGAATATTTATGAATAGGACTGAAGAGATTGATAGCTTGTCAAAAGAATCCCTTGTTATCCAAAGATCTAACCTATCATGTTTTCTGAAATAACCTCTATTGTAACACTTTCCAGAAGAGCTTTTGGATACAGCTACCTTTCTCTTGTTTCTATGCTGCATAAACTGGCTAACATACATAGTTCACAGTCATTTTGGAGAGCACAAAAGGATTGCTATGTTTATGAAATGTCAGTCAAGTGTTACAAGAGAAAAGCAGGTGCGGATCCCTCAGGGATGAGGCACAACACTCAGCGAGTAAAAACTTTGGCTTTATTGAAAGCATAGTGTTACCACGGTGGGAGCCCCGGGACACCGATGCTAGTCAAATGGGGATCTGATGCAGTGGAACCCTGCTTGGGAGTGAAGCTCAAAGGAAAGCACCGCAGGGGTGGATAATAAAACTTGTGCTGATTAACATATCATACATATACAATATCTTGTTTTGCTCATTAGCGAACTCACTGATGTAATGCAGGTGCTGTTGTCTGAATTCTGAGATCCGCAGCTGGCTGTCACGCTGGCGCCCCTGCAAAGTTGGGTGCAGATCGGGGGGAAGCAAACTATCCTGGGTTACCGTGACAATGAGATAAAACATGCTTGGGACTCTACATTATTCGGATGGGAAAAAGGGAACTATCCCAGGTTACTGTAACAACAAGATAAGATGTGCTTGGGACTCTACATACTCGGATAGGGGAGGTGAACTATCCTGGGTTACTGTAACAAAGTCTCGTGCCCTAAATCAAGGAAATGAGTTTGACTCAGTCTTCTTTATGAGTTTTGCTTTATGCAAGATACTGCTGACCTCAAACTACTGATCCACCAATACGGTTCAAAACTTCTCAGAGAGGATTTACTCCATTTCCATGCCAATCCCTGCCAGCAAATATGCAAGAGGAGAATTTCTGCCTTTAACTTCAAGAGTGACTCCATAGACTTTGAATTCAATCAATCTCTAAAAATAAATAAATTAATAAATAAGTCTTTAATTTTCTGGTTTTGAAGAGTTAGAAGGTGAACCCTCAAGGATTCTGAAGGAATCATGATTATCAGTTTGAAATGATCTGAGATCTCAGCTTTGGAACAATAATAAAGTTATCTTACTAGAGAAAAGGAAAAAAAAGCTGAGTAACTTGTAGAAATCTTGGTTTGATGGTTGCCTCTCTTGGCTCTACTTTCCAGTTGATATGCACTGGAAGACTTTAATAAGGCTTATCCCTCTCTCCTTTTCAACGGTACATAAAACATGACTGAAGGCTCAGTTTAGGCCGTTGTTCTGCCTCCTTTTGTTTTAGCTTAGCTTAGTTTTTGGAAACTAAAGCTTCAAGTTAAAACCGTTGCAACTGGTAAATAATACATTTTGGTAAGAGTCAGATTTTTTCAGCTAACTGAAGGGAAGTCTATGGAAGAGAAACCACTCTCTATCTTTTGTACATATAGTTTACTGATGAAGATATGATATGAAAATTGAATATATGAATGTACAGCTATATAGCCTGTGTGCAAAGGCAAGCTTATACACTGTTTGAATTTGAACCCATTTTCAAATGCTTACATCTGGGAATTTTTGCTTCTTAGGTAAGTGTCATATTACTACAGACTATTGGATAGAATGAAAAAAGGGAACAAAAAAAATCAGTAATTATGAGCTGGTTTTGCTTTTGAGAGACCTGAATTCTTACTTTCTTCTTTTCAAAGAATAAAAATATTCAACCTAATTATATCCTTGCTTTCTTCATAAAATATATATTGAGTGCTGCTGAAAGACATTTAAATACACTTTTCTTTCTACCCCCATACACTAGGTTTCTCTTTTTTTTTTTTTTTAACCTTTTCCTACTCCTTGTTAATTGTATAGGGATAATAAGAAACTGAGTCTCATACCAGTTTGCACTAAAGCAACTAACTTGCTGTTTTCTCTCATGCTGGCATTGGCACTCAGCAGACCATACAGTAAGGCAACTCAGGGAGTTAAACTGGAAAAAAACTAAGCATACAAAAATAGTTTTCTGCCAGCTTAGCTCTCTTATTGGCTCACCATAGCCTTGGAGGAGTGCCAGTGCAGCAGTGGAAACGTACAGATAAGAAAGAACCACAACACTGCAACCAATATTCAGTAGGTCAGCTTAGTGGTATCATCTGGTGACACCTTAAAACAATTTATGTTGGGACCAAATTCTGTTATATAACATTCATTTTCTAGGGCTTCTGAGTTTTGAACATGCTAGAAATACTTCAAGAATAACTCAATTTCTAATCATTGCTAGTACCAGTAAATATAGAACAAATTCAGCCTGCTCATGGTTCATATTGAGGTATGTGTCAACAAACTGTGATCTATGGAATGTTTTTTGGATCACTATCACATTCCTGAAGGACAGTGCAAAAACCAGGTCACAGTGTGCTGGGTTCTCCCATTTCCAGCTGCTAAATCAAGGGGTAAAAAAGAGAGTAAGAATTCACTATATCTATTCCTCAGAATTAACTGAAACCACTGCAGTTGTTACTACACAGATATTCTGCAGCTGCAAAAAAGTGGTCATGAGGTCTGTGTGGTTCCAACCTGAGACAACTTGTTCTTAATACATCCCCTATTAAGAGTGTGGACAAGTTATTAATATGAAAAGAAACCCAAAAACCAAAATCAAACAACCTGAGAGCTCCCTCTTATTGCTTGTTCAGCCTATTTTCTCATTCTTACCTGAATCTATGGTAACTTAATGTTATTCAGGCCATACAACCCTTTCTTCTTCTTGTTTAGGCCTGTATAGCTCTTTCCTCTCACTCTACTTCCAGTTAATGCCTACAGTCTTCTCCCGCCTAATCATCATCAGGCTAGAAAGATGCTTTTATCAGTCTCCTTTCCGGTCTTTAGAATAGTCTTCATCTCCCTCTCTCCTCTTCCCTTGAAACCTCTCTTCAACCTTGCCATTAAGCATACATTGCAAGTTTATCAACCTTTCTGCCAAAAACCTAGAAACTCTTGCTTTAACTCTCACATGTTGTGATCTGAAGTAGTATCTATAATATCTGTAAGTTCAACAGATATAGCTGGGCAATGGAGTCCAAGCATTTCATTTTGACAATCATCATACTTGTAAGGACAAAGGCAGGGAGAGCCTATGGGCTCACCGGAACCTAAGGGGATGATCAAGTCTTGAAGGAAGGTTACATCATTAGTTGGAGATATGAGAAGAGTCAGAAAAAAACCAATTAAGAAGAAGGAGCTGGAAGTCACCAACTTTGACCATTAAAGAATGCTTAATTCATTACAGAGGCAGATTAAACATCCATCTGCAGAGAAAGCTCACTAATTCAAAATGTTGCCTCCTTAAAAGTGCATTTCTTTAATTTGTGTGAAATTTATTAATGAATTGCATCTGTGATGTTTTTCAAAAACATTGAGAGATCGTAAAGCAAAAATTAAAATGGTCATTTCCAAGACATTTTTTAAATCTTAAGCTGGCCTAATTTTTAAAAGGTAGGAGAGAAGTTGAATACCCCGACTCTACACTTTTTTCTTTATTTTTATATTTATTATTTCAGCCCCTCAAAATGTTACACATTTTGATTTAAAAATTGATCTGATCTTCTCATTTCCTTGGGGAAAAAAAAGAAAAAGAAAGAAATTTCTGTTTTGTATTTAGTTACCTTAAAGGAACCTCTTCTCAGGTATTAATATCTACTTTCTGGAAATCAGTTGTTTCAGACTTGGCACCCAAAAGGCAAGGAGTTTAAAACTACATGCTATTTTTAGAAACCCTTGTCCTTAACAAAAAAAACCCCAAACCACCCAGACTGCTTAGGTAAAAAATGATAATGCAAGCTAGCACTGCACTCATTTTACATATATCTTTTCATGTCTCACAGTATAAATTAACAACAGGCATATCTGACACTGCACAGACTCTGCATGCCAAAAGCAATCAGATAGATTGAAATATATACCCCCTCAGTGATGCAAGTTATTAGGAGAATTAGAGATATGCTGAGGAGCTAGGATCAAGATCTGGCCTTATACATGGAAGATTTGAAACATACCAGTTAACTAGCTTTTAGCTAACACTTTCTGCAGTGTATGGGGCTGAAGTCTACAAAGTGTCTCCAAGTAAAGCTGTATGAAACTCAGCAGTCACATTCCATAGGAGTTTGCATAAACATTTTCATCCATTCACATACAAGTGGGCCCCCCCCAACATCAAACAAGTCCAAACCTCTGATAGTACTAATTCAGTCAGTGCTAACAAACTGCAGCTGGTTTTGCAATGAAAAAGGAAATTCTTATACACAAAACCATGATTATTCACAAATCTGACAGCAAAACCAAGAACTTCCCCAAATTAAGACAAAGATTTTTGGTTACTTAGCTAATATTGCAATGAAGCACATTTTAATTTTCAGTTTATGCTTTAACCATAAGCAGAAATCCTGTATATAATTTGGAAGCTTGTGTGGAGGGGAAAAGGAGAAAGAGGGTTGAATTTTTGTTTTCTGCAATCCATACAAATCCAAGCAAAATGAAAAGCTAGGATTCCAACAGGTCTTTCTTTTAAGTCAACAAACTGCACTGCCTCTAATAAAAGCTACCACTCACACTATACTTCAGATTTCAGGGCCTAAATTTACATTGCATGCAAAGTACTCACTTTCAGCTTGAATTAAAGATTGATTCTTCCAATAATTCATTTTAAAAATAAGAATTATTAAAAACATCAAAGCAGTGCCAGCAGCAATAGGAATTTTTGTTTTGGATTGTTGTCTTTTTTTTTTTAATGCAGTACTTGGAAGAAAGAGGAAACACATTGCTGGACAATATCTGAATTTCCAGCTGGCTGTGCGTGTGGGAAATTAACGTTAGCTATGACCACATTTCAATTTCACATGATTTTCAATGTCAGGATGGGCCCAGTAGTGTAAGTAAGTGGCACGAGGTGATGATGCGGGTGAGCTGGCCCCTCTGCCTGCAGGTGTAGGAGGGCGCTGGAGGTAGAAGCCGCACTGCCACCCGCAGCACCAGGTGACTCAGCGCTGACTCAGGGGACTTCCCTGGCCCTGCCACACCTCCAGCCAAACTCCCGCTTGTCAGTGGCTGCCCTGGCCCTGCTGATGGAGTGGCCCAGCTGCCTCACCTCGCTGCATGCTGCAGCACATATTGCGCAGAGGGACTTTTGCTACTGAGCAGACTGAATTAGGTTGCTTTTTTTTAAAGACTTAATTCATAAAAGAGCCGAAATGATACAGCTGACTACAGTTTTCAGTGAACAAGGTGCTACACTAGTAAAAAGGTAAGAGAAAAGGAGCCTCTGGCACCCAGCATTTTCATTGATCTGTAAATAGCAAATCACTCCTGCTTCTCTACAGTCTTGCCTAAGTAAGCCCCAGAGTTAAAGTTATATTAGCTATACATCGCATAATTAGTGTTAAATCACCTTAGTAGTGATGCAAATTAAGTTGGCATTTGGCACAGGCTGCTGGCACTAAGTGGCAAAATAAAACAACAAAAGACATTTTATGTTGATATCTGAGATGCATTTATTCACCTCAGATTGCTATCTAAGTAGATAATATATCAGATAATCTCATTTCTGAAATGCCTCTAGTGTTTCCCTGAACATGATAAGGGAACACCGATCATGCAAGTTACTTTTAGACTTTTAAATAACTTGCACTGAATTTAACAGGATATTTGTTAGTACCTGTTTCTTAATCTGAGAAGATATGGCATTAAGAACCCTTGAAAATCCTAAAGTATGGGTACTAAATGCTTAGCCATTATGGAAATCTTGATTCCTGAAGAATGCTAGCCTAAATTTCTGTGACAGAAAAAGCTGCTCACAATTCCTAGCTCTGTACTTCCATGACAGCGTTAAAGTTACTTGATTTCTCATTTGGCAATTTCTCCATCTGTGAAATGGAGTAACATGGCTGTGTTTTCCAACACATGTTGAGAAATGCCATATAAAACGCTGACTGCCAACATCTTCCTGGGATGACTGTAAGGACAACTAATTCAAATGTCAGTGTATTATTAAATTATAATCATAGTACTGGTTCACATACATACAGTTACTTTATTTTGGGATTATTGTTTCAGTGCTGGAAGGGGAGTCATCTGCTTTTACTTCACCTGTTTCACTGAGAAGATTTGAAGGACCCACAGTATGAAGGGGGAGGAAGGGACAGAAGAGTCAAGCAAGTAAAGGAGATAGATACATTAGTTCTCCTAAGATCTCCCAAGGACATTCAGAAGAGTACTATAGCCAGCATTTATTTTGCCACAGCTCTCCCACCACCAGCAGCAGGTACAGTAGCTGTCATGAAGGTGGAATACATCTGCAGTTCTCAGCTTCATAAACTTTCAGATAGATGAAATACAGGTAGAGGCCTACCTCTCAGGGATACATGTTTGTATGTCAAGTCATATGTTTGTATGTGGGAAGAGAAGGGAGAACACACCTACATACCAGGGCAAAGAGAGAGGGTGTACTCAACAAGGCTGAAACTGTGAAACATCCACTCCCCTACTTTAGGGCCACAGTTGAAGCACAGCTATTCAGCTGCACCTGAGTTATAAGGTCCCTCAGTGAGGAAGAGGCCACAACACCATGCTGGAAATTACAGAAACTGTTTCTGCTGCATGACATGGGAGAACTGTTGGATAACTTGGGAAGTTTCTAGGCTCAGGAGAAACAGCACTGCTACAGAGGTAAGGTGGCTTCCCCAGGCAGAAGATTTGCACTGACTTGGACAGTGTATGATCAGCACCCTAAATTTCCTCCCTGACAAAAATCCTGTTCCCTCCTTCCCCACTCCACCCCTAAAAATGGTGGGGGATCTATTCAGAAGAACAAAGCATCAAAGTTTCCTACTATATGGCCATTTCCTCAAAGGGCAAGATATATGTAGCGCACTCTTAAATCTTTCAACTAAAGAGTATTTAGCAACACATTTTCTGGGTTCACAAACTACTTCAGTTCCTAACATACCAACATGCAAAAGAAATCCAGACCTAGTGAAACGCCTAGTTCAAACTCCTAAAATCCAGATAAGACTAGTTATCTAATGTTTATTTTCTAGGATGCTGCATCAGACTCTCTCTTCCTGTACTGCCTTTGTTTCAAATTAGGGCATATGCAATACTACCAGAAGTTATCACTACTGGGAAACTACATACTTTATTGTTGTTCTTTGGACTCATGTGACCTTCATTATAAAATAGCTACATTAAAAAAGAGTTACAGAAAAGTCCTAGTAACTCATGGAAAAAGAACAGAAGCAGCAGTTGCACAAGGCTCCCAGTGTTGCCTAGGAGTACTCTGACAAGAAGTTGCCCTCTTGCTCTCTTCTAGTTACAGGAGGGTTGCAACAGTGCGTGTTCGATACTTTGGTACAGTGGGATAGTGGGAGGCAATCCTGTATAGCAGAAATGAACAATCTTTTCTCCACAAAATGCAATAAAGGAATACAGTCAGAGCTCTATTAGTTTTCACCAGTTCAACCTTCATAAAATCCAGAAGTAGCAGCATTCAGGAAACTGAGGCAGGATGAAGGAGCTTTCCTACACTAAAGTTGTGACAGAGTTGACAGTCATAACCACTCATTGCCTTCAGAATAAACTCCAAGTGGCTACATTATGGAATACAGGATTATTTTTCTGAAGACAGGTACTCATCTACTGTGAACTACACTGAAGCTCCATTAAAAAAAACAACTAAAACCAAGATAATATAACTCTTGGGTTTTAGTACTAATTGAGTCAGAAACCAAAAATTGTGTATTAAAGTTTGACCTTTTGTTGTGGGTTAACCCTGGTAGGCAGCTAAGCAACACACAGCTGCTCGCTCACTCTCCCCCAGTGGGATGGGGGAGAAAGAAGAACGTTGAAAGTGTGAAAACTCATGGGTCGAGATAAACACGGTTTAATAGGTAAAGCAAAAGCTGAGTGCACAAGGAAAGCAAAATAAGGATTTCATTCACTACTTCCCTTCAGCAGGCAGATGTTCAGACATCCCCAGGAAAGCAGGGCTTCATCATGTGTAATGGTTACTTGGGAAGACAAAGACCATAACTCCAAACGTCCCTCTTTCCTCCTTCTTCCCTCAGCTTTATATACTGAGCATGATGTCATATGGTGTGGAATATCCCTTTGGTCAGTTGGGGTCAGCTGTCCCAGCTGTGTCCCCTCCCAACTTCTTGTGCACCCCCAGTCTACTCGCTGCGGGGCAGTGTGAGAAGCAGAAAAGGCCTTGACTCTGTGTAAGCACTGTTCAGCAATAACTAAAACATTCCTGTGTTATCAACACTGTTTTCATCACTAATCCAAAAGATAGCACCATAAAAGCTACTATGAAGAAATTTAACTCTATCCCAGCCAAAACCAGTACACTCACATTCCACAAATGAAAAATACCACACACAAAACTATTTTGGATATAATCTGCTACAGGAAGTATTATGTCAACCGACGTACTTTCCTTTATTTCAAGTGAGTTATTTAAGCATTCAAGAGAGAAACTAACCATATCACAGATTACTAAATCGCTTAAGTTTTCCAATGCAACTTTTATGATTCATTATTTTGTTCTCAAATATTTTAGGTTTGTAAAAAAGGGAGAACAGTACATCATAATTTATAATCTTACTAAACTCTAACGAACACTATAGGAGATAAAGGTTATGCTGATGAGAGAACTAAACGTGTGTTTAGTGTATCCATGGTGGTTAGTGTACATAACAAAACTCCTTAAAAACCTCACATTTTCTAGTCAGCCTCATATTGTTAGATGCCTGTTGGATCATATTCCTTGGGCTACTTATAGAGAAGAACACTTAATTCTGGCCACAGATTAATTTTGGGTGCCAAGAAATTCAGCCCTACCTCATGAAAGTGTTTCTTACACATGCCTAACATTCAAACTGGAAAGTTAAAGGTCAAAAAGGTTAAAGCAGCTACAGAAATATTGTATTTGGCCAGAATCCAGTTCCAGTTTTGGACCTGGCCCTTTCTTAAAGATGTTTGGCTTGCTGAACTAATTCCATTCACCCTTAAACACTTAAGTATTTCACCGTAGATCTCTGAATTCCTGTGTTAGCAGTGCTGAATACACTTGTAACGCTATACAGAAAGTCGATAAAACTCATACATTTACAATGCTGTAAGTAAACATGATCCAGTGTTATAGCTCTTTGTAAGTTACCTAATGAAACCTACACTTACACATGTATTAGCTCTAGTTCTCTGTTTTGATGGCCACTAAACGCCCAAACTTGGGGATAGTTCTTTATTTCTTCTAACATACTCCACAGAGCCTTATTTGGCTACTTCCCTTACAAGAAGCTGGTTGCCAGCTGAGTTGAACAACACAGAATGCTTTAGTTGAATATGGGAAAAGCTTCAATTATCTAAATAGCTGAAGGTCTAAAAATAGCTTTCCGGTGACAGCTAATATAGCCACGGCTAGGATCATTGCTCTAGCAATGAATCTGCAGAAAGACTTTTAGGGATCCTTGGCAGAATGATGACGGCACTAAGTTGTAGTTACAATTAAAGCTTTATTTTCTTAACAGGATATTATGAATAGCATAGCATAGAATTTATGATCAGAATAGCAGAGGATTTCTATAAGCAGAATCAGTGTAATATAATTTTATAAATAGCGTAGCACAGAATTTTATGGCACCACTTCGCTTATGGTTTCTAATCACCTGGACTCTCTGCAGATCAGGTCAAATCTTAATACTTGGCTTGCCATATCAGCATAACAATCCTAATCTAGACTTGAAAATATATAAAAGAATGCGAGTCACTCACTCAGTCCTCGGAGGAAGCAGATGACGGTGGAGATGTTCCTGACCAACAGGGGGTCATGGGTTTTCCTGTCCAACAGCAGTTCCGGTCCAAGTCCCACTTAGGACTTGTAACTGCTTGATTTTATAGACAGTGCTCTGTGTGCTGTTATGCTGTTGTGGTTTAGCTTCAGTTGGCAACTAAGCACCACACAGCTGCTCACTCACCCTCCCAACCCCCGGTGGGATGGGGGAGAGAATCTGAAGAGCAAAAGTAAGAAAACTCATGGGCTGAGATAATAACAGTTTAATAATTGAAATAATAACAACAACAATAATAATAATAGTAATAAAAAAGGAAAACAGCAAGAGAGAGAGAGAGAGAGGAACAAAACCCAGGAAAAAAAAAAGTGATGCAACTGCTCACCACCCGCCGACTGATGCCCAGCCAGTCCATGAGCAGCGATCGCTGCCCCCCAGCCAACTCCTCCCAGTTTATATACTGAGCATGACATCATATGGTATGGAATAGCCCTTTGGCCAGTTTGGATCAACTGTCTTGGCTGTGCCCCCTCCCAGTTTCTTGTGCACCTGGCAGAGCATGGGAAGCTGAAAAGTCCTTGACTAGTGTAAACATTGCTTAGCAACAACTAAAACATCAGTGTGTTATCAACATTATCCTCATACTAAAATCCAAAACACAGCACTATACCAGCTACTAGGAAGAAAATTAACTATCCCAGCCAAAACCAGGACAGTATCCACCCCTTATTCTATACCATCTACGTCATGCCCAGGTTCTACCCTTTCTAATACATTCCAATTAATCACCACCCCTTTCCCTGTCTTTTGATATATATACACACAGATATCATTCCCTTGGTCTATGGGCCATCCCTCTAAAATGTCCGTTGAGTTCATTTAGTCCATGACTTTGGGCTCCATCTGTCATAACAGTCCTTCAGGGCAGGAGAGAGGGTGTGTGGTGTTGGATTGTTGCATGCTGAAGCCAGTTCTGGTTCCATCACCACTGCACTTTGCTTGGTTTCATCAAAGCTCATTCTTCATTAATCTGGGTGATTCTTACTGAAAAACCATTGATATGGCATATAGCCACCATAAAAGTGATGACATACAGTATTGTATAGCAATTAACATCATACCATTCAGTTCATTGGCTATTCTCACCCAAAATCAAATCCCCTTGAGGTACACAGAGGGCTTCCCCATCCTTTTGCATCATCCACCAAGTGCACCCAGGTCCTCGAGCAGAAGCAATCCCACAAATGGGTTTTTTCTTTGCCTGAGGCAGGAGTAACCCAGACTGTCTTCCCCAGCATGTTTTTATGTGCACTACAGGGACTTTATCCCCCTCCACAATACATAAAAGTTTTGATTGGGCAGGGCCAGCTCTATTGACAGATCCCCTAGTGTTGACTAATCAGGTGGCCTTTCCTAATGTGCATCCCAATGTTTGAATGTCCCACCACCCATTGCTCTCAGTGTACTCTTTAACAGTCCATTGTATCATTCCGTTTTCCCAGGGGCTGGTGCATGATAGGGGATGTGATATACCCACTCAATGCCATGCTCTTTGGCCCAGGTGTCTATGAGGTTGTTTCGAAAATGAGTCCCCTTGTCTGACTCAGTTCTTTCTGGGGTTCCATTTTGCCATAGGACTTGCTTTTCAAGGCCCAGGACAGTGTTCCGGGTGGTGGCATGGGGCACAGGATATGTTTCCAGCCATGCAGTGGTTGCTTCCACCATTGTAAGCACATAGCGCTTGCCTTGCAGCAATATTTTGCCACAATGCGGCAGCCCAGATGGGTTTGCCTCTGCACTGCCAATTGTTCTGCTTCCATTGCTGTAACCACCCCCACAGGGCATTTGCCACCATCCATGAGTCAGTATAGAGATAGAGCACTGGCCACTTTTCTCATTCAGCAATGTCTAAAGCCAACTGGATGGCCTTTACTTCTGCAAATTGGCTTGATTCACCTTCTCCTTCAGCAGTTTCTACAACTTTTCGTGTAGGACTCCATACAGCAGCTTTCCATCTCCGATGTTTTCCTACAATATGACAGGACCTATCAGTGATCAGGGCATATTGCTTCTCATTTTCTGGTAGTTTATTCTCACTCATGAGTTGGCAGGGCTCATCGAGAGGGCTTTAAACTGGGTTCAAAGGGGGAAGGGTATGTAACCAGGCTCACTAGAGAGGATCCATGCCAAGGGTGGCATGCCAATTTTGGGATTTAAATTGATATCCCAGCTCAAGTGCATCTACACCAATGCACGCAGCATGGGCAACAAACAAGAGGAGCTGGAAGCCATTGTGCAGCAGGAAAACTATGATATAGTTGCCATCGCGGAAACATGGTGGGATGACTCGCACGACTGGAGTGCAGTGGTGGATGGCTATAAGCTCTTCAGAAGGGATAAGCAAGGAAGGAGAGGCTGTGGGGTGGCTCTGTATGTTAGGGAGTGTTTTGATTGTGTAGAACTCAGCAATTATGATGATAAGGTCGAGTGCTTATGGGTAAGGATGAGGGGGAAGGCCAACAAGGCAGATATCCTGCTGGGAGTCTGTTACAGACCACCCAACCAGGATGAAGAGGCAGATGAAATATTCTGTAAGCAGCTGCGAGAAGTCTCACAATCGCTAGCCCTTGTTCTTGTGGGGGACTTCAACCTACCGGACATCTGCTGGAAATACAACACAGCAAAGAGGAAACAGTCTAGGAGGTTCCTGGAGTGTGTGGAAGATAACTTCCTGACACTGCTGGGAAGTGAGCCTGCCAGGGGAGGTGCCTCGCTTGACCTGCTGTTTACAAACAGAGAAGGACTGGTGGGAGATGTGGTAGTTGGAGGCCATCTTGGGCTTAGCGACCATGATATGATAGAGTTCTCGATTCATGGCGAAGTAAGGAGGGGGGTGAGCAAAACCACTACCATGGACTTCTGGAGGGCAGACTTTGGCCTGTTCAGGACACTGATTGAGAGAGTCCCTTAGGAGACAGTCCTGAAGGGCAAAGGGGTCCAGGAAGGCTGGGCATTCTTCAAGAAGGAAGTCTTAAAGGTGCAGGAGCAGGCTGTCCCCATGTGCCGTAAGACAAACCGGCGGGGAAGACGACTGACCTGGCTGAACGGGGAGCTTTTGCTGGGACTCAGGAAAAAAAGGAGAGTTTACCACTTTTGGAAGAAGGGGTAGGCAACTCAAGAAGAGTACAGAGATCTCGTCAAGTCATGCAGAGAGAAGATTAGAAAGGCAAAAGCCCAGCTAGAACTCAAGCTGGCCACTGTTGTAAGAGATAATTAAAAATGTTTTTACAAATACATTAACAACAAAAAGAGAGCCAAGGAGAATCTCCCTCCTTGCGGGGGGGGGAACATTGCCACCAAGGATGAGGAAAAGGCTGAGGTACTTAATGCCTTCTTTGCCTCAGTCTTTAATAGTCAGACCAGTTATCCCCAGGGTATTCAGCCCCCTGAGCTGGAAGACAGGGACGGGGAGCAGAATAAACCCCCCATAATCCAGGAGGAAGCAATTAATGATCTGCTACACCACCTGGACACTCACAAGTCTATGGGGCCGGATGGGATCCACCCAAGGGTACTGAGGGAGCTGTCAGAGGAGCTTGCCAAGCCACTCTCCATAATTTATCAGCAGTCCTGGTTAACAGGGGAGGTCCCAGATGACTGGAGGCTTGCCAATGTGACGCCCATCTACAAGAAGGGCCGGAAGGAGGATCTGGGGAACTACAGGCCTGTCAGCCTGACCTTGGTACCGGGGAGCGGTTCATCTTGAGTTATGGAGTTATGGAGTGGTTCATCTTCAGTGTGCTCAACAGGCATGTGCAGGCCAACCAGGGGATCAGGCCCAGCCAGCATGGGTTCAGGAAAGGCAGGTCCTGCTTGACCAACCTGATCTCCTTCTACAACAAGGTGACCCGCCTAGTGGATGAGGGAAAGGCTGTGGATGTTGTCTATCTAGATTTCAGTAAAGCCTTTGACACTGTCTCCCACAGCATTCTCCTGGAGAAGCTGGCAGCCAGTGGCTTAGGTGGGTGTACCCTTTGCTGGGTAAAAAACTGGCTGGATGGCCGAGCCCAGAGAGTTGTGGTGAACGGAGTTAAATCCAGTTGGCGGCTGGTCACAAGTGGTGTTCCCTAGGGCTCAGTTTTGGGGCCAGTTCTGTTTAATATCTTTATCAATGATCTGGATGAGGGGATAGAGTGCACCCTCAGTAAGTTTGCAGATGACACCAAGTTGTGCGGGAGTGTCGATCTGCTTGAGGGTAGGAAGGCTCTGCAGAGGGACCTGGACAGGCTGGATCGATGGGCTGAGGTCAGTTGTATGAGATTCAACAAGGCTAAGTGCCAGGTCCTGCACTTGGATCACAGCAACCCCATGCAACGCTACAGGCTTGGGGAAGAGTGGCTGGAAAGCTGCCTGGCGGAAAAGGACCTGGGAGTGGTGGTTGACAGCTGGCTGAACATGAGCTGGCAGTGTGCCCAGGTGACCAAGAAAGCCAACAGCATACTGGCTTGTATCAAAAATAGTGTGGCCAGCAGGACTAGGGAAGTGATTGTCCCCCTGTACTCGGCACTGGTGAGGCCGCACCTGGAATACTGTGTTCACTTTTGGGCCCCTCACTACAAGACAGACATTGAGGTGCTGGAGCAACCCTAGAAGGGCAACGAAGCTGGTGAAGGTTTTGGAGAACAAGTCTTATGAGGAGTGGCTGAGGGAACTGGGATTGTTTAGTCTAGAGAAAAGGAGGCTGAGGGGAGACCTTATTGCTCTCTACAACTACCTGAAAGGAGGTTGTAGCGAGGTGGGTGTTGGTCTCTTCTCCCAGGTAACAAGTGATAGGACGAGAGGAAATGGCTTCAAGTTGCGCCAGGGGAGGTTCAGATTGGATATTAGTAAAAATTTCTTCACTGAAAGGGTTATCAAGCATTGGAACAGGCTGCCCAGTGATGTGGTTGAGTCACCATCCCTGGAGGAGTTCAAAAAAACTGTGTAGATGTGGCACTTCAGGACATGGTTTAGTAGGCATGGAGGTGTTGGATTGACAGTTGGACTAGATGATCTTAGAGGTCTTTTCCAACCTTAATGATTCTATGATTCTATGATTCTGTTGTACAGTGGGGCCTCCTCAGCATGCGTCACCTCCTCCTCTGGCGATATTCCGAAATCTTTGCCTTCTGGCCAGTCCGTAATTACTTCCAAGATCCCTGGGCAATTGGGGCTTCCTATCTGAGCCCGTTGTGTAATCAGTGCAACCCACTTACTCCACGTAGCATCAGTTGCATGATGTGTAGAGGGGACCCTCCCTTTGAACATCCAGCCCAGCCCTGGCAGTCAGGGTGCCAGGAGGAGCTGTGCTTTAGTACCAAGTACTTCCGAAGCAGCTCGAACCCCTTCATATGCTGCCAATATCTCTTTTCCAGTTGGAGTATAGTGGGCCTCAGATCCTCTGTATCCCCGACTCCAAAACCCTAGGGGTCGACCTTGAGTCTCCCCTGGTGCTTTCTGCCAGAGGCTCCAGGTAGGGCCATTCTCCCTGGCTGCAGTGTAGAGCACATTCTTTACATCTTGCCCTGCCCGGACTGGCCCAAGGTCTACTGCATGAACTATCTCCCGTTTAATTTGTTCAAAGGCTTGTTGTTGCTCAGGGCCCCATTGGAAATTGTTCTTCTTCCGGGTCACTTGATAGAGAGGGCTTACGATCAGACTGTAATTTGGAATATGCATTCTCCAAAACCCCACAACGCCTAAGAAAGCTTGTGTTTCCTTTTTGCTAGTTGGTGGAGACATGGCTGTTATTTTGTTAATCACATCCATTGGGATCTGAGGACATCCATCTTGCCATTTTATTCCTAAAAACTGGATCTCCTGTGCAGGTCCCTTGACCTTCCTTTGTTTTATGGCAAAACCGGCTTTCAGGAGGATTTGGACTATTTTCTTCCCTTTCTCAAAAACTTCTTCTGCTGCATTGCCCCACACGATGATGTCATCAATGTATTGCAGATGTTCTGGAGCTTCACCCTGTTCCAGTGCCGTCTGGGTCAGGCCATGGCAAATGGTGGGGCTGTGTTTCCACCCCTGGGGCAGTCGATTCCAGGTGTACTGAACGCCCCTCCAAGTGAAAGCAAACTGTGGCCTGCACTCTGCTGCCAAAGGGATTGAGAAGAACGCATTAGTGATATCATTTGTAGCATACCATTTGTCTGCTTTTGACTCCAGTTCGTATTAAAGTTCCAGCATGTCCGGCACGGCAGCACTCAGCGGTGGCATGACTTCATTCAGTCCATGATAGTCTACTGTTAGTCTCCATTCTCCATTAGACTTTTGCACTGGCCATATAGGACTGTTAAAAGGTGAACGAGTCTTACTGATCACTCCTTGGCTCTCCAGTCGACGAATCAGCTTATAGATGGGAATCAGGGAGTCTCGGTTGGTACAATATTGCCTCCGGTGCACTGTTGTGGTAGCGATTGGCACCTGTTGTTCTTCGACCCTCAGCAACCCCACAACAGAAGGGTCCTCTGAGAGACCAGGCAAGGTGGACAGCTGTTTAATTTCCTCCTTCTCCAAGGCAGCTATACCAAAAGCCTATCGGTACCCTTTTGGGTCCTTGGAATACCCTCTCCTGAGGTAGTCTATGCTAAGGATGCATGGAGCCCCTGGGCCGGTCACAATGGGGGGTGCTTTTGCGACTCATTCCCAGTTAGGCTCACTTCGGCCTCCAATGCAGTTAGCTGTTGGGATCCCCCTGTCTCTCCAGAAATACAGATGGGTTCTGCCCCTATATAGCTTGATGGCATTAGGGGACACTGTGCACCAGTGTCTACCAGAGCCTTATATTCCTGTGGGTCTGATGTGCCAGGCCATCGAATCCACACTGTCCAGTAAACCCGGTTGTCCCTTTCCTCCACCTGGCTGGAGGCAGGGCTCCTCTACTTCTGGTCATAATATTAATTACCCATTTCTTATATATACGAGTCAGGAGCTCCTACATTTAAATCAGGAGTAAGATCAGCCCTTTTACTCTGTCTGGGGAACTGTCTGCTGGAAACCGGAGCAGCAATTTTCCTGGAAGAACCCACTTTGGTGACTGTGTTTCCTTGCAACTCATGTACCCGCGCCTCTAGGATCAAGGTAGGTTTTCCATCCCACTTCCTCATGTCCTCTCCGTGGTCACGCAGGTAAAACCATGGGGTGCCCCATGGTGTGTATCCTCTATATCCTCTCTCTCGAGCAGAAGAACGCTGACTCCTAATAGCTGATATGCTGGTCCATACAGGTGGGGAGTAGGACTTATCCTCTTTGAGTTGCTGGACACTATTGCACAGGTTATCCATGAATGTGAAACATGTGCTGCAATCAAGCAAGCCAAGTGGTCAAAGCCTCTCTGGTATGGAGGGCGATGGCTGAAATATAAATATGGGGAGGCCTGGCAGATCGATTATATCACACTCCCACAAACCCGCCAAGGCAAGCGCTATGTGCTTACAATGGTGGAAGCAACCACCGGATGGCTGGAAACATCCCATGGCCCATGGCACCGCCCGGAACACTATCCCGGGCCTTGAAAAGCAAGTCCTATGGCGACATGGAACCCCAGAAATAATGGAGTCAGACAAGGGGACTCATTTTTGAAACAACCTCATAGACACCTGGGCCAAAGAGCATGGCATTGAGTGGGTATATCACATCCCCTATCATGCACCAGCCCCCAGCAAAATCGAACGATACAATGGACTGTTAAAGAGTACACTGAGAGCAATGGGTGGTGGGACATTCAAATATTGGGATGCACATTAGGAAAGGCCACCTGATTAGTCAACACTAGGGGATCTGTCAATAGAGCTGGCCCTGCCCAATCAAAACTTTTATGTATTGTGGAGGGGGATAAAGTCCCTGTAGTGCACATAAAAAACATGCTGGGGAAGACAGTCTGGGTTACTCCTGCCTCAGGCAAAGGAAAACCCATTCGTGGGATTGCTTTTGCTCAAGGACCTGGGTGCACTTGGTGGGTGATGTGAAAGGATGGGGAAGCCCTCTGTGTACCTCAAGGGGATTTGATTTTGGGTGAGAATAGCCAATGAACTGAATGGTATGATGTTAATTGCTATATAATACTGTATGTCATCACTTTTATGGTGGCTATATGCCATATCAATGGTTTTTCAGTAAGAATCACCCAGATTAATGAAGAATGAGCTTTGATGAAACCAAGCAAAGTGCAGCGGTGATGGAACCAGAACTGTCTTCAGCATGCAACAATCCAACACCACACACCCTCTCTCCTGCCCTGAAAGACTGTTATGACAGATGGAGCCCAAAGTCATGGACTAAATGAACTCAATGGACATTTTAGAGGGATGGCCCATAGACCAAGGGAATGATATCTGTGTGTATATATATCAAAAGACAGGGAAAGGGGTGGTGATTAATTGGAATGTATTAGAAAGGGTAGAACCTGGGCATGACGTAGATGGTATAGAATAAGGGGTGGATACTGTCCTGGTTTTGGCTGGGATAGTTAATTTTCTTCCTAGTAGCTGGTATAGTGCTGTGTTTTGGATTTAGTACGAGAATAATATTGATAACATGCTGATGTTTTGGCTGTTTCTAAGCGGTGTTTACACTAGTCAAGGACTTTTCAGCTTCCCATGCTCTGCCAGGTGCACAAGAAGCTGGGAGGGAGCACAGCCAAGATAGTTGATCCAAACTGGCCAAAGGGCTATTTCATACCATATGACGTCATGCTCAGTATATAAACTGGGAGGAGTTGGCCGGGGGGCAGCGATCGCTGCTCATGGACTGGCTGGGCATCGGTCGGTGGTTGGTGAGCAGTTGTATCACTTGGTTTTTTTCTGGGTTTTGTTCCTCTCTCTCTCTCTCTCTTGCTATTTTCTTTTCCATTACAATTTATTATTATTTTTATTATTATTTTGTTCCAATTATTAAACTGTTATTATCTCAACCCATGAGTTTTCTTACTTTTGCTCTTCAGATTCTCTCCCCCATCCCACCGGGGGGGGAGGGTGAGCAAGCGGCTGTGTGATACGTAATTGCCGACTGAAGCTAAACCACAACAACCAGTTAGGAAAAGGCTAGTGCCAGCCTTGAGACTTGAATGCGTTAGTAGTATAAGGATCACTGATATCCAAGATAAGAAGTAACAGGTGCCCTGCCCCCAGCTTCTGGCAGAAGCCCCACTACCTGCAGGCAGTCACATGTTCCACTTGCCCCAGAAGTCCCTCCCCTTTTCCAGTCCTGTGGTGTAAGTCGAGTGCACCCTCAGTAAGTTTGCAGATGACACCAAGTTGTGCGGGAGTGTTGATCTGATTGAGGGGAGGAAGGCTCTACAGAGGGACCTGGACAGGCTGGATCAATGGGCTGGGGCCAGTTGCATGAGGTTCAGCAAGGCTAAGTGCTGGGTCCTGCACTTGGGTCACAGCAACTCCATGCTGTGCTACAGGCTTGGGGAAGAGTGGCTGGAAAGCTGCCCGGCGGAAAAGGACCTGGGCGTGTTGGTTGACAGCCGCCTGAATATGAGCCAGCAGCGTGCCCAGGTGGCCAAGAAAGCCAATGGCATCCTGACTTGTATCAGAAATAGTGTGGCCAGCAGGACTAGGGAAGTGATCGTGCCCCTGTACTCAGCACTAGTGAGGCCGCACCTGGAATACTGTGTTCACTTTTGGGCCCCTCACTACAAGAGAGACACTGGAGGGGGGAGGGTGAGCGAGTGGCTGTGTGGTACTTAATTGCTGACTGGGGCTAAACCACAACACTAAGCTATTTCAGAAGAAGCACACAGAACAAGTTTCAGTATGCAGTATAAGGATACTTCACTCCTTTCTCCATATTTCTTCTAAAGACTCAATTATTTGTGCCTACAGTCAGAATGTGCAGCCTAGAGAAATAGTTTATTGTTTGTATTTCTTTTAAAAAACTTGCACAGGTCTCCACATGTGTCAGAGTGTTTTGCTTTTTTGTCTCTCCTACTGAGAAAAAAGAATATCTAAAATGAAGTTCTTCTTATGTCAGTTTAGACACCTAAAATATAGTTGTCTGATTTGCTACAGTGCAAACATCTACAGTTTACCTTAGCTTACTCTAACCCCTGACTGGCTTTTTATGTGGCCAAAGCATCATGCTCGTTCCCAATAATGCTTTCATCATGTAGTCAAAAGCAGTACATGAATGAATGTTACTATCTGTTAAGAAATTGTACTGAATGTTTCTCTGAACACAAACCAAAGATAGGTTTTGTGAATCAGTATTGTACCTATTGAGCTCCCTTTTGGCTCCAGGACGGTAGAAACCAGTACCTGCAATGTATATTTAAATTCAGAAACCTATTTTGAAACATAAGTCATGTTTCAGCTAGGATTAGCTGAGACCGCACTTCAGAACAAATCCATCACTAACAGTCTGTCTGCAGTGGAATCAGGCCAATGAAACTGTTCACTTATGCAGGCAGTGGAAGCTTGGCCACAGGAGACAGGAAGAGGCTGTCTCAGAAGATCTCCGAGTTCTTGGAGTATAGATTTTGGTGGGGGGAGTATATCTTTGTATCTGGCCCAGGAGGACATGCTCCAGTCAAAAGAGTTCAGCTGTCTCTCTAAGGTTGACCCAAAAAAATGCAAGTTCTTACATCCTTCTTTCAGCAGGCTGGCAAATGTAGAGGCCTAAAAGCCCAAATAAACACTGTACCATCGAGAATCCACAGCTGGAACCCAAGAAGGAGGAAAGGGCCAGCAGAATAGTAGCAGCCCTCTTCAAAGGGCAAGCAGGAGGAGTTCATCTTCAGCCATGCCAAACTCTCACCAACAGCAGGGGCCAAACTTTTTCAGGTTCATCCTTCCCTGTTGAAAGACAGAAAAAGCAACAATAAAAGTGTAATGGCTCATGCTGCAGCTGAGGGCATAGCCACCAGCTCTTAACAGGACCCTGGAACTAATGACTTTTCAAAGAATATTAGCATACTTAAGGCACTCTTGCATTAGATTATGGCTGCATTACCACAGAAAAGACACATCCAGATGCCATGAGACACCTGCTCAGCACTGAGTGTTACTGAGCATCTATAGATCACTAAGTATCCTGTAAAATATTTGTAGATTATACTAAAGTGTAGCAGTTTGACTGTGTTGTTCCTATCAGAGATGTTCTCTCATACTGTGTCTCTCAGATATGCATAGAGCACATTTATTTTGAGATGAGATGAGATGCAATACCAGTACACAAGTATGCAGGGGCACATAATATATTTCAAAGAATAAAATAATTTGGAACTATGAAATCCATTACAGTTAAGAGTGTTGCAGTAAAAAGATCTTCAAGATTGCTTTAAAAGAACAGAAAGCATTAATCCTCAAAGTTAGTAAGACTCTAAAATAAGATACTAGAGTACAGTCATTGAGTGCTAGCCTCATCAACCCTTGAGTCAAGAAGCAGTAGGGAGTTTTGAATAAAATAAAGTTTCAGCTGAATTACAAACTACTTCATCTACAAACCCATTAGACATATCATGTTCAATGTCCATGTATTGTGTCTATTCCTAAAACATCCCTTATACAAACACTTTGTATGTGATGCGTGCATTGACATCTAGCAAAGAACAACAGAAAGGTGTCAGGATTTGGGTGGGTAGGCAGTTACATAAGGGTGTAAATTTCCTGTCTAGCAAAGTCAGGGTTGGCAGGAAGAAAGGTCAAGAAGAGCTACATAATGCAAATCCTCTGCTCCTCCCTTCTACCAGTGCAGTTCTACATTAGGGACCATACAGACTAGCCCAGAATATCTGTCAGAGTGCTTCTGTAACTACTTCTTCCTCTGCTTTTGTTCAACTTCTCAGGCTGGCTACAGGCTCTTAATTTTCCCTTCAGTTGGGGTTAACCTATTATAAAGTGATTTTGCCACCCAAGCCATTTCCTAAGGATACTACTGCCTCATAGATCTCCTTTCATATTTCTTTTCAGAGACTTTATAATACATTTCCCAAACTCCTCTTCCACCCTCCCCCATGAACTTCATTACAGATTTTGCTCATATAACCTAAGAAGATGAAAGTTGTCTGCTCTTCTTGTTCTTTCATGGTATGCTAAACAGTTACAGCAAAGAATCTCTCAGCCTTTGAGCACAACAAATACAGAATGCCCTGGGACATGGGATATCAAAAAAACCTTCAAAGTTTACTAAGGATCTGCCTATGGCATAAACAGAAAATCTTTCTGGCAAGTTCAGCTTGTCTTTGATAACTAATGAGTTTACAAAACTGAACAAGAGTCCAAAGTAAAAAAAAAAAAAAAAAGAATCTTTGTCTTAATTTACAATGACATATTCAGTGACAATCTTTAAATTTAGAGGTTTAGTTGTTAGGTGATAAATTTTTATTTTAGAATAAGCAGTTTTCCTTCTGTTATATGAAAACAGTGGTTGAACTTCTCAGTGAACTAATAGTGTGAACAGAGCTCTATTTGGCAAGAAGTTGTTCATTAACTGACCTTTCTATCTACATAACTGTGTGTTATTCATATGTATTCACCAAATAGCTTATGCAAACACATTTTAATCTAAGGATTGTTCATGAACACTTTGCTTTGCCTTGCTACTTGTGGGAGTACAACTGTCATTTAAATCATAGCTTTAATTCATTTTAAATTTATAAACACACTGATGATAGCACATTGGGTTTGCATGTAATAAGCCTTTCAGTTTCACAAAACAAGAATATTTAATAGCCTGAATACAGATGAACAACAAATATGCTCCATGCATATAATAGCAAAATGAAGGTCCCTTCCAGTCATTTAAAGACTAATGAATCAAATTTGCTCTCATTTGACCAGTTCTACTGTGAAATTTGTCTGTAATTCTAGAATAACCACCTTCAGGTAAGACTTTGCTCCTAGTTAAGTCATTTGCAAAACAGTTGTGCTGCTTCAGATCAGGCCTTGAAGTCTTGCACATTTCATTACTTAGTAGACCGTAAAGTCAATGCACTGCACTCCTACTATAGTGAGAAGTGTCCTACTGCCTCAGGATTTCCTACTACATATTCACGTATTAAACATGCATGTTTAGTTAACCTTGCAAATTAAGCTCTTCAATACAGCTAAGAGTTGTACATCTCGTGCAAAAAAAAAAAAAAGATATACTAAGTGACTCATGGGCAGCTTATTTAATTTGTTTATTAATGGTCCTATGCTTGACTGCATGATTATTTCTTATTAGTCAGTGAAATAACTTTCTGTAATAACAAAAACAATGTCTTTAGGTGTAAGGAGGTATTCTTTCTCACCACATCCTACAGATTAAGTTACTAAAAAATATGAAACAATCAATGCTTTTTTTTCTAAAGGAAAAATAAGCAAGCACATACCTGAAGCAAACAAAATCCACAATGTAAATTAGACTTGAGCTAATTTAAAATATACAGACTCAAATAATCTGTTCTGCTGATTCTGGCCCAAGAGACCATCTTGTACCTCAAACAGAAACCAGATCACACCTACCAAAGGTCTAGTAATTCCATAAAGACAACTTTCTCAACCCTTTCATTAGGATGACTTCAGTTCAGTGAAGGTAGCTCTAGACTACAATAATATGAACAGTTTGTTCACCTAAAGCTGGGCCATTTTTTTACCACTGAAATTTATCCTGATTGTTTGCTATCCAAGCTGATGCTGGAAAAATGAGGAAAATATCTTCCTCTAGCACTTAAAAAAAAAAAAAGGTCTTCTGATTCACTGTGGGCTCTGCTCAAAGGGGAGAAAAGCTGGCTACATATGTTTTTTTAAGCTTTCATTTTTTCTTTGAATATTGTTCTCGACTCATATTTTATTGCTTTAACACTTATTCGGGCCATACGTCTCCACAACCTACTTCTTATATAAATACACTGACATGTCCTATTTACTGTAAATTCTAAAAGTAGAATGCAACTAAATTCTAAATACAGCCAAAGAAATGCACTGGAATGAAGCCATACATTATATCTTCAGCCCCCTCAGAGATAGTCTTCTTTCTTTCTCCAGAGGCAGGGAGACTCTGGAACTTTAATTTTTAATGAAAACATTTCTAATAATCTGGTAACATTAATAAGCATGGGTTTTCACATTTAGCCTCAAACTTTTTTCTATACACACACACAGATGCACATTTTTCTTTTCACTAAGTTGCTTTAACATCCAAGACTCCCCCTCCTCCCAAAGATCCAATCCCTTCTCTGAAGAGTCCAAATCAGAGCTAGCATAAAGTTACAAAGCATCCTGCACCCTGTGACCACTCTGATGGGTCATTTCTCTGTTTCAGCTTTCAGCGAGATCTCCCTTTCAGCTGATCTCAGAGTGCATCAGTGTGCGAGGACACAACTAAAAGTTTTAAAAATGTAGACTGGCTCCTTTGTTCAGACAGGTACCTAGGATGTAGGGAGACAGCTGGGTTTGTTCCAGTTAAAGATGAAGACTAATGCCTGTTTTTAGAATAGAATAGAATAGCATAGCATAGCATAGCATAGTATAGTATAGCATAGAATAGAATATTTTCTGTTGGAAGGGACCTACAACGATCATCTAGTCCAACTGCCTGACCACTACAGGGCTGACCAAAAGTTAAAGCATAGTATTAAGGGCACTGTCCAAATGCCTCTTAAACACTGACAGGCATGGGGCATCGACCACCTCTCTAGGAAGCCTCTTCCAGCATTTGATCACCCTCTTGGTAAAGAAATGTTTCCTAATGTCAAGTCTGAACCTCCCCTGACACAGCTTTGAACCATTCCTATGCGTCCTATCACTGGATACCAGGGAGAAGAGATCAGCACCTCCCTCTCCACTTCCCCTCCTCAGGAAGCTGTAGAGAGCAATGAGGTCGCCCCTCAGCCTCCTTTTCTCCAAACCAGACAAACCCAGAGTCCTCAGATGCTCCTCATAGGACATTCCTTCCAGCCCTTTCACCAGCTTTGTTGACCTCCTCTGGATGCATTGTGATGATTGCATTGTCCCTTAGCCGACTAGAAAAGTCTCCTGTTAAATGCTCACACTTTGGCATTTGTCTAATAGGTGTTTGCACAAGTCCCATCTTTGAAACTCCTTAGGTAAAGCGTACTTTTTTTCTCCTGTGTGTGCGCTTTGAGAGCTTTATTGTACAGCATGAGTTTGTTCATGCTCTTAACTGCAGCCTTCTACAGTTTAAAATGTAATGATGAACCTGTAATTGCACGTCAACTTCAATTTCATTGCGTCAACTGATAACATTTTTAGTCCTATTGTAACCAGACGTAACCAAAATGATTAGTTTGTTCTTTGTAACTAAGCAACATAGAGATAGGAGCAGGTTAGACAATGCTTTAATATTGTGTTTGTACACCTATAGCTATGGATATGCTACTATGCCCAAAGACAATTGGACAAGGAGTACTACGGTCATGCTGCTATGCTCCCAGTACAACCCCAGCCCATCCTGACAACGAGTCGAGGGTGGTTAGAATAATTGGTTTGTGTTAAGGGTGCCAAATAATTGTTAGGGACCATGCACCATGAAGAAGGAAAATGGGTTACATAAGCAAGGTGGGATTGCACATGTCCAGAAGAACAACTAAAGGACAACTAAAGGACACACCTGTATGACCACCAAGGACCACCAGACACCCCCACGGAAGCCCCGCGGAGCTCAAGGACGCATGCGTAATGACCATGCAAATATGATAATTAGTTCCAGGAAATAGAATGAATATGCATGATCATTCCAGGAAATTTGATGCATATGTACGTAACTGGGCAATATAAGTTTCGGCTGATGTAACCTGCGGTATGCACACTAGGTGGAATGATCCCCTGTGCATCCGGCGCCGTAATAAAGAATGCCTGCTTCTTAATACTACATTGGTGTTAAGGAGTTTGATTCCCGATTTCAGTGACAGTTTTGGCGACCCAGATGGGACCCTGCTTCTGAATTTTGACGGATCCGAGGGATCGCAGGACCTCCAGCCGGCACCGAGGGATTCTTGGGGAGAACCTCTGATCCCCGGACTGAAGAATTCTGAGCAAGATCCCCTGGAACAAGGTAATAAGGCATTCTTCTAATGGGTAACAGAACTTTTAGGTAGGACGTGGGTTAGAGTCCCACCAAAGCCTGCTCGTAAGGTGCGGTGAAAGCTACGCAGGTTTGGGCTAAGAGGTACCTCGGTTGGTAAGTCTCTGCTAGGCGAAAGCCTGTGGAGTGGGGCCCAAGGGGGAGTCTTCAACGGGGGGTTGAAGTCTCCAAGGTTGGGATTTCCAGCAGGGGGCTGGAATCCCAGAGGGAGCTCCAACAAGGGTTGGGGTCCCTCTGACTAGTGCCTGTGATGATAGTGCACAATCACAACCACTAGTCTTTTGGGAAATGGGTACATTTCCGACTAAGAAATCCATCCCACAAAGAACACCTTTGGGATGTATTTTAAAACATTGGAAAGATCTGGGGGGTGATCCTTTGACTCGGAAACAATTAATTGAATATGGCAATCATTGGTGGCCAATGTATGCTTTGGAAGGTGGGGAGAAATGGCCAAAGAACAGTCCATTGCAATATAATACCATCTTGCAATTAATGTTATTTTGCAAAAGGGAAGGTAAATGAGATGAAATACCTTATGAGGTATTCATTTTTGCTTTGAGAAATCATCCAGAGTGGCAAAAACAGTGTGGGATTATCAAGTAAGATTTTATGGTATTGACTTTGGAAAAAACAGGGAAGGAATAAGAGTTTAAGATGATGTTGCTCTGCCTGTAGCATTGGAAAAGGGAATGTCCCAAAGTGAGAGAATTGGATCTTTCACTACAGGCAATTAAGTTGATGACTCTGAATGATGAGGACTGAAGGAGACCAGGGGAGTCAACCCCAGCTGAACACCTGGTTACATTAAAGCTGGGGAATGATGAAGTAGAATTTTTAGTTGATACAGGGGCAACATATTCGGTATTAAATATATGCAAAGGGGGGTTTAGTCATAAAACTATAAGTGTTGTTGGGGCAACAGGGCGGAAGGAAAATTGGCTGTTTTTACAACCTTTGAAATTCAAATTGGGAAAGCAATGGGTAACTCATCAATTTTTGTATATGCCAGAATGTCCATCATCTTTGTTAGGAAGAGATATACTGAGTAAATTGAATGCACAAAATAATTAAAAAAAAAATAAAATGGGGAGACTCAGCTGTTAATACCTGAATCAAAAGCTGTGGAAGTGAGAATTTTTATGTTACAGAACACACCAAGACCGAAGGAAGAAATTCCTGCAGAAGTGGAGGATGCAGTAACACCCTTGGTATGGGCTAGTGGAATTCCAGGTCGGTCTAAATTGGCGGAACCAGTAAAAGTTGTTCTAAAATCTGAAAGTAAACCGGTAAGACAAAAGCTGTATCCTATTAAGTGGGAAGCTAGAAAGGGGTTGGAAGAATTAATAATGAAATTTTTGAATTATGGATTATTGATAGAATGTAAATCAGAATATAATACCCTGATATTGCTAGTGAAAAAGCAGAATGGCAAGGAATATAGGTTAGTTCAAGATTTAAGAGCCGTAAATCAGATTGTTCAAGACATTCACCCAGTAGTAGCTAACCCATATATGTTGCTGACATCCTTAAAAGAAAAACATAAGTGGTTTACTGTACTTGATCTCAAGGATGCTTTCTTCTGCATACCTCTAGACAAAGATAGCCAGGCATATTTGCCTTTGAATGGGAAAGCCCCACCACTGGACGCAAGACACAACTCACTTGGAAGGTGCTACCTCAAGGGTTCAAAAATAGTCCTACAATATTTGGTAATCAGTTGGCAAAGGAATTGGAAGTGTGGAAAAAAGAAAATTCAGAAGGAATAATATTGCAGTATGTAGATGACATCCTGATAGCAGCAGAGACTTGAGAGGACTGTTTACAAGTGACCGTCAGCTTGTTGAATTTTTGGGACAATCAGGATACCGAGTATCAAAAAGCAAGGCCCAGATTGGGAAAGAGACTGTGATATATTTAGGCTTTGAAATTTCACAAGGACAAAGAAGATTGGGTGCAGGCAGAAAGGAAGCAATTTGTCAAGTTCCAGAACCCAGAATGATATGGGAATTGCAGACATTTTTGGGTATGGTCGGGTGGTGTCGACTGTGGATCCTCAATTATGCAGCTTTGAAAGGATCCCAGGAGAATCAGCTGTTGTGGACACCTGAGTGTTGGACAGCCTTTAAAAATCTGAAGAAGGCTTTGATGTCCACACCTGCGTTAGGACTCCCAGATTTAGCAAAGCCTTTTGAATGTTTGTGCATGAGCGATAACATCTTGCTTTGGGTGTGTTGACTCAAAAATTAGGAACTTGGAAACAGGCCGTTGGGTATTTTTCGAAGCAATTGGATAATGTCAGCAAGGGATGGCCTGGATGTTTGCCAGCTGTGGCAGCAACTGTACTCTTAATCCAAGAAGCAAGGAAATTAACCATGGGGCAGAAAATTACGGTTTATGTCCCACATATGGTAATTTCTGTCTTGGAGCAAAAAGGGGGGCATTGGCTGTCCCCGAGCCGCATGCTCAAATACCAGGTCACTCTCTTGGAACAGGATGATGTGGAGCTTAAAACTACAACAGCAGTGAACCCAGCAATGTTTTTGAGCTCGGAAATGGGTGAGTCTTTACACCATGATTGTTTGCAAACTATTGAACAGGTATATTCTAGCAGACAGGACCTGAAGGACGAACCGTTGCCTAATCCTGATTTGGAGCTGTTTACGGATGGAAGCAGCTTTGTTTGAGATGGAAAACGGATGGCGGGGTATGCAGTGGTCACCACCACCCAAGTGATGAAAGCTGAAGCTCTCCCTGTGAATACATCAGCACAGAAAGCAGATTCACACACATGGAGCTATCTGGAAGGAAAGAGGACTGTTGTCAGCTCAGGAAGAAATTCTTCAACTCCTCCAGGACATCCAGCAGCCCAAGGAAGTAGTGGTAATGCATTGTAAAGCACATCAATTTGGACAAACCATGGTAAATGTGGGCAACCGATTGGCTGACAAAACTGCTAGAGAGGCAGTGGAGCAAAGCATCCTTGCCCTGGTACCAGTAAAACAGGTAAAACTTCCAACCCCAAAACCAAATTATGGTAAATTGGATAGATTATTGGCAGAACAGTTGAGAGCAGTAGAAAATGAGGTGGGTAACATCCACCAGACAAGTCATAGTTACCCCACAAATAATGATAAAAATAGCAGAGGAAAAACATAGAGAAACACATGGGGGAATTGAAGCGATGATTGTGGATTTACAGAAATCAAGATTGTTGTGTGCACATCCCAAATGTTACAGCTGCTTTGAATGAACAAATAGATGATACGAAGAGGGTGGCACAGCAGACTCAAGGTTTAAGGAGTGAAATGCAAACAAATTGGTTAGGCCAAATTTTGGGACATTTTGGATTTCCTCTTAAAAGATGGATAACTGAGTTGTTACAGACACTAATCATTTTGATTATAGTTGTTTTGGTGATTTGTTTGGTTTATCAATGTTTAAAGAAAATGTTGACACAGAAATCAGTGATGAAGCATCATACACGAATGCCAGGAGAGAAGCCACCTGCTTATGTTGAGTTATGAAATATTAAGAGTGGAAGTATTGAAAAGATGATTATTTCAAAACTTCCAAAGGGGGGAAATGTAACCAGATGTAACCAAAATGATTAGTTCGTTCTTTGTAACTAAGCAACATAGAGATAGGAGCAGGTTAGACAATGCTTTAATATTGTGTTTGTACACCTATGGCTATGGATATGCTACTATGCCCAAAGACAATTGGACAAGGAGTACTACGGTCATGCTGCTATGTTCCCAGTACAGCCCCAGCCCATCTTGACAAAGAGTCGAGGGTGGTTAGAATAATTGGTTTGTGTTAAGGGTGCCAAATAATTGTTAGGGACCATGCACCATGAAGAAGGAAAATGGGTTACATAAGCAAGGTGGGATTGTGCATGTCCAGAAGAAGGGGTCAACTAAAGGACACACCTGTACGACCACCAAGGACCACCAGAGACCCCCACGGAAGCCCCTCGGAGCTCAAGGACGCATGCATAATGACCACGCAAATATGATAATTAGTTCCGGGAAATATAATGAATATGTATGGTCATTCTGGGAAATTTGATGCATATGTATGTAACTGGACAATATAAGTTTCGGCTGATGTAACCTGCGGTATGCACGCTAGGTGGAACGATCCCCCATGCATCTGGCGCCGTAATAAAGAATGCCTGCTTCTTAATACTACATTGGTGTTAAGGAGTTTGATTCCCAATTTCGGTGACACTATTGTGAGGAAACAGACAGAAACTGCACATATAAAATCCTTCTCTAACACAAAAGTCATGCAAGGTCTTACTTCAGATTAGCAGATAGGTGTTGTTTCTAGATTTCAGGGGAATTTTGATAACATTAGCAATAGCTGACTGAACTGTTTAGATTGTTAATATGAAATTGAAACCCCCCCCTTTGTTTTTGTAAAAGGAATGGAATACATTATGGAAAGGAAACTCTAACCAGAAATGTGGAACATATCTTCCTGCCATTAATGGAAAAGTGATCAATGACTTAACAAATAATAATATAATATATAAGCTTCTCTTGACCCAGTGAAACATCAGGAAAAGTAAGGCATATAAATATTCAATAAGCTATTATTAAAATCATTTAGAGCACTAACAATCCATTCAATTGTTGGAAAATAAGCGAGGACCCCCAAGTGAAAAACTGAGCATGTGTTATGCTGAATCATCATTATGTAAGATACTAATTAACATAGTCCCGCCTAGTAGTGTGAAAACCTATGCATATGGAAAGATATACTGTATAAATGAACCTAGATCTGTGTAAACTGGTATGCACGTTAGGCGGAAGGATCCCCCGTGCATCCAGCACTGCAATAAAGAGAATGTCTGCTTCTTAATGCTACATTGGTGTTAAGAGGTTTATTCCTGATTTCGGTGACAAAATCACTTTCCCTCAGACTGTTGCTTCCTAGAAGATTAGAATTTTCTTCCTTTTATATATAAAAAATAAAGATTAAATCCTCACTAAATATTGCACCTCGTGCATAATTAGAACAGTAAGGAAGCATTCAATAAACAATACTCTGAAACATTTTTTTCCAGAAACATTATTGTTATTTTTCCCTGTGGTTTGTATTTGTTTTGTTCTTTTCCTTGAAATGTCTAAACAATATAAAAATTCCTGGGAAGTATTTATATTTTTCTTTTACTCACTTCCTCCTTTTAAGTGCTTCAACCTTGACTTCGTTTTTCTGTGCTCCCATGTTATTCTTCATGCAGCACAAGTCATGCTGTTTAGAACAAAAACAATCTAGTTACATCCCGGTCTCTATGTCAGCTTTTCTACTACAGTTGTTAAATATTGATGCTTGTTCACATGGGCCCAAGGCTTACACTACCCAATCCATTTCACCTATGACATTGCTTAGTAATACTTTATTCCTCACAGATTAAGACTAAAGATAGACCACAAGTAGGAGACACTGCATCTGGTTGTTATTAGTGGATAATCTGATTTCTTACAATTTAAAGTTTAGCTGTTATGTTAAGTAATGTATTTAATATTTTTAGATTATTTGGAAGTCATGTTAGATCAGATACGTATCCCCAGTATTAAATTAAACAAAGGTTAGGGGCATTAGAACTAGGGAGAATGGTTCTGTCAACAACAGAAGAATTCCATACCTGCTCCTCTGGAGACTTCTGAGCCAAACTCAAATTTTCCCCATTCTGTTTCATACATAACAGACCCCTTCCCCTCCTCCCATTGAAAAGGGTTTGTTGCCGTGAAAAGCCAAAATCAGGACTCAGTAGTCGGGATGACTATTAAGCAGGTATTCTTTATTGCAGTGCTGGGCAGCACTGGGGATCGCTCCGCCACAAGTGCTCCACCAGGTTAGCACAGCACATCAGTTCATGTACAGAAAAATCATACATATTCATCAGATTTCCTGAAAAGGGCAGTTTTATGGTGATGAGTTCCCGGAATT
Organism: Ciconia boyciana; assembly: GCF_034638445.1. NCBI lineage: Eukaryota > Metazoa > Chordata > Aves > Ciconiiformes > Ciconiidae > Ciconia > Ciconia boyciana. The sequence goes on from NC_132937.1 coordinate 12,773,099, forward strand.
CATTTACATAGTCCAAGCATGCGCAGTAAAATTAGGGTTAGGGTCTTTTCACCCTCCCGGTGGTCTTCCATAGTCTTCCTCACGTTGTCCGCTAGTTGAACTTTGGGCTTCCTTTGTCCATATATAGTCATTGAGTTAGCTCATCAGTCCTTCGGCCTCGGAATGTTACAAGGGGGTCGACTTAAGCTAGTTCTTTGGTGCTTATCTTTGGCACAATCGTCCTGAGTTCCTGTTATCAGTGATTTAATTAGGAAGCCTAACGAGCTTGCTCAAGGCCTGCTTAGTCCTATCAGGTAAGAAGTCACAGGAAATGTCCCACCATCAACTCTGCTCAGCAGGTAACCAAAACTATCTTTGCAGGGGAAGAGAACAAAAGAAAACAAGGATCCGAGTGAAACTAAAAAAATGCAAGTCTATGTCTTAGTCAGGGATTGTCAGGGATTTAACCCTTTCATACTGGTGTCGGACTGGGGGTATAGACACCCCATGGATTGTGGTGTCAGCTACTGGAGCAAGTGAGGGTCCTAGTGTCCTTAGTTCGAGAGGCCATAGCTCTCTGGATCTAGAGAGGGACCTACAGACTTTGTGCCTGGAGTGCCAGCTACTCGGCGGAATGGTGTGAGTGGACTGGGTGCCAGCTGCTGGAGTCAAACTGGGGGTGTAGGTGCCCCAGGCTTGTGGCATCAGCTACTGGAGCGAGTGGGGTTGTTGATCGCCAGCGACTGGAGTGGGAACAGTGCGTGTCCTGCTACTGGGGGGGACCAGCATGAATGAGGCAACTGAGGGGCTCAGTGCCAGCAGCTAGAGTGGGACCGTGGGTCACAGCCCATGTGCCTGGTGCTGGCTGCTGGCAGGGGGATGAGTGTCTGTGTCTTCCACAAACTGAGTGTGTGGGGCGGTGCATGTGTATTTGCTAGCAAACTTTAAGCTGGACTAGCCAGTGAGTAGTGGGGCCTCAGATCTGGGCTGGGGTATCAGGCAGGCAAGGGTCCGTGCTGGTAAGCATAGGGGGACTTGTGAGTGTGGAGTGCTTGTGGGACAAGTGTGTGAGTGTGTGTGTGTTTGCTAGTGAACATCAAGCAGGATTAGCTGGTGAGTAGGGGACCCATGAAGCAGGTAAGAAGGCCCAGGATCCAGGCAGGGGTACTGGGTGGACAGAGTGGGCCGTGTCGGTACTCAAGGGATCTGCGAATGTGTGTGTGCTCGTGAATCTAGAGTGGTGTATGTGTGCTTTCACTAGTGAACTCCTATCTGTACCAGCCAAAGAGGAGGAAGGGGATTTGGCTTATATGTTTATGTTTATGTGAGTCCTATATGTAGGTGCTGTTGAAGGCAGCGCCTTGTCTGTAGCAGTCTGTGTGGCTCGCCGTGTCAGTGTCCTCTGTGTGTGTGTGTGTGTGTGTGTGCGTGTGTCTGGGATATGTGCTCAATTTCACTACTGGTTGAATCTGCAATCTGGAAGGTGGCAGCTGCGTCCCTCAGCCTGGGCAGAGACACTGCATCCCTGGGGCACCAGGCTGGTCTCCAGCAGCTGGGCAGGAGGGAGTTCTGGGCTGGAGTGGCTGGAGGAGGTGGCCATGATCTTAACATCCCTTAACAGTCTTATGTCCCAGGTATTAAATCCCTAGCTACACATTCTTCTTGAGCAAGGTCATACTCTCTAGGCCATATGATTTGTAAAACAGCATTTAACATGAGTGTGAACTCTGGATTCTCTAGCCCAGTGAGAAGGATACTCACCTGAGAGGAGGTTTATCGGTGTTTTGGGCAATGCTCCAAGATCTGTTAACCCTGGACCTAAGCTCTAGTTGCTGAGTTATTACATAAAAGGAGGACCCAACATCATCTCCAGAAAGGTTTGGGTCTTTTTTTGATAGAGGTAGTGCAACACCTGTTATGTGTGGCAGACATTAGGCATGTTATCAGCACAGCTACCAGAAGATTTAGCTAAAGGAAAAGTTATTCTGCAGATTCTCATTGGTTTTCAGTATGATACAACTGCCAAGCTCCTGAGCTATTCCAGGGAGCACTTTTGGGCACTTCCTACAGAAACAGCATTTAAGCCACTCCAAGGGAGGGGGAGAAAGCCCAAAAGGTTCAGCTTCTGTTTTGAAGATCACATAAAAATTAATCTAAATCCTATTTTAGGCACCTAACACATTTTTTAACCTGGCCAGGACTGTTAATCCTTAGAATGTGTTGCGCCCTGTTGTAAATCCCCACAGTACAGATGCAGTTTTAGGACTCCAGAGTTGGTGATGTAAAATGAAAGCTAATAAAAGTAGAACTCTTCCCATTCTTTCAGAAAATACCATGTCTTTTAAGAATATCCATTTATGGCTTCTCCCTTCCCCCTTCGTAGGGGAGGAGAGAGAAGGTTTCTCTTTCATCTAATTTATACATACTATTTCTGATCATTTATAGGATCAGACAGCTTAGACCAATGTTTTCTTAGAATAAGGCTTGCCTGGAATTTTACTGTGCATTATCAAAGTATAATGTTTCTCGAAAAGAGCTAACACTTAACTAAAAAGTTAAATTTAATCCCTCTTGCTGTAATATTGCAAGACTACTTTCCCCTATTGACTGTTAGTAAAATGAGGGTGAAACACTGAAGAAGTACTACCAGAAAACAGCCAGTTTAGAGCAAAGGAGAGGGAAAACCTCTAACCCATATTTACAATCACTAGAGAAATATGAGTTTAGGAATATTGATGAAAATATTAGTAATTAGTGGTTAGAAATAAAGCACTTATGGATAGCCATAATTTATGATACATATAGCTTTGGTGGAATGGCTGAAATTCATAAATTACTTTCTAGCATGTGTTCATCAATTTATGGAGTTTGACATCAGCAGGATCAAACATTGAGCAAAAAACAGTGAAAAAGAACATAGACTTTTACAGCCTTGACAGTAGCGGCTGCATTATCAGATTGTTACGCTTAGTATATTTTGCTGAAATTAAATATATTTGAATACTTCTGAGATATTGTATTGGGTCTGGCTGGGATGGAGTTAACTTTCCCCATAACAGCCCTCATAGTGCTGTGCTTTGTATTGGTAGCTAGAATGGTGTTTGTAACACACCAATGTTTTGGCTACTACTGAGCAGTGCTCCCACAGCATCAAGGCTGTCTCTCCAACCTCCTGCCCCCAAAGGCCAGTAGGATGGGGGTAGGCAAGAGGTTGGGAGGGGACATAGCCAGGACAGCTGACCCAAACCGACCAAAGGGATATTCCATACCATATGATGTCGTGCTCAGCAATAAAAGCTAAGAGAAAGGAGGAGGAGGGGGGGCATTCATTATTAAGGAGTTTATCTTCCGAAACAACCACTATGAGTACTGAGGCCCTACTTCCCAGGAAGTGGCTGGACATCATCTGCTGATGGGAAATAGAGAATAACTTTTTGTTTTGTTTCCTTTGCTTCTGCACATGGCCTTTGCTTTTCTTTATTAAACTGCCTTTATCTCGACCCATGAGTTTTTTATCATATTTTCTCCCCCCCTGTCCTGCTGAGGAGGGGAATGATAGAGTGGCTTGATGGAGACCTGGCGGCCAGCTAAGGTTAACCCACCATGGGTATTGACTGGTATTAACTGATATTAACTAATTCATATGCCTAGCTAGTCACTTGAATTATAGTTTATGAATGGTTTTAACTTACTTAAGAAATCTCTAACTTCCTTCTGTTTATTTCCCACATTATGGTAGAAGAAAGGTCAAGGTACACACTACAATTAAGATTTATTGATTTATACGGTGGAAGAGTAACAGTCTTCTTGGCAAGACTTTGCTTTCCTAGTGGCTTAAAAAAGGCTATTAAACATTGTCTAAGATTATTGTAACTCTAATTTAACATGATTAAATGGTTGTATTTTATTTGGCAGTGGCTTGTACAGCTTGAGAAACAAGGAATCTTTTAATTACTAGAGTGATAGGTGCCTTGGAAAAACTAATTGCGACAGATAGGAAGTTTCATTACTTTTGTTTGACTGTGTATTTAGTAGATTTTTGGATAGTTTCTTTCAATCTGATAGAAAATTCATTATGTATCTTGTGGTTTAACCCCAGTAGGCAGCTAAGCACCACACGGCCCCTTGCTCATTCCCCCCTGGTGGGATGGGGGAGAATCGGAAGGGTAAAAGTGTGAAAACCATTACATTCTCCACCCCTTATTCCATAGCATTTACGTCATGCTCAGGTACCACATTATTAACCTCATTAGCCACAACTCCCCTTCCCATCCTTTGATATATACACAGATATAATTCCCTTAGTCTATGGACCACCCCTGTGAAATGTCCGTAAAATGCCTATTGAGGTTGGTTTTTTTCTTTTTAGTCCATTACTTTGGGCTCCATCTGTTATGGTGGTCACTCAGGACAGGAGAGGTGGTGTGTTGCTTGGAGTTATTGGGCACCAAAGCCAGCTCAGGTTGGGTCACTGCTGTGCTTGCACTGCTTCTTGTAAGGCTTGTCCTCCATTGGTTCAGGTGGTTCCTGCTATAGCACTTCCTATAACATGAAACTCAAATCATGGGTTACAACAATTTAAAGGTATTTCCATTACAATCTCCACCCCTGGTCCCTTTGGGCCAGAGCATAGGGTTTAACATTGCAATGAACTCCTCCCCTTGCCCCTGCTCCCACTTGGACTTATCCACAGACTGCAGTACCATAGGGGTGTACCTGTCCAGTGTGGCCTTATCTATGAGCCACAGTCCCTTCAGGGGTATACCTGCTGTGGCATGGACTTATCCATGGCCACAAATGCTTCGGAGTGTCCTGCTCCCGTGTGGACTCATCCACAGGTCACAGTCCCTTCGACTCAAGTTCACACTGGAATTCCAGCCTATCCAGTACAGCAGCACAAGAACAGCAGCAATGCCATCTGCCAGCCCAGGCATATGGCCATTGCTGTTATCAGAATGTTCCCAGGCACAGCAGAGTAAGATGATAAGCAGTACAGCAGAACAGCAAGCAGCAAAAGCAAAAAGCAGCCACTAATGAGCCCTAGACTGTAATATACAGTAAGGCAAGCAAGCCCCATGGCAAGCACAGGAGCCTGTCAGTTAATAGCTAAACAGCTATAACAGCTATAAATTTGGTCTAGCACACTCCCATCAAACCTGTTGTTATCTCAAACCCTTTTAGCCCCACATTGGGTGCCAAAAAGGACTATTGTGGTTTAACCCCAGCCAGCAGCTAAGCATCACACAGCCTCTTGCTCACTCCCCACACAGTGGGATGGGGAGAGAATTGGAAGGGTAAAAGTGAGAAAACTCGTGGGTTGAGATAAAGACAGTTTAATAGGGAAAGCAAAAGTCGTGTGCACAAGCAAAGCAAAGCAAGGAATTCATTCACTACTGCCCATCAGCAGGCAGATGTTTAGCCATCTCCAGGAAAGCAGGGCTCCATCATGCGTAATGGTTACTTGGGAAGACAAACGCCATCACTCCGAACGTCCCCCCTTCCTCCTTCTTCCCCTCAGCTTTATATGCTGAGCATGATGTCATATGGTGTGGAATATCCCTTTGGTCAGTTGGGGTCAGCTGTCCCAGCTGTGTCCCCTCCCAACTTCTTGTGCACCCCCAGCCTACTCACTGGCGGGGCAGCGTGGGAGGCAGAAAAGGCCTTGACTCTGTGTAAGCACTGCTCAGCAATAACTAAACCATCCCTGTGTTATCAACACTGCTTTCATCACAAATCCAAAACATATCACCATATGAGCTCCTATGAATAAAATTAACTCTATCCCAGCCAAAACCAGTACAGGGCTCAAACCAGTTGCGTCCATACTGCACCACGCAAGGAGTAAGCTCCCATTCACCATCTGCCACAAAAGGTGCTTCCAATACACATGCTGCCCATCCCTGAATTGTATTTTGCACACACTACAATTGTCCGGCATGTATCATAGAGCCTATTTCCTTTTTTTGATAGGCAAAGGACCCTTCAGCACAACAAAAAAACCAGGTAAGCACTGAAAAAAGTGCTATCAGGGGAGGTAACCCTGGCACCAGAGTATGCTGTCCTGCAGAAAACTGAATGAAGAGAGAAAGATGAAGCAGGAAACTATGTGGAAACTGACTTTCTGCCCCAAACTGGAAAATCTGAAACATGAGTAAAAGCATGGCTCTCTTCAGCCCTCACAACATCCCTTGAAAACAGTTAAAAATTAATCCAGGAACAAAAACAAGCTTGAAACAACCTCTCAGAATCAGAGAGAGCTCTTTTTATGGCCTCAGAGACAAGTTGGCCAAACAGCTAAGGGTAAACCTTGTATCACAATACTTTAGCTCACTTTTAATGAATATTTAATCTGACTAAGCAAATGTGTGGTAGTTTCAGACCCGCTTATTCTCTAGGTCCTGCTTACAAGGAAACCAGATCGGCTTTTGCTGATCCAGGGCTGTGGGCCTGGCTGTTGAGGGCTCAGGTGATCCACATTAGTTTAATATTCACTGAGTATTCATAGTAGCCTTGGTACTGGCTAAAGCTGAGACCTGAAAAGATCCCAGGACACCAGCAACTTAGCTGTCTCTCTCTTCCTTGTCTTTTGATCCTAAAGAGTCTAGCCTTGGAGCTTCCCATATCCTCTCTCTTTCATGTCGTGCCAGACCAGTATCCACAGTGGACATCCACATTATCCTAACAGTGCTAGTCTTATATGCAGGCCCTGGGGGGTCTAGACCAGTAGTCTCCAAAGTGGGGTACGCACATCCCAGGGGATGCGCAAGGCAAAAACATCAAGGTGCAGGAAAAAAAGATGACAACATCTATTTCTATTTATTTATTATCTAAAAAAAAAAGACAAATTAAGCTTTACTAATAGTTAATATACAAATTGATACTGGCACCCTCACTAGGTCCGTATGTCAGATGGCCACATGTCACATGCTTGTATGCAAAGTGTCCCAAGGGAAGAGTGAGGGTTCCACGATGCAGAGGGGTTGACAGTGGCACCCTCACTCATTTGCTTTCAGTATATTGCAACATATTGCAGTTTACATGTGCCTGATTAAGTGGATTTACAGACTATAGTATTGTCATGGTTTAACCCCGGTAGGCAGCTAAGTACCACACAGCCACTCACTCACTCCCCCCACAGTGGGATGGGGGAGAGAATCAGAAGGGTAAAAGTGTGAAAACTTGTGGGTTGAGATAAAGACAGTTTAATAGGGAAAGCAAAAGCCACACATGCAAGCAAAGCAAAACAAAACAAGGAATTAATTCACTACTTCCTTTTGGCAGGCAGGTGTTCAGCCATCTCCAGGAAAGTAGGGCTCCAACAGGTAAAGCAAAAGCTGCATGCGCAAGCAAAGCAAAATAAGGAATTCATTCACTACTTCCTATCGGCAAGCAGATATTTAGCCATCTCCTGGAAAGCCATGTTCCATCACACATAACGGTTACTTGGGAAGACAAACACCATAACTCTGAATGTCCTCCCTTCCTCCTTCTTCCCCACAGCTTTTATTGCTGAGCCTGACGTCATATGGTATGGAATTGTGGCGGGTAGACCTTGGCTAGCTGCCAGGTGCCCACCAAGCTGCTCTATTACTCCCCCTCCTTAACAGAACAGGGGGAGAAAATATGATGAAAAGCTCATGGGTCAACATAAGGACAGGGAAATCACTCAGCAATTACTGTCACGGGCAAAACAGACTCGACTTAGGGAAATTGATTTAATTTATTGCTAATTAATCAGAGTAGGATAATGAGAAATAAGAACAAATCTAAAAACAACACCTTCCCCCCACCCCTCCCTTCTTCCTGGGCTCAACTTCACTCATGACTTCTCTACCTCCTCCCCCCGAGTGGCGCAGGGGGATGGGGAATGGGGGTTGTGGTCAGTTCATAACGCTTTGTCTCTGCCGCTCCTTCCTCCTCACTCTCTTCCCCTGCTCCAGCGTGGGGACCCTCCCACAGGATACAGTCCTTCACAATCTTCTCCAACGTGGGTCCTTCCCATGGGCTGCAGTTCCTCAAGACCTGCTCCAGCATGGGTCATCTCTATAGGGTACAGTCCTCCAGGAACGGACTGCTCCAGCATGGGTCCCTCGCAGGGCCACAGGTCCTGCCAGAAAACCTGTTCCAGCATGGGGTCTCCACAAGGTCACAGCTTCCTTCAGGATGCATCCACCTGCTGCAGTGTGGGGTCCTCCATGGGCTGCAGGTGGATATCTGCTCCACTGTGGACCTCCATGGGCTGCAGGGGGACAACCTGCATCACCATGGTCTTCTCCACAGGCTGCAGGGGAATCTCTGCTCTGGCGCCTGTAGCACCTCCTCCCCCTCCTTCTTCATTGACCTTGGTGTCTGCATAGTTGTTTCTCTCACATCCTCTCTCCCAGCTGCTGTTGCACAGCCGTTTTTCCCCCTTCTTAAATACGTTATCACAGAGGCGCTACCACTGTCACTGATTGGCTCAGCTTTGGCCAGTGGCGGGTCTGTCTTGGAGCTGGCTGGAACTGGCTCTGACGTAGGGGAAGCTTCTGCTTCAGACATCCCTCACAGAAGCCACCCCTGCAGCCCCCTGCTACCAAAACCTTGCCACATAAACACCATACAGGAATATCCCTTTGGTCAGTTGGGGTCAGCTGTCCCAGCTGTGTCCCCTCCCAACTTCTTGTGCACCCCTAGCCTGCTCGCTGGTGGGGCAGTGTGAGAAACAGAAAAGGCCTTGGCGCTGTGTAAGCACTGTTCAGCAATAACTGAAACATTGGTGTGTTATGAACACTGTTTTCAGCACAAATCCAAAACATAGCCACGTACAAGCTACTATGAAGAAAATTAACTCTATCCCAGACAAAACCAGCACAAGTATATAGTTTTAACTAAGCTAACCCTCACAAAATGGCTTAAAAAGATTCCTGCAATGAAACCATGGATTGAAGATAATACTAATAATGCGAGCACAAGTGAGCAAGAAAATGGCAGAGCTGACTCTTTTCCTACTCCTAGTATGAGCACTTCCTTAGCCATATTATGAGGTAAAAACAATGACAACCTAATCAGATCTGACAAGAACTTGGCCAAAAAAAATTGAAATTGTCAAGAAAACTATTTGAAATTTGGATTTACATCCACTGTTGTTAATGATGTGCCTCACAGTAAGTGTATATTGTGCCTTGAGCTATTATCTAATGATATTATGAAGCCATCGCGATTAGCAAGACATTTAAAAACTAAGCATTCAGAACATCAAGACAAACCCCTACAATTTTTTCAGTCGTTTCAACTTATGCAATACTCAATCCAATACTTTACAAAAAGTAATGATAAATGTTTAGAAGCCTCTTTTGAGGCTTCTTACTTAATAGTGAAAGACAAAAAGCCACATACCAGTGGGGAAACACTTGTTCTTCTTGCCGCTGTAAAAATGGCTGAAATAGTACACGGAAAACAATATGGCAAGAAACTAAAATGCATTCCTTTTTCAGCAAATACTGTAAAAATGGATAGAAAACATTGCTGAAGATTTGAAGAAACAGGTATTAGAACAAATTACACAGTGTGGGAGGTTTGCTACACAGCTGGCTGAAAGTACAGATGTTTCTAACATGTCTCAGCTTATGGTATTTTCTAGGTTCTGTTTCAAGAATGAAATAATACACTAAGAACTACTTTTTTGTGAGCCACTGAAGGAAAGAAAGATCTACTGGAGAAGATATATTCTCAACTCTTTAATAAAAACAATGCTTTATGGAAAAACTGTGTCAGTGTAACCACTGATGGAGCGGCTGCTTTGACTGGAATAAAAAAAGGATTCTGGGGTAAGGTTACAGAGATAACACCACTCCTGAAATTCATTCACTACATCATTCATAGGCAAGCTATTGCAGCTAAGAAGTTGGAATCAGAAGTGCACAAAGTGCTACAGGATGTCATTGATATAGTTAAGTTTATAAAAATAAGACCTTTAAATAATAGAAGCTTTACAATACTTTGTAATGAGATGGGAAGTGACCATGAAAATCTTTTGTACCACACAGAGGTTTGCTGGTTATCTCATGGCAAAGTGCTTAAGAGTTTTCGAACTTAAAGATGTCATGCATTTTTCTTTTACAGAAAGACAAGTGTTCCAAATTTGCTGACCTATTCTGTGATGATGACTAGTTGTCAGTAGTATGCTACCTAGCAGATATTTTTAAAAAATGAACACACTTAATATGTCCCTTCAAGGTAAAGGTGATGTTTTAACTGAGTGAGAAAAGTAACTGCTTTTTCAAAGAATCTCGTGCTATGCAGAGAATGTTTTGAAAATGTATGTTTGGAAATGTTTCCCTTGTTATGTGATTTTGCTGCTGAAAATGGTATAAGTGTTCCACCTATAAAAACTCTCATATCTGTACACTTAAAAATACTTGGAAAATAGAATTTTCTAACCTGTTTAAAAATCTTCCAAACAAAGAGCTTCAGTGAACCCATTTGTTAAAAATATAAAAATGCAACACCTTCTGATTAGGTTGCAAGAACAACTGATTGACATTAGGGAAGTTGGAAATTTACTAGCCAAATTTCAACAAAAACCTTTGCATAATTGATGCATGGGATTGAAAAATGAGTATCACGATTTAGTAAGCACAAACAATGATGCACTTCCTCCATTTGGTTCTGCTATCTTTGTGAGGTATTTTTTTCAGCTATGACAGCCATGAAAACCAAGTATTGAAATAAACTGAACTTAGAACCAGACTTTCAAATTGCAGCATCACAGTGTTAAACCAAGATTTTAAAAAATAATGAAACATATTCAATCACATTGGTCTCACTAAAGATATTATTATTAATAATAAAATTTTTAGTGAGAGCAAAAAGTTTTTCTGTACAGTTAATAAATAAAAAAAATTAAAATATTGTTTATTTCATTTTTATCTCATCCTTTTTTAATTTCTATTTTTGTGTGTGTTTTTAATGTACATAATGTATTAGTGCAGTAGTATATGTATATAATTTATAAATAAACACATATATTGGGGGCATATGCTCAAATTTTTACTGATAGAGGTCGTTATGAGCGAAAAGCAGGCGCAGATTCCTCAGGGACGAGGCACAACATGCAATTCAGCATTGTTTAAAATTACTCAGGATTTAGTGGCATTAACAAAGATTACACAAGCTTCTGCAAGGGTAACATTAGCAATGCAAAAAGCATAGATGCAGTAATCTAACTGGGAGATGACAGTACCCATATCATATAGGTTAGCAAAAGTCATGCATATTTGGAAACTTTTCAATGGAGTATAATTCTGCAAAACGTTCAGTGGTGTACTGACTCCTAAAAAACATGTCTCCATCAGATCCCCCACAGCTACAGTGTGAGGTAAACAGAAGGCTGATGCATTTAGAGTGGTGTGTGCCAACAATACCCATATGTTTGTAGTGTCCTCGGCGCGTGGTCCCCATCAATCTGTAGTGGTGCTTCCTAACAGAACAGGGAGCAAATCTCTGCCATTCATACTGCTCGCTGAGTTAACAGGGACTGCTTGTTTTCCTGGTCCCTCGTGATACCAAGTGCTGATAAGTGGTACACCAGCAGATTGTGGTCCTGTAAGGACAACTTGACCTGTTTCTGGTAACAAAGCAGAAATGGTTAATAAATGTTGACCTGCTGTCCAATATATTTCATGATCGCCACAATTGTGGCAACGGAGGGCCATTAACGGTAGCTCTTCTGGTTGCCATAAAGTTGGACTCCTCTGCAGGTCCTTGATTGGAGATGTCAGTACAAAAACAGTATTTGGTGTGCTATGTAGCTTCCCACCTGCTGCCCATGGGATAGCAGTAGCAGCGGGGGCAAGATTTCCTGCTTGCCCTGCAAGCAGCTGAAGTGATGTGCCATCCATTCACAGTTGTCCCATCAGGTCTTCTTGCTGTATACAAACAGTCACTGCACAACTGGGTGCATCTCGCAAATGCTCATAGGGTGTCGTTTTCCCAACATGATGATTATTCATATGGAACATTGCCTGTTGCAGCACCTCCCCCCACCCTTCAGTGTGTGGGTAGCTGTCAAATTTCATATTTGGTCCTTTAAGAAGCCATTCATATGCTCTATCAGACCGTTTGCCCTTGGGGTATATGGTAGGTGATTCAACCATTGTATATCCACATCATTGGCCCAATCTTGGACTCGCTGTGCAGTAAAATGGGCTGTAGCTTTAAATGGAGGTGCTTTACCTAAGGTCAATGTTACTGTTAGAACTGGAGCCGCAGTCTCCACCCCCTCCAATCCGTGTACCGGGACTGTCAGTCCATGCAAGTCCCTCAAAGCTGAATGCAACAGTTACTTCTGCCTCTGTGTCCAAAAAGGCCAGTACGTGTTGTGTTCCTCCCATTGGCCACTGGATTGTAAGTGGAATAAAGGGGCGTCAGTCCCCTGTGCTTATTGTCACCGCTCGCACTGCGGAGGGCTTGCCTACAAGTCAACCTGCGCCGTTGGCAGGGACCATTCAACCCGGTCACTGGGCATTGAGGAAGTGGGTGGCATTGCTGCATTTCTCGCAGCCCCCTTGCCCTTTCCTTTCTGCGCTACGCTGCCCTGCTGGCAATTGTAGCCAAGGTTGGTGATTAGTTCAGCTTTGGCTAGAGGCAGGTCTGTCTTGGAGCCGACTGGAATTGGCTGTGTCCGACATGGGGACAGCTTCTGGCATCTTCTCACAGAAGCCATCCCTGCAGCCCCCCCACTACCAAAACCTTGCCACATAAACCCAATACATTCCACCCCTCACCTCTGTGAATCACATATTTAAGAATTATCATTAAAATACACATTCATCACACAATTTATAATCTTCACAAACTTCACTTACATCAACAAAAAGAATTCCCCACACCAAAATCAAAATAACATCATCACAACACCGACAAAAGTGGACAATTTACACACACACTCCACCCCTCGTCCCTTCACCACAATTACAACAACAGAAATTCCCCACAATTATTCCACTCTCTAGCAATGTCCAGTCCATGTTTTGCCCGTTACCTCTCCAATTACTATCCTCATCTTGAATTCCTCATGCCCCACCTTGGGCGCCACAAAGGACTGTGGTGGGTTGACCTTGGTTGGCCGCTAGGTGCCCACCAAGCCACTCTATCACTCCCCCTTCTCAGCAGGACAGGGGGGAGAAGATAAGATTAAAATCTCATGGGTCGAGATAAAGGCAGTTTAGTAGAAAAAAGCAAAGGTCACGCACAGAAGCAAAGGAAAACAAAAACAAAATCAAAAATTATTCTCTACTTCCCATCAGCAGGCGGTCCAGCCACTTCCTGGGAAGTAGGGCCTCAGTACCTGTAGCGGTTGCTTCGGGAGACAAACGCCTTAACTCCGAACGTACCCCATTTCCCGACATTCTTGCTCCTTACCTGAGAGCATCCTGTGTAAATGTAAGATCTCATCATCCAGGGCATGGAGCGTGGTGAGGAATAACCATGATGCTTCACCCACCACTTTCTTCTCCGCCCCTGGTTGGCAGCCCAGGTGCAGCCGAGTTAGCATCGCCTCAACTTGCTGTGTTGTTACTTTGGCCGTTTTTTGCAACTCCGTCCAGTCCACTGGAGCCACCCAGCCTGCCACCATCTGCGCAACTGACCCCCATCGCTCCGTCGAGGGCCATTCCAGTATGTGCTGCAGGGACAGCTCAAGCTTCCCTGCCTCCCCAGCTTTCAGCCAAAGCAGCATTGTACCTGATGGATGCTGCTGACTACGCCAAGTGTTACAAATGAAAAGCAGGTGTGGATCCCTCAGGGATGAGGCACAACACTCAGCGAGTAAAAACTTTGGCTTTACTGAAAGCATAGCATTTCCGTGGTGGGAACCCTGGGACACTGACGCTAATCAAATGGGGACCTGACACAGTGGAACCCTGCTCGGGAGTGAAGCTCAAGGGAAAACACTGCAGAGGTGGATAATAAAACTGGCGCCGATTAAGATATCATATATATGCAATGTCCTGTTTTGCTCATTAGCAAACTCGCTGATGTAATGCAAATGCTGTTGTCCAAATTCTGGGATCCTGGAGCTGGCCATCACATTGGCGCCAGTGCAAAAGTAGGTGGTGGTGGTGGGGGAAGCGAACTATCCCAGGTTACCATGACGAGATAAAATGTGCTTGGGACTCTACATACTCCGATGGGGGAGGCGAACTATCCTGGGTTACCGTGACAAAGTCTTCTCGCACCCTACACGCTATGAACGTGTTGTTGCTCATCTCAATAAAGTTTTGTTTTATAATGTATGGTCAGACTCCATTACTCTTCGAACTACATTATTGGCTTCACGGACAGGATGGAGTCTTTTCGACAACTACTGGAAGCTTTAGGAAAGGAGCAAGTTTGGAGCTCCCCCTCAATGGGAGAAGGCTTGGGTCCGACATAACTGGACGGATCCCCAGGCTACTAGGGATGAATTTGAACAGTGGCGTAAGGCCAGCCATTGCAAGCGGGGAAAGGACAAAGGTGGCTTAATTGGCCTCCTGAGTTGTGCCTGTGATGCTGCTTGGGTTGAAATTACTGGTATGAGTGACGCCCTTGAAGAGGCGGGAGAAGCTAAGCAAGGGGCCAAGAGGGACGAGCGTAAGCTAGCCCCCTTGGCCCAGCAGGCCCTTGAGGCCCGAAGCAATTGTCCCAGTACAACAGCCCAAGTTAGGGCGGCTATCTACCAGGACGATGATAAGGATGATAATTGGGATGTGGACATTTTTGGCCCCAGACCAGCTCCGACCCCCTTCCTGACCCTACAGGGGAAGACACCCCTGCCCCTCCCCTACCTGCCTTGAGCACTTACCAGGTGCAAGCCTAAACTGGGGAACAGTTCTGCTCCCTGGGCGACCAGTTTCATAAAAAGCCAGGGAAAGGCTGGGTGGAGTGGCTCAGTAGCATCTGGTAGGCACTGGGGCAGCTCCAACTCACCAAGTGAGGGTGACTGTGGGCATGGGATGTGGGGGCTCTGCACTACCTGGCTGCAGGGGTGGGTGCCATGGCAATGGCTCCTGTGCCCGGTGGTCAAGTGCTGAGGAATCCTTGCCTGGGCAGAGGACAGGGCACCTCCACCGGCCAAAGAGTGGCTGCCTCTGGCAGCTCCTGCTGGAAAGGAGGTTTACCCTCCTCCCCAACAAATTGATAAATTCTGTCTTGTTACAGCTTTTGAATGGCCATCAGCAGGTGCCCCTCCCCAGCCTTGCAGCACCTCCCAGCACCCCGCTGTTAACCCCTTCAGCCCCTCCTTCCTCTCTCTAAGGTGCTGCCCAAGATCTGGTGGGTGGGTGTCCACCGCTGGATGGAGATCTGCCTCCTAGCTCTGTTTCCCAGCAAAGCCTTTTGCTTACCCCATGTCCTAGCCCCGATTAGAAGTTGTCGTGAATGACTGGTGCTCAGTCACCTTTGTTGTGGACACCGGGGCCCAAATCTTGACGTTGGATACACGGACCACCCCTTCGGGCTGTCCTATAAGTGATTTTGTATTTCAAGAAGTGATAATGTGCATGACAAGCCTGGAGCCTCCAACTCAACCCGACTACTGGACCACCCTGGATAGATGGACTGATCTGTGTACTGCTTTTGGCTGGGATGCATTTAATTGTCTTCATAGCAGCTCCTATGGTGCTATGTTTTAGATTTGTGACTAAAACAGTGTTGATAACACAGGGATGTTTTAGTTATTGCTGAACAGTGCAGACACAGCATCAAGGCCTTTTCTGTTTCTCACACTGCCCCACCAGCGAATAGGCTGGGGGGGGCACAAGAATCTGGGAGAAGGAGGAGGGGGACATTTGGAGTGATGGCATTTGTCTTCCCAAGTAACTGTTATGCACAATGAAGCCCTATTTTCCTGGGGATGGCTAAACACTAGCCTGCTGATGGGAAGTAGTGAATGAATTCCTTGTTTTGCTTTGCTTGTGTGTGCGGCTTTTGCTTTACCTATTAAATTGTCTTTATCTCAACCAAAACAATCTGGAAAAAAATCCTCCTGCTATATTGCTGTTTATTGTAGTCGTTTTACTTGTACTACTGTCAGTTATTCCATGCAAGCCCTGATTTTGAATATGCTGTGGATACTGTTCTTCGGGACAGTCCAACAGGGACTTGCTGGTTGGGATTTTAACTTGCTAATTTGCACATCTCAGGTGCTGGCAAGCAGGAACTGATTGTTGGATTTGTACACAACATTCTGCATCTAGGCACCAAGAGGTTCCCGTGGTGGGAATGCCAGGAATTGTGGGGTCATGCACCTAAAACTTCTGTCAGATATTACTCTGTTTGGGCTAATCTCTCAACCACCGACTATCTACTGCCACCTTGGTGAAGAACAGATCAGAATTCTACATCCTCCAGAACTTTACAGGCCATGATCGGTCCCCTAATCAACTACAAACCATGCGGCGGGGTCTACCCTACACCATGCAAACCTACCATGCCAATAGCGACAATTGCCTGAAAGACACCACTTGCTGCCGTGACCTTAGCACAATAGGTGCCCCTGGCTGTGTGGTAACTGTGCCATGAAAACCCTCCCATGGAGGTGAGAGGGGATCTGCACACCCCGATGACTAATGCATGGGATGCATGTTGAAGAAAGCATCTTTGCAAGCCATGCCCGCAATTATCCTAATGCCCTGTGACATTGGCATGGTATTAACCCTTTGGTAAAATGAAGATCCATATTTCACCGGTTTGCCTGGGCCCTCCTTCCTTGGCTAGGGGTCTCTGAGCTTGAGAAAGCAATTGTCAGTCTCACTGCTACCCTGGAAAATATAGAAAATGCAACAACCGATGCCATCCAAGCACTGCAGCAAGAAGTCGCTCAGGTATCACAGATTACTGTTCAAAACTGTCTAGCCTTAGACTACTTGCTGGCCGTGCAAGGTAGCATTTGCGCGTTAGTAAATACTACCTGCTGTGTCTATCTCAACCAAGATTGACGCATTGAGACCAATCTTAAGAAAATCCAGGAACGGCTAAAGCCCTTGCATCAGGTGGCAACCGAAAATACCGATTGGGGAATTGGCAAATTGTGGTCATGGCTTACCTATTTCACAGAATCACAGAATCGTATAGGTAGAAAAAGACCTTTAAGATCATCGAGTCCAACTGTAAACCTAACACTACCAAGACCACCACTATACCATGTCCCTAAGCACCTCATCCAAACGTCTTTTAAATACCTCCAGGGATGGTGACTCAACCACTTCCCTGGGCAGCCTGTTCCAATGCTTGATAACCCTTTCAGTGAAGTAAAATTTCCTAATATCCAGTCTAAACCTCCCCTGGCACAACTTGAGGCCATTTCTTCTTGTCCTATGGCTTGTTACCTGGGAGAAGAGACCGACCCCCACCTCTCTACAACCTCCTTTCAGGTAGTTGGAGAGAGCAATAAGGTCTCCCCTCAGCCTCCTTTTCTCCAGGCTAAACAACCCCAGGTCCCTCAGCCGCTCCTCATAAGACTTCTGCTCTAGACCCTTCACCAGCTTCGTTGCCCTTCTCTGGACATGCCCCAGCACCTCAATGTCTCTCTTGTAGTGAGGGGCCCAAAAGTGAACACAGTATTCGAGGTGCAGCCTCATCAGTGCTGAGTACAGGGGCACGATCACTTCCCTAGTCCTGCTGGCCACACTATTTTTGATACAAGCCAGGATGCCATTGGCTTTCTTGGCCACCTGGGCACACTGCTGGCTCATATTAAGCTGGCTGTCAACCAACACGCCCAGGTCCTTTTCTGCCTGGCAGCCTTCCAGCCACTCTTCCCCAAGCCTGTAGCGTTGCATGGGGTTGCTGTGGCCCAAGTGCAGGACCTTGCACTTGGCCTTGTTAAACCTCATACAATTGACCTCGGCCCATTGATCCAGCGTGTCCAGGTCCCTCTGCAGAGCCTTCCTACCCTCAAGCAGATCAACACTCCCGCACAACTTGGTGTCATCTGCATCCTTACTGAGGGTGCACTCAATCCCCTCATCCAGATCATTGATAAAGATATTAAACAGAACTGGCCCCAACACAGAGCCCTGGGGAACACCGCTTGTGACCGGCCGCCAACTGGAGTAAACTCCATTCACCACCACTCTTTGGGCCCGGCCATCCAGCCAGTTTTTTACCCAGCGAAGAGTACACCCATCCAAGCCACGAGGAGCCAGTTTCTCCAGGAGAATGCTGTGGGAAACCGTGTCAAAGGCTTTACTGAAGTCTAGATAGACAACATCCACAGCCTTTCCCTCACCCACTAGGCGGGTCACCTTGTCCTAGAAGGAGATCAGGTTGGTCAAGCAGGACCTGCCTTTCATGAACCCATGCTGGCTGGGCTTGATCCCTTGGTTATCCTCTACATGCCGTGTGATGGCACTCAGGATGATCTGCTCCATCAGCTTCCCCAGTATCGAGGTCAGGCTG
This sequence comes from Ciconia boyciana, assembly GCF_034638445.1. NCBI lineage: Eukaryota > Metazoa > Chordata > Aves > Ciconiiformes > Ciconiidae > Ciconia > Ciconia boyciana. The sequence continues at coordinate 12,791,495 of NC_132937.1, forward strand.
ACAGGCCTGTAGTTCCCCGGACCCTCCTTCCGGCCCTTCTTGCAGATGGGTGTCACATTTGCTAATCTCCAGTCAACTGGGACCTCCCCAGTTAGCCAGGACTGCTGGTAAATTATGGAAAGGGGCTTGGTGAGCACATCTGCCAGTTCCTTCAGTACTCTCAGGTGGATCTCATCAGGCCCCATAGACTTGTGAGTGTCTAAGTGGTGCAGCAGGTCACTAACCATTTCCCCCTGGATTATGGGGGCTCCATTCTGGTCCCCGTCCCTATCTTCCAACTCAGGGGGCTGGGTACCCAGAGAACAATTGGCCCTGCTATTAAAGACTGAGGCAAAGAAGGCATTAAGTACCTCACAAGCGGTGTTCCCCAGGGCTCAGTTTTGGGGCCAGTTCTGTTTGATATCTTTATCAATGATCTGGATGAGGGGATCGAGTGCACCCTCAGTAAGTTTGCAGATGACACCAAGTTGTGCGGGAGTGTTGATCTGCTTGAGGGGAGGAAGGCTCTGCAGAGGGACCTGGACACGCTGGATCAATGGGCTGAGGTCAATTGTATGAGGTTTAACAAGGCCAAGTGCAAGGTCCTGCACTTGGGCCACAGCAACCCCATGCAACGCTACAGGCTTGAAGAAGAGTGGCTGGAAAGCTGCCAGGCAGAAAAGGACCTGGGGGTGTTGGTTGACAGACGCCTGAATATGAGCCAGCAGTGTGCCCAGGTGGCCAAGAAAGCCAATGGCATCCTGGCTTGTATCAGAAATAGTGTGGCCAGCAGGACTAGGGAAGTGATCGTGCCCCTGTACTCAGCACTGATGAGGCCGCACCTCGAATACTGTGTTCACTTTTGGGCCCCTCACTACAAGAGAGACATTGAGGTGCTGGGGCATGTCCAGAGAAGGGCAACAAAGCTGGTGAAGGGTCTAGAGCAGAAGTCTTATGAGGAGCGGCTGAGGGACCTGGGGTTGTTTAGCCTGGAGAAAAGGAGGCTGAGGGGAGACCTTATTGCTCTCTACAACTACCTGAAAGGAGGTTGTAGAGAGGTGGGGGTTGGTCTCTTCTCCCAGGTAACAAGTGATAGGACGAGAGGAAATGGCCTCAAGTTGCACCAGGGGAGGTTTAGACTGGATATTAGGAAATTTTACTTCACTGAAAGGGTTATCAAGCATTGGAACAGGCTGCCCAGTGTTGCGTTAAGAGTTGCTGTCGTGTAGGAGTCTGAGGAGTGGCTGAGGGGGGGGGAACCCTCCCGTTGAGTCACGAGGTTCAGACAGGACCCCCTTGCTTTCTAAACTCCTTCTCAGAGAGGACTCTAGGTGCGGCTAAGTCCAGTCCTAGTCTCAGACTTGGTCAACGGTCATTTTCTAAGGACTGTATATGCAGCCATTCATCAGAGTAAAGGTGACAGCGTTAATTTAAACGCGCTGCACCCCCCAGTCTAGTCGTGTTGCATGAACTATCACGGCCACATTAATAAAGAGTGCAGTTTATTAGAGCAACAGATACACAGATTCTTTGGATTACCGGTGATAAATTTACTGTCTGCAAAGCACGTGCAAATACCAAGAGTATGAGTGACACTGCCGGCTATAAACGCGTTAAAGACGATAAAGCAACTCTAGAGAGATTTCTAAGTTTCCCGGGGAGGCACTTGGAATAACCAAGTGTTTGAATCTTACCCAAAGGCATCCCGATGGGGGGGAAGAGAGGCTCAGCCCATCGACTGATCCCAGAGGTCAGAGTGGTACGCGATGGTGTCTTCCCTAATGTTCGCTTTCTCTTAAGCCATTTTATACTACCTTTCACCTTTCGGGTGGAGCTTGAGTGACTCTAGTCATACATACCTTTGCTTAGGATTGGTGTAAAGTTTTCTTGCTTCGCTTTTAAAGGTATAGGCTAGGAAAAATTCAAAGCGCAAGCTCAGTGAGGGGTGGTCGCACCTTGGAGGCGGGTAGCTTTTGGGATGGAGGTGTGTTTTGGTATTATAATGATGTTATAATGAGCAAAGTTCACCAAAAGGACAGCATTTTGTCAGAAACATGACAGACTGTTGGCCCAGGATAGCAAATGTGCAGCTTACTGGTCACACACAATACCTTTGAGTTCCCATTTAATTGAAGAGCCTGGCCGCGGCGTCTCCACGCCGCTCCACCCTCCGAACAGTACCTTCTTAGAGTCAGTACACCAAGCTCCCCTGGCGTCACTGACGTCTAAGGTTACAGGCCTAGGGAACTTCCATGGAATGGCCTTGCATGTCAGCCGCATTCCACCCGGGAATCTTCTTCAATGCTGTACCTTACCTAAAAGTGTGAATAGAAGTTTAATTTCTAAGTCACCTCCAGCTATTATCCCACACCCAGGGAAGTGGTTGAGTCGCCATCCCTGGAGGTATTTAAAAGACGTTTGGATGAGGTGCGTAGGGACATGGTATAGTGGTGGTCTTGGTAGTGTTAGGTTTACGGTTGGACTCGATGACCTTAAAGGTCTTTTCCAACCTATGCGATTCTGTGATTCTGTGTTCAGCCATCTCCAGGAAAGTAGGGCTCCATCATGCATAACGGTTACTTGGGAAGACAAAACACCATCACTCCGAACGTCCCCCCTTCCTTCATCTTCCCCCAGCTTCATATGCTGAGAATGACGTCATATGGTATGGAATATCCCTTTGGTCAGTTGGGGTCTGCTGTCCCAACTGTGTCCCCTCCCAACTTCTTGTGCACCCCCAGCCTGCTCGCTGGTGGGGCAGTCTGAGAAGCAGAAAAGGCCCTGATGCTGCGTAAGCACTGCTCAGCAATAACTAAAACATCCCTGTGTTATCAACACTGTTTTCAGCACAAATCCAAAACATAGCCTCATACTGCCTTCTGGGAAGAAAATTAACTCTATCCCAGCCAAAACCAGCACAACTGTATGAACCACAGACCCCCTCTGAGCCTTTTCTTCTCCAGGCTAAACAGTCCCAGCTCTCTCAACCTTTCCTCATAGGAGAGATTCTCCAGTCCCTTCATCATCTTCATGGCCCTTCTCTGGACTCTCTCCAGTATGTCTATGTCTCTCTTGTACAGAGGAGCCCAGAACTGGACACAGGACTCCAGCTGTGGCCGCATAGCTGGTGAGTAGAGGGAAAGGATCACCTCCCTCGACCTGCTGGCAATAGTCTTCCTAAAGCAGCCCAGGATACCGTTAATCTTCTTTGCGGCAAGGGCACATTGCTGGCTCATGTTCAACTTGGTGTCCACCAGGACCTGCAGGTCCTTTTCTGCAAAGCCGCTTTGCAGCTGGGTGACCCCAGCATGTACTAGTCCCTGGGGTTATTTCTCCCCAGGTGCAAGACTTTGCACTTCCCCTTTGTTGAACAGCATGAGGTTCCTGTCAGCCCATTTCTCTAGCCTGTCGAGGTCCCTGTAGACGGCAGCACAACCCTCTGGCATATCAGCCACTCCTCCCAGTTTTGTGTCATCAGTAAACTTGCTGAGGATACCCTCTGCCCCTTCATCCAGATCATTAATGAAGATGTTGAACAGGACTGGACCCAGTATTGATCCCTGGGGTACACTGCTAGTCACTGGCCTCCGACTAGACTTTGTTCCATAGAACACCACCCTCTGGGCCTGGCCAGTCAGCCGGTTTTCAGGCCAGTTTCAGATTTTTCAGCCAGTTTCAGATTTGTTACTAATTTTCATCATTGTTAGTGAAGCAGAATCTACAGTAGTAGCTCAATGTCCACAGTATAGACTGGGCACTAGGGAAATGTATCTGAAGGTAGAATATTCCACTGAACATATCCAGTTTTCTAGTCAAATCTCTGAATGATAAATCATAGAATCATAGAATCACAGAATAGTTTGGGTTGGAAGGGACCTTTACAGGTCATCTAGTCCAACCTCCCTGCAACGAGCAGGGACATCTTCAAATAGATCAGGTTGCTCAGAAAACCCGTCCAACCTGACCTTGAATGTTTCCAGGGATGGGGCATCTACCACCTCTCTGGGCAACCTGTTCCAGTGCCTCACCACCCTCATTGTAAAAAATTTCTTCTTTATATCTAGTCTGAATCTACCCTCTTTTAGTTTAAAACCATTACCCCTTGTCCTATTGCAATGGGCCCTGCTAAAAAGTCCATCCCCCTCTTTCTTATAAGCCCCCTTTAAGTACTGAAAGGCTGCAATAAGGTCTCCCCGCAGCCTTCTCTTCTCCAGGCTGAACAACCCCAACTCTCTCAGCCTGTCCTCGTAGGAGAAGTGTTCCAGCCCTTGGATCATTTTTGTAGCCCTCCTCTGGACTCGCTCCAACAGGTCCATGTCTTTCCTGTGCTGAGGACTCCAGAGCTGGACGCAGTACTCCACGTGGGGTCTCACCAGAGCAGAGTAGAGGGGCAGAATCACCTCCCTCAACCTGCTGGGCACGCTTCTTTTGATGCAGCCCAGGATATGTTTGGTCTTCTAGGCTGCGAGCGCACATTGTCGGCTCATGTCCAGCTTTTCATCCATCAGTACCCCCAAGTCCTTTTCCGCAGGGCTACTCTCAATTACATCATCCCCCAGCCTGTATTAAAACTGAGGATTGCCCCGACCCAGGTGTAGGACCCCGCACTTGGCCTTGTTGAACCTCATGAGGGGCCTCACATGGGCCCACTTCTCCAGCTTGTCCAGGTCCCTCTGGATGACATCCCATCCTTTTTGGCGTGTCAACTGCACCACTCAGCTTGGTGTCATCTGCAAACTTGCTGAGGGTGCACTCGATCTTGCTGTCAATGTCATTGATGAAAGTATTAAACAGCACTGGTCCCAATACGGACCCCTGAGGAACACCACTTGTCACCGATCTCCATCTGGACATTGAGCCGTTGACCGCTACCCTCTGGATGCGACCATCCAACCAATTCCTTATCCACTGAACAGTCCACCCATCAAATCGATATCTCTCCAATTTAGAGAGAAGGATGTTGTGGGGGACCTTGTCAAAGGCCTTACAGAAGTCCAGATAGATGACATCCATTGCTTTTCCCTTGTCCACTGATGTGGTAACTCCCTCGTAGAAAGCCACTAGGTTGGTCAGGCAGGACTTGCCCTTGGTGGAGCCATGTTGGCTGTCTCAAATCACCTCCCTGTCCTCCATGTGCTCTAGCATAGATTCAAGGAGGATGTGTTCCATGATCTTCCCAGGCACAGAGGTGAGGCTGACAGGTCAGTAGTTCCCAGGGTCCTCCTTTCTACCCTTTTTAAAAATGGGTGCAATGTTTCCCTTTTTCCAGTCTCCAGGGACTTATCACAGTCAACTTATCACAATTTTATGTTGTGAACATAACCAATTTTTTTGTAATTTAATCCTTTGCAGATCAAGTATTTCACTGTGCAATTCTGTGCAGGATAATGAATTTGGATGTAGGATATTGGACTACTAAGCATTTGCATGGTAGAGACAGAACACAACTAAATTAGGACTCTCTTTTTTTCTAAAGGGTAAAAAAAGTTGGATTATTTCTGTTCAGATCGCTGACATGAATGTAGTTATTTTGAATATGTACTGATTTTGTACTTATTTTGAATATTATAAGTACAATTTGAATATTATATAAGTACAATTGTTGTGAGATTTGGTATACTACTTATATAGAACTTGCTTAGCATAATTTGCTTAGCATTAGTAGCTAAATTTGCTGAAGCCTTAGGCCACAAGCTGTGAACTTTCACCTAGATATGTTGAACTTTTACCTAGTTAAGTAAAAGAAGGCCCCAGAGCTGGTTCAAGCCGGAAGATAAGGAAGCTACAATCCTCAACAGAAGCTGCAACCTTAGAGATAAGAAAATAAACGGCCCGCCTAGAGGCAATGAGGGGACCCAATGAAGAAAGGGAAGACCCCAGACCTTAATATTACTATTGGTCCGAACTGTTGCGTAAGGGGTGGGGAATTTAGATTGTAAGGGTATAATTGCCCAGGGATTTCTTTGTTCAGGGTCCCTCTTTGGAGGCACCCAGCTCAAGCTGTACCGCTATTAATAAATAAAAAGTAATTTTATAGAGGAATCTATCTTTCAGCTTATTGATTCAGTGGAAACCTAGAGTCAAACCCTGTTATGGTGGCTGGCATGTGTAATTTCCATAACATGTTGTACTTTTTTTGAATATAATACCAAGGAAAGTGAAATCAGAATCTTCCCCACTGGCTTTCACCAGAATATCTCCTAAAAATATCTGTTGAACTTAGCATTTTTCATTACTTATTTACTTGAATATTAAATGAATTCAAACAATTTTTAAAAGGTGAATTTATTTATGTTGACATATAAATGATGATAAATTAGAACAGAACAGAACAGAACAGGACAGCATAGAATAGAATAGAATAGAATAGAATAGAATAGAATAGAATAGAATAGAATAGAATAGAATATTTCAGTTGGAAGGGATCTACAATGATCATCTAGTCCAACTGCCTGACCACTACAGGGCTGACCAAAAGTTAAAGCATAGTATTAAGGGCATTGTCCAAATGCCTCTTAAACACTGACAGGCATGGCGTTAGGGTTAGGAAGCCTTTTCCAGGGTTTGACCACCCTCTCGGTAAAGAAATGCTTCCTAATGTCAAGTATGAACCTCCCCTGATGCAGCTTTGAACTGTTCCCATGCGTCCTATCACTGGATACCAGGGAGAAGAGGTCAGCACCTCCCTCTCCACTTCCCCTCCTCAGGAAGCTGTAGAGAGCAATGAGGTCGCCCCTCAGCCTCCTTTTCTCCAAACCAGGCAAGCCCAGAGTACTTAGCCGCTCCTCATAGGACATGCCTTCCAGCCCTTTCACCAGCTTTGTTGCCCTCCTCTGGATGCATTCAAGGACCTGAACATCCTTCTTAAATTGTGGGGCCCAGAACTGCACACAATACTCAAGGTGAGGCTGCAACAATGCTAAACAGAGAGGGATAATCACCTCTTTTGAGCAGCTGGATATACTGTGTTTGATGTACCCCAGGATGTGGTTTGCCCTCTTGGCTTCCAGGGCACACTGCTGACTCATGTTGGGCCTACTGTCGACCAGCACCCCCAGATCCCTTTCTGCAGGGCTGCTCTCCAGCCACTCCTCTCCCAATTTATACTTGTGTCTGGCATTACTCCATCCCTGGTGCAGAATCTGGCATTTTGACTTGTTAAATTTCATGCCATTGATGATTGCTCAATGCTCCAGTCTATCTAGATCCCTCTGCAAGGCCTCTTGTCCCTCAAGAGAGTCAACAGCACCTCCCAGTTTGGTATCATCAGCAAACTTGCAACTCCTGCATCCAGATCATTGATAAATATATAGAACAGAACTGGCCCTAGAATTGAGCCCTGAGGAACACCGCTGGTGACCGGTTGCCAGCCAGATGTAGCCCCATTCACTACAACCCTTTGAGCCCTACCATTCAACCAGTTCTTCACTCAGTGCACCATTAACCTGCTCATCCCACAGCTGGACAACTTGTCCAGGAGGATGCTGTGAGGGACACTATCAAAAGCCTTACTAAAATCCAGAAAAACTACATCCACTGCCTTCCCTTCATCCACTAGGTAGGTGACCTTATCATAGAAGGATATCAAATTAGTTAGACAGGACTTTCCCTTTGTGAACCCATGTTGACTGTGCCTGATGATTGCATTGTTCTTTTAATGCCTTTCAATAGCACCCAGTATTATATTCTCCATAATTTTTCCAGGTACTGAGGTTAGACTAACAGGTCTGTAGTTTTCTGGGTCTTCCCTCACACCCTTCTTGTAGATTGGAATAACATTGGCTAGCTTCCAGTCAGCAGGGACCTCCCCAGACTCCCAAGACCTTTGGTAGATGATCGAGAGGGGGCCTGCCATAACATCCGCTAGCTCCTTCAGTACTCTGGGATGAATCCCATCAGGCCCCATGGACTTGTGAACATTCAGTTGATACAGCTGGTCCCTTACACTTTCTGTGTCCACAAATGGAAAGGCACTGTTCCTGCCCTCATGGTCCTCTGACTCAGGGAAGAGCAGATATTATCCTACTGATCTGCTCTGAAAATGCTGATAAATTTACAGTAAATCCCTAACCAGGCCAGTTGTGCAACAAGTTGAAGTGACACCAAGTATTAACATTTACGGTGGTGAATCAAAATCATACATCCTTCTTTTACAAGCTTTCTCATAGCATGTAGTAGCATGTACTGCAAGTAATGAAACATCTGTTACAGCCCTAACTTTCTCACAATTGAACAAGTATTGCAATCATTCTCTTGGGTCTGAGTTCATGCTAAGAATTTAGTGGATAGATGAGAAATATCAGCAATGGCCAATGCTCAACTCATTTGATTCATGAAAAATAAAATAAAATAATAAAACCCTTCAAGAGCCAGGTTTCCTCTGTAGAAAATAAAGAAGTACATTATCATTATATTGCAAAATGTACAAAACCAATTTTTTCTTCGTGCTGAGAGTCTTATTTCAATCATACTTGGAGTTCATTCAAGTGCCCAGAATGCCCTTTTCCACAGGTCTAGATATGGGTTTATCCTGTAGAAAAGTGAATTGCAAAATATGCTTAGATGATTCACTCTTTTATAAAGTTATTATCCATTATGCTTCAGATGCACTGCATGTGGTTTTAAAGGTTGCCCCTGCTATGCAGATGTATATGTCTTACTGACTTCAATATACTTCGGTATACTGCCCATGTTGAAGCAAAGCTCATTCCTCCGCAGCCTCACTCACCCAGTAAGTTTTGCCACTGACTGCAAAGATTTGGCCATGTTTGCTCTGTAGCATATAAAACAGTCAACAAAATTGCTGCAAGTCAGAAATTTAAGGCTTAATGCAGCAAAGCATGTACTTATTAGAGACGTGCTTATTTCCCGTCAACTCAAACATATACTTAAAAAGCACTTGTTTAAGAACTTTACTGACTAGAAATATAGTTACATGTGTTTGTGAATGCTTTTGCATTAGACCAAGCCTACCTGTTTAAAGGTAATCTCTTTTTCTGGATATGAGTGACAATTGCAAGCTGTCCTTTTCAGTCCTAGCAGTTATTACAAACACAGTTAGTTTTTGGGACACAGAAAGGGTTGTTTGTTTGGTTTTTTCACATCAACAAATAATTATAGTAAAATTTGTATATAGTTACAGTAAAATTCACCAAAAAATTTCCATAATAAAGGTTTTCTTTTAAAAGGAGAGGCTGTTTCTCAGACCTTGCACAGCTTAAAGATTTTAGGCAAGTTCCTGAAGTAGATATGAAAGGCTTGCTTCTCATTTACTGTATTTCTATATGTCGTGGTTTAGCCCCAGCCGGGAACTAAGCACCACGCAGCCGCTCGCTCACTCCCCCCTGGTGGGATCGGGGAGAGAATCGGAAGAGCAAAAGTGAGAAAACTCGAGGGTTGAGATAAAAACAGTTTAATAGGTAAAGCAAAAGCCGCACACGCAAGCAAAGCAAAGCAAGGAATTCATTCACTACTTCCCATGGGCAGGCAGGTGTTCAACCATCTCCAGGAAAGCAGGGCTCCATCACGCGTAACAGTTACTTGGGAAGGCAAACGCCGTCACTCCAAACGTCCCCCCCTTCCTTCTTCTTCCCCAGCTTTATATACTGAGCATGACGTCATATGGTATGGAATAGCCCTTTGGTCAGTTTGGATCAACTATCCTGGCTGTGTCCCCTCCCAACTTCTTCTTGTGCACCTGGCAGAGCATGGGAAGCTCAAAAGTCCTTGACTAGTGCAGCAACAACTAAAACATCTCTGTATTATCAACGCTGTTTACAGCACAAATCCAAAACATAGCCCCATACCAGCCACTATAAAGAAAATGAACTCTATCTCAGCTGAAACCAGGACACTATATATGCTCAGAAATGTTCAGAGAAAAATTCCCTTGGCCTCCTGCTTTAATGTGTTTTTGTTCCAAAGTGTCTATGCAGAAGCAGAATTAATGATTCCTACGAGATCAGTCTGCCTCCCCCTCTCAGTTCTGAAATACTTCCTCTGTATTTTTTTCCTGAAGGGAGGATCTTTTCTTGATGGTTTATGATCCCAGATTACTGATCTCACCCCATTTGTAATGCAGTACTTAAACCTTTTGATTGTATCTGTAAAGTTCACAGATTTGGGTTCTCAAAAACCAGTCCAAATAAATAGTACAGCCTAGGAAACTTAGAACTGTGTAATTAAAATGCTTTCCTGTCCAACAGAGTGTCTGCATCATCTTCCATCTCCATAAACAGTGAGCAGAAATAACAGACTTGTTTGTATCAAAGGGAGTCTATTGTTTTTATTAAACAGTTACACATACAGGTTAATCTAAAAAGCTACAGTTCGTGAAATATGTCATCTAGATAGAAGATACAAATCTAGGCCAATTCCCACTGTATCTGTTGGTGCTCAGTCACTGTAAAAATTTATAGTTTATTTTCTGATATACAAAAACTCAAACATTCTTTATTAAACATCCAGTAAAGCTCACAGCATTCTACTACACAGTTTCATAAAGTGTTTTAGTGCAAAAGGAAGTAAAAAATAAAAAATACTGAGGTTTGAATTAAAAATAACAGAACAAGTAATAACAGTGGAGTTAGAGATGAGTGTCTGCTATTGGTATTTTTCTAAGCTCTACAGTTTGGGAGTTCGCCATGTTGCCACCCTCCTTGTTGCCATGGCAAAAACCATTATCACTGATGCTGAGACCTACACCTGAAACAGAGAAGCCAAAAAAAGAATCAGTGAGAATGCAATACTGAAAGAGAAATGGTGATTTCATGTCCTGTTACGTAGCTGCTCTACTTCCTTCTGATTATTGAACCTCTTATTTCCCCCACAACAAATAGCAAGTTTTCTCTTACTAGTCAACAACTTTGAATCCACAGATTGTAACATTAACTGATGTAGTTTTGTAGCATCCAGATATGTTTTTTCATAATTCCACTGTTAGTCACTTAAATTGTCTCAGTAAATGGTACAATAAACATTCAGAGGTTGCCTTGAAATCACAAGAGCATAAATCAAGGCCTGATTTAGGCTGAGTTTATGGTCTGTCTTTTAAAGTCTGATATTTCCAATAATTTCTTTATGAAGAATTGATATTTAATGATATAATTTCCCTGCTAAACTATAATTCCAGCTGTTTTAATAGGATTGTGATTTCAGCATGAGAAAAGACACCAAGTATTATTTAAACCCACATTTGGCACAGGCTGATGTATTGTATTTTTCTTCTACTGTGAGAACACTAGACTTTGGCCTATGGAAACTTCCAAAACATGTCTGAGAGACACCTCAAGAGGCTGCCTTGTCCATCTTTTTGTCTCAAGAGTACTGCTAGCCAGTTGCTTCCTTGCATTTTGGCAGTTGATTAGAAATGTGAGGGTACATAATCCTAAACTTGTTTTTATAAAATGTGCATTTTTTTCAGGCTACTTCTTCACAGAATATCACTTGGAACTATAAACTTCAGTGTACTTTCAGCTCTTTCTGTCTTTGTATTGTAGAGTAAATCCTAAAAAAATATATGGCCCTTGTTAGAGTTTAGTGTTTGGGCTTCAAATTTGTTCAGAACTGCACATCAGTGTAATTAGGAATGATGATTTCAAAACAGACTAATGTCAGATGTGATCTTCCAGCAATGTCACTTACAAATAACTATAAAAATTATTCCGTTTGGGCAAAAGTAGATCTGTAACTGCATTTGGTTTATGTGGCAAGGTTTTAGCAGTAGGGGGGGCTGCAGGGGTGGCCTCTGTGAGAAGAGACCAGGGGCTGCACCCATGTTGGACAGAGACGGTTCCAGCTGGCTATGTAACAGACCCACCGCTGACCAAAGCTGAGCCAATTAGTGAAGTTGGTAGTGCCTCTGTGAAAACATATTTAAGAAAAGGTAAAACACTGCACAGCAGTGTGAGAAAGAGGAGTAAGGAAAAATAAGTGTGAGAAACAATCATGCAAAAAACAAGGTCAGAAAAGAAGGAGGGGGAGGAGGTGTTCCAGGTGCCGGAGCAGAAATTCCCCTGTAGCCTGTGGGGAGTACCACACCAGAGCAGATATTCACACTGCAGCCTGTGGAGGAACCCACACTGGAGCAGGTGGATGTGCCCTGAAGAAAGCTACAGCCCGTGGAGAGCCCATGCTGGAGCAGGCTCCTGGCAGGAACTGTGGCCTGTGGAGAGGAACCCATGCAGGAGCAGGTTTTTTGGCAGGAACTGTGGCCTGTGGGGGACCCACACTAGAGCAGTTTTTACCTGAAGGACTGCAGCCCATGGAAGAAGACCCATGCTGGAGCAGGGGAAAAATGTGAGGAGGACGGAGTGGCAGAGAGGAACTGTTATGAACTGACTGGAACCCCCATTCCCCCTGTGCTGCTCAGGGAAGGAGGGTAGAGGAGTTGGGAATGAAAGAGTGAAGTTGAGCCTGGGAAGAAGGGGGCGAGTGGGGGGAAAGTGCTTTTAGTTTTGTCTTTGTTTCTTACCATCCTACTCTATTTGTAATTGGCAATAAATTAAATTAAATTTTCCCCAAGTCAAGTCTGTTTTGCCCATGATGGTAATTGGTAAGTGATCTCCCTGTTGTCTCGACCCATGAGCTTTTCCATCTTATTTTCTGCCCCTGTCCTGTTGAGGAGGGGGAGTGAGAGAGTGGCTGGGTGAGGTCCTGGCAGGTAGTGAAGGTCAACCCACAACTCACTTCAGAAGAGTTACAAAGGAATGATATTTAGCTCAACAAGCCCTGAACATGGCATGCTGGGAGAGGCAAGGATTTCCATTTTCATACTAAAAAAGATTTTCAGAAATTTCTATCAATTGTACAATGGAATCTGCTCTTTCAGTCTTAGCTGACATTCCAGGCTTTGGCTTGTTTGGCAAAATAAAAGGTGAGGGTCATTTAACTTTTTGGCATTACCTCATAATTTTCTATATCCCTTGTTGCTCCATGTTTTGTAAGTTTTTCCATAACATCCCCACCTCCTCCCCCAAGTTGAAAAGAAGTTAGGGAAAGGGGGCAGTGATGGGAGGGAATGTGGATACTCACTTGCTGTAGGAAGTCAGGCTGCAATCTTGAATATGGAGATTGGTTCAGAAAATTAAACAAGCTGACTTGGTTGGATTCAGCAGGTAAAAGGCTCAGGGACATAACTACACTAAAATAAAGTATACTGTAAAGGACTTCAAGCAAGCAGAGAATCTGAGTAAAACCATCCACTTCGCAGAGCTATGCAGGCTTTCCAGTATAGGTTTGGAAGTAGTCCAGGTACAGGCCAAACTCAGATACAGTGCTGCATGAAAACAGTCATATTGCATCCAGATGAAAAGTAGATATTTCTGCATCATGATCCTTCTCACATCTGGTTCTGGTGTTTGGGTAGGTGAAGTGAACATGAATTCATTCACACCTGCTAGATGAGACATGTTCTTGGGTCTATACGGCCTGAGTTCTTTAGAGACCAATGATTACTTTCAGAGTATGACAAGAGTAAAGACCCATCGACAGAGATACCATAATAAAGACAAGATTAGGCCCTGAATCATCAAAATTCTTGTTTATAAGTGTATTGAAGATGAGTAAGCCATTACTCATTTAAATTTACCTCCATATTTAAGCTTTTCATTGAATCATGGTCCTAATGACTAAGCTGTTTGAAAGTCCTGGGGAAAACAGTAATTGCATCAGGAAATTATTTATTTTTTTCTTATCTTCTCTAAAGATATTATTTGTTATATATCTTATATAACAAATAATAAGATATATGTTATATATCTTCTCTAAAGATATTATTTGTTATATGTTTGATATCTATTTGTTATAGAAAGGAAACATGAGTTTAAGAAACAGTAATAGAGAAGGTAAATCAGACTGTTGTATTTACCATTTGACAACAGAAGAGCAAGGTAATATTTGTTAAGTACATAAATTATTTTAAATGGAAAAATAAATATTTATTATATAGCATCATTAACATTGGAACTCATGCTCAAAACATTTATTTAGGCTAAAGAGGGTATGGATTTCAAAAAGGAAAAAACATATATGATTGAAAACATTTAAAAGTATATTATATAAAATTTTCTTTTTATATGTCCAGGCTTTAACATCCAGGCTTCTGATTGTAAGGTGACCACTGAATTCTGGGGTTAAAAAGATATTTCTCTTACTGGTGGTTATACTGCAGTTATTCAGTATAGGGTTTCTTGAAGAATCTGGCACTGGTCACCATAAAAAGATCAGATATGAGACTAATCTGGTATTACACCAGATATATTCCTAAATGTAATATGTGGATGCTTTCCATAAAGGATGTGGATATGTGTGTCATATGTGGATGCTTTCCATTAAGGATGCTTTCCATAAAGCACAAGAGCTCTCAGTCCCCAGATGTAGGAAATCAGGCAAGGAAGGGAAGAAACCAGCATGACTGAGTCAAGACATGCTGGTCAAACTAAAGAGCAAGAGGGAACTGCACAGGCAGTGGAAGCAGGGACAGGTAACCTGGGAAGAGTATAGGGATGCTGCCCGCTTGTGTAGGGAAGGCTAAGGCACAGCTGGAGCTGAACTTGGCAAGGGATGCAAAGAATAACAAAAAGGGCTTCTACAGGTATATCAACCAGAAAAAGAAAGTTAAAGAAAGCATACCTCCACTGATGAACAAGAATGGTGACCTAGTATCAACAGATGAGGAGAAGGCTGAGGTACTCAACAACTTTTTTGCTTCAGTCTTCTCTGGCAACCGCTCTCCTCACCCCTCCCGAGTCAATGGACATGTTGGGGACCAGGGGGGTAAAGCCCCTCCCACTGTAAGGGAAGATCAGGTTCGTGACCACCTGAGGAACTGATCCACCCAAGGAACCGACCACCTGATCAGGTCTGTGACCACCTCAGGTTCGTGACCATCTGCAGCCGATCCCCTCAGTGGGGAATTTTAACTTTAGATTTAAACCGAAACTTTCCTCAGTCCCCAAATTACCTCCTTTCAGAATTGAATGTGGTTGTACAATCTGACAGGACAAGTAGAACTATTAGTGAATGCAACTAGAGAAGGATTACAAGATTTAAACACTCAGTTACAGGAAACTTCAAAAATGGTGTTGCAGAATAGGCTAGCCTTAGATTTAGTATTATTATATGAACACGGGGTATGTGGGTACCGAAATCTGAAAAACAAAGGTTGTTGCATCCACATCCCCAATATGACTGAACATTTAGATCAACAAATAGGCAAAATAAAACAAGTGGCAAAATCAAGTAGAGATATTCAGGCCTCTATGGAAGGAGGATGGTTAAACAAAATATTACAAAGCTTTGGATTCTCCCTGATTGGATGGTTGGCAATTTTACTTCAAACGATGATTATAATTGTAATCATCATGATAATAATCTGTGTCATTAGTTGTGCCTTAAAATGTGTTAGACGACTAATTGTACAAGCTACTGCTGGAAATTATATACTGTTAATGAGAACTAATAATGAGACATATGAGGACTATGAAGAGAAGTCTCATAGTCTCAAAGGGGAGAAATGATGTAAGGGCCATAAAAAGGCCATAAGGGCCTTGTGAAACAAGACACTTTTTGTATAAACAACGCATGCCTTGCTAACGACTGTGCCCTTGAAGAGGAACTAAAAGACTGATAAAAAGGGAACATCCTGCCCTAGAAGGCACCGAAGACTGGGGGAGTGCCGAAGAAACATGAAGTCAGAAAAAAACTGCAGTAACTAGGGAAAAGGTAAAGGCGGGAGGGGGAGACCGCGACCACCGACTCAATACAAGACTGAAAAGACTTGCCCCCCCACGCCCGCAAGGAGCATGCATGCTAATTTACATAGAACTAACCAATGATAAATGGAGTAGTAATTACTAACCAATAAGTATAAATTTGGGCGGGTTTTTACTAATCATGTAACCAGAAAAATATGCAGTAGTTCTTTAGTATAGTGTGCTAGCTTTGTGGAATAACCACCTAGCACCCATCTCTGCACAGACATGCAATAAAATACCTCTGCTCTGTGTGTATATTGGCGTCTCGCATACCGGGTAAACGACCCCACGCTTGTGGGATGACACTACTGGAGTCAGACCAGGGGTGTGGGTGCCCCACAGCCTTTGGTGTCAGCTACTGGAGCAAGTGAGGGTCCTAGCATCAGTAGTTGGAGAGGCCATAGCTCTCTATCTCTAGGGAGGGTTCTACAGACTTTGTGCCTGGAGTGCTGGCTACTGTGGGGACTGTTGTGAGTGGACTGGGTGCCACCTTCTGAAGTCAGACTGGGGGTATAGGTACCCCTGGCCTGTGGTGTCAACTACTGGAGGGAGTGGGGTCTCAGTGCCAGGTACTGGATCAAGTGGTGGTCTCGGACGGCAGCCACTGGGGCAGGAACAGCGTATGTCCTGAGAACCAGTTACTGGGGAGGGACCGGTGTGTGTGATGTGAGTGAGGGGCTCATCACTGGTGGCTGGAGCGGGACCGTGGGTCACAGCCCATGTGCCTGGTGCCAGCTGCTGGCAGGGGGCTGAGTACGTGTATCTTCCCCAAACCTAGTGTGTGTAGGGGTGTGCGTGTGTAATTTGCTAGCAAAATTCAAGCTGGACTAACAGGTGAGTAGGAGGTCTCAGGTCTGGGCCGGGCTATCATGGCAGGCAAGGGTCCGTGCTGGTGTACCCAGGGGGACTTGTGAGTGTGGAGTGCTTGTGGGATGAGTGTGTGATTGTGTGCGTGTTTGCTAGTGAGCATCAAGCTGGACTAGCTGGTGAGTAGGGGACCTGTGAAGCAGGTAAGAGGGTCCAGGATCTGGGCAGGAGTACTGGGCAGACAGAGGGGGCTGTGCCAGTACTTGGGGGATCCACGAATGTGCATGTTCTTGTGAATCTAGAGAGTGTTGTGTGTGTGCCTTCACTAGTGAACTTCTATCTCTGCCAGCTGAAGAGGAGGAAGGGGACTTGGATGTCTATGTTTGTTTTATGTGGGCCCTGTATATGGGTGCTGTTGAAGGCAGCACTTTGTCCGTGACAGTCTGTAACTGGCCATGACAGTGTCATGTGTGTGTGTCTCAGGGATACATGCTCAGCTTCGCTAGTGGTAGAACCTGCAAACGAGAAAGTGGCAGCTGTGTTCCTCAGCTTGGGCATAGACCCCAGGTCCCCAGGAGCACCAGGCTGGGCTCCAGAGGCTGGGCAGGAGGGAGTCCTGGGCCAGAGTGGCTGGAGGAAGTGTCACCTGCACTTAACATCCCCTAACAAATGATAGCTTTAAAGCTTTCTAGAACTTGCATTTGCAAACAAAAAAACTTTTGGTTTTTTTTTAATGGAAAAATCATTGAAAAAAGAATTTACATTGGGGCTTTCTAAATAGAAGCATTAGCACATTTAGACAGGGATACTACTAATAAGCCATGGACGAAAAGATGGGAAACTTACATAAATTAAAAAGGGAATGAGATGAACAAAGAGGTAATTCCATTGATTGACTCTAAACAAGGACCATTTTGAGATAATCAGAACACTTGGTAAAGTAATGGCCTTGTAGTATTTAGTTGTTTCTCTATCATTCTACCTATAAAAAAGCCTACACTATATGTTGATGTGCACCAATGTAATATCAAAGAATATATATATATAAAATAAAACTAAGAAATGGGAACATTTTGATTTCCATGTCTTGCTAAATTTATTAAATTTAGTGGGACTGTAGCTCTATCCATTGTCAGCAACAGATAGTGTAAGTCAGTCATGAAATATATTAAATTTTTTGCTCTACTTGTACTTGGAAAACAAGAAGTTACTTTCCCTCTTGGAAATTCTCTCTAATGGATTAATGCCAGAAGTGACCTAAGATATGCTTGCAGCACTAAACAGAAAAAATTGAATATGACCTGTTCTGTGACCCATTCCTGCCTTCTGTGGAGTATTTCCTAAGAAGAAAAAAATGATAGGAGCTGTTCAAGGATGGACTTCATGAACATATTTTCAAAGCAATAAGCTTCTCAATTTATTTTTTTCCTATTACTTAGCATGGAATATATGTTCTTTTGAGGTCTCACTCTTTGTGCGAGGACTGCGGATTACTGTCTATTCTTTCCAGCAACCTTGTATGGCAATAACTGCTGGCTCTGTAGTATCATGTTTTCTATTGCAAAACCACCCAATGTGTTTGACAGAACTGCCTGGGCTGCACAGTGAAGTCCAATGTAAAGCAAATACAAAAAGCTGCCAACTCTCAGCCAGAGAAACAGATCTGCATGGTAGTTCAAGAACAGAGTACAAGACTGGAAAAAGCCTTCCTTGACCCTGGCCAGCAACTAAGCACCCACCCACTTGCTTGTCCAGTCCCCCACAGCGGGATGGGGGAGAGAACTGGAAGAGCAAAAGCAAGAAAAATTTGTGGGTTGAGATAAAGACAGTGAAGGAAAGAGGAAAAAATAACAAGTGATGCAAAAGCAATGACTCACCACCTCCCACAAGCAGACTGATGCCCAGCCAGTCTCTGAGCAACAACTGCCTTGGAAAGACTACTCCCTTCCTCCCAGTTCTTATTGCTGAGCATGATGTTATATGGTGTGGAATATCCCTTTGGTCAATTTGGGTCAGCTGTCCTGGCTGTGTCCCCTCCAACCTCTTGCCTACTCCTAGCCTACTTGCAAAGGGGGGTAGAATGAGAAACAGAAAAGGCCTTGATGCTGTGCAAGCACTGTTCAGCAATAGCCAAAACATTGGTGTGTTACCAACACTGTTTTAGACACAAATCCAAAACACAGCACCATACGGGCAGCTATGAAGAAAGTTAACTCCATCCCAGCCAGACCCAGTACACTGCGTTTCATTTTTCTTCCTTTTTTTTTTCTTTCGCCCAATCATATCTGAGAAGCTACTATTTCTGCCATTCTGTGTCCTCCCATTGGTTCTATGAGAAAGCCTTCTTCCTTTGGGTCCACACAATCGCAGGTAGCCCTGGCTCTACCTGCAAAGTAAAGACAGCATATGGAGGTGAGCATCACCAACCTGGCAGCACTTACAGGTTAGACAGAATAAGGAATGGTGACCTAATTATGCTTTCAACTCCAGACTGCACACACTTAGGTGTTTATAATTGCATTTTGGTACATTTCAAAAGTTAGCAGAAAGATGGGCTGATAAACAAGTAACGGAAAACCTGATAAGAGCCAAAAGTAATCTCCTGAGGGAACGGGAATAAAGTTCTGAAGTGAGACACTTTTCTATTTTGAATGGAAGCTTTGCCAGGCAGGTGGATTTTTAAGCAAATTTATGTTAAACAGATCAAACATAAAGCCTATAAACCCCAGCTATATAGGAAAGTACTGGAAGTCTCGTTTCCTTGTGTGGCAGTATCAGTTCACATGTTCCACTGAAGGTAAAAATCCATAGTCCTATGCTCACCATCCTCTCCCAGTGAAAACAGCAGAAATAGTAACTGTGTAACCAGATGTAACTAAAATGCCCACTAAAGCCTGCTCGTAAGGCGCGGCAAAAGCTATGCAGGGTTGGGCTAAAGAGGTACCTCGGTTGGTAAGTCTCTGCTAGGCGAAAGCCTGTGGAGCGAGGCCCAAGGGGGAGTCTTCAATGGGGGGTTGAAGTCTCCAAGGTTGGGATTTCCAGCAGGGGGCTGGAATCCCAGAGGGAGCTCCAACAAGGGTTGGGGTCCCTCTGACTAGTGCCTGTGATGATAGTGCACAATCACAACCACTAGTCTTTTGGGAGATGGGTACATTTCTGAGTAAAAAAAAACCCATCCCGCAAAGAACACCTTTGGGATGTATTTTAAAACATTGGAAAGATCTGGGGAGTGATCCTTTGACTCGGAAACAATTAATTGAATATGGCAATAATTGGTGGCCAATGTATACCTTGGAAGGTGGGGAGAAATGTCCAGAAAATGGGACATTGCGATATAATACCATCTTGCAATTAATGTTATTTTGCAAAAGGGAAGGTAAATGAGATGAAATACCTTATGAGGTATTCATTTTTGCTTTGAGAAATCATCCAGAGTGGCAAAAACAGTGTGGGATTATCAAGTAAGATTTTATGGTATTGACTTTGGAAAAAACAGGGAAGGAATAAGAGTTTAAGATGATGTTGCTCTGCCTGTAGCATTGGAAAAGGGAATGTCCCAAAGTGAGAGAATTGGATCTTTCACTACAGGCAATTAAGTTGATGACTCTGAATGATGAGGACTGAAGGAGACCAGGGGAGTCAACCCCAGCTGAACACCTGGTTACATTAAAGCTGGGGAATGATGAAGTAGAATTTTTAGTTGATACAGGGGCAACATATTCGGTATTAAATATATGCAAAGGGGGGTTTAGTCATAAAACTATAAGTGTTGTTGGGGCAACAGGGCGGAAGGAAAATTGGCTGTTTTTACAACCTTTGAAATTCAAATTGGGAAAGCAATGGGTAACTCATCAATTTTTGTATATGCCAGAATGTCCATCATCTTTGTTAGGAAGAGATATACTGAGTAAATTGAATGCACAAAATAATTTTTAAAAAATGGGGAGACTCAGCTGTTAATACCTGAATCAAAAGCTGTGGAAGCGAGAATTTTTATGTTACAGAACACACCAAGACTGAAGGAAGAAATTCCTGCAGAAGTGGAGGATGCAGTAACACCCTTGGTATGGGCTAGTGGAATTCCAGGTCGGTCTAAATTGGCGGAACCAGTAAAAGTTGTTCTAAAACCTGGAAGTAAACCAGTAAGACAAAAACAGTATCCTATTAAGTGGGAAGCTAGAAAGGGGTTGGAAGAATTAATAATGAAATTTTTGAATTATGGATTATTGATAGATTGTGAATCAGAATATAACACCCCGATATTGCCAATGAAAAAGCAGAATGGCAAGGAATATAGGTTAGTTCAAGATTTAAGAGCCGTAAATCAGCTTGTTCAAGACATTCACCCAGTAGTAGCTAACCCATATACGTTGCTGACATCCTTAAAAGAAAAACATAAGTGGTTTACTGTACTTGATCTCAAGGATGCTTTCTTCTGCATACCTCTAGACAAAGATAGCCAGGCATATTTGCCTTTGAATGGGAAAGCCCCACCACTGGACGCAAGACACAACTCACTTGGACGGTGCTACCTCAAGGGTTCAAAAATCACAGAATCACATAATCACAGATTCGTATAGGTTGGAAAAGACCTTTAAGATCATCGAGTCCAACTGTAAACCTAACACTACCAAGACCACCACTATACCATGTCCATAAGCACCTCATCCAAACGTCTTTTAAATACTTCAAGGGATGGTGACTCAACCACTTCCCTGGGCAGCCTGTTCCAATGCTTGATAACCCTTTCCGTGAAGTAAAATTTCCTAATATCCAGTCTAAACCTCCCCTGGCGCAACTTGAGGCCATTTCCTCTCATCCTATCGCTTGTTACTTGGGAGAAGAGACTGACCCCCACCTCTCTACAACCTCCTTTCAGGTAGTTGTAGAGAGCAATAAGGTCTCCCCTCAGCCTCCTTTTCTCCAGGCTAAACAACCCCAGGTCCCTCAGCTGCTCCTCATAAGACCCTTCACCAGCTTTGTTGCCCTTCTCTGGACATGCTCCAGCACCTCAATGTCTCTCTTGTAGTGAGGGGCCCAAAAGTGAACACAGTATTCGAGGAGCGGCCTCACCAGTGCTGAGTACAGGGGCATGATCAAAATAGTCCTACAATATTTGGCAATCAGTTGGCAAAGGAATTGGAAGTGTGGAAAAAAGACAATTTAGAATGAATAATATTGCAGTATGTAGATGACATCTTGATAGCAGCAGAGACTTGAGAGGACTGTTTACAAGTGACCATCAGCTTGTTGAAGTTTTTTGGGGACAAGCAGGATAACGAGTATCAAAAAGCAAGGCCCAGATTGGGAAAGAGACTGTGATATATTTAGGCTTTGAAATTTCACAAGGACAAAGAAGATTGGGTGCAGGCAGAAAGGAAGCAATTTGTCAAGTTCCAGAACCCAGAACGATATGGGAATTGCAGACATTTTTGGGTACGGTCGGGTGGTGTCGACTGTGGATCCTCAATTATGCAGCTTTGAAAGGATCCCAGGAGAATCAGCTGTTGTGGACACCTGAGTGTTGGACAGCCTTTAAAAATCTGAAGAAGGCTTTGATGTCCACACCTGCGTTAGGACTCCCAGATTTAGCAAAGCCTTTTGAATGTTTGTACATGAGCGATAACATCTTGCTTTGGGTGTGTTTACTTAAAAATTAGTAACCTGGAAACGGGCCGTTGGGTATTTTTCTAAGCAATTGGATAATGTCAGCAAGGGATGGCCTGGATGTTTGCCAGCTGTGGCAGCAACTGTACTCTTAATCCAAGAAGCAAGGAAATTAACCATGGGGCAGAAAATTACGGTTTATGTCCCACATATGGTCATTTCTGTCTTGGAGCAAAAAGGGGGGCATTGGCTGTCCCCGAGCCGCATGCTTAAATACCAGGTCACTCTCTTGGAACAGGATGATGTGGAGCTTAAAACTACAACAGCAGTGAACCCAGCAATGTTTTTGAGCTCGGAAATGGGTGAGTCTTTACACCATGATTGTTTGCAAACTATTGAACAGGTATATTCTAGCAGACAGGACCTGAAGGACGAACCGTTGCCTAATCCTGATTTGGAGCTTTTTACGGATGGAAGCAGCTTTGTCTGAGATGGAAAACGGATGGCGGGGTATGCAGTGGTCACCACCACCCAAGTGATGAAAGCTGAAGCTCTCCCTGTGAATACATCAGCACAGAAAGCAGATTCACACACATGGAGCTATCTGGAAGGAAAGAGGACTGTTGTCAGCTCAAGGATCGCCCATTAAATATAAGGAAGAAATTCTTCAACTTCTCCAGGACATCCAGCAGCCCAAGGAAGTAGTGGTAATGCATTGTAAAGCACATCAATTTGGACAAACCATGGTAAATGTGGGCAACCGATTGGCTGACAAAACTGCTAGAGAGGCAGTGGAGCAAAGCATCCTTGCCCTGGTACCAGTAAAACAGGTAAAACTTCCAACCCCAAAACCAAATTATGGTAAATTGGATAGATTATTGGCAGAACAGTTGAGAGCAGTAGAAATTGAGGATGGATGGTGGGTAACATCCACCCAACAAGTCATAGTTACCCCACAAATAATGATAAAAATAGCAGAGGAAAAACATAGAGAAACACATGGGGGAATTGAAGCGATGATTGTGGATTTATAGAAATCAAGATTGCTGTGTGCACATCCCAAATGTTACAGCTGCTTTGAATGAACAAATAGATGATACGAAGAGGGTGGCACAGCAGACTCAAGGTTTAAGGAGTGAAATGCAAACAAATTGGTTAGGCCAAATGTTGGGACATTTTGGATTTCCTCTTAAAGGATGGATAACTGAGTTGTTACAGACACTAATAATTTTGATTACAGTTGTTTTGGTGATTTGTTTGGTTTATCAATGTTTAAAGAAAATGTTGACACAGACAATGTCTAGGAATTCTGTAGCAATTTTTAAATCAGCGATGAAGCGTCATACACCAATGCCGGGAGAGAAGCCACCTGCTTATGTTGAGATATGAAATATTAAGAGTGGAAGTATTGAAAATATGATTATTTCAAAACTTCCAAAGGGGGGAAATGTAACCAGATGTAACCAAAATGATTAGTTCGTTCTTTTGTAACTAAGCAACATAGAGATAGGAGCAGGTTAGACAATGCTTTAATATTGTGTTTGTACACCTATGGCTATGGATATGCTGCTATGCCCAAAGACAATTGGACAAGGAGTACTACGGTCATGCTGCTATGCTCCCAGTACAGCCCCAGCCCATCTTGACAAAGAGTCGAGGGTGGTTAGAATAATTGGTTTGTGTTAAGGGTGCCAAATCATTGTTAGGGACCATGCACCATGAAGAAGGGAAGCAAGTTACATAAGGAAGGTGGGATTGCGCATGTCCAGAAGAAGGGGTCAACTAAAGGACACACCTGTACGACCACCAAGGACCACCAGAGACCCCCACGGAAGCCCCTCAGAGCTCAAGGATGCATGTGTAATGACCACGCAAATATGATAATTAGTTCCGGGAAATATAATGAATATGTATGGTCATTCTGGGAAATTTGATGCATATGTATGTAATTGAAGAATATAAGTTTTGGTTGGTGCAACCTGCGGTATGCACGCTAGGTGGAACGATCCCCCGTGCATCCGGCGCCGTAATAAAGAATGCCTGCTTCTTAATACTACATTGGTGTTAAGGAGTTTGATTCCTGATTTTGGTGACAACTGTACTTCTTGATTCTTTGCTCTTGCATCAGGCACAGTATCTCCACTACAAGGATGGTGGTTTCTGCTGCAGGCTCACTCTGAAAACATCAGCTCATCAGAGGCCCATCTCCACAAGCCCAGAGGAGCACAGAGGCACAGTGGCAGGCAGGAACCCAAATCAAGGACTCCCTGGGAACACCTTCTCTAGGCCCCTCCCAGGGCTGTCCCAGCAGAGCCATCAGCCCCATTGTCCATATGTGACACCCATCAAGATGAGTCTTCAGGAGCAGCTTTCCAGATCATCTTTCAGACTGAAAGGGGTTTGCTGCCCTAGAGGTGGGACACATTATGGGATGCAGGGAAAGAGCAGTTCAGGGATTGCACAGGATTTAT
Source organism: Ciconia boyciana (assembly GCF_034638445.1). Classification (NCBI taxonomy): domain Eukaryota; kingdom Metazoa; phylum Chordata; class Aves; order Ciconiiformes; family Ciconiidae; genus Ciconia; species Ciconia boyciana. The sequence continues at coordinate 12,816,114 of NC_132937.1, forward strand.
TATGGGATGTTTAGGGGAGGAACCAAAGGCAGGAAAAGGGAGGGGTTTAGGTGATTTGAGGAGGAACAAGTATGGGAAAATAGAGGGGTAAGGAGATAAAAAGGGCTGGTTGCATGTAAATAGTTGGCTGGTCAGTGCACTTGTCTGGCTATGCCCCGTGCCTGATCAGTGCAGTCTGTCCTATCTTCTTATTTAATTCCTTCCTAACTCTTTTCTAGGTGAGGGACTCTCTATTCTCTGTGTGTGTGTGTGTGTGTATGGGGGTATGAGTGCCAACAACTGGAGTCAGACCATAAGTTGGAAGGCCCATGTGTCCATGGTGCCAGTGACTGGAGTGAGCACAGGTATGCGAGTGAATTTGTGATTGCTAGCAAAGAACAAGCCGGACAAGCTGGGGAATAGGTGACATGGCCTGGGAGCCTGGGGGGTGAATGGGTCTCTTAGGGCCAGCTCTGGGTATGCCTGTGTGTCTGTAAGGGTGAGAGCCCAGCTGGATCGGTTATGGGACCAGGGGAGGCCCGGCCAACTGTGGGTGTGAGAGCGCCTGTGTGTCTTTAAGGGTGAGAGCACAGGTGAGGACATCATGTATGGGACCTGGAAAGTCCTGGTCAGCTTTGTGTGTGTGATGATCTGTACCAGCAACTGGAGTGGGGCTGCAGCCTCAGGGGCTCATATGCCCAGGTGCCAGCAACTGGAGAGATTGGGATCCAAGGGCCAGCTACTGGCCAGACTGAGTGCCTGAGACCAGCTGCTGGAGAGATTCACCTTGTACATATGTATGTATATATTCTCACTAGTGGACCTCCATCCTGCTCAGCCAGAGAGGAGAGCAAGATGAGGCCATTAGTGCTGTCTATGTTTGTGTGAATGCTCTGTGTGTCTGTCTGTGATCTGTGCGGCTGGCCACATAGATATGTATATATGTATATATGTGGTGTATATGTGTGCTCTGTATGCATGTGCCTGCTGGGGATACATCTTCAGCTTCACTATTGGTTGGACCTGGGGACATGGAGCAGCAGCAGCCTCACCTCTCTTGGGCATCCAGCATGATATATTTTCCTCTAACGAATTATAGAGCTATTCAAAGTATATATATTCAGTTACTTGTAATTGCACTCACTGCCTTAGGTTCAACTTCACTTGTAATACAATATCACATTACTAGATATAATATTTGTGGCAAAGATGATAATATGTTTTTTTCTCCATTAAAAAGTATAAACACATAATGAAGATTATACATTCCATTATGAATCAGGACAACAGAATGTTTTTACTATGTTTCACATCTTTGTTACATGTTGCCTTTATTGCAAAAATAGAATGAACAGCGTGTAAACTGAATTTCTTAATTTGGAAAGGAATTTAGCAGGAAAATGAAAAAAGTAGTAATTGTAGCCATCTTTACAGACTTTGTTGAAAGTAACAGAAATCCAAGATTATGATTTCATCTCATATACAAGTATCACACATACACCACTTCAACTTCTGCATGCAAAGAAAGTGTTATAATAAAATTCAGTATGGGCATAAAAAAGATGACAAATTGCTAGACAAAAAGCATAAAAAATGTCAGTAAAAAATGTCACCCATGGAAGGCATTTTTATGCTAGGCAAGTGGATGCCTATCAGGTGAGATCATTAATTACTTTTAATTCTACAACATTTGGCAGAATCTGGTCCAAGATTCTATTTATGAATAGTTTTTTAAAGGGTCAATAAAACATTAATATATGGTATAGATATAACTAGCATGTTTTGCAGATGTTAGTAAGTGCAACATTTTTGGCATGGCTGTTGTGATAATTATAGCAACCTGTTGGACTTTAACAGTCTTTATTCAACTAAGAACTTACTAAAACATCTTTTATTTAGTAAACCTTAATTATATATATAAGTGAAATTTTATTACAAAATATGATCCAATTTAATGATCAGTCTAAAGGCCTATGTCCACTGAGGAAGACAGTAGCTGGCATCATCATCTGACACCAAAAGGAGCTTGTATATCCCATGGCAAAGAGCAGTGATATGGAAGACAGGTCAAAAGCAGTGTAGCTGAGTAAACAGTGCTAGGCCCAAGTTTAGAAGCTTTGCCTCTCAGCACTGCACTCCCTGGCTCTGCATCTTTGTTGACATGGTTCCGCTACTTTTGGCTCCAAAGCAGATGTGGTTTGTGACAGATTATCTGTGTCATATGACATAGTGCAGTGCAGATATTTCAAATAGCAGCCCCAAAAATATAACACTCATGCTTTAAGGATGCACTGACATTTTTTTGTAAGAAAGAAAATAGTTTTACATATTTTTCAGTATTTGTGGAATGTGCTAAAAGGAAGGTTTCACATTCAACAAAAAGACTATTTTTTTCTACATTCTTGGAAGGTAATTTAAATCAAGATTTAATTCAGTTTGTTTAGGAAAGGATCTCATAGGAAATGAAATGTGTCTAATTCCATCATTCAGTAGGAGAAGATACATTAGCCTTACAGGCTGCTTTCTTCTGGGATTCATTTTTTAGTGTTGCTGTGGTGGGTTAACCTTGCCTAGTCACCAGGTGACCACCAAGCCACTCTATCACTCCCCTCCTCAGCTGGACAGGGGAGAGAAAATATGACAGAAAGCTCATGGGTCAAGATAAGGACAGGGAGATTACTTAACTATTACTGTAAAGGGCAAAACAAACTCAACTTTGGGGAAATTAATTTAAATTATTGCCAGTTAAACAGAGCAGGATAATGAGAAATAAGAACAAATCTAAAAAACACCTTCTCCCCACCCCTCCCTTCTTCCCAGGCTCAACTTCACTCCCAACTCTTCTACCTCCTTCCCCCCGAGTGGCGCAGGGGGATAGGGAATGGGGGTTGCAGTCAGTTCATAACGCTTTGTCTCTGCCGCTCCTTCCTCCTTCACTCTCTTCCCCTGCTCCAGCGTGGGGTCCTATCCATAGGAGACAGTCCTTCACGAACTTCTACAACATGGGTCCTTCCCATGGGCTGCAGTTCCTCAAGACCTGCTCCAGCATGAGTCCTTTCCATGGGGTACAGTCCTTTAGGAACAGACTGCTCCAGCGTGGGTCCCCCACGGGACCACAGGTCCTGCCAGAAAACATTCTCCTGTGTGGGCTCCTCTCCACAGGCTGCAGCTTCCTTCAGGGCACATCCACCTGCTGCAGTGTGAGGTCTTCCATGGGCTTCAGGGTGGATATCTGCTCCACCGTGGACTTCCATGGGTTGCAGGGGGATAACCTGCGTCATCATGGTCTTCACCATGGGCTGCAGGGGAATCTCTGCTCTGGCACCTGGAGCACCTCCTCCCCCTCCTTCTTCACTGACCTTGGTGTCTGCATAGTTGTTTCTCTCACATATTCTCACTCCTCTCTCCCAGCTGCTGTTGTGCAGCATTTTTTCCCCTTCTTAAATATATCATTACAGAGGCACTACGAATGTCACTGATTGATTGGCTCAGCTTTGGCCAGCAGTGGGTCTGTCTTGGAGCCAGCTGGAACTGGCTCTGTCTGACATGGTGGCAGCTTCTGGTGTCTTCTCACAGAAGCCACCCCTGCAGCCCCCTGGCTACTAAAACCTTGCCACATAAACCCAACACAGTTGCCTACCTCAGGCCAACAATGGATAGTAATGGCAATAGCAGTAAAGGTATAGGCCTGTGAAATTAACTTCTGATTCTCTCGCTCTGCAATGTTGTCTGTGGAATTAGTCAACGAAATAGGATGAAGCATCCTACAGAACACATCTAAACCCCAAATTGCAAGACTCTTCCATCTCTACGCAGTGTCTTTGAGTATTGACATGATGACTGAATCCTCTTTTTTAAATAAAATATGATTGAACCGTTTAACTTCTATTCACTTTTTAAAAAAGTTATACAGTATAACTTAGGTTTGTATGTGAACAAAGCTAATTAAAAAAATCTTTTAATGCACTAGATAGTTAATATATACATGAAACACACAGAAATCTTGTTCTTGGTAGAACTATGATTCTGTGATTATTTTTTTTTTGCTTTGTTTATATTGGTACTGTGCAAGGGGGAATTTCCAGGCAAGTAAGTTAGATGGCATTTAGTATTAAATACTGCATTATTTTCTTGAAGTCCATGCTTGGCATTTTAGCTATTAGAAATATATCTTAGAAACTAAGCCAAGAATGTTAACAAAGCGACTAAACACTGTGTGATAATGCTTTTTGCCAATGGAAAGGAGGAAGGCAATCTGAAGCAGTCCAGAAAGAGGAGTGCCTTTATTTAGATTATGTTGAAAATCATTCATACCACAGCTCCTTATATTCTCTACTGTTACATGAAATTAATGAACTACTAGCAGTATCTTTAGCTTCCATTTGGAAAATACAATCAATTTTGAAAATACAGTACTGGTGGCAGTACAAAGTAAGAGATTGGTAGCAGTGTGGTTTAATAAACTGAGCACAAACCTGAAATGTAGGAGCCATTAAATTCTCATCCTAAATCAGCAAGTATGCTGTGTGGCCCTACAGAAGTCATTTATCATCCCATTGCTTTCATTCCAGCCATCTACAAAACATAGATGATATACCCATCTCAGAAAAGTATTCTGAAGATTAACAGGCTGATAATAGTTCATACTTAGAAGACAAACTGCTACAAAGCTGACATCACTACTTACATGCCATATGAACTCTAAAAAAAATGACAGTCATTAAAAAGTTAATTTATTCTCAGTTTTTCAAATATTTAATCAAAGTATCCTATCGTAATAATTTTCATGACCAGAAAATGACTACTTGCGATTGCTTTGTAATTTCATTACAATATATTAAGTTAAAATTTATATTACATTAATGAAAATACTACATTTCTCAAGTCTTCCTATAAATTTGTGCAAAATACACCTGATAAGGTCTACACTTTCTACAAATATATTTTCTGACAGGCAAAACTATAAAAATTTTTGTTAGCTGAAACATTTCTAAAATTTTATATTATAAGGGCTATCCTAAAGATTCTTTCTCCACTTGGTTTTCACGTGTCCTAAAGGAAAGGAGGACAGTTGCATTGTTTTTCAAGAGGTTAGGATAATACATTGAACCAAAAATAACCACACATGACTAGTGTGAGCTTGGACAAATTATTTAGACTATTTCTACACTGATGCTTAAGAAAAACTTCATTTGGTCCAAGAATCTTGGTGGAGGGGACATGGACAGAGAAGGAGGTGAGTGAGGATAGGGTTGTCTTCATAACTAAAGTTCAGTAGAGTTTCAAGGATGGGACTGGATTCCTGCTGTGGGAAGAAGGGGAGAATCTTAGCTGCTTGTTGTAAAATGTTCCACGGTTATGGGCTTTAGCATGGTCTTAGAGCACAGAAACAGCGTTTATTCCTCTCTGACTCGGTTCATAGGAACGTAGTATACCTTAGGTTGGAAAGGACTTTGTTTCAACTTATGCCCGTCTCATCACCCCCACCATACAACACTTCAAATAGCCTACCTTCATCTTCTTGATGACCTCCTCTTAGGTCTCTGGCTATGAAAGCTTGTAGCCTGACTTTCATTCTGGCCTGTTGTCTTATTACTCCCTTATACTGTCTTGTGTGTCCATTTGTTGTCTCATGTTCTAGTTTATAATCTCTTTAGGGTACAGAACATCTTTTTGTTCTGTTTGTACAGCATTTAATGCAATGAAATCCTGGCCCATGCATGAACTCTGGAGTACTACAATTAATAAATAATCATAGTTTCTCAGTCTTTGGGAATATCCAACACTAAATAATTGCTAGGCATTAGCATTTACTGAAGGGCAAGTATATACATACTCAGGTATGTATATACTCATGGTCCTACCATGAGCTTATTTCTCAAGACTTTAGCAGATATTCATGAGCAAAAAAATATTGTAATAAGGAAAAAACAAGTATTCCTCATCCTTAAAGGACAACATTAAAGTTACCAATTCCCAAGATGAATATTATTTTTTTTTCCTTTTTTGTGCTTTTTTTACAACACAAAGAGGCTTTTCTATTTAATATAGCATTACAGGATCAAGATCTTAAATACTGAAATGTTCTACTAACTGAAAATATTCAGAAAGCAGGAACCTAAGATGTATGAAGCATCCTCTGGAATCACATTGCTCTCTTTACTGAACACATAAAGAACTTTTGAAAACTAGCTTACTAATTTAGGTGCCTAGGGGTGGGTAGTGTGACTAACTCTTTTTTATTCACTGATATAAAAGCAAAGACAGAATTGAAAATAGAGGTCTAGCACATATTTTCTTTTATGAAGTAAAACTTTCTGTCACAGTTTCGCGTATTTGGTGTGGTGGGTTGGCCTTGGCTGGCTGCCAGACCCTCCCACCCAGTCGCTCTCTCACTCACCCTCCTCAGCAGGACAGGGGAGAAAATAAAATGGAAAATCTCATAGGTTGAGATAAAGGCAGTTTAATAAGAAAAGCAAAAGCTGTGCCCGTAAGCAAAGCAAAAATAGGAATTCATTCACTACTTCCCATCAGCAGGCAGATGTCCAGCCACTTCCTGGAAAGCACAGCCTCAGTATGCGTAGTGATTGCTTCGGAAGACAAACGCCATAATCATGACTGTCCCTGCATCCTCCTCTTTTCCCTCAGCTTTTGTTGCTGAGCATGACATCATATGGTATGGAATATCCCTTTGATCAGTTGGGGTCAGCTGTCCTGGCTATGTCCACCCCAACTTCTTGCCCACCACCAGCCTACTGGCCTTTGGGTGTGTGTGTGTAGGGGGATTTGGAGAGAAAGCCTTGATGCTGTATGAGCACTGTTTAGCAATAGCCAAAACATTGGTGTGCTATCAACACTGTTTTAGACACAAATGCAAAGTACAGCACTATATGGGCTGCTATGAGGAAAGTTAACTCCATCTCAGCCAGACCCAGTACATTTGGCTAATAATGTGATTACACAAAAGTTAATGTGAAAATATTAAAGCTTTGCAGGAAAACAACAGTCTTCATGGTGAGAATCACTGTTTTCCTGCAATTTTTCAGAAGTTAAGAATGAATAAAAGGTTCTGTAAGGGCTTCTGGCTCTATTCCATTCAGAAAGGAATCACTCTGCCTATTAAATGTCAGGTTTCTGTTTTCTGGAATTCAATCCCAGAGCGTGCTGAGGCCTAAGAAATACTGAACTTTCAAAATCCTCTAGTGGGTGTTCAGTGTAGCTGAGCTGGCCAGTTTTATTGTCTATCTATGACAATGAATAGCTTGAAAATAGAGCTTCCCACAGGTCAAATAATGGAATCACACAATCACAGAAAAGTTGATTGGAAGGGACTTCTGGAAGTCATTAGTCCACTCAAAGGGTCAATCCACTCAAAGGGTTAGTCCACTGATCAGGTCAGTATGGCTTTGTCTAGGTGAGTCTTGAAACCCTCTAACAATGGTGATACAAAACCTCTCTGGGCAACATGTTCCAGTTCTGCACTTCCTCCTAGTGAATTATTTTTCCTAATGTCCAATCTGAATCTCCCAAGCCAGAGTTTGTGGCCATTGCCCCTTGTTATATCACCTGGCACTACCAAGAGAATAGAATAGAAGAGTTCGGTGCCATCAACTTTTTAACTACCCTTCAAATATTTGCATGCTGCTATTACATTTTCCATTAGTGTCCTCTTCACCAGACTAAATAAGCCCAGCCCCCTCAGCCACTCTTCACAGAACATGTGCTTGAGGCCTCTGACTATCTTGGTAGCCCTCCCCTGGACCCTCACCAATTTCTCCACATACCTCTCAAAATGGGGGTCCCAAAACTGGGCACAGTATTTCAAGTGTGGCCTCATCAGCATTGAGTAGATGGGGATAATAACTCAATCTATTGGCCAAATTCCTCCTAATGCAGCCCAGTATGTGGTTTGCCTTATTTACCAGAGTAGTACACTGCTACCTCATATTCAGCCTGGCATACTCTCATATCCTTTTCAGCAGGACTCAAACATATAGTTCAAAACCTGAACTAATGCATGGGGTTATTCTGCCTTAGGTGCATAACTTTGTACTTCTCTTTATTGAACCTCATGAGGTATTTCCTCAAGTTTATCAAGGTCCCTCTGGACCAGTTTTGCCATTTGTCATGTGGGCCACTTCCCCTAGTTAAGTATCAGCCACAAATTTATTTAGGTTACACTCTACCTTTCTGAAATATGAGAGTAATGTTATCCTTTTCCTAGTCATCATGCATATTCTAAATTGCTATGATTTTTCAGAAATCATATGGGCCAGCTCTTTCAGCACTTTTGGATGAATCCCTTTCAGCCCCATGGATCTGAGTATTGCAACTTCTCTAAGCAGTCCCTAACCTGTTGCTCCACTACTGTTTACTGCCTCTCTTCTCAAACTATACCAGTGCATGCAGAGGTCAGGCAGCAGACTTTGCCTGTGAAAACCAGCAGGGAAAAAAAGGCATTAAGTACTTAAGCTAATTGTAAAGAAATTATTTTCAAAATTTAAAAGCTATCTTTAAAAGTCATATTCTATCTTAAAAATAATTAAAGTGCTTAGAGGCTTTTCCTAAAATATATATTTAATGAAATGTCCTTCAAGAACTGCTGCAGGAGCTTCATGGATATTGGAAGATCTAAAATATTATTTAATTAGTATATTTGGTTTTTTAAACAATATATTATATTCAGTTTTTTCAATTGTAAGTGGGCAACTGATTGAAATACTCACTAAATGTTTTTGATTGATGATTGGTCCAAAATGCAAAAGTCAAAGCACATTTCAGATTCTTTCACTCTGTTCTTTTTGCAATTTTATTATACATTATTCTATATAATTTCATCATCATAGACACAGTTTCAGACACAAGCCATTCTCTTCTGACATCACTTTCTCCTATCAAATGTTTAGTGCCAACCTAAAAATGCTTCCTTTGTCTACTTGACACTGCATACTTTTTTGCTTTATTTTGCTTTTAGATGTAGACTGATATTTGGATCCATTACGTAGGGACTTGAAAAGGTAAAGGGAATGTTTTAGAATAACTTTGTAAGTCACTATGGTAATTATGTAATAGAGTATGTGTAAGGCAGTAAATACAAACTCAGAGGTTTCTTTAAGGAAGAACTCAATATAAACATATATGGAGAAAGGAATATAAACTTGAACACTGCATTGTCTTGATTCATTATTCAAGCCACTCAGATGGCTTTGTATGTTTGGACTGCTAGCATAAAGCATACCAATACTATTACCGCATTGAGGATTTAATCCCAAATGTGTTTAGCTGCTGATGTCAAACAGTGTGAAGTCTTTGCTTTCCTTATCTGCTTCATATTAGCTCTTTTTATTTTTTTTGTTTAGAATAAATATAAATATAAATATAAATATAAATATAAATATAAATGTATAGCCTTTCTCAACACTGCTCAAAATCACAGGGTTTCTGACTTGTGCAAAAATAACTTATTTTTCTATTCCTTTGTTATTCACTTACTAAACAAGTGAACTGAGAATTTTATTTTCTTTCCTTCCAGGTACAGTATGTCTGGCAGACAGTCCAAGTCTTCAGAAACAGCATGAGAATCTACTTTATTGCACAGATGTCAAAATACAATGCCTGTTTTGAATGTGTATTTTGTTTTGTTTCTGAGGTAATGTATTAATTCTTTGAACTATGTTTAATGATGCTTGGTTTATACTCAGTCATCTTAGCTGACGGTAAACAGTTTAGTAATGCTCGTACTATTTGTACTTGAACAAGCTTATGTACTTTTCTTGATATTTTGCTTGTAGTTTGCCACTATCCTGGTGGTACTACAATGACTTCTTTGGCTTTTGTTGGGCTTATCTGGAGTATTGGGTTTATGTGGCAAGGTTTTGGTAGCGGGGGTTCTATAGGGGTGGCTTCTGTAAGAAGATATCAGGAGCTGCCCCCATGTTGGACAGAGCCAGTGGTGAAGACCATGGTGACACAGGTTGTCCCCCTGCAGCCCATGGAAGTCCATGGTGGAGCAGATATCCACCTGCAGCCTGTGGAGGACCTCATGCCGGAGCAGGTGGATGCACCTGAAGGAGGTTGTGACCCCATGGAGAGCGCACGCTGGAGCAGGCTCCTGGCAGGACCTGTGGCCCCATGGAGAGGACCCCACACTGGAGCAGGTTTGCTGGCAGGACATGTGACCCTGTGGGGGACCCATGCTGGAGCAGTCTGTTCCTGAAGGACTGCATCCCATTGAAGGGACCCATGCTGGAGCAGTTTGTGAAGAACTGCAGCCCGTGGGAAGGACCCACATTGGAAAAGTTCATGGAGGACTGTCTCCCGTGGGAGGGACCCCACACTGGAGCAGGGGAAGAGTGTGAGGAGTCCTCCCCCTGAGGAGGAAGGAGCGGCAGACACAACGTGTGATGAACTGACCGCAACCCCCATTCCCTGTGCCCCTGCGCCGCTCAGGGGGAGGAGGCAGAGAAATCAGGAGTGAAGTTCAGCCTGGGAAGAAGGGAGGGGTGGGGGAAAGGTGTTTTAATATTTGTTTTTATTTCTCATTATCCTACTCTGATTTGATTCGTAATAAATTAAATTAATTTTCACCGAGTTGAGTCTTTTTTGCCCGCGACAGTAATTGGTGAATGATCTCTCCCTGTCCTTATCTCGACCCACGAGTCTTTTGTTATGTTTTCTCTCTCCTGTCCTACTGAGGAGGGGGAGTGATAGAGCGGCTTGGTGGGCACCTGACGTCCAGCCAGGGTCAACCCACCACAGAGATTTAATAAACAATGCATTAGACAGAGCCCTACCACCATAAGCAGTTCTACAGGGAGTCTGCAAAGATGCGGGACAAGCTGATTCCTTATTTATATTTATGTATACTTACGCCAGATCGTAATGTTCAACATCAGGTTGGATGGTGCTCTGAGCAACCCGATCTAGTTGAAGACGTCCCTGCTCATTGCAGGGGGCTTGGACTAGGTGACCTCTAAAGGTCCCTTCCAACCCAAACTATTCTATGATTCCATGATACTATAAGTCAATGTCGTGGCATTTCTTATCTTATCAGCTTATATGGACTTGTTCCACGACTGGCATTCCTGCTTCTAGCCAGTTTAACTGGTCCTGCTGTTAGGCCTTCTTGCCAGATCAGTCCATGGTCACAAATTACCATTGTTGAGCAGTTACAATTTGAATGTTCCCTTCACAGTGTTAATTACGTATTCTATTTATTTCTGAAGTTAACATATAGAATGCATATTCAAATAAGAGCATTTTTTTGAAACAATATCAATAATTGCATAAATTTAATTTCATAGTTAATACACTGGTGTCATGGTTTAACCCCAGCTGGCAACTAAGCACCACACAGCTGCTCGCTCACTCCCCCCACAGTGGGATGGGGGAGAGAATCAGAAGAGTAAAAGCGAGAAAACTCGTGGGTTGAGATAAAGACAGTTTAACAATTAAAGCAAAAGTTGTGCACACAAGCAAAGCAAAGCAAGGAATTCATTCACTACTTCCCATGGGCAGGCAGGTGTTCAGCCATCTCCAGGAAAGCAGGGCTCCATCATGTGTAGTAGTTACTTGGGAAAACAAAACGCCATCACTCTGAACGTCCCCCACTTCCTTCTTCCCCCAGCTTTATATGCTGAGCATGACATCATATGGTGTGGAATATCCCTTTGGTCAGTCGGGGTCAGATGTCCCAACTGTGTCCCCTCCCAATTTCTTGTACACCCCCAGCCTACTTGCTGGTGGGGTGGTGTGAGAAGCAGAAAAGGCCTTGACTCTGTGTAAGCACTGCTCAGCAATAACGAAAGCATCCCTGTGTTGTCAACACTGTTTTCAGCACAAATCCAAAACATAGCCCCATACTAGCTACTATAAAGAAAATTAACTCTATCCCAGCCAAAACCAGCACATTCTCCACCCCTTATTCCATACCATTTACGACATGCTCAGGTACCACAATATCCAATATGTCCGCATTACCCACCACCACCCTTCCCATCCTTTGATATATACACAGATATCATTCCCTTAGTCTATGGACCACCCCTGTGAAATGTCTGTAAAATGTTCATAAATGTCCACAAAATGTCCAATGAGTTCATTTAGTCCATGACTTTGGGTTCTATCTGTTACGGTGGTCACTCAGGACAGGAGAGGTGGTGTGTTGCTTGGAGTTACTGGGCACCAAAGCCAGCTCAGGTTGGGTCGCTGCTGCACTTGCACTGCTTCTTGTAAGGCTTGTCCTCCATTGGTTCAGGTGGTTCCTGCTATAGTAATTCCCATAATATGCAACTCAAATCCTGGGTTATAACAATTTAAAGGTATTTCCATTACAATCTCCACCCCTGGTCCCTTTGGGCCAGAGCATAGGGTTTAACATTACAATGAACTCCTCCCCTTGCCCCTGCTCCCACTTGGACTTATCCACAGACTGCAGTACCATAGGGGTGTACCTGCTCCAAGTGGAGCCTTATCTATGAGCCACAGTCTCTTCAGGGGTATACCTGCTGCGGCATGAACTTATCCACAGCCACAGTCGCTTTGAGGTGCACCTGTTCCAGCATGGCGTTCTCCATGGGCCACAATGCCTTCAGAGATATACCTGCTCCAGCGTGGCCTTACCCACAGCCACAGTCCCTTCAGAAGTAAACCTGCTCCAACATGGCCTTACCCATGGCTGCAGTCACTCTAGGGGAGTACCTGCTCTGTCCTGGGCTTATCCATGGCCACACACTTTGAGGTGCTCCAGCATGACCTCATGCACAGCCACTGATGCTTCGAGGTGTACCTGCTGCAGCATGGACTTATCCACAGCCACTGATGCTTCAAGGTGTACCTTCTCCAGCATGGACTTACCCTTGGGCCACAATCCCTTCAGAGGTATTCCTGCTGTGGCACAGACATAACCACAGCCACAGACGTTTCGAGATGTACCTGCTCTGGCATGGACTTATCCATGGGTACAGATGCTTTGGGGCGTCCTGCTCCCATGTGGGCTCATGCACAGGTCACAGTCCCTTTGAATCAAGTTCACACTGGAGTTCCAGCCTGTCCAGTACAGCAGCACAGAAACAGCAGCGATGTCCTGGCCATCTGCCAGCCCAGGCGCAAGGCCATTGCTGTTATCAAAATGTTCCCAGGCACAGCACAGTAAGATGATCAGCAGTACAGCAGCACGGCAAGCAGTGAAAGCAAAAAGCAGCCACTAACGAGCCCTAGACCCTAACATACAGTAAGGCAGGCAAGCCCTATGGCAAGCACAGAAGCCTGCCGATTAATAGCTTAACAGCAATAACAGCTATAAATTCTATCTACCACATTCCAATCAAATCTGTCATTATCTTGAACCCTTCGAGCCCCACGTTGGGCGCCAAAAAGGACTGTCGTGGTTTAGCCCCAGCCGGCAGCTAAGCACCACGCAGCCACTTGCTCACTCCCCCCTGGTGGGATGGGGGAGAGAATCGGAAGAGCAAAAGTAAGAAAACTCGAGGGTTGAGATGAAGACAGTTTAATAGGTAAAACAAAAGCTGCGCACGCAAGCAAAGCAAAGCAAGGAATTAATTCACTACTTCCCATGGGCAGGCAGGTGTTCAGCCATCTCCAGGAAAGCAGGGCTCTATGACGCATAATGGTTACTTGGGAAGACAAACGCCATCACTCCAAATGTCCCCCCCTTCCTTCTTCTTCCCCAGCTTTATATACTGAGCATGACGTCATGTGGTATGGAATACCTCTTTGGTCAGTTTGGATCAGCTATCCTGGCTGTGTCCCCTCCCAGCTTCTTCTGCACCTGGCAGAGCATGGGAAGCTGAAAAGTCCTTGACTGGTGCAGCAGCAACTAAAACATCTCTGTATTATCAACACTGTTTTCAGCACAAATCCAAAACATAGCCCCATACCAGCCACTATAAAGAAAATTAACTCAATCTCAGCTGAAACCAGGACACCCCATCCGGCAACTAAGCACCACACAGCTGCTTGCTCACTCCCCACACAGAGGGATGGGAAGAGAATCAGAAGAGTAAAAGTGAGAAAACTCATAGGTTGAGATAAAGACAGTTTAATAGGTAAAGCAAAAGCCACGCACGCAAGCAAAGCAAAACAAGGAATTCATTCACTACTTCCCATGGGCAGGCAGGTGTTCAGCCATCTCCAGGAAAGCAGGGCTCCATCACATGTAACAGTTACTTGGGAAGACAAACGGCATCACTCTGAATGTCCCCCCTTCCTTCTTCTTCCCCCAGCTTTATATGTTGAGCATGATGTCATATGGTGTGGAATATCCCTTTGGTCAGTTGGGGTCAGCTGTCCCAGCTGTGTCCCCTCCCAACTTCTTGTGCACCCCCAGCCTACTCGCTGGTGGGGTGGTGTGTGAAGCAGAAAAGGCCTCGACTTTAACGAAATGACAATAACGAAAGCATCCCTGTGTTGTCAACACTGTTTTCAGCACAAATCCAAAACATAGTCCCATACTAGCTACTATAAAGAAAATTAACTCTATCCCAGCCAAAACCAGCACAACTGGGAAAGAAAATTACTTGCTTTATGTAATATATAGGGACTTTGAAACAAGCTTTTCTTAAACAGCTACTAATATACATGGCTAGCATCACAATACTTTTATAAAATTTAAAAATGCAAAGCCTTCTAAAACATCAAATAGTCTAGTAAGAAATAAAACATAAAGTATTTGTTTTATCCTATATTGCATACATTAATGAATCCAAATACTTATTAGACATGTACTTAATAATGTTTACAAAAACTGACAAAGAATTGACAACGTCAAAATACTTGAGGTTATAGTAATAACCAAATTTACCAAAATAAAAAGTAAGAAAACATACAGCAAAAAAGCTTGCTTTTTGTAAATGTATCTTTCTAAAGATAAATTCGGTAATCATCAAGAGTGACTCATTAATTTATTTTTGCACAAGTACCAATGGAAAGACATAGCATCTTTTTGTTTAAAACTCAAAAGTAATTTAATAAACTTTAGCTGTTTATAAAATCCATCCAATGCAATGGACTGGAAATTAATGATCACTAATGCATATATATTCTAAATACCATACATAGATCTAAGCTAGCAATACAGAGAATTGTCTCAGAAAGTTCAAATAATGATTTGGCTTTTATATTGCTTTGCATTACAGTTCAACTCAGGTGGGGGGCAGGGGAGAGAAGAAAACAAGTTATGGGAGGACAAACTTCAGTCAGTAGAACATGCCAAAAGCCATGTCATGATTTCTGCTTTTACTACATAACTATTAGATATGGAAAAATACCACAATATTGATCATAACTTAACACCTCTAAATTGCTGAAACCACAAACTGTTGAAATAGCTGCAGACATAAAGATGAAGAAAATGAATTAATACGCTCTCTAGATCATATACTTTTGATGTACAATGACTTGACTTTATTATCTTGAAGTGTAGGGTAACTGACAAATTCACTGTCATCACACCAGAATAAAACTACCATAGGTAAACCCAAAATCAAGCCCACTGACTCTAACAAGATCCCTATGCAGTATACATTAAGGAATAATTCTGATAAAAGTTTATGTAATGAATACTACTCAGTACAAACTTATAAATTAAAAGTTTCATATATGCATTATAATAATAAAAATGGCCTGAAGATTTTGCCACATGCTGATTGTTGGTACAGTTAAAGATTCTGCTTTTTTATCTTTGGCAATAACAATTGCTTCACTATGGATATTGTAAAGGGTTAATACAAAGTAGAAACATAGGCATTATTTAAAGTTTCAGCTGTCTGAATTCACTGACATTTTGTTCAGACAATTTGTTGTATTTTGATCAAACAAAAGCTCAACAAAAGAACAAACAATCAGCAACAAACAATTTCTTTTAAGTTTGTAAAAAAAGGCACTGCATAAAGAAAAAGGGTGCCAATATATAGGCTTGAAATGAACCAAAATAGACGACCTAGTTGTGTGTGGTTTCCTTCATATGGAAAAAAAACCCAGCAAAACAACAACCCCCTCCCAAACAAACTCAGAAGGCATTTCTGGACAGATGTACTTTTACCTCCAAGAATTTCACTCTACACGAAAGTGCAACCATTCACTTTTAAACCACTTGAATAAACCTTAGGTGATAAAAGACAATGGTGGAACAGTCAACTCAGAATCAGTATGATGTAGGCGAGACACTGTCAAGCAGCTTTGTTATGCATTATATATTTGAAATATGCTGGTCCCTTTTTTTTTTACGCTATTACCACACATTTTTTAGTACTTCAAACAATTAAAGGTTTTATTTAAGCAACAGTCAGTCCACCCACTGTCTAAATATATATATATGTATGCATCTATCATAGAATCATAGAATTATAGAATCATTTAGGTTGGAAAAGACCTTTAAGATCATCGAGTCCAACTGTAAACCTAATTCTGCCAAGTCCACCACTAAACCATGTCCCTAAGCACCACATCCACACATCTTTTAAATACCTCCAGGGATGGCGACTCAACCACTTCCCTGGGCAGCCTGTTCCAATGCCTGACAACCCTTTCGGTGAAGAAATTTTTCCTAATATCCAATCTAAACCTCCCCTGGCACAACTTGAGGCCATTTCCTCTTGTCCTATCACTTGCTACTTGGGAAAAGAGATCAACACCCACCTCGCTACAATCTCCTGTGGTGGGTTGACCCTGTCTGGATGCCAGGTGCCCACCAAAGCTGCTCTATCACTCCCCTCCTCAGCTGGACAGGGGAGAGAAAATATAATGAAAGGCTCGTGGGTCCAGATAAGGACAGGGAGAGATCATTCACCAATTACTGTCACAGGCAAAAAAGACTCAACTCAGGGAAATTAATTTAATTTATTACGAATCAAATCAGAGTAGGATAATGAGAAATAAAAACTAAATCTTAAAAGCACCTTCCCCCCACCCCTCCCTTCTTCCCAGGTTCAACTTCACTCCCGATTTTCTCTGCCTCCTCCCCCCGAGCGGCGCAGGGGCACAGGGAATGGGGGTTGCGGTCAGTTCATCACACGTTGTCTCTGCCGCTCCTTCTTCCTCAGGGAGGGCTCCTCACACTCTTCCCCTGCTCCAGCGTAGGGTCCCTCCCACGGGAGACAGTCCTCCACGAACTTCTCCAATGTCGGTCCTTCCCACGGGCTGCAGTTCTTCACAAACTGCTCCAGTATGGGTCCTTTCCACGGGGTGCAGTCCTTCAGGAACAGACTGCTCCAGCGTGGGTCCCCCACAGGGTCACAGGTCCTGCCAGAAAACCTGCTCCAGCGTGGGCTCCTCTCTCCATGGGGTCACAGGTCCTGCCAGGAGCCTGCTCCAGCGTGGGCTCTCCACAGGGCCACAGCCTTCTTCAGGTGTATCCACCTGCTTGGTCGTGGGGTCCTCCACAGGCTGCAGGTGGATATCTGCTCCACTGTTAACCTCCATGGGCTGGAGGGGGATAGTCTGCGTCACCATGGTCTTCACCACAGGCTGCAGGGGAATCTCTGCTCCAGCGCCTGGAGCACCTCCTTCCCCTCCTTCTTCAGTGACCTTGGTGTCTGCATAGTTGTTTCTCTCACATATTCTCACTCCTCTTTCCGGCTACTGTTGCTGTTGCGCAGCAACTTTTTTCCCCTTCTTAAATATATTATCACAGAGGTGCTACCACCATTGCTGATTGGCTCAGCTTTGGCCAGCAGTGGGTCCATCTTGGAGGTGGCTGGCATTGGCTCTATCGGACATGGGGGAAGCTTCTAGCAGCTTCTCACAGAAGCCACCCCTGTAGCCCCCCCTGCTACCAAAACCTGGCCACAAAAACCCAATACACCTCCTTTCAGGTTGTTGTAGAGAGCAATAAGGTCTGCCCTCAGCCTCCTTTTCTCCAGGCTAAACAACCCCAATTCCCTCAGCCATTCTTCATAAGATCTGTTCTCTAGACCTTTCACCAGCTTCTTTACTCTTCTTTGGACATGCTTCAGCACCTCAATGTCTTTCTTGTAGTGAGGGGCCCAAAAGTGAACAAGGTATTTGAGGTGCAGCCTCACCAGTGCTGAGTACAGGGGCACGATCACTTCCCTCGTCAATGCTGATGGTGACTGGGAGAAGTACCCTGTACTGGTTTGGGCTGGGATAGAGTTAAATTTCTTCATAGTTGCTTGTATGGTGCTATGTTTTGGATTTGTGCTGAAAACAGTGGTGATAACACAGGGATGTTTTAGTTATTGCTGAGCAGTGCTTACACAGAGTCAAGGCCTTTTCTGCTTCTCACACAGCCTGCCAGTGAGTAGGCTGGGAGTGCACAAGAAGTTGGGAGGGGACACAGCTGGGACAGCTCACCCCAACTGACCAAAGGGATATTCCATACCATATGACATCATGCTCAGCAATAAAAGCTGAGGGGAAGAAGGAGGATGGGGGGCATTTGGAGTTATGGCGTCTGTCTTCCAAAAAAATCTCTTACGTGTGATGGAGCCCTGCTTTCCTGGAGATGGCTGAACACCTGCCTGCCGATGGGAAGTAGTGAATGAATTCCTTGCTTTGCTTTGCTTGCTTTACCTATTAAACTGTCTTTATCTCAAACCATGAGTTTTCTCACTTTTACCTTTCCATTTCTCTCCCCTATCCTGCTGGTGGGGAAGTGAGCGAGCAACTGTGTGGTACTTAGCTGCCTACTGAGGTTAAACCATGACATGCTCAAAGACTGGAGGAAAGCACCCATCTTCACCCCCATCTTCAAGAAGGGCAAGAAGGAGGACCCAGGGAACTACAAGCCAGTCAGCCTTACCTCAGTCCCTGGGAGGGTAATGGAGCAGCTAATCCTGGAAATCATTTCCAGGCACATGAAGGGTGAGAAAATCATCAGGAGTAGTCAGCATGGATTCAGCAAGGGGAAGTCTTGCTTGACCAACTTGACAACCTTTTGTGATGCAATGACTGGCCTGGTAGATGAGGGGAGATAAGTGGATATTGTCTACCTGGACTTCAGGAAGGTCTTTGACACTGTCTCCTGTAAGATCCTCATGGAGAAACTGATGAAGTATGGGCTGGATAAGCAGGCAGTGAGGTGGACTGAAAACTTGCTGAATGGCTGGGCCCAGAGGGTGGTGGTCAGCGGCGCAAAGTCTAGTTGGAGACCATTAACTGGTGTATGTACCCCAGGGGTCAATACTGGGTCCAGTCTTGTTCAACATCTTCATTAATTATCTCAATGAGGGGGCAGAGTTTCCCCTCAGCAAGTTTGCAGATGACACAAAACTGGGAGGAGTGGCTGATATGCCAGAGGGTTGTGCTGCCATCCAGAGGGACCTCGACAGGCTGGAGAAATGGGCTGACAGAAACCTCATGCAGTTCAACAAGGGGAAATGCAAAGTCCTGCACCAGGGGAGGAACAACCCCATGCACCAGTATATGCTGGGGGCCACCCAGCTGGAAAGCAGCTTTGCAGAAAAGGTCCTGGTGGACACCAAGTTGAACATGAGCCAGCAATGTGCCCTTGCCGCAAAGAAGATTAACGGTATCCTGGGCTGCCTTAGGAGGAATGTTGCCAGCAGGTCGAGGGAAGTAACCCTTCCCCTCTACTCAGCTCTGGTGAAGCCACACCTGGAGTCCTGTGTCCAGTTCCTGGGCTTCCCAGTACAAGAGAGACATGGGCATACTGGAGAGAGTCCAACGAAGGGTCATGATGATGATGAAGGGTCTGGAGCATCTCTCCTATGAGGAAAGGCTGAGGGAGCTGGGGCTGTTTAGCCTGGAGAAGAGTAGGCTCGGGGGGAATCTCATCAATGTATATAAATACTTGAAGGGAGAATGCAAAGAAGATATATCCAGGCTCTTTTCAGTAGTGCCCAGCGACAGGAGAAGAGGCAATGGGCACTATCTGAAACACAGGAGGTTCTGTCTGAACATCAGGAAACCCTTTTTTACTGTGAGGGTGACTGAGCACTGTCAAAGGTTGCCCAGGGATGTTGTGGAGTCTCCCTCCTTGGAGATATTCCAAAGCCATCTGGACATGGTCCTGGGCAACCAGCTCTAGGTGGCCCTGCTTGAGCAGGGGTGTTGGACCAGATGACCTCCAGAGGACCCTTATAACCTGAACCATTCTCTGATTCTGTGTTTTTCAGTAAATCCAAATGGTTGGGTCAAGTAGAGGAAGAGGGCATGCTGCATTTACCTTCAACATTGAGGCTCTTAGCTTTGCTAAAGTTGCAGCTCTACTTGAAGTCATATGTAAGCCTCTGTCACTGTTTCCTCCAAGTACAGCAACTATCTTAGAGCACACTCTGTTCAAGTTTTCAATTTCATGCTTAGATAATAGGATAAAATAGATGAACAAACCCAAGCAGTTTAAGTTATTTTGAAGTTTTTCATGTAGATAATCATATGTTTCCATTATTGTTTTTCTTATTATCATTTCCTGTCCCTTTGATAACTGTTGTATCCCTTATTTAACTAATTGCTTGACAGATGTTCATTCATTGAAGCCTTCAACCAGATGTGGTTTTCTGGACAATACAGTAATGGAAACACTGGGTATCTGAATTTATTTGAAATGAACTTATACCAGTCTTTGAAGCTGTGAATGGAGCTGCAGCATTTAGAAATTTACTGTGGGTGCAAAACCAGAAAGATTTTTGGATGAGTATCTTTTACCTTAATAGTTGGAATTTGGAAATAATTTGTAAATAACTGGAAGATATTTTATGTAATTAGGAAACTGAGATTTGGGTTTCAAATGGAGTAAATACATTCTATACACTATAAATTGTAAGAAGGACATCAAACTATTAGCATGTGTCCAGAGGAGGGCGACCAAGATGGTGAAAGGTCTCGAGGGCAAGACTTATGAGGAGCGACTGAGGTCACTTGGCTTGTTCAGCTTGGAGAAGGCTGAGGGGTGACCTCATCGCAGTCTACAACTTCCTCAAGAGGGGGCAGTGGAGGGAGAGGTGCTGATCTCCTCTCCCTGGTGACCAGTGATAGGACACGAGGAAATGGAATGAAGCTGCATCAGGGGAAGTTCAGATTGGACATTAGGAAAAGGTTCTTCACTGAGAGGGTGGTCGGTCACTGGAACAGGCACCCCAGGGAAGTGGTCATGGCACCAAGCCTGTCAGAGTTCAAGGAGCATCTGGATGACGCTCTTAGTCATATGGTTTAGTTTTAGGTAGTCCTGCAAGGAGCAGGGAGTTGGACTCAATGATCTGTATGGGTCCCTTCCAACTCGAGATATTCTATGATTCTAGTTCATGAAAATTAATGGAGGGGGGAAAAAAAGCAAATGACTCTTACTAAGCTGAGTTTTGCTATGCAGTGAAACTTGGACAATTTGGAGACTGAAAATCAGTCAGTGCTTATGAATAAGCCAGTGTCTCTGAAAACAGGAGAAGATGAAGATTACGTGGTGTTGGCCTTAAAACAAGATCTTAGAGGAACCATGGAAAAATATGCCTTCTTTTATGGAAGTAGAAGAAGATCATGAAGGTTTGTTGATGTGCTTTTTATTTGTACTTATATCTTCAGTAGTTAATCATCTGTGAAGGATGATGAGGTGAAATGCATGTGTTGAAGATGTAATTAGTACTGACAATGAGGAATAAAAAATAGCAGCTTAAGACAATAGGGAATTTTTCTGGTTTTACACATATTGAAGTTGCAGGTCACCCCTGCAACTTTACAGTGCTTTAACTGTAAAACAACTGCTGTGCGAGGAAAAGAGGAATGAACATCTATTTTGTTCAATATAAAGAAAGAAACACTAAGAGCAACTATACACAGTCTTTTCAATTATAAGCTAATCAGTAAAAGTAAAATTGGCATCTGTACATGCTGAAAATACCCTAAAAATTGCTGTAGTGGAGCAAAGAAATATGTAGTAAATATTAGTGTTAAAATTACGCTTCCATTTTAATTGTGTGAAGACATACTTAAAATGAAGTTTCATTTAATAACTGGACATTCTAAAAGGTACTCTTCTAGAACAAGATTTTTACCTTAAGTCCATTAAGGAAAGACTGGTAAGTATTACTGATAACACACCTGAAATATGAAGATTGAGATGATGTTGAGTGATTTACTGGGGTTTGCATCAGAAGCACAGCTGGATTAGAAGCCAAGGCTTGATCTTATTCTGTTTAAAATGGAGCAGCACATTGCAGTGTGAGCATATACCCACTTTTTTACTTTGAATATAAATGTGCAGCCACATCTCTGTGGTGATTCAGTATTCCTTCAGAAACTCCCTGTCAACTGCTGCCTCCCCTGAATTGCTACTGAGACCATGAAATAGTTTCAGGAGCCCAGGCTTCTCACAGCAGTAAGATACTGCTGATCATCTGATATGTGCCACCCATTGTGGCAGAAAGGAGCTTCTTGATCCCAGTCCCTATTGAACACACTACCAACAAGACCTTGTGGTTCAGGAAGGCAGAATTTTTCCTCTGACCTGCAACTGGAGCTCAGCAGTCACCAGGATGCAGCATGCAGCTGTAGCACAGCACGTACTCATGGCCCATGGTGGACCCTCCCTGACAATATGTTCTTCTGACCCCCTAACAGAGGCAGGGTGTGAAAGACAAGATGCTAACTGCAATACAACTTGCTTAGAAGAATAAACACTATCTGAGACTATGAGCTTTTACCTCAGGGTCGATATGACCCGAAAACCCAACCTAAGCTAGCTCTTGCCAGCTGAGAACACCCCATACCAACGACAAAACAATAGAAGATTTACCCTTCAATGAAACCAGGCATATAACCATGGCCAGAATTGCAATCGACCAGAATCCATTATAAACCCCCCCACACCTGCACGGGACATCAGTTTAGAACAATGAAGATGAACACACCACTGACCACCTGCGTGGGACAAGTACACACCAATTACGCGAGCAATAGTAACTGATTATCCCACCCCTGAACATGAGTAATTTGATTGGTCTACACAACTGTATTGTAACATATATAAACCCTGCTTTCCTCTGTATTGGGATCCCCCATGCATTAGGCTGGGGCACTGCTATGCGCATAGTTAAAAAAAAAGAATTCCCTTGGTAATCCTATGCTAAGCGTCCTTGCCTCCTTCCTCGGCCAGCAAAGAACTGACTTTTACAAGGGCTGTGGTGCTGCCCAATGCAATTGTGACCTAGCTGCTGCTGAACTTGTTCTTTCTTAACAGCCTTGGCTACGAGACAAGGAAAACAGAAGATCTGATCTTTATTTCTAGATCCCTTCATGATTGTAGAAGAATTCTAAATTACTTTTTTATCACATCTCCTCTTTCATCATATAAGTAAACAAATTTCAGTCTCTTCTGATTCTCATCTCACCAGAGGTTTTTCTGTGCCCTTGATCTTTCTCAGGCTTCAAGTTTGCTGTTTCTATTTGAAGCACAAAGGACTGCTGTGCCTGAATGTCTGACAGGTTTATTTCCAATGAACCAGCCACTTCATGAGAAAATATTATCTCTCTTTTCCAACTTTGCCTCACATGATCATCCATACTATTCTCCTAAAAATCCTCTTTGTTTCTGCAACTTTCTTTCTGAGGTGGAGCTCACTCTCTCTGTTGCTGAGTGCACGCTGCTCTTTAATAGAACTACCAGCTTTGAAGATTGTTCTTCTACAAAAACTGGCAATTGCAGGGAAAGCAGGTAGACAGACACATGATAGACTCAAATAATGCTGCAAGTGTTCTCACTGTCTCCCCAAGTCTAAGTTGGTAAGGTGAGATAACTTTCTACACTGAAACTTTAGTTGTACAAAAATACCTCATCTGAGGTGTGGGTATAGTTACACCAGTGGTGGTCTGCAGCACTGATGCTAGCTTAAACAGCTTGCTTTCATCTCAGTTGCACTATGCAGTTGTCTCTAGGACTGCATTATGCAGCAGAAATGGCTTAACTTCAAAAATGCCACCTTTTTCCCCTTTCTTCCCCCAAGGTAGATAATTTTATTTTAACCGATCTTTTCAGCTATTTGATTTACAGCCCTTTCTTCCCCAGTATTTCATCAAAACATCTAGCAGGAATAAGAGAGGCAGAAAGGGGGCTGTGGGCAGGAAATTTTTAGATTGGCTTTGCTACAAGAGCAAATGTATTGTTTTTTGAATGAAAAGCTTGGATTTATTTCTGACCAATGTTATAGAAAAAAAGAGAGAGACTAAATCTTGCTCCACTGAACATCATTCAGAAATTGAAAGCTCCATCAGGAAAGACTAATATAACCCCTATACAGAATATAGAGACCTGTTGGTTGAAGTATCCCTCTGGGCTAAAGGAGAATGGCCCAGCAGGCAGTTAAACCTGGCTCTCCTGCCACTCTGGTTTCTGTGAATCACTGGGCTGTTGACTCTTCTGTTGAAGGTTTCTCATATTTTTCCTCATTTGTGCTCTGAAAGCATTTCAAATGGTCTTTAGTTTTGTCCTAATTTGGAATGTGAATTTTTTTCATCTTATTTTTTATTTTCAGGGCAAAAATGAAATTTTTAATGAGTTCTACATAAAAGTCTGTCTCTTTACTTACTGTTGGTGACGTATAGATGTCAAAGAAACTAACAAATAATCCAGGTGCTTGCTTGACACTTGGCATATTGTCGGCTTTTAATTCTGACAGAGAATCTTAAGTGCATTTTTCTGATTCATTCTTTGCATATGTCGCGGATGGAGTGAGAGTGCACTTCACTCACAAGAGAGAAGTAAAAATATAGTTTATTGATACAGAATAGGGAGTTAACAAAGTTCAATGCGACAGTGTTTTAACAAGATTCGATGGCGAGGTACACTTGATTATTTACTGCATAGAGGACAGGGTCAGACAAAACTGTCAGGGAGACCCTCCCGTTGAGTCATGAGGTTCGGAAAAAGATCCCCTTGCTTTCTAAACTCCTTCTCAGAGAGGAGTCTAGGTGCAGCTAGAGCCAGTCCTAGTCCCAGACTTGGTCAACGGTTTATGTCTAAAGGATTATATGTGTGCAATCAATCCTTTATATCACTTAGCTAAGATTTCAAAGTTTAGCATGCTATTAGTCACTTACCGAGGATCTGTTGCAGCAAGGAATCTCTCAACCTCGAGGAGTAACCTTGAGAGGTGTCCCTGCTCAAGGGGAGATCCTGGCATGCAGCCAGCTGCCGTGCAGGAGAGCTCAAAGGGCTCTTGGGCTGCTCACTATTTATGGGGGATAAGATGATTGACCCATAGTCATATTTACAGGCCAACCACAGGTTTTAGTTTCTTCAGTGGGTGCATTGCACAATAGCCCTAGGCTATTGTGTTGTTATCTGTCTCCTGAATGCACTTTGAGCTGATGCAGCCATCCTGACCAGATGCATCCATTACAATCACCACTGGTGGTTATCACCTGAGCAGGGTTGCAGGAGATAAAGGTTGGGGGCAGGGGAAGCACGCTGTCACAGCATATCAATTGTTACTAGTATATAAGGAGATTGGGAAAAATTCTTTAGGTGAGGTGTCCAGGTTGGATAAAATAGCATACAGTTTAGTGGAAAATTAGAAGCAGATTAGCCTGGAAAGAAAGTTTGTACTGCACTGTAACATACTGTGTTAACATATCAAAATGCTAGTAAAGGGATAAGGGAGATTATGTATTATTATGAATAATTGAAAAAAATTAAGAGGAACATACAAGCATGTATTTTTAATGTCTGATCTTTCTTTCCCTTCTCATATTCAACATTTTTTCAGTGAGTTTTTCACTCAGTATGTGCTGTTGAAATACAGTGATCTGATTTTGACTCTTTGGTTTCTTTTTTCATAAACTTCAAACATATATGCCTCAGACTTGACATCTCCCTTCTTGTCTTCTTATGATTAATTTCTTCTTTCTTTAAAAAAAAGCAACAAAAAACCCCAAGGTGTGCCAGCTTCTGTAAATGAGATGTAATAAGGCTCACTGTGTATGCGCCAATGAGTCTGTAAAGAAATGCTTGCACACCTTAAGCCTCAAACAGTATTCATCATCCAATATTGCTAGGATTTTGCATACTAGTTCCTATTTATTCAAACTGTTGCCACATGAGCTAATATTTCAACCATGTTTGCCATAAACAAAACATGTTACTTCAATTTATCTCTCTTTCCATATTGAGTACTGGTGAAGTTAGAGAGACTTCATCAACACTGCTGAATTCCTTGCCTTTTATCAAACAAGATTAAGCTATGAGGAAAGGACAGGGTCAAAGATGTTAATGTTCTAGTGCTGCTATTGCAACTAATGCCTGTTAGTTTTCTCTTTCCCATTCAGATATGTGCTTCTCAATGAACAGTTTCATTTTTAAAAATCTGTTTGCGTTCAGTTACAGCCTTGTGTAACAACAATATATAGTGACCCTGGCAGAGTAGTATCAGACTGGCTGGTATTTCATTGTTCTCTCTTAGTACTAGATATTTTTTCTGTTGATACATTGTACCAGAAGAAGTGCATATAGACCCCTGCAGATAAAGATCTGCTTCTGCTCTCAGTTGAATATATCTGGTTTTAACTTGTCACAACTGAAAAGAGGTTGTACCCTAATACATTTACAGTGTTACTTTTTTTTCAGTCTCTTAAAGCAGGAGCAATAGAGCATTTCTCCAGGTAAGAATTTGGAGCATTGTTGACAGTCAGCTACAGTTTCCTAAGAATGAAGATTTAATATGGAGATATGGTCCCACATAAACTACACACCTGTACTGGGTGAAAATGGCAAGGTTTTGGTAAGGGGGGGGGGGGGGCTTCAGGGGTGCCCCCTGTGAGAAGAGGTTAGGGGCTGCCCTGTGCCGAGCCAATCAGCAAAGCTGGTGGCACCTCTGTGAAAACATATTTAAGAAAGAGTAAAATGCCACACAGGCAGTGAGGAGTGAGGAAAAAAATGTGTGAGAAACAATTCTGCAGACACCAAGGTCAGAGAAGAAGGAGGGAGAGGAGGTTCTCCAGGCATTGGAGCAGATATTCCCCTGCAGCCTGTGGAAGTTTTGGATAAGACCATGGTGGAGCAGGTATTTCCCTGCAGCCTGTGGAGAGGACCATGCCGAGTGCAACTCCTCCACCTTGCCTGCCCTGCCTATCCCTCCTGAACAGCCTATAGACCTCCATCCCAGCACTCCAGTCGTGGGA
The DNA here is from genome assembly GCF_034638445.1 of Ciconia boyciana. NCBI lineage: Eukaryota > Metazoa > Chordata > Aves > Ciconiiformes > Ciconiidae > Ciconia > Ciconia boyciana. The sequence goes on from NC_132937.1 coordinate 12,843,195, forward strand.
CTCATTCCACCAAGTCTCACTAATACCAATGACATCATAGCTCTGGGAACTGACCAACACTTCCAGTTCGTCCTGTTTGTTTCTCATACTGCATGCATTTGTGTACAAGCATTTCAGATGTGCTCCTAAGCCCTCCGTGCTCCCTGGAGCAGCATAAATGCTCCCAGTAGCATTGCCACCCTCAGGCGATGCCATGCCACCCCTTGGCTTACCTTCAGCTCTCCTGTTGGGATCCCCTTCCCCCATCGATTCTAGTTTAAAGCCCTCTCAATCAGTCCTGCCAGCTTATGAGCAAAGAAGCATTTCCCCCCATCAGGACAGGTGGATCCCGTCAGGCCCCAGCATACCTTGTGTCTTATATATCTCACTCTATATATAATCCCTAGGTTCAAAACTGCTTGAACTGCATCCTTGGGCTTTTATTAAAAACAAATGAAATATCCATCCCCAATTCTCTATCATACTCAAACAGGAACAGAAACGTACTTACTAGTAATTAATTTCCTAGGGAACCTAATGACTAGATTGAAATTGTAGGCAGATATAGTAAGACAGAAGGACTAGAAACAACTAGTAGATTCCTGGTTTCATCAAACAAATGTAGTCATTCTCAAAGGAGGCCTGGGGAAGTTCATTCCCACATTATTTGAGTCAGCTGTACAGATGTGGAACAGGCCACATGGAACAAGAAGTCTGAAGGTCCAGCTAGGAAAAGTAAAATAGTAGATGACCTTCTGGGCAGAAGTTACCAGTTAAAGATGAAGGCTTACATTATCTCCAAGAAATGAAAAGGAAGGCTTTGGAGAACTGTAAGCCTTTTTAGCCTAAATCTAGCAGGGAACACACAGAATAGATCCTGCACTAAAGGAAATCTTGGGCGTTTAGCCAGAAAAGCCAGGTTATATTTGACTAAAGCAAAAATCTCTTCCTGTGCTTGGATTGTAGGGAGATATGGGACAAACCAAAACCAAATCTGGATCAATTCTGTGTTAGCAAATTTCTCAGGCAAAAAGACATATGGAAAAAGAGCCAGAACCTATGACTCCAGAATGAATTTTTCAAAGCCTCATATTGGTATGAATTAAGCAGTTCACAACTACCAGAAAACTTTCAGGCTCTCACCTGAATGAGGAAAAAAAAATATTGTGTCAGAGTAAAGTTGAAAGTGTGATTTGAGTGTATTATTTCTACATCCTTAAGTTGTAAGGATATATTTAAAAATGAAAAACCAGATCCTGAAGTTCAGTTCTGCAGTTCTGGCACAAGCCATTTCCAAATTATATGACCCTTACATTGCAAGGATTCACCTTCAGGGGCAGGTAAAAACAGCTTTCCTAGCAGTGCCAATTCAACTGCTTGGGCAAATAAGACCACCTAGAGAGTGAGATCCTTATTTACACCAGCTATGAGTAGCTTCAAGGCTCTTTTATGATTGCTGGGTATCAGTAGGGAGGCTCCAGTCATGGTCCCCACCTGATTGCAGAGACTGGACATTGCATGTGAGAGAGACTGTTTGGGGTAGGCAAGACAGCTTTAGGGAAACTAGAGTTGCATTAACATCTAATAGGATTTAGGACAAAACTTTTTTTTTTTTAAATTAAAAAAAACACCTTCCTGAAATAAAGCTGTTATGTGGTAAATTGAAAATTCTTTCTGTTTTTTTTTTTTGGTTGGTTGGTTAGGGTTTTTTTAAATAGTGTTTATTATCCAAAGAGATAGACTTCTGGCTTTGACACTGATTCCACTTATTGTGGCAACAAAAAGGAATAACACCACTGAAGTTAAGGAGGCAGCAGGTGGGGCAGGGGAGATAAAATGGATACTAATAATAAAATGCAGAGTGAATGAGACTCCTAATCTCCAATTCTTGGGGTTTTATGGGTTTTTGGTGTTTTTTGGTTGTTTTTTTTTTTCCTGTAAAGGTTTAACACTGAGCACCTTCTGTCACCTGTATCTATTAGGTCATTTCAAAGCAAAAAAGAAGGCATCGCAATGCCTAAATCTGTTTTTTTAGGTTTTTAACCTTATGTCACCTGCTGAAGATCACACAGGGCATTTATGATGATATTGAGAGTTTATTGAACTCCTAGGTCCCAGACTGGCACCTTAACTGTCCTTTCTCCATAGCACAAAGCATTATTTGCATTTAAAAACTTGCCTTTTCCCACACTGATGAATACTTAAAGAGAATAATGAAGCATAGTTTTGAGAGTGTTTTTTAATAGTGACAGTGATATGCTATAATAACTTCCATGTTTAATAAAATATTATTAATGATATAACAGTTATAAATTTCTTAAAAATAAAAAATTTTGAGATAAATTAATATTCTAGAGCTTTTAATTTTTCAGCTATACTTGCTTTTTCCTTTACTGTTAAAATTGACAACCTCAGTTAACTTTCAGTGGGGCTTTTTTTTCCTGTGCAAATTAATAAAGTCCTACCCTTAGACATAATTCAGATACTGCCAAGCCTCCCCAGCTCCTTCCACCAATAGCGAACTGTCAAAAAAAAATTTCATACACAGAAATACCTACATTCAATCATTTCATCGGCTATTTTCTTATATATAAAAGCAGAACTGACTTCATCTTCAAAACATCAGTGATTAAACAAACAACTCCAGAAAATATTAAGCAAAATAAAAAGCATTCTGAGAAGCTAACGTCAAGGTTTTGTTATCTCATGTGGAGCTGTTTTCCTGGATCATCTCTTACTCTACCCCAGTTTGTAACCCAAAACAGTAACATTTTGATAGAATAAAAAAATCTTAAATATACAGATCGTTCAATTCTGTATACTAAATGTAGCTGTTTAATACTCATTTTTGGCCACCAAATAGCTTTGTATGTGCTGTTAATGTTCATGCTTTTTTCTTTACTTGCATTTTAATTAAAGAAGTGATGGTGAACAGATATCAATTTTGCTTTGAGCAAACTGCAGCTAGAGCAGCATTACTACATGAACCATACTATAATTTAGAGTACCCTTGTGAACATGAATATCTCTAATTTTTATTTGATTGGATATAAATATACAACATGAAAATATAGAATCAGGCAAATGGAGATAGAAACAGCTATACAGCCTACGTCATGTTTAACCTTTGATATATAGATCTAGATCCCTAACTGCAGTCTTCTGTGCCAGCCTGATTTGTGCACAGCTGTCAACCAAGCTGAGAATCTTATTTGGAACTAATTTGGAATATAATTGCAAAATTTAAGTTCTACTTTACACTCAAAGTAATTACTCATTTCAACCATTTCCTACTACAAAGCACAAATTAATATATGAAAAAGCTTGCAATTATTTTCTTCACTATATTTTCTTCACTTCTTATTTGCAATTATTATTTTCACTATAAAAAAAATTAACTCTATCTCAGCTGAAACCAGGACACTATGTCTTAGCACATTTTTGTACCAGAAGTGCAAATGTAAAAACATAAGGTTATGAAAATTAGAATTTATGTGAAAGAAATGAACGCAAAATACTGTTTTCTCTCCACAGTCTCAAACTTGTTTACTTAAAACTCTGTTTTCTGATATTTGTAGCATATTGCAGATATTTATGTGACTGCTTAACATTAGACTGTTAATTCAAAAAGTTCTGGAGACTGGAATATAGGAATCCCTTTGTGGTGGGTTAACCTTGGCTAGCCACCAGGTGCCCACCAAGCCTCTCTATCAGTCCCCTCCTCAACAGGACAGGGGGAGAAAATATGACAAAAAGCTTGTGGATTGAGATAAGGATAGGGAGATCACTCAGCAATCACCGTCATGGGCAAATCAGACTCGACTTAGGGAAATTAATTTATTTAATTATAAATAAAATAACCCTTCTTCCCAGGTTCAACTTCACTCCCAACTCTTCTACCTCCCCCCCCCCCCCCGAGCAGCGCAGGGGGATGGGGAATGGGGATTGATTGCAGGCAGTTCATCACACGTTGTCTCTGCCGCTCCTTCTTCCTCACACTCTTCCCTTGTTCCAGTGTGGGGTCCCTCCCACGGGAGACAGTCCTTCACCAACTTCTCCAACGTGGGTACTTCCCACAGGCTGCAGTTCTTCACAAACTGCTCCAGCATGGGTCCTTTCCACAGGGTGCAGTCCTTCAGGAACAGACTGCTCCAGCGTGGGTCCCCCACAGGGTCACAGGTCCTGCCAGAAAACCTGCTCCAGAGTGGGCTCCTCTCTCCATGGGGTCACAGGTCCTGCCAGGAGCCTGCTCCAGCATGGGCTCTCCACAGGGCCACAGCCTTCTTCGGGCGTATCCACCTGCTTGGTCGTGGGGTCCTTCCCACGGGCTGCAGTTCTTCACAAACTGCTCCAGCATGGGTCCTTTCCACAGGGTGCAGTCCTTCAGGAACAGACTGCTCCAGCGTGGGTCCCCTGCGGGACCACAGGTTCTGCTCCTGCATGGGCTCCTCTCCACAGGGCCGCAGTTCCTGCCAAGAGCCTGCTCCAGCATGGGCTGTTATCCTGGTTTCAGCTGGGATGGATAGAGTTAATTTTCTTCCTAGTAGCTGGTATAGTGCTGTGTTTTGGATTTAGGGTGAGAATAATGTTGATAACACACTGATGTTTTAGTTGTTGCTAAGTAATGTTTACACTAGTCAAGGACTTTTCAGCTTCCCATGCTCTGCCAGGTGCACAAGAAGCTGGGAGGGGACACAGCCAGGACAGCTGACCCAAACTGGCTAAAGGGCTATTCCATACCATATGATGTCATGCTCATTATATAAACTGGGGGGGAGTTGGCCAGGGAGCAGCAATCGCTGCTCGGGGACGGGCTGGGCATTGGTCAGTGGGCAGTGAGCAATTGCATTGTGCATCACTTGTTTTGTACATTCTTTTATCATCACCATTATGATTATGATGATTATTTTTATTTTCTCTTCCTCTGCTGCCCTATTAAACTGTCTTTATCTCAACCCACGGGTTTTACTTTCTTTTTCCCTATTCCCTCCCCCATCCCACCGGGGGAGGGAGGGTGAACAAGCGGCTGTGTGGTGCTTAGTTGCTGACTGGGTTTAAACCACGACAGCTCTCCATGGGCACACAGCTTCCTTCAGGGCACATCCACCTGCTCCGACGTGGGGTCCTCCACAGGGTGCAGGGTGGATATCTGCTCCACGGTGCACCTCCATGGGTGCAGGGGGACAACCAGCATTACCATGGTCTTCGCCACGGGCTGCAGGGGAATCTCTGCTCTGGCGCCTGGAGCATCTCCTCCCCCTCCTTCTTCACTGACCTTGGTGTCTGCAGAGTTGTTTCTCTCACATATTCTCACTTCTCTCTCTCCCAGCTGCTGTTGCACAGAGGTTTTTTTACCCTTTCTTAAATATGTTATCACAGAGGCACTACCAATGTTGCTGATTGGCTTGGCCTTGGCCAGCAGCGAGTCCATCTTGGAGCCAGCCAGAACTGGCTCTGTCTGACATGGGGGCAGCTTCTGGTGTCTCCTCACAGAAGCCACCCCTGCAGTCCTCCGGCTACCAAAACCTTGCCATGTAAACCCTATACACCCTTTCATTCCATCCTCAGGTAAATTCATTGTAAAGAAATTCCACATAGAATAGCTACAAAAAAGCCCACATGAATGAATTAGAAGAAATGTCAGTCTTCTCAGCATTGAGATTGGAGTGTGCGTAAAGACTGTCTCTCAGTGGGCGTATCAGTTCAGTGTGAAAGAAAAAAACATCTAATTAAGTGGAAATCCCCTATCATCATGTGTGTTCTGGTGGTTTGGTCACTGTCTAAATTAATCAGATCTGGAGTGAGATTGCCATCAAGCGTTTTCCAAGAACTGCAGCAATTCATATAATTTACTATACTTTCATGCACTGTTATGCATATCATAACTAGAATTCCTATACAGAAAATATAGGAGGTCTTTTCTGGGAATAAAAAGGACTCTCTGTGCACTGCGCACATGAAGAGTGATCTGTTCTTTACATCAAAAGCTACTTAGGCTAATTTTATAGCTTTGGTTCTCTTCATTTTTTCATAAATGGATGTCAACAGATGTCTTGGCAAAGCTCCTGAATATATAATTTTACCAGGCATATCAGGTCATTCCCCTTTAAGCAAGACCATGGGTAAATAGAATTGTTCTGCTCTCAAAATCCTTAACTTGCACTAAATCTCTTTAAAACAGAATTAAAGAGCATTTGTTTTGACCAGGAAATAGAAAACTAAAATTCAAAAAATAGAGCCTTCAGGAATTAACATTTAAATTAAAAGCAGGAGGCAATCACTTTTGTAATATGCTGATGATAGTGAGTATGTGAGAACAAAAGAGGATGCTAAGAGATTATTAACAGCTGTTTTAGGTTGGCCCCAGCCAGCAGCCAAGCACCCACACAGCTGCTCACTCACTGCCCTTCCCCCCAGCTGGATAGGGGTGAGAATAGGAAGAGCAAAAGCAATAAAACTTGTGATAAAGATAAAGATAGTTTAATACGTGAAGGAAAGAGGGGGGAAAAAGCAACACAAAGGCAATCACTCACCACCTCCCACAAACAGGCCAATGCCCAGCCAGTCTCCAAGCAATGGCTACCTTGGAAGCCAAACACAACACCGCCACGCCACGCCTCGCCTCGCCTCGCCTCGCCACGCCACGCCACGCCACGCCCTTCTTCTTCCTCTACCCCAGCTTTTATTGACAAATATGATGTTATATGGCATGGAATATCCCTTTAATCAATTTGGGTCAGGTGTCCTCGCTGTGTCCCCTCCCAATCTCCTGCCCACCTGCAGCCTACTCCTTGAGGGGAGTAGAGTGGGAAAAAGAGAAAGCCTTGATGCTGTGTAAGCACCTTTCAGCAAAAGCCAAAACATTGGTGTGTTTGTTATCAATCAACACTGTTTTGTCACAAATGCAAAGCACAGCATCATACAGGCTGCTAAGAAGAAAGTTAACTCCATCCCAGACAGACCCAGTACGGGAGCTCTCTGGCTAAGTAAAAACCAAGCAATTGTTTATTACCTTTGATAGCATACCCTACTATTTGACAGATCAATTCATTTCAAGTATTTATTTCCTGTAGAAGTAAGCAGTTCAACAGTAATGCCATAAAACTGAGATGGAAATTAGCAGTAAATTTTTGATAAATATATAGAAATTATGTCCTGTCTTCTTTTTTTTCTCTGAATATTGATTTTTGTTTAAATTAAAACAATTATAATAGATTTGCTACACTAATCTCTATCTCTGTCCCCAAAATTGAGAGACTTGCAAACTTTCATTTTATTATCTTCAATCTCATAAAACTTTTTACTCTCAGGAAGCAATTTTGCAAATATCTATGTTCATTCACAATGATTTTTATCTTTCATTACATTTAAACAGCAAGGCAGAATGCACTCACCTAATGAAACCAATTCCGCTGTTTGCTATGTGCCCTGAATGATGCAGGAAGACAAGGTGCACAGGAGGTGGGGGAGTGGAAGAGGCATTAACAAAAAGGTTAAGGTGGAAATAAAGTTGCAGAGGATCAAATGAACGTTAAATCAAAAATTTACAATGCAACATTTTTAGAGAGCCTCAATAAGATCATAGGTGGAGAGGAAAACTTGTGGTTTATGCCCTTCAGGGGGAGAAAATCTTGTCTATTGAACCACAGCTATTTTTGCTAGGAGCAAAAGTCTTTGAAACCTAGCTGTTTTCTTGAATGCCAGCTCTTCCTAGGCTCAAGCCTTGCAACTACAAGACAGCCCTTTTAAATGGAAGCTGATAACGTTCTTTCCACAGGACTGATATAACCAGTTATGAATTGGTAGCACCAAAGAGGTTAGCAAGCCACAAAACTTTGAGAAGAACATATAATTTTTAGCATGCACTAGCATTAGGATGTTGTTGCACAGTGAAATCTCAACCTTTCTGCTCCTTTCTGCAATTACATATGTTTTCATTTATTTATTCTTCTGAAATCTCTTTCCTCTAGGCCTGAACTGACCCTAACCAAAGGAATTCAGAGACTGGTAAGACATGAGTCACAGCAGAAGTTGACTTGAAAATGAATATTCTTTGGCTTCCCCTTTTCTTTCCCGTTTCCCACAGTTTTCCCTGACTTAAAATGCATGTTCTTGTCTTGCTCATACCTAGCCTAACAGGCAAAATACTTCATTAAAAATGATTTTAAGGAATGGAAGGAAATGGACCGAAGCAAGATACATGGAAGAATAACACCACCAGCTGGATTTTCAAGAAAGGGATACAAAGAAAGAAGCCAGAAGCAACTTGAAAATGACACAGAGAACACAGAGAATGAATATTATTCATGTTTTGGGGAAACACACAAAAAAGGTCACCTATTCCTTAAAAACTTTGACAATATTCAGAAGCGGTACCATGGCATGTAATGAGTTAATATTTTAGAGTTGTGACAGTTACTTTTAGTATCTAAATTAATCCATAAGCATTATTAATTAATTATTACTAGAGTGAAAAGTTAAGGTTTAGTTCCCAATATGTTTTTACACTCTGGTAAAATAAAGAAAAAAATCTAACATCCCAGGACAACTAAGTTCCACACTGATTGCAGCAGTGAGTCCGCACTTGGCACCTAAGTTCACCAGAAACATCCCTGTAGTTTTAGTGAGTAGAGGTTGAAGGTATTTTTATTTTAGAATCTTCAGTGCTTTATGTGGGAATTAACTGCCATTTATCACTCAAAATATTTGCACTGGTCTTAAAATATTTGTCAGAATATCAGACTGTTATATTATGAAATACATATTTAAACTTGAAGTATAGGAGCAATATTACTAACTTTATCCAGGCCAGTATGTTTAATTGTTTAATTGTTCTTATTACAGAGAATTAATTCAAAGCTGCAGTCTGGTCTGTCAGTTCTGAGATACTTTTAAAATAGATTTAGTACAAACACCACCATTCAAACAACTTATATGCTCTTAATGAAAATGTTCCTTTTCTTTCATTCTGAATTTGAATTTCCTTTTATTTGTGAATAAAAGCAAGAAACAGTTACAAAGACCAATTTATATAGAGACTTGGTTACCATTCACAAGCAGAAGGTGGAAGTGACAATATTACTGACTGCTAGGTGTGCTGGTTTTGGCAGGGATAGAGTTAATTTTCTTCATAGTAGCTAGTATGGGGCTATGTTTTGGATTTGTGCTGAAAACAGTGTTGATAAGACAGGGATGTTTTCATTATTGCTGAGCAGTGCTTACACAGAGTCAAGGCCTTTTCTGCTTCTCACACCGCCCCACCAGCGAATAGGCTGGGGGTGCACAAAAAGTTGGGAGGGGACACAGCTGGGACAGCTGACCCCAACTGACCAAAGGGATATTCCACACCATATGATGTCATGCTCAACATATAAAGCTGGGGGAAGAAGAAGGAAGGGGGGGACGTTCGGAGTGATGGCGTTTGTCTTCCCAAGTAACTGTTATGCATGATGAAGCCCTGCTTTCCTGGAGATGGCTGAATACCTGCCTGGCTATGGGAAGTAGTGAATGAATTCCTTGTTTTGCTTTGCTTGTGTGCGCGGCTTTTGCTTTACCTATTAAACTGTCTTTATCTCCACCCACGACTTTTCTCACTTTTACTCTTCTGATTCTCTCCCCATCCCTCTGTGTGGGGAGTGAGCGAGCGGCTGTGTGGTGCTTAGTTTCCTACAGGGGTTAAACCACAACAGTCCTTTTTGGCACCCAACATGGGGCTCGAAGGGTTTGAGAATTTGATTGGAATGTGCTAGATGGAATTTATAGCTGTTATTGCTGTTTAGCTATTAACTGACAGGCTCCTGTGCTTGCCATGGGGCTTGCTTGCCTTACTGTATATTACAGTCTAGGGCTCGTTAGTGGCTGCTTTTTGCTTTTGCTGCTTGCTGTTCTGCTGTACTGCTTATCATCTTACTCTGCTGTGCCTGGGAACATTCTGATAACAGCAATGGCCATATGCCTGGGCTGGCAGATGGCCAGGGCATCGCTGCTGTTTCTGTGCTGCTGTACTGGACAGGCTGGAACTCCAGTGTGAACTTGATTCAAAGGGACTGTGACCTGTGCATGAGCCCACATGGGAGCAGGACGCCCCAAAGCATTTGTGGCCATGGATAAGTCCATGCCAGAGCAGGTACACCTTGAAGCGTCTGTGGCTGTGCATGAGGTCATGCTGGAATACCTTGAAGCGTCTGTGGCCGTGGATAAGTTCATGTCACAGCAGGTACACCCCTGAAGGGACTGCAGCCATGGGAAGGCCATCTTGGAGCAGATTTACTCCTGAAGGGACTGTGGCTGTGGGTAAGGCCATGCTGGAGCCGGTATGCTTCTGAAGGCATTGCAGCCCATGGATAAGGCCACGCCGGAGCAGGTGCACCTCGAAGCGACTGTGGCTGTGAATAAGTCCCTGTTGCCGCAGGTATACCCCTGAAGAGACTGTGGCTCATAGATAACGCCACACTGGAGCAGGTACTCCCCTAAGGAATTGTGGTACATGGATAAGTCCACGCTGGAGCAGGGGCAAGGGGAGGTGTTCATTGCAATGTTAAACCCGATGGTCTGGTCTAAAGGGACTGGGGTGGAGACTGTAATGGAAATACCTTTAAATTGTTGTAACCCAGGGTTTGAGTTGCATGTTATAGGAAGTGCCATAGCAGGAACCACCTGAACCAATGGAGGACAAGCCTTACAAGAAGCAGTGCAAGTGCAGCAGTGACCCAACCTGAGCTGGCTTTGGTGCCCAGTAACTCCAAGCAACACACCACCTCTCCTGTCCTAAGTGACCACCATAACAGATGGAGCCCAAAGTTATGGAGCCCACATTTCTTGTCTTAGTTTTCAAGTGCTACATTATGCAGCCCTGGTCTTGCATATATTATTTTTTCTTCTTTTATTATATATCTCTCAACTTCTGTTCCATGAATGATGTCTCCTTTCATTTCCTCACATTTGTTTACTGGTTCTCGTATGCAAGGAAGATGAGTAAACAGACTTTTCTGGCTTTTTTACAGTTAGGAAAGTATCACAAGTTAGACGTGGTAGTGGAGTATAGTCATAGAATCATAAAATAATTTACATTGGAAAGGACCTCGAGGTCATCTGGTACAAACCCCTACTCAGAGTAGGGACCAGGCTATCATCTAATAAAGAGTACTCAAAGTACTTTAAAAAAAAATTGAAATCTTGATGTTGTAGATGGAGAAACTGAGAGGCAGAGAAGCATTGTTACTCTTCTGAGAGTTCTTATATTAGGATAGGGAAGCCTTACCTAAGCAGCTGCTGTTTCTAGTTATTATGTATGGAGTTCATATGGATATATGTTTTTTGTGGTAATCCAAAAACAGGAGGTCCATGCAGTTCTGTACCTTTCCATATCAGCATTTAAGTTGTCTGGAGACAGGAGACTATGGCTGCTGCAAGTCATGAACTATTTCACATCTTCATAACTGAACTTGAAGGTATGGTTAGTTCTTAAAATTTCTATAATCTTAAGATACATTTACTAAAGTAGTTTGTGTTTTTGTGGAGGTTTTTTCCCTTCAGCATGCAAGAAATGAAAATAAATATAAAGCATCTGTAGCAAGAATTTAGCAACCTATCTACTGTGGAAAAATCTAGGAAAATAGACAAGAAAATCAGAGCAGGTTCTACAGATGGGCAGAATTTTAAAGTCTTTCAAGTTAAATATTTTGAGAAAGTGCTCATAAAATAAAAAAGAATACTTATATTCATATTATACTATATTATATTTAAAAGTAGGTACTATTACTTAAGGAACTTTGCTTAAACATTAACATCTTAAACCTAAAAACAATTAATATATCCCACCAATTTAAAAACATACAGTAGCTATTCTATGTGGAATTTCTTTACAATGAATTTACCTGAGGATGGAATGAAAGGGTGTATAGGGTTTACATGGCAAGGTTTTGGTAGCCGGGGGACTGCAGGGGTGGCTTCTGTGAGAAGGGATAGGGGGCAATGGTGACAAGTTCCTGCCCGGTGCAGCAGGCGTGTCTCCTCCGTGACTACCCCACCTTCCTAGGTGCCCTTGCATAATAGGTATGAGGCTCTGCAAGTGGAACCGAACAATAACGAGGACGATGGTTCATCTAGCTTGGAGGTGTCGCCAAGGTTAAGTCGGCCTACGCCCTGCATCAAAACCGCTTCCATAAAAAAAAAAAGATGGGTCATTGTCATAGGAGACTCCATTCTGAAGGGAACAGAAAGCTCAATATGCAGACTGGACCCACTTCTTAGGGAAGTCTGCTGTCTCCCTGGGGCCCGGGTTAAAGATGTGAAGAGAAAAATTCCTACCCTGGTAAGGCCCTCAGATTACTATCCATTATTGTTTTTTCAGGTAGGCAGTGATGAAGCTGCAACTAGAAGTCCGAGGGCAATCAAGAGAGACTGCAGGGCCTTGGGACAACTGGTTAAGGGATCAGGAGCACAAGTAGTGTTCTCCTCTATCCTTCCAGTTGCAGGGAATGATGAGGGAAGAAACAGGAAGAGCCAGAAGATCAATACCTGGCTCCAAGCCTGGTGTCACCAGCAGAATTTTGGGGTTTTTGATCATGGGTCAGTCTACATGACACCAGGCCTGCTGGTGGCAGATGGGGTACACCTGTCTCAAAGGGGGAAAAGGATCTTTGCACAGGAGTTAGCAGGGCTCATTGAAAGAGCTTTAAACTAGATTTGAAAGGGGAAAGGGATAAAACCAGGCCTGCTAGATATAAGCCTGAGGGCGGCACGCCAATGTTTGAGGGACGATGTGCTAGCGAAGTCCTTCCATCTGCTGTCTCAGTGGAGGTAGGGGATGGAGATCCATGCAGCAGCAAAGACAAAAGGGTTATGGATGTGTTAGAAACCACGGAAGCGCCTAAGAATGGTCACATAGGAATTAGGGCTTCTTCCCCCCAAAAAGGTGGCAGGATCAATAGCTCAACTGAAGTGCATCTACACCAATGCACGCAGCATGGGCAACAAACAGGAGGAGCTGGAAGCCATTGTGCAGCAGGAAAACTATGATATAGTTGCCATCACAGAAATATGGTGGGATGACTCGCACAACTGGAGTGCTGCAATGGATGGCTATAAACTCTTCAGAAGGGATAGGCAAGGAAGGAGAGGTGGTGGGGTGCCTCTGTATGTTAGGGAGTGTTTTGACTGTCTAGAGCTTGATGATGGTGATGAAAGGGTTGAGTGTTTATGGGTAAGAATCAGGGGAAAGGCCAACAAGGCAGATATCATGGTGGGAGTCTGTTACAGACCACCCAACCAGGATGAAGAGGCAGATGAAATATTCTATAAGCAGCTGGGAGAAGTCTCACAATGGCTGGCCCTTGTTCTCGCGGGGGACTTCAACTTACCAGATGTCTGCTGGAAATACAATACAGCAGAGAGGAAACAGTCTAGGAGGCTCCTGGAGTGTGTGGAAGACACAGCTGGTGAGCCAACTAGGGAAGGCGCCCCGCTGGGCCTGTTGTTTGTGAACAGAGAAGGACTTGTGGGTGATGTGACAGTTGGAGGCTGTCTTGGGCACAGCGATCACGAAATGATGGAGTTTTTGATTCTTGGAGAAGTAAGGAGGGTGGTCAGCAGAACTGCCACCTTGGACTTCCGGAGGGCAGACTTTGGCCTGTTTAGGAGCCTGGTTGACAGAGTCCCTTGGGAAGCAGTCCTGAAGGGCAAAGCAGTCCAGGAAGGCTGGACATCCTTCAAGAAGGAAATCTTAAGGGCGCAGGAGCAGGCCGTCCCAACGTGCCGAAAGATGAGCCGGTGGGGAAGAAGACCGTCCTGGCTGAAGAGAGGGCTTTGGCTGGAACTCAGGAAAACAAAGAGAGTTTATGACCTTTGGAAGAAGGGGCAGGCAACTCAGGAGGATTACAAAGATGTTGTGAGGTTATGCAGGGAGACAATTAGAAGGGCCAAAGCCCAACTAGAAGTTAATCTGGCTACTGCTGTAAAAGACAATAAAAAAATGTTTCTATAAATACACTAACAGCAAAAGGAGGGCTAAGGAGAATCTCCATCCTTTATTGGATGCGGGGGGGAAACATAGTGACAAAGGATGAGGAAAAATACTTAATGCCTTCTTTGCCTCAGTCCTTAATAGTAAGACCAGTTGTTCTCAAGGTACCCAGACGCCTGAGCTGGAAGACAGGGATGGGGAGCAGAATGAAGCCCCCATAATCCAAGGGGAAATGGTTAGTGACCTGCTACACCACTTAGACACACACAAGTCCATGGGGCCGGATGGGATCCACCCAGGGGTACTGAGGGAGCTGGCAGAACTGCTCACCAAGCCACTTTCAATCCTTTACCAGCAGTCCTGGCTAACTGGGGAGGTCCCAGTTGACTGGAGGTTAGCAAATGTGACACCCATCTACAAGAAGGGCCAGAAGGAGGATCTGGGGAACTACAGGCCTGTCGGTCTGACCTCGGTGCCGGGGAAGGTTATGGAGTAGATCATCTTGAGTGCCATCACACGGCACGTACAGGACAACCAGGTGATCAGGCCCAGGCAGCATGGGTTTATGAAAGGCAGGTCCTGCTTGACTAACCTGATCTCCTTCTATGACAAGGTGACCCACTTAGTGGATGAGGGAAAGGCTGTGGATGTTGTCTATCTGGACTTTAGTAAAGCCTTTGACGCTGTTTCCCACAGCATTCTCCTGGAGAAACTGGCTGCTCATGGCTTGGACAGGTAAAGAACTGGCTACATGGCCGGGCCCAAAGAGTTGTGGTGAATGGAGTTTACTCCAGTTGGCGGCCGGTCACAAGCGGTGTTCTCCAGGGCTCTGCGTTGGGGCCAGTTCTGTTTAATATCTTTATCAATGATCTGGATGAGGGGATTGAGTGCACCCTCAGTAAGTTTGCAGATGACACCAAGTTGTGCGGGAGTGTTGATCTGCTTGAGGGGAGGAAGGGTCTACAGAGGGACCTGGACACGCTGGATCAATGGGCTGAGGCCAATTGTATGAGATTCAACAAGGCTAAGTGCTGGGTCCTGCACTTGGGTCACAACAACCCCATGCAACGCTACAGGCTTGGGGAAGAGTGGCTGGAAAGCTGCCAGGCAGAAAAGGACCTGGGCGTGTTGGTTGACAGCCGCCTGAATATGAGCCAGCAGTGTGCCCAGGTGGCCAAGAAAGCCAATGGCATCCTGGCTCGTATCAGGAATAGTGTGGCCAGCAGGACTAGGGAAGTGATCATCCCCCCTGCACTCGGCACTGGTGAGGCTGCACCTCGAATACTGTGTTCACTTTTGGGCCCCTCACTACAAGAGAGACATTGAGGTGCTGGAGCATGTCCAGAGAAGGGCAACAAAGCTGGTGAAGGGTCTGAAGAACAAGCCTTCTGAGGAGCAGCTGAGGGAACTGGGGTTGTTTAGCCTGGAGAAGTGAAGGCTCAGGGGAGACCTTATTGCTCTCTACAACTACCTGAAAGGAGGTTGTAGCGAGGTGGGTGTTGGTCTCTTTTCCCAAGTAACAAGCGATAGGCCAAGAGGAAACGGCCTCAAGTTGCGCCAGGGGAGGTTTAGATTGGATATTAGGAAAAATTTCTTCACCAAAAGGTTTGTCAAGCATTGGAACAGGCTGCCCGGGGAAGTGATTGAGTCACCATCTATGGAGGTATTTAAAAGACGTTTGGATGTGGTACTTAGGGACATGGTTTAGTGGTGGACTTGGCAGAATTAGGTTTACGGTTGGACTCGATTATCTTAAAGGTCTTTTTCAACCTAAACAATTCTATGATTCTAAGACACCAGGAGCTTCCCCCGTGTGGGACAGAGCCACTTCCAGCTGGCTCCAAGATGGACCTGCCGCTGGCCAAAGCTGAGCCAATCAGCAATGTTGGTAGTGCCTCTTGTTGTGTGGAATTTTTTGACAAATGGTTTTTAGTTGTATAGATGAAGAGAAAATAGTGTAAAACTTGTGGTAAAACTGTGCAGTGAGGCAGGAAAATGAAATATATTAAGTATGGCTCCAAACTAATAAAATACTCAGAGAAGACAGTGATGTTGAAGATGACTATTGGGATAAAGACAGGATGGTTAATAGAATTAATAGTAGGGAATGAAAGTTACTGCTGCTGAGATAGAAGCAGAACCCAAAGGATTGGTGAATTCATACGTGGTAACAAAAGCGTCCCCAGTAGTATAGGTACCACTTTTATACAGGATAAAAAGTGACAGATGCCCTGCCCCCCAGCTTCTAACAGAAATACCACCCACTCCCAGAAGCCTCAGGGGCCATTTGCTCCAGAAGTCATTCCCCTCTTCCGGTCACATGCTCTGTTGTGATTGGCTGGCAGGAATGGCCATCTCTACTGTTTTTCCCAGAAGTCCTTCAGAACTGGAAGGCTCTTCCCCTATTTACACAGGGGCTGAGATTTTATGACAGGGCACCACCGTTTTATGGCAGGGAGCTGCTATTTTGCTACATGTCATACTGCTCTGTGATTGGCTGATGGCCATTTCTGGACAGCGTCATACCCATGTGTTCTCAGGTAACCCTGTGATTGGCTGGCAGGACTAGTCGCCCCTCACTGTGTACCCAGAAGCACATCAGAAAAGGAAGCCCCCTGTCCTTACATATAGGGAGGCTGCCACTTTTGATAGTGTCATTCCCCAGGTGTTTTCATACTGCATTGTAATTTTCTGACAGCCATATCTTGACACTGTCATACCCACGTGTTCTTAGGCAGCCCTGTGATTGGCTGCCTGTTTCCTTTGGACCAAGAAATGCTCAGATATAAAATATATATATATATACACACATGCAATATATACATATATAGAAATAGATATAAAGGCGTGTACAAATATGTATAAATATATATTTTATTTACTTATACATAGACTATACCCTATTTTATACACAATTTATATTCTTATTATATAGTATACTATGTACACTATAACACTACATACACTATTTATACACTATTTTTTAATATATATACACTGCTATATATGTATATATGTGTATATATTTTTATATACACATATTTATAAAGCTATAGAAATTAAATATATGTAGCCATAAAAACATAGGTATACAGTGGATAAAACATTATTTAATAAGAGCTAATGGAATGAAAATTAAAGTTTAAATGTGAATGGAAAGAAATTAAACAAAAGTAAAAGCCCGGGTCACGGTCCCTCACTTTACCAGACTGTAGAACAAGCCAATGGGCCCATGAACCAAAAACTGGATTTCAAGGTGTCACACAGAGAGGGACCTGCAACCCCCATTACCTATCCCCTTGCACCACTCAAGGGGAGGAGGTAGAAGAGATGGGAGTGAAGCTGAGCCTGGGAAGAAGGGAGCGGTGGGGGGAAGGTGTTTTTAGACTTGTTCTTGTTTCTCGTTATCGTACTCTGATTTGATTGGTAATAAAGTACATTAATTTCCCCAGGTCGAGTCTGTTTTGCCCATGACGGTAATTGGTAAGTGATCTCCCTGTCCTTATCTCGACCCACAAGCTTTTTGTTGCATTTTCTTCCCCCCCCCCCATCTTGTTGAGTAGGGGGAGTGATAGAGCAGCTTGGTGGATACCTGATGGCCAGCCAAGGTCAACCTACCACAATGACATGTAGCAAAATGGCAGCTCCCTGCCATAAAATGGTGGTGCCTTGTCATAAAATCGCAGCTCCTGTGTAAATAGGGGAAGAGCCTTTCAGTTCTGAGGTACTTCTGGGTAAACTGGTAGAGATGGCCATTCCTGCCAGCCAATCACAACAGAGCATGTGACCGGAAGAGGGGGGTGACTTCTGGAGCAAATGGCTCCTGAGGCTTCTGGGAGTGGGTGGTATTTCTGTTAGAAGCTGGGGGGCAGGGCACCTGCCACTTTTTATCTTGTATAAAAGTGGTACCTATACTACTGTCCCCATTCCTAGAGTTGAAAATGCCGGCACAAGACTGCAAATCTAGAAGAGTTGCTAAGAAATTCATCAATTCAGAGTGCTACTATGTTACTTAAAATAGTATATTAAAAGGGGGAAATAGTCCTGCTCATTGCAGGCCCGTTATTTTTGTTTTTCAGTAGACTGTGATGGTTTAGAAAAAAATTATATCAAAAAACAGAGATAAATGAAGAAGAGAATAAGATTTCCCATGTCTTTATGCATAGATCAAAGTTAGACTAATCTAATAGTTTTCTTTGATAAGATAAATGCAGTTAAAAACTTGATATGTCACATAATTAGTAAAATAAAAATATAGAAGGATTAGTCAAAGAATTTAAATGTGGTAAGAGACAGACTAATGAAAAAAAGACAGGAATGAGAGAGTGGTGAATGGAGAGTGGTATTTTACTGTTCCTAAAGGACCAGTCTGTGGGACAGAAAATAATCTGCCCTGGTAAGTGCACAGATGGCATAAAGTAGAGAAGCATTTACACTACAAATGGGTATTGGGATAGTATATATAAAGATGGCCAGACTTATAAGCAGAAATTTAAATTACATTTAGTGGAGGAAGAGGATGGAGTTTTGAGCAACAGAGAAGAGCCAGAGGCTGCAGAAAGTAAATCATATCCTGGGCTGCATCAAAAGAAGCATGGCCAGCAGGTCGAGGGAGGTGATTTTCCCCCTCTATTCTGCTCTCATGAGACCCCACCTGGAGTACTGCATCCAGTTCTGGTGTCCCCAGCACATGAAAGACATGTACCTGTTAGAGTGGGTCCAGAGGAGGGCCACGAAGATGATCAGAGGGCTGGAACACCTCTCCTATGAAGAAAGGCTGAGAGAGTTGGGGTTGTCCAGCCTGGAGAAGAGAAAGCTCCTGGTAAACCTTATTGCGTCCTTTCAATACTTAGAAGGGGCTTATAGGAAAGATGGAGAGACACTTTTTACCAAGGCCTGTAGTGACAGGACAAGGGGTAATGGTTTTAAACTGAAAGAGGATACATTTAGTTTGGACATAAGGAAGAATTTTTTTACGATGAGAGTGGTGAGACACTGGACAGGGGTTTGAGCAACCTGATCTAGTGAAAGAT
Source organism: Ciconia boyciana (assembly GCF_034638445.1). Lineage (NCBI taxonomy): Eukaryota > Metazoa > Chordata > Aves > Ciconiiformes > Ciconiidae > Ciconia > Ciconia boyciana. The sequence goes on from NC_132937.1 coordinate 12,862,170, forward strand.
GTCCCTGCCCATGGCAGGGGGGTTGGACTAGGTAATCTTTAAAGGTCCCTTGCAACTGAAACCATTCTATGATTCTATGATTATGTATGAATAGCTTTAAAGACTGAAGCATGAAATAAGACAATATTTGCCAGTACGAAGTGAAAAGTCTTTCTGTGAATTCATTATCTACAAGAAGGGTCGGAAGGAGGACCCGGGGAACTACGGGCCTGTCAGCCTGACCTCGGTACTGGGGAAGCTGATGGAGCAGATCATCTTGAGTGCCATCACATGGCATGTAGAGGATAACCAAGGGATCAAGCCCAGCCAGCATGGGTTTAGGAAAGGCAGGTCCTGCTTGACCAACCTCATCTCCTTCTACGACAAGGTGACCCACCTAATGGATGAGGGAAAGGCTGTGGATGTTGTCTATCTAGACTTCAGTAAAGCCTTTGACACGGTTTCCCACAGCATTCTCCTGGAGAAACTGGCTGCTCATGGCTGGGACGGGTGTACTCTTCACTGGGGAAAGAACTGGCTGGATGGCTGGGCCCAAAGAGTGGTGGTGAATGGAGTTTACTCCAGTTGGCGGCCGGTCACAAGCGGTGTTCCCCAGGACTCAGTTTTGGGGCCAGTTCTGTTTAATATCTTTATCAATGATCTGGATGAGGGGATTGAGTGCACCCTCAGTAAGTTTGCAGATGACACCAAGTTGTGCGGGAGTGTTGATCTGCTTGAGGGGAGGAAGGCTCTGCAGAGGGACCTGGACACGCTGGATCAATGGGCTGAGGTCAATTGTATGAGGTTTAACAAGGCCAAGTGCAAGGTCCTGCACTTGGGCCACAGCAACCCCATGCAACGCTACAGGCTTGGGGAAGAGTGGCTGGAAAGCTGCCTGGCAGAAAAGGACCTGGGCGTGTTGGTTGACAGCCGCCTGAATATGAGCCAGCGGTGTGCCCAGGTGGCCAAGAAAGCCAATGGCATCCTGGCTTGTATCAAAAATAGTGTGGCCAGCAGGACTAGGGAAGTGATCATCCCCCTGTACTCAGCACTGGTGAGGCCGCACCTCGAATACTGTGTTCACTTTTGGGCCCCTCACTACAAGAGAGACATTGAGGTGCTGGGGCATGTCCAGAGAAGGGCAACGAAGCTGGTGAAGGGTCTAGAGCAGAAGTCTTATGAGGAGCGGCTGAGGGACCTGGGGTTGTTTAGCCTGGAGAAAAGGAGGCTGAGGGGAGACCTTATTGCTCTCTCCAGCTACCTGAAAGGAGGTTGTAGAGAGGTGGGGGTCGGTCTCTTCTCCCAGGTAACAAGTGATAGGATGAGAGGATGAGAGGAAATGGCCTCAAGTTGCACCAGGGGAGGTTTAGACTGGATATTAGGAAATTTTACTTCACTGAAAGGGTTGTCAAGCATTGGAACAGGCTGTCCAGGGAAGTGGTTGAGTCGCCATCCCTGGAAGTATTTAAAAGATGTTTGGATGAGGTGCTTAAGGACATCGTATAGTGGTGGTCTTGGTAGTGTTAGGTTTACAGTTGGACTCGATGATCTTAAAGGTCTATTCCAACCTATACGATTCTGTGATTCTGTGATTATAGCACAAACCCCAAGGATGAGGAAAAGCTGTTTAACCTAAAAGAGGCTTTGAAGAGAACAAATAGACATAAATTGATCATCAATAAGTTTAAATTGGAAACTGAAAGACTACTCTTAACTAGAAGAGGAGTGAGGTTTTTGTCTTGTCCCACTCAGTGGGTTGCAAGATGGGTGAATCTTTTTGATTCCCCGACGGTTTGTGTACCGACAAAGGCTGATCTCTGCTCGGCAGAGCCGCATGGCTGGTAGAGTCATGACAATGACTCAGAGGAACAGGCTGGCCAGCAACTTTATTAACTGGCAAATTCAACAAATGGACCGGCTTAACGAACTGGCAAGCTCAACGAACGGAGGCAACTTGACAATGGAGCTATTTTCTGGGCAACCCGTCACAATTTATCCCAAACTTGCATATATTGGAAGAGTAGAGGAAGAGAGAAGCAAGAAAAGGAAAGGAGAAGAGAGGAGGATAGAGAAAGGAAAAGTATCACCCCCCCTTGGATCCTGCGATGATGATGACAGACGTGGCAATCCTCCAGTGGTGGGCGCACGCGTGGTTCCTTGGAGGGCGTGTCTTTTATAGACTAATCCCCGCCTCCAGGTACGCCCCTTGAGGACTTACATGGTTCTTGTTCTAGAAAGTTCTCAATCTTCTGCGCAGGCGCTGGGGGAGAGGGGTGGTCACGAGGGGTCTCTCAGGTGGTCGCAAGCCCCTTCCTCAGATCAACTCTGTGTGACCTCTGGACATATATGGTAAGGTCCGGCAGAACCCGGAACCGCGCATCCTCCAACGTGCTCTCCACATCCTGCTCTCGCTCTCCCCCACCCTGTGCTCGCAGACCTGCTGTTGCCATGCAAATAGCGCCTCGCGTCGCCACAATGTTTGAGACATTAACTCTTTCGGTCTCTCACAGTTTTAAAACAGCCTAATGCTTGGAGAGAGTAGTTCAAAAAATTTTTGAACTCTTGTGAGAGTGATGAAATTGAGAAATCTTTGACTAAGTATGTGCATCACAGGACTCTTTGCATCCTGTACATTTTTCAGACTGTTTTTTTGCCAGGGTAAAAAGAGCCTACACTGTTAGGGGCAGCTAGTCCTGCCAGCCAATCCTGCCTGAGAACACCAGAGAACACCTGCCTGAGAACACCTGCCTAACCACCCCAGAGATCAGAGAGAAAGGTCTATTTAATGGCCCACACAACTTCTATTTCCACTAAATTGCAGTGCATTGCATTACAAGCTGTGAATTCCAATGCAGTTAGCATTTGAACAGAACAGCATAGCTAAACTGTGGTCTTTTTTTCAACATTTCAAAATAATGTCTACCATTTGATTTTTGTGTTATAAACAAATTCTCAGTAGAGTATTTGTATTTTCTGCCCAGGATACAAGTTAATAATTAAATGAAAATTTTATATATATATATATACACACACACATTTTTACTTTATTTTTTTAATCACAAACACTTTCATGTGACTATTCATTCCAATGAATTCCTAGCTGAGGGATTATTTCAGCCCTAAAGTTGTTTCATTTCTTCAACAAGAGTCAGTATACATGAGAGGTATGTATCTACTATTTATGACTTGCATGCTTAGCAAAAAAATTGACTCTTCACACTGTTTTGGTTAGAAAACTGTTGACAGAATGAGATACCTTTGATTTTTATATGCAAAAACAATTAAAAAATATTTTTACATTCAGCCCAGAAGGTGCAAAAAACCATGTTTCCAGGACTTGCTTAGTCTGTGCTCTTGCCTTTTCATCCCTTTGGCTCTGTCTCTAGTCTGTCAATCTGTCCTTGACATATACACAAGCCTTCAGAGAACAAGAGGTGGTAAATCCTCTCAGCCCATGTGTTTTCTATTTTGCTTGTTGTTGTATTTGGTTTGTGTGGCAAAGTTTTGGTAGCGGGGGAGGCTACAGGGGTGGCTTCTGTGAGAACATGCTAGAACCTTCCCCTATGTCCGATAGAGCCAATGCCAGCCAGCTCTAAGACAGACTCACTGCTGGCCAAGGCCGAGCCAATCAGCAACAGTGGTAGTGCCTCTGTGATAACATATTTAAGAAGGGGAAAAAAATGGCAACGGCAGCTGGGAGAGAGAGAAGTGAGAATATGTGAGAGAAACAACTCTGCAGACACCAAGGTCAGTGAAGAAGGAGGGGGAGGAGGTGCTCCAGGCGCCAGAGCAGAGATTCCCCTGCAGCCTGTGGTGAAGACCATGGTGACACAGGTTGTCCCCCTGCAGCCCATGGAGGTGCATGGTGAAGCAGATATCCACCTGCAGCCTGTGTGGAACCCCACGCCAGAGCAGGTGGATGTGCCCTGAAGGAAGCTGCAGCCCATGGAGAGCCCACACTGGAGCAAGCTCCTGACAGGAACTATGGCCCCGTGGAGAGGAGCCCAGTCTGGAGCACGTTTTCTGGCGGGACCCGTGGCCCCATGGGGAACCCACAGTGGAGCAGTCTGTTCCTGAAGGACTGCACCCCGTGCAAGGACCCACACTGGAGCAGTTCGTGGAGGACTGTCTCCCGTGGGAGGGACCCCACACTGGAGCAGGGGAAGAGTGTGAGGAGGAAGGAGCGGCAGAGACAACGTGTGATGAACTGACCACAACCCCCATTCCCTGCGCTGCTCAGGGGGAGAAGGTAGAGAAATCGGGAGTGAAGTTGAGTCTGGGAAGAAGGGAGGGGTGGGGGGAAGGTGCTTTTAAGATTTGTTTTTATTTCTCATTATCCTACTCTGATTTGATTGGTAATAAATTAATTTTTCTCGAGTTGAGTCTTTTTTGCCTGTGACAGTAATTGCTGAATGATCTCTCCCTGTCCTTATCTCGACCCACGAGTCTTTTGTTATGTTTTCTCTCCCCTGTCCATCTGAGGAGGGGGAGTGATAGAGTGGCTTGGTGGGCACCTGGCATCCAACCAGGGTCAACCCACCACAGCTGTAATTACAAGCATTTGCTCAAGTTTCAGGGAAAGTAATGTTGGCACTGTGAGCTAGCTGGTGCTGCAGAGTTGTTTATACAAACATTTCTTGTGTTTATCCCTAATGGAAGGCAGCTATTGCACACATATTTCAATTATGTTTAACCCACTCCCAACAATAGCATCCATTTCAGCCGTGCCAGCATTTGGCAAATAGCAGTCTATATTAAGCTGTGTATTAACTTCTTCATAACTGAATGGTTATATTGCTATGGTTAGGTTCCAGTTCCCAGCAGAGCACTCATGAAGTCCACATAAAAAACTAAAAGTGTTTTTTCCTTTCTTTAGGCAATGAAAGCACCTCCTAATTGCTTTTAGGCTAGTTGTTGTCCAGTTGTTCATTCTTATTCTTCTATTTCATTATTAGATAACATTGTATATGTGAGAGAGACCTATTTGCTGTAGTATTTGTCTATTAATACAGAACCCACCTTTATAAAGATATTTTTAAAGTAAAGAGACTGGGTATGAGTTATCCAATAACATACATGTATTTCTGTTGTAAATAAAATGTCCAGGATTATGCCAAACCACTTCACCCCACTCCCTAAAAAGTTACATTCGCTAACTCTGTTTTGAAATAGCTTGCACAGTCTACAAACTTATTACTAGCAAGTCAATATGTTGTTGCACAAAATAGTAGTATTCTTTGTAAAGGAAAGGAAAAATTATCAGTTATTGCAGGTATTCAGTACGTAAATGGAACCTTTCTTTTTGTGAACACCTGAATTCTTTAATAAAGTCTGCTTATAGAACTATTTCCTCTGCAAAGAAATTCACAGAAGACAGACCTAAAACTTTTTGAGATGCATTTTAATTTTAAATGATATATTTAAATTATCTAGCAGTGTTCAGTACAGAGTCACTAATAGAATACCTTTATTCCTTAGACAATGGACTGGATACTTATCAGGCTGTGGTAGGTTGATCCCGGCCAGCAGCCAAGCACCCACACAGCCACTCACTCACTACCCTCCCCCCCCAGCTGGATGGGAGAGAGAATAGGAAGAACAAAGCAAGAAAACTTGTGGATCAAGATAAATTTTAATATGTGAAGGAAAGAGAGGAAAAAAGCAATGCAAAGGCAATCACTCACCACGTCTTACAAACAGACCAATGCCCAGCCAGTCTCTGAGCAATGGCCGCCTTGGAAGCCAAAACTCTCCCTTCTTTTTCCTCTACACCAGTTTTTACCGCTGAGCATGATGTTATATGGTATGGAATATTTCTTTGATCAATTCGGGTCAGCTGTCCCAGCTACGTCCCTTCCCAATCTCTTGCCCACCTACAGCCAACTTGCTGCAGGGACAGAGAGGGAAAAAGAGAAAGCCTTGACACCGTGCAAGCACCTTTCAGCAACAACCAAAACATTGGTGTGTTATCAACACCGTTTTGTTCACAAATCTAAAATACAGCACCATACGGGCTACTATGAAGAAAGTTAACTCCATCCCAGCCAGACCCAGTACACAGGCCAAGATACTATCCTTTGATGTTTGGCATGTCTGCGGAAAATAACTTAACTTAAATCTATCATCTTGTGAGTATGAAATCCTGCCCTACTCTTAGGCAACAGAAGAAATGCTTACTCCCTTTCATCCAGTGTTACACTCTTACACGATGGTGTATAATATTTCTACGTCTGACAATTTGAAAGAGAGTAAATGCTTGTTTGCTTGTTTATGTATGTTTCTTTCTTTAAGGGATTGGTAGGACAGGTGATAGGACTTTTAAAAGTTTCCCATGTGATATTCTGAGATTGTACAGAATGTAATGATGAGATATGTGCGATATGTTATAAAAGCTTTCAGTGAGACAGATAAGTCCCAGTATTGGTGCATTGCTTTTATTGGACAGCCTGAAAATGAACATTATCTCAAAGTTATAGCTTGAATAATCTCAAAGTTATAGCTTGAATAGATCTTACATTTTCCGCATTCAGAAGATGGAAAACTGTGGGCCTGTTTATTCTTTCACATTGGTGTAATGTTAGAAAAATCATAATTGTGTGGGTATGTATCTGAAGAGATTCAGGGCCCTCATGTCCAGTCAAACACAAGAGTACTTATAGAAGACAAATCAAGTAAGTCATCTGAGTGAATAAGATGACGTGCAAGAAAAGGTGGAAAATGCTATGTCCATATGAAAGCATAGACAGTAATACAAAGTTTATAAACAAAGTATTTGCACAACTAGAATTTGAAGGCAAAAAAAGAAATAAATGGTTAAAGTGCTTATAAAACACACACATATTATGATAGAAGTGAATTAATTTTCATACCTCTTCATAAAATTTATGGCCCTACTGAAATCAGAAGATGTATTTTTATTTTATGGAGGAAAATCTCCACTCTCAGTTCCAAAACTGGTCTCTAACATTGCATGGCAAATAGTGTGTAGAACGATATTAAACAATAAAAATTTAGGCTTTTTATAGTCTTTTAAGATATGGATGTGATGGATACCAGATTATCTTCAAGAAGTTTAAAGCTAGTTGACGGTGTTAAAGAGTCACTTCTTTAGGGAGAATTTTAAATGCATTTTTCCAAGTTCTCTCTCCTTTGTGTCTAAGAAATATAATTTGGTGTATGTTTTACTTCCAAATGGAATGTCTTTTTTCTCATTATAATTAAATTAATTTTGTTTTGTTTTGTTCCAATATGCATGCATGTATTTTTTTCCTATAGTTTTCATTTCTGTCCTCAGGTTACATAAGCCAACCAACCTGTGGTAGGTTGATCATGGCTGGCTGCCAGATGTCCACCCAGCCACTCTCTCACTCCCCCTCCTCAACAGAACAGGGGGAGAAAATAAGATGAAAAAGCTCATGGGTCAAGATAAAGACAGGGAGACCGCTTACCAATTACTGTCACGGGCAAAACAGACTCGACTAGAGGAAAATTAATTTAATTTATTGACAATTAAAATAGAGTCAGATAGTGAGAAACAAAGACAAAAATTAAAACACCTTCCCCCTCACACACCCCTTTTCCCCAGGCTCAACTTCACTCCTTCATTCCCAACTCCTCTACCTTTACCTTCCCCCACCCCAGGCAGCCCAGGGGGGATGGGGAACGAGGACTTGCAGTCAGTTCAGAAAAGTTCCTCTCTCCCGCTCCTTCCTCCTCACAATTTTCCCCTGCTCCAGCATGGGTCCTCCACAGGTCACAACTTCTGTCAGGAGAACCTGCTCCAGCGTGGGCTCTCCACAGGTCACAACTACTAAAATATGACTATCACAAAATGAACTTAGTGAGATGAATCACTATTTCAATATACTTTATTAGTTGATTTTAAATTTGTACATAAACTTTGTAATAAGACTGTAAGGAGATATATTCTCCTAATGATTGCTGGGTATTCTCTAGAAGTTTGATTTTACTGCTGTAAGCCAAGACAAAGAAAAAAAATACTGGTGCATTAATTTTTAGGACTGTTGTGGTTTAGCCCCAGCTGGCAACTAAGCACCACAAAACCGCTTGCTCACCCCCCCCAGTGGGATGGGGGAGAGAATCAGAAGAGTAAAAGTGAGAACACTTGTGGGTTGAGATAAGAACAGTTTAATAATTGAAATAAAATAATATAATAATAATATAATAATGATAATGAATTGTAACGAAAAGGAAAATAACAAAGAGAGAAATAAAACCCAAGAAAGACAAGTGATGCAAATGAAAAACAGTTGCTCACTACCAACCGACCGATGCCCAGCCTGTCCCCGAGCAGCAGCTGCGCCCCAGCCAACTCCCCTGAGTTTATATGCTGAGCATGACGTCATATGGTATGGAATAGCCCTTTGGCCAGTTTGGGTCAGCTGTCCTGGCTGTGCCCCCTCCCAGTTTCTTGTGCGCCTCCAGCCTTCTTGTTGGCAGGCCAGTATGAGAAGCTGAAAAGTCCTTGACTGCTTAGCAACAACTAAAACATAAGTATGTTATCAACATTATTCTCATACTAAATCCAAAACACAGCACCATACCAGCTACTAGAAAGAAAATTAACTCTATCCCAGCTGAAACCAGGACAAGGACCAACTTGAGATACTGTAAAGGAGCATGATTCTCTCAAATGTTATGTACCCATGGTAGGGCGCAAGAAGACTTTGTTACGGTAACCCAAGATAGTTTTCCTTCCCCATCCGAGTATGTAGAGTCCCAAGCACATCTCATCTTGTTGTTATGGTAACCTGGGATAGTTCCCTTCTTCCCACCTGAATAATGTAGAGTCCCAAGCATGTTTTATTTCATTGTCACGGTAACCCCAGATAGTTCGCTTCCCCCCGATCTGCACCCACCTTTGCAGGGGCACCAGCATGACAGCCAGCTGCGGATCTCAGAATTCGGATAACAGCACCTGCATTACATCAGCAAGTTTGCTAATGAGCAAAACAGGATATTGCATATGTATGATCTGATAATCACTGCAAGTTTTATTATCCACCCCTGCGGTGCTTTCCTTTGAGCTTCACTCCCAAGCAGGGTTCCACTGCATCGGGTCCCCATTTGACTAGCGTCGGTGTCCCGGGGCTCCCACCATGGTAATGCTACGCTTTCATTAAAGCCAAAGCTTTCACTCGCTGAGTGTTGTGCCTTGTCCCTGAGGGATCCGCACCTGCTTTTCACTTATAACACTCCACCATCACCCAAAATTATCAATTATGCTAGGCCTCCTAGAATTGAGCATCCTACCAGTCACTTTTGAAAATTTTTCAAATTATGAACTGACACCTCAAATTCCAAATATTCATCCTAAATAGAAGAGGTCCAAGGACTGATAACGTGGCCCAAAGGCCAAGTGACACAGACTGGTTCTCATTCACATTTGTTAGACCCCTCTCCCTCATCCAAAACTACATAGCACTGTATCTGTTCTGGGCTCTGTTCCTTGTAGTGTTAAAATATATTCATTGTTTTTTGTGGTTTTTTTTAATTCAAAACCTCTGAAATAACATGAGAGCTGCATTGACAGCTACCAGTGTTTTTTTATAGCATGAAACTGAGAGCATGTGTGGTGTGCCCTAACAAGTGACATGAGGGCATTTTTGAGAGCCCCAGGACCTGCTGGAGTAATGTTAGACTGGAGGATGGAAGGAGACAAATCTGATGTAGTTTGTAGATCAGTAATGAATTTTTGGTCTTATTCTGCCTGTACCTGGGCATTGTCTTAAAATAACTAGTTGGAGCAATACAAAACAGAATTAAGCATCTTGGATGGTCAGACGTTCCATGCTTGTGCATAGATCCCTAGATCATTTGCCAGTGTGGATATCCCCCACTGAGTCAGTATTGAATGAGGATGGGAATTCTTCCTAGATCCTTTTCCTGTTAACTTATCCAAGTAGACATATGGTGCTTTGACAAAAAAATGGAACATTCTGGTTTGAGAAATGTCTTTTCAAACTATACTTGCATGCAAATACTTGCATCCATAGAGACTCTGATATCTGATTGTCTAAGCATTATCCTGCCAGCAGGAATCCCCTACATTCTGATTCCTGACCTGGCTCTAACTTCTACAGAAGCCTTACAAGAAATATTTTAACTCTCAGAATTTTCTTTTTTTTTTTTCTTTTTTTCTTTTTCTCTTCTGAATATTATTATGGTGTTAAGGATGTCAGGAAGGCATTGGGGTGAGAAACTTTTGTGAGCTTTGTCATACATTGTATAACCATGGCCATAGCTGTAAATATTATTGCTGGCTCTGCTTGTCTCGTGACTTTGCATTTAGCTTGGGGACAAGAATAGAGGAGCCAACAAGGAGAGGTGCTCTGCTGGACTTCATACTCACCAAAAAGGAAGGGCTCATTGGAGATGTGAAAGTCAAAGGCAGCCTTGGCTGCAGTGACCATGACATGGTGGAGTTCAGGATCCTGAGAGATGAATATATAAAGATCACCTCCTCCAAACTCAAGAACAGTCCATCTCAATCCCAGGAAGTCAAGCAAAGATGGCAGAAGTCTTACATGGATGAATGAGGAACACCTGGCAAAACTCAAACAGGAAGCATACAGAAGGTGGAAGCAGGGAGACGTAACCTGGGAGGAATGTAGAGACATTGTCCAAGCATGCAGAGAAGCAGTTAGGAAAGCCAAAGCCTACCTGGAATTGAATCTGGCAAAGGATGTCAAAGGCAACAAGAAGGGATTCTACAAGTACATAAGCAGCAAAAGGAAGACTAGGGAAAATGTGGGCCCACTGTTGAATGTGGCAGGGGACCTGGTGACACAGGACATGGAAGAGGCTGAGGGACTGAATGCCTTTTTTGCCTCAGTTTTTACTAGCAAGACTGGCCTTCAGGAATCCCAGGCCCAGAGACCAGGGGGAAAAGCTGGAGCCAGGAATATATATCCTTGGTGGAAGAGGATCAGGTCAGGGAATACTTAAGCAAACCGGACATACATAAGTCCATGGGCCCTGATGGGATGCACCCATGACTGCTGAGGGAGCTGGCAGATGTCATTGTGAGGCCACTCTTGATTATCTTTGATTGATAATGGCGACTGGGAGAGGTACCTGAGGACTGGAGGAAAGCCAATGTTACTCCTATCTTCAAGAAGAGCAAGAAGGAGGACCCAGGAACTACAGGTCAGTCAGCCTCACCTTGATCCCTGGGAAGGTGATGGAGCAACAAATCCTGAGAAACATTTCCAGGCACATGAAGGACAAGAAAATAATCAGGAGTAGTCAGCATGGCTTCACCAAGGGGAAGTTGTGCTTGACCAACCTGATAACCTTCTACAATTAAATGGCTGCCTTGGTAGACAAGGGGAGAGCAGTGGATATTGTCTAGAATGATAGAATCATAGAACAGCTCAAGTTGGAAGGGACACATAAGGATCATTGAGTCCAACTCCCTGCTCCTTGCAGGACTACCTAAAACTAAACCATATGATTAAGAGTGTCATTCAGATGCTCCTTGAACTCTGACAGGCTTGGTGCTGTGACCACTTCCCTGGGGTGCCTGTTCCAGTGACCGACCACCCTCTCAGTGAAGAACCTTTTCTTAATGTCCAATGTGGACTTCCCCTGATGCAGCTTCATTCCATTTCCTCGTGTCCTATCACTGGTCACCAGAGAGAGGAGATCAGCAACCTCTCCCCTTCTCCAGAGGTTTCACTTAGTGGGGGTAGACACTGCCTGCTTCTCTACTGCAGTTGGGGTGTGAGGCTCTTCAAGCTGCTGCATGTCTCAGAGAAGGTCCTGTCCATCTCCCTTTCACCTTCTCTGATGCTGCGCAACCTGCTCACTTCCTTCCATAACCCCTGTTTGGTGACACAGCTCCTCCAAGGCAGCACACCTCCTGCAGGACAGAGGGCCATCTCTCCTGGCATCAGAGAGAGTCCCCAGATACTCCCTGCATCCACCATCTGAAGCTCTGTCTGCATTGAAACCTCTATCCTAGCAGGGACAGCTGTTCAAACACCTGCTAAAGAAACTGCTCTGTGCTGTATCAACCACCCTACCCGAGACTGTTACAGTAGCATAATTCCAACTAAAGCCCCCTGCTGTACAAACTGTGTTTTAGGCCCAGCTCTTGTATAGGCCTCTCCTGAGCACTGGCTACAAGGGTGCTTGACCATCTCTAATCAGGGGCAGCTGTAACAAAGGTTCCAGGCACCCTAGCTCAAGGGCAGCTGATCATGTTTGTTAAAAGCTGCTAGAGCTTCCTCAGGCCCACACTTTTATGGCTTCCCTTAACTCATCCTTGTCTGACAGCAGCAGGCACCCTCAAGTTTCTCAGAGGGTTTCCAAACATTCCCCAATGATCTTGGACCTTGTCCCCAGAAGATCCAGAAGCTCCCAAAGCAGAACCCAGAGACTGCTGTGTAAACTGCTGCATCTGTTGGCTGTCTCTGCTGTGAGAGATGCTTTTTTTTTTTTGCAAGGAATGAAAGTAAAAGATGGAGCCTGAGAGAGGCCCAGCTGGAGCAACATGCTACCACTCACACCTCAAGACTATATAAAGACCTATTTAAGAGTCCTGGCCCAGAAATCCCATGTGCTGTTTATCTTTAATTGCAAGGTTCTCATATTGCACCCTGCACAGTAAGAACAAGCCTGATCCAGATTTACTGCTGCACCTGTAACATCACAACTATTCTCAAGGTAACCACCATTAGTGTGGGGTTGAGATAAGATTTCAAACAGGAAATAAGAAACAGCACATTACCTACAGCTTTCATGCAGTTGTCTTGAATAAAAAGTTTCCATGCCAGAATTATGAGTGAGAACAACAAAAGGCATAATTAAGATAAAGATCTTTTAAGATTCTCCCAAATGCAAGCAATGGCCTTTTTACTAAATGTCAATGAGAAACAAGTTCATGCAGGTAATTTCTTGTTTATTATTTTCAACAGGAAAAAAATTTGGTTGGATAAATAAAAAATAAATCACAACATACATTTCAACATCACTCAGTGACACAGAAAACTATCTAAAAATAAGCAGAAAGACCTAAATAAATTATTTTAAGGAAAAAAAAGGAAAATCTAAAGCTTAGCATTTAATTAACTGAAAATACAAACAAGTAGCATCAAATTCATTTGAAAATAGGACGAAAAACAAGATGCAAGCCTGGCAGAATGGAGAAAGATAGAAGATACAGGAAAGTCAGAGAGAAAGAGAGAGAAAAGAGAGATATAATAGGAGAGAAAACTAGAGAGAAAAAAGAGACAGAAAAGTGAAAGCGAAAAAGAGAGAAAGAAGAAGGAGAAATACAATAAAGAGTAAGAAAAAAGATGAGAGGGAAAAGAGAGGGAAAAGACAGAAAATAAGACAGGAAAAACAGAATGAGGAAAGAGAGGAAACAGAATGAGGAGAAAGAAAAAAGAAAGAAAGAAAGAAAAAAGAAAGAAAAAGAAAGAAAGAAAGAAGAGAGAAAGAAAGAAGAGAGAAAGAAAGAAGAGAGAAAGAAAGAAGAGAGAAAGAAAGAAGAGAGAAAGAAAGAAGAGAGAAAGAAAGAAGAGAGAAAGAAAGAAAGAAGAGAGAAAGATGGAGAAACAAGAGAGACAAAAAGAGAAGGGAGTGGAATGGAAGAAAAAGAGAAAGATAAAAAGAGAGACAAAAGAAAAACAGAAGACCAGAGGGAAAGAGAGAAAAGGGGAGCAGAGAGAGAAAAGGGGAGCAAAAGCTAGAAAACAGAGAAAGAGAGAAAAAGAGGGGGAGAAAAAAAATAGTGGAAAAAATGACAGAAACAAGAGAGACAAATAGAGAGAGAAAATGAGAGGGGAAAAAGAGGGAAAGAGAAAAAATAAAAGGGAAAGAAAAAAGACAAAAACAGAGCAAGAGAAAGGACCACGTCAGCCAAATAGCCACACTGCAGCCCATGGAGGACCCCACACTGGAGCAGGTGGATATACCCATGCTGGAGGAGGCTGCAGGAACTGCAGCCTATCAAGAGGAGCCCACACAGAAGCAGGTTTCCCCCTCCTCAACAGGCCAGGGGGAGAAAATAAATGAAACACTCGTGGGTTGAGATAAAGACAGGGAGATTACTTACCAACTATGGTCAAGGGAAAACCAGACTCGACTTGGGGAAAATTCATTTAATTGATCGCCAATTAAAAATAGAGTAGGATAGTGAGAAACAAAGACAAAAACTAAAAAACCTTTCCCCCAGCCCCTCCTTCTTCCCAGGATCAACTTAACTCCTTCATTCTGGACTCCTCTACCTCCTCCCCTCCCCTGCTGTGACAAATGCACCCACTCTGACTGAGTGAACAGGCATCATCGACAAGTAGGTCTGACTGAAATCAGCCCTGCTGTGCAAACCTTGAGAATTGTGATAGGCCATATCTTCTCAGGAACTGAGGAGTCTAGGCCATGTCTTATCAGGAGCTAACAGTACCAGCCTGAGCTAGAACTAGACAAAACTAAAACTGCTACAGCTGCACTCCTGCATATACACCAAAAGGGGGTTTGACTACAAGTCAATCACTTTATGCTATAAATATCTGTAGCCCCCCAAGCCCGCTGATATCTCCTGTATGGCAGCAGGCTGCACGGCAGTGATCTCCCCCTTGAGAAGGGACGCCTCTCAAGGCTACTCCTTGAAGTTGAGACACCCATTACCCAGCATCTGATATCTATAATGAGGTAAGTGACATTTTACATTAGGCCTAAAAGTATATTGTATGCTAGTGACATTTATATATGCAGCTATAGCTTAATTATTACAAGTGCAGTAAGCAGTAGAGTGTTTGACCACCATCTAATCATCATCTAAATTATCATTTAATTCATTTAAATCATTGTCAAATCATTGTCAAACCATTGTCAAATCACTGTTTAATTGCCATTCAATTATTGCTTAATCACCATTTGATTACCATTTAATTATTATTCAATCATCACAATTATAATTTTATCATTAATAAACCCCTTTTAGTTAACCCCACAACGATGACTTCTCTTAATAACTCACCTGTGGCACCTGCCTGTAGCAGCACAGGTGGGGACAGGGAATGGGGGATTGCAGTCAGTTCATAACAGTTCCTCTCTGCCGCTCCTGCTCTTTCGTCCTCACACTTTTCCCCTGCTCCAGTATAGAATCATAGAATCATACAATGGTTTGGATTGGAAGGGACCTTAAAGATCATCTAGTTCCAATCCCCTTGCCATGGGCAGGGATACCTTCCACTAGATCAGGTAGCTCAAAGCCCCACCCAACCTGGCCTTGAACACTTCCAAGGAAGGGGCATCCACAACTTCTCTGGGCAACCTGTTCCAGTGTCTCACCACCCTCACAGTAAAGAATTTCTTACCTAATGTCTAATCTAAATCTATCCTCATTCAGTTTAAAACCATTACCCCTAATCCTATCACTACACTCCCTGATAAAAAGTCCCTCCCCATCTTTCCTGTAGGCCCCCTTTAAGTACTGGAAGGCTGCAATAAGGTCTCCCTGGAGCCTTCTCTTCTCTAAGCTAAACAACCCCAACTCTCTCAGCCTTTCCTCACAGGGGAGGTGCTCCAGCACCCTGATCATCTTCGTGGCCTTCCTCTGGACCCACGTGAGCAGGTATGGGTCCATCCCATGGGCTGCAGTTCTTCAGGATAAGATTTCTCCAATGTGGGTCCTCCATGGGCTGCAGATCCTGTTAGGGAAACCTGCTCCTGCATGGGCTCCTCTCATGGGCCACATTTCCTGCCAGGAGCCTGCTCCAGCATGGGCTCTCTACAGGCTGCAGCTTCCTTCAGGGCACATCCACCTGCTGTGGCGTGGGATCCTCCATGGGCTGCAGTGTAGATATCTGCTCCACCATGGTCCTCTCCACAAGCTGCAATGAATCTCTGCTCTGGCTCCTCAAGCACCTCCTCCCCCTCCTTCTTAACTTACCTTGGTTTCCGCAGGATTGTTTCTCACACTTCCCCCCCCCCCCTCCTCACACAATCCTGCACAGTGTTTTTCCCTTTCTTAAATGTTTTCACAGATGCTCCACCAGCTTTGCTGATTGGCTCAGCTTTGGCCAGTGGTGGGGCCATTAGGGGCTGGCTGGAATCAGCTTCTTCTGGCACAGAGAGAGAGATGGGAAAGAGAAAAAAATAATTAAACAGTGAGAAAGAGAGGAAAAAGAAAGCAAAAGAGAAAAATGGGAAAGGGAAATAAAGAGTAAAAGGAGAGAGAAAGAAAGAGAGGAAAAAGAGAACACTAGAATCATAGAACAGCTCAAGTTGGAAGGGACACATAAGGATCATTGAGTCCAACTCCCTGCTCCTTGCAGGACTACCTAAAACTGAACCATATGATTAAGAGCGTCATCCAGATGCTCCTTGAACTCTGACAGGCTTGGTGCTGTGACCACTTCCCTGGGGTGCCTGTTCCAGTGACCGACCACCCTCTCAGTGAAGAACCTTTTCCTAATGTCCAATCTGAACTTCCCCTGATGCAGCTTCATTCCATTTCCTCGTGTCCTATCGCTGGTCACCAGAGAGAGGAGATCAGCACCTCTCCCTCCACTGCCCCCCTTGAGGAAGTTGTAGACTGCGATGAGGTCACCCCTCAGCCTTCTCCAAGCTGAACAAGCCAAGTGACCTCAGTCGCTCCTCATAAGTCTTGCCCTCGAGACCTTTCACCATCTTGGTCGCCCTCCTCTGGACACATGCTAATAGTTTGATGTCCTTCTTATATTGAGGTGCCCAAAACTGCACACAGTACTCGAGGTGGCGCCGCACCAGTGCAGTGTAGAGTGGGACAATCACCTCCCTCGACCGGCTAGCTATGCTGTGCTTGATGCACCCCAGGACACGGTTGGCCCTTTTGGCTGCCAGGGCACACTGTTGACTCATATTCGACTTGCCATCAACCCAAACTCCCAGATCTCTTTCCGCAGGGTTGCTCTCCAGCCTCTTGTCCCCCAATTTGTAAGTATAACCAGGATTACCCTGTCCCAGGTGGAGAATCCTGCACTTGCTCTTGTTAAATTTCATACGGTTGGTGATTGCCCAGCTCCCTAGTCTATCCAGATCTCTCTGTAAGGCCTCTCTACCCTCGAGGGAGTCCACAGCTCCTCCTAATTTAGTATCATTGGCAAACTTACTTAATGTACATTTGACTCCTGCATCCAGATCATTTATAAAAACATTAAAGAGCACTGGCCCTAAAACTGATCCCTGGGGAACCCCACTAGTGACTGGCCACCCGCCTGATGTAACTCCATTTACTATAACTCTTTGAGCCTGACCCATCAACCAATTGCTCACCCAACATATTATGGACTTGTCTAGCTGTGTGCTGGACATTTTGTCTGTCTGGAAGGATACTGTGAGAGACAGTATCAAAAGCTTTGCTAAAATAAAAAAAACCCCACATCTACTGGCTTCCCTTGGTCAACTAGATGGGTGACCTTGTCATAAAAGGAAATTAAGTTGGTTAAGCAGGACTTTCCCCTCGTGAACCCATGCTGGCTATGACCAATGCCTGCATTGTCTCTCAAGTATTTTTCAGTAACTCCCAGAATAACCTTCTCTATAATTTTACCAGGCACTGAAATGAGACTGACAGGCCTGTAATTACCAGGGTCTTCCTTCTTTCCCTTCTTGAAAATTGGGAAAACATTTGCCAGCTTCCAGTTGACTGGGACCTCTCCAGACTCCCAAGACCATTGAAAAATAATGGAGAGAGTTCCCGCGATGACATCGGCCAGCTCTTTCAGTACCTTGGGATAAATCCCATCAGGCCCCATAGACTTATGCGCATCCTGCTGGAGCAGCAAGTCTCAAACAAGTTCAGAGTTGGCTGGGAGTTTATCACTCCCCCAGTCACGGTCTTCCAACACAGGGCTCTGGGAGTCCCAGGGCCCATCATCAGTGTTAAAGACAGAGGCGAAGAAGGCATTAAACATCTCCGCTTTGTCTGCATCCATATTTGTGAGGTGACTGACCTCATCAAGCAACAGACCAATGTTATCTCTGATCCTCCTTTTGCTGTTAACATATTTTAAAAAGCCCTTTTTGTTGTCCTTCACAGTGCTGGCCAGCTTGAACTCTAATCAAGCTTTGACCGCACAAATTTTCTCCCTACAGTGGCAAACAGCGTCTCTGTAGTCCTCCCATGTTGCCTGTCCTTGCTTCCAATGTCCATACACTTTCCTTTTCCACCTAAGTTCTAGAAGAAGATCCCTGCTCAGCCAAGCCAGCCTTCTGCCCCGCTTGCTTGACTTCCAACACTTTGGAATTGCCTGCTCCTGCGCTCTTAAGAGATGGCTCTTAAAAAGCGACCAGCATTCCTGGACCCCAATAGTTTCAAAAGCAGATTCCCAGGGGACCTTACTAACTAGCTCCTTCAGCAGCCTGAAGTCTGCTCTCCCCATATCCAGGGTCGAAGTTTTGCTGGCAGTTTTTCTCCCATCACCAACAATTTGAAACTCAACTACTTTGTGGTCACTGTGACCAAGACAGCCACCAATCACCACTTCGCCCACCAGTCCCTCTCTGTTTACAAGCAACAAGTCTAGGAGGGCACCTTTCCTAGTCGGCTCCCTTAGTACCTGCACCACTAAGTTATCTTCAACATGCTTCAGAAATTTCCTGGACCTGTTTGTGTCCGCTGTATGATATTCCCAGTTGATGTCTGGGAAGTTAAAATCACCCATAAGGACAAGGGCAGCTGATCTAGAGATATCCCTTAATTCCTTGTAGAATAATTCATCGGTGTTGTTGTCCTAGCTGGGTGGTCGATAGTAGACTCCTACAACAACATTTGCTTTATTTGCTTTCCCCTTCATCCTTACCCAGAGGCTCTCAACCGTGTCATCGCCAACTGCAAGTGCCATACAATCCAACCCCTCCCTTACATACAGCGCCACCCCCCCGCCTCACCTGCCCTGCCTATCCCTCCTGAAGAGCCTATAACTGTCCATCACGGCACCCCAGTCACAGGACTCATCCCACCAGGTTTCACTTACGCCAATGATGTCATAGCTCTGGGACTGGGCCAAAGCTTCTAGCTCCTCTTGTTTATTCCTCATGCTGCACGCATTTAATATAAAGACATTTCAGATGTGCTCCAGTGTACTCAGCACATCGTGGAGCAGGCTGAAGGACCTTGCTAGCACATCGTCCCTCAAATGTTGGTGTGCCACCCCCAGGCTTATCTCTAGCGAGCCTTGTTTTATCCCTTTCCCCTTTCAAATCTAGTTTAAAGCTCTTTCAATGAGCCCTGCTAACTCTTGCGCAAAGATCCTTTTCCCCCTTTGAGACAGGTGCACCCCATCTGTCGCTAGCAGGCCTGGTGTCATGTAGACAGACCCATGATCAAAAAACCCAAAATTCTGCTAGTGACACCAGGCTTGGAGCCAGGTATTGATCTGCTGGCTCTTCCTGTTTCTTCCCTCATCATTCCCTGCAACTGGAAGGATAGAGGAGAACACTACTTGTGCTCCTGATCCCTTAACCAGTTGTCCCAAGGCCCTGAAGTCTCTCTTAATCACCCTTGGACTTCTTATTGCAACTTCATCACTGCCTACCTGAAAAAACAATAATGGATAATAATCCATGGGCCATACCAGCGTAGGAAGTTTTCTCTTCACATCTTTAACCCGGGCCCCAGGGAGGCAGCAGACTTCCCTAAGACGTGGGTCAGGTCAGCATATTGGGCCTTCTGTTCTCCTCAGAAGAGAGTCTCCTATGACAATGAACCATCTTTTTTTTTTTATGGAAGTGGCTTTGACACAGGGCGCAGGCCGACTTAACCTTGGCGACACCTCCAAGCTAGATGAACCATCATCCTCGTTATTGTTCGGTTCCACTTGCAGAGCCTCATACCTATTATGCAAGGGCACCTGGGAAAGTGGGGTAGTCACGGAGGAGACACGCCTGCTGCGCTGGGCAGGAACTTGTCTCCGTTCCCCCCTATCCCTTGAATCACCGTGTTCTGCCAGGTGGAGAGAGGATAGGGAATCCTTTATATCATGTGTCCTGTCTGCCTGACAGGTCTGTCTCAGGGAAGGTAGGGTGCGGTTCCAGTAGTCTATCTCCCTCTCAGACTCCCTGATACTCCTCAACCTACTAACCTCCTCTCGGAGCTCTGCCACTAAGCTGAGGAGTTCTTTTACCTGGGTGCACCTCCCACAGATGTGCTTACTACTGCCGTCCGGTACTGGCATAAGAGTAGGGCACACCCTGCAGCCTGACACCTGGGTGGCAGCATGTTCCCACCAGAGCTCTGTCTGCAAAGCTGCATCAGTCATGGTGGGTGCAGAGTTTAGAGAGGACATGGCCTTCTGCCGGGTGGATACCATTGCTCGCTGGTCAAGCCGGCAGAGCTACAGCGCCCTTCCTGCACGCCCTTTCATGCAAACTGCTGTGCCACGCCCTTGCTGATGTGCCACGCCCTGTTTGCAGCGCTCCTGGTCGCTAGCGCTCCCTAGAGGTTTCTTTTATAGGTGTGGGTGCTTGGCCGCCGTTTCTCCTGGCCCTGCGCAGGTCTTGTCAGCCACTGTCGTGCGATCTGCAGGCTCCTGACGGGTCTCTCCATTCCCCTGAGGTTTCCCTGGTTCAGTAAACACCCCTGTACACCACGCTAGAGCGCTCCACTACGGATCGTGCTGGCACCGGAGCTGCTTGCCTTGGTGACTGAGGCGACTTGGACTTCAGGAAGGCCTTTGACCCTGTCTCCCATAAGATCCTCATAGAGAGGCTGTTGATGTATGGGCTAGAGAAGCAGATAGTGAGGTGGATTGAAAACTGTCTGAATGGCTGAACTTAGAGGGTGGTGATCAGTGGAACAAAGTCTAGTTGGAGCCCAGGGGTCAATACTAGGTCCAGTCTTGTTCAACATCTTCATTAATTATCTCAATGAGGGGGCAGAGTTTCCCCTCAGCAAGCTTGCAGATGACACAAAACTGGGAGGAGTGGCTGATATGCCAGAGGGTTGTGCTGCCATCCAGAGGGACCTCGACAGGCTGGAGAAATGGGCTGACAGAAACCTCATGCAGTTCAACAAGGGGAAATGCAAAGTCCTGCACCAGGGGAGGAACAACCCCATGCACCAATATATGCTGGGGGCCACCCAGCTGGAAAGCAGCTTTGCAGAAAAGGTCCTGGTGGACACCAAGTTGAACATGAGCCAGCAATGTGCCCTTGCCGCAAAGAAGATTAACGGTATCCTGGGCTGCCTTAGGAGGAATGTTGCCAGCAGGTCGAGGGAAGTAACCCTTCCCCTCTACTCAGCTCTGGTGAAGCCACACCTGGAGTCCTGTGTCCAGTTCCTGGGCTTCCCAGTACAAGAGAGACATGGGCATACTGGAGAGAGTCCAACGAAGGGTCATGATGATGATGAAGGGTCTGGAGCATCTCTCCTATGAGGAAAGGCTGAAGGAGCTGGGGCTGTTTAGCCTGGAGAAGAGTAGGCTCGGGGGGAATCTCATCAATGTATATAAATACCTGAAGGGAGGGTGTAAAGAAGACAAAACCAGACTTTTCAGTGGTTCCTTGTGACAAGACAATAGGCAATGGGCACTATCTGAAACACAGGAGGTTCTGTCTGAACATCAGGAAACCCTTTTTTACTGTGAGAGTGCCTGAGCACTGGAACAGGTTGCCCAGGGATGTTGTGGAGTCCCCCTCTTTGGAGAGATTCAAAAGCTGTCTGGACATGGCCCTGGGCAACTGGCTCTAGGTGACCTTGCTTGAGCTGCAGGGGTGGGTGACAAGATGATCTCCAGAGGTCCCTTCCTACCTCAACCATTCTGTGATTCTGTGTGAAGATCTAATATTTCTCACCTTTTTTTAGTCCTTCAGGAGACACAGATGTGACAACTGTTGCAGTTTTCATTTGTGAAGGGATCATGCAGAAATTGACTGGCACAGCAGAATTGTAGCTGGTATACTGCTGCCTTCTTTGAGTACCTCAGTAAGCTAACCCAGCTTCTTTACATAAAAGCTGTAGATACACAAACCTCATTATCAGATATTTCTCTGAATAGGTCAGTACAGACGTCTTATAGCCCAGCAGAAGATGAAAATACAGAATACTTAAAAACTGCCAACATAGTCTTTCTTTTCTTTGTGAAGTTTATTTCAGATATGTAGAAATGTGTGGTTTTACCTTGTTAGGAATTTTAAACCACTCTAGGTGAAAGCATAGCTGTTTAGAAATGTTCTGGGGTTTTTTGTTTGCTTCTATTTCTTGTTCTTGTTTTTACTATAACGAAACCAAACAACAAACACAAGACTGGCATATTTCAGTTGAGCAATCTGGCATTTTATTAGCTGAAGTTTATGCTAGTGATTACTAACCTGCGGAATTCCTTGCCACAGGATACTCTGAATTCTAAAAGTACACAGTAATGAGTTCAAGAAGAAACTCAATGACTTTGTGAAATAGAAGTCCTGTGAAGATTACTAAATACAAAGAAATTATGGCTGGTTTGGGAAATTCCTGAGTTGTAAATAGTTGAAGGCTGGGGGAATTGCTGGGAGATGTATCATATTTGGCCAGCTCTTTTGGCATCTGCTTTTGACCAGTGTTGGAGGCAAGGCCAGGTAAGCTTCTGTTCTGACCTAGTACAGCTCCTTTTATGTTCCTATTAAAGAAATTTTATTTTTCGAGCATTTTAATACTTTTCCCGGTTCATGAGTTTTGTAATCTAATCCAAATCTGTCCTGAAAATATTGCAGTCTATCTTTCAAATTCTCACCAGCATCATGTCCATGTCCACTGGACAAAATCTTGACTCTTTACTCTAAGGACTCCCCTACTGCAATAAATATACAGTTTTACTATCCATAAAAACTTGATTACAATGCAGAACAGCCCTCAGAAAAATAAGCATTTCAGAAAAATCAGTTTTATGAAAAAGTTAATAATGAAAATAATCTCTTATGAGTAATGGGAAGAAGTGAGAAACAGTGGGCAAACTTAGTTGTTTGGTAAATAAAATGTATGAAATTTCAACTTAGACTAGAGTAAATTTGCAAACTCTATACAACTGCTACTAGAGCTGGGTAAACTGTATCTATCTGTATTGAGTCATCAAGTCTGCCAGTGCTTCATAAGCCTGTAGTCAAGGAAAAGGGGAGATATATCAGGGGGAGGCATGAACTGTCAGGATGGTGATAGATCCTGAGTTTGGAGAAAGTGACTGCTCATGGCTTGGACAGGCGTACTCTTCGCTGGGTAAAAAACTGGCTGGATGGCCAAGCCCAAAGAGTGGTGGTGAATGGAGTTAAATCCAGTTGGCGGCCGGTCACAAGCGGTGTTCCCCAGGGCTCTGTGTTGGGGCCAGTCCTGTTTAATATCTTTATCAATGATCTGGATGAGGGGATAGAGTGCACCCTCAGTAAGTTTGCAGATGACACCAAATTGGGTGGGAATGTTGATCTGCTTGAGGGTAGGAAGGCTCTACAGAGGGACCTGGACAGGCTGGATCGATGGGCTGAGGCCAATTGTATGAGCCGGCAGTGTGCCCAGGTGGCCAAGAAGGCCAATAGCATCCTGGCTTGTATCAGAAATAGTGTGGCCAGCAGGACTAGGGAAGTGATCGTGCCCCTGTACTCGGCACTGGTGAGGCCGCACCTCAAATACCTTGTTCACTTTTGGGCCCCTCACTACAAGAAAGACATTGAGGTGCTGGAGCATGTCCAAAGAAGAGTAAAGAAGCTGGTGAAAGGTCTAGAGAACAGATCTTATGAAGAATGGCTGAGGGAACTGGGGTTGTTTAGCCTGGAGAAGTGAAGGCTCAGGGGAGACCTTATTGCTCTCTCCAACTACCTGAAAGGAGGTGTATTGGGTTTGTGTGGCCAGGTTTAGGTCACAGAGAAAAAAGGCAGACAGAGGAAGGAGAGAGAGGAAAAGAGAGGTAAATTGAGAAAGGGAAAAGAAAGAAATGGAGGAAGAACTAGAAAGAGAGAATAAAAGAGAGGGGAAAGTGAAAGAGAGAAGATAAGAAAAAAGATAAATGATGAGAAGTGCGAGTACGAAATAAAGAGAAAGAAAGAGAAAGAGAGGGAAAAGAGGGAGGAAAAAAGAGAATGGAGAAAAGGAAATTGGGGGGGGGGGGGGAGAGAGAGAGAGAAACAGGGAGAAAGTGAAAATTGAATGTATATCCCTGGCTGGGATATAGTTAAATTTCTTCACTGTAGCTTGTATGGTGCTATGTTCTGGATTTTGTGATGAAAACAGTGCTGATTGATTGATAGCATCGGGATGTTTTAGTTACTTGTTGAGCAGTGCTTACACAGAGTCAAGGCCTCCTCTGCTTCGCACACTACCTCACCAGTGATTAGGCTGGGGGTGCACAAGAAGTTGGGAGGGGACACAGCTGGGACAGCTGACCCCAACTGACCAAAGCGATATTCCATACCATATGACGTCATGCTCAGCATTAAAAGCTGAGGGGAAGAAGGAGGAAGGGAGGTGACATTCAGAGTTATGGTGTTTGTCTTCCCAAGTAACCGTTATGAATGATGAAACCCTGCTTTCCTGGAGATGTCTGAGCACCTGCCTGCCAATGGGAAGTAGTGAATTAATTCCTTATTTTTGCTTTGCTTGTGCATGCAGCTTTTGCTTTACCTATGAAACTATCTTTATCTCAACCCATGAGTTTTCTCACTTTTACTCTTCTTTTTCTCTCCCCCATCCCACTATGGGGGGGGGAGTGAGCAAGCGGCTGTGTGGGGCTTAGCTGCCTACCGAGGTTAAATCACAACACAGAGAAAAAGGAGAGAGAAAGAGGGAAAAGTGTGAGAAAAATAGAGGGAAAGAAAAAAAAAGAAAAGAGAGAAAGAAAGGAGAGAGATAAAAAATATAAAGAAGTGAAAGGGGGGGAGAGAGAGAGAAAAATTCAAGAAACATCTATATAGATTAAAATTGGAAGAGATTAAACAGAGAAAAGAGAGAAACACAAAAGTGAGAGAGAGAAAGATAGGGAAAAGAGGCTAGGGATAGGGAAAAGGATGGAGAAAGATAAATTGAAAAAGAAAATGGGAAAAATGGAGCAGAAGAAAGGAGTGAACAAGAGAGAGATCTAGAGAGGAGAGAGAAAAGAGGGCAAAGGGGGGGGACAGAGAGACACAGGGAGAAAGAAGGAGGGAGAGAAAGCGGGAGAGCAATATATGGAGTGAGAGCAAGAGACAGAGCAAGGGACAGAGAGAGTGTGAGGGGCAGAGAGAGGGGAAGAGAATGTCAGAGAGACACCGACAGAACGAGAGAGGCAGAGAGGGAGAGAGAGACAGAGAAAGAGAGGCGGGGAGACAGAGGGAGGGAGGGAGAAAGACAGACAGAGAGAGCAATAGAGAGGGCGGGGGGGAGAGAGAGGATGGGACAGCATGAGAGAGGGGCAGAGCGACAGAGACAGGTGCGCAGAG
Organism: Ciconia boyciana; assembly: GCF_034638445.1. Taxonomy (NCBI): domain Eukaryota; kingdom Metazoa; phylum Chordata; class Aves; order Ciconiiformes; family Ciconiidae; genus Ciconia; species Ciconia boyciana. Next base: position 12,887,541 of record NC_132937.1, read on the forward strand.
ACAAAGAGAGACACAGTAAGAGTGAGACAGGCGAAGAGACAGAGGGACAGAGAGAGCACTAAAAAGAGAGAGAAGCAGAGAGAGAGAGAAAAATAGAGGGGAGAGAGGCAGAGAGACAGACACACACACAGAGACAGAGAAAGAAATGAAACAGAGAGAGAGAAAGAGACAAATAGAGCCAGATGGAGAGCGGGAGAAAGAGGGGGGCAGAGCGGGGGGAGGGAGAGACAGGAAGAGACAGAGAAATAGGGAGAGACAGAGAGAAAGAGTCAAAGAGAGAGACAGAGACAGACAGAACGAGGGAGTGGGAGATGGAGACAGAGCGAGCGTGAGAGATACACAGAGACAGAGACAGAGGGGCACAGATTAAGAAACAGAGGGATAAAGAAACAGAGACAGAGAGACAGAGTGAAAGACACAGAGGGACACCGATAGCGACAAAGAAAGAGAGAGATACACAAAGAGAGCCTGAGACAGAGAAAGAGAGAGATAAAGATAAAGGCACAAAGACAGAGAGATAGAGACAGAGACAGAGACAGAGAAAGAGAGAGCCAGAGCCAGAGCCAGATGTTATTCCAATTTAGAAGAAGGGCGTGAGGGAAGACCCAGGAAACTACAGACCTGTTAGTCTAACCTCAGTACCTGGAAAAATTATGGAGAAGATTATACTGGGTGCTATTGAAAGACATTAAAAGAACAATGCAATCATCAGCCACAGTCAACGTGGGTTCACAAAGGGAAAGCCCTGTTTAACTAATTTGATATCCTTCTATGATAAGGTCACCTACCTAGTGGATGAAGGGAAGGCAGTGGATGTAGTTTTTCTGGATTTTAGTAAGGCTTTTGATAGTGTCCCTCACAGCATCCTCCTGGACAAGTTGTCCAGCTGTGGGATGAGCAGGTTCACAGTGCGCTGGGTGAAGAACTGGCTGAAGGGCAGAGCTCAAAGGATTGTAGTGAATGGGGCTACATCTGGCTGGTGACCAGTGTTCCTCAGGTGTGGTGTTCCTCAGGGCTCAATTCTAGGGCCAGTTCTGTTCTATATATTTATCAATGCACTGGATGCAGGAGTTGAATGCACCATTAGCAAGTTTGCTGATGATACCAAACTGGGAGGTGCTGTTGACTCCCTTGAGGGACAAGAGGCCTTGCAGAGGGATCTAGATAGACTGGAGCATTGAGCAATCATCAATGGCATGAAATTTAACAAGTCAAAATGCCAGATTCTGCACCTGGAATGGAGTAACACTGGGCACAAGCATAAACTGAGAGAGGAGTGGCTGGAGAGGAGCCCTGCAGAAAGGGATCTGGGGGTGCTGGTTGACAGCAGGCTCAATATGAGTCAGCAGTGTGCCCTGGCAGCCAAGAGGGCAAACCACATATTGGGGTGCATCAAACACAGTATATCCAGCTGCTCAAAAGAGGTGATTATCCCTCTGTATTTAGCAATGGTGCAGCCTCATCTTGAGTATTGTGTGCAGTTCTGGGCCCCACAATTTAAGAAGGATGTGAAGGTCCTTGAATGCATCCAGAGGAGGGCAACAAAGCTGGTGAAAGGGCTGGAAGGCAAGTCCTATGAGGAGCAGCTGAGGACACTGGGTTTGTCTGGTTTGGAGAAAAGGAGGCTGAGGGGCGACCTCATTGCTCTCTACAGCTTCCTGAGGAGGAGAAGTGGAGAGGGAGGTGCTGATCTCTTCTCCCTGGTATCCAGTGACAGGACACGTGGGAATGGCTTAAAGCTGCATCAGGGGAGGTTTAGACTTGACATTAGGAAGCATTTCTTTACCGAGAGGGTGATCAAACACTGGAACAGGCTTCCTAGAGAGGTGGTTGATGCCCCAAGCCTGTCAGTGCTTAAGAGGCATTTGGACAATACCCTTAATACTATGCTTTAACTTTTGGTCAGCCCTGTAGTGGTCAGGCAGTTGGACTAGATGATCATTGTAGGTCCCTTCCAACTGAAATTTCTTTTCTTTTCTTTTCTTTTCTTTTCTTTTCTTTTCTTTTCTTTTCTTTTCTTTTCTTTTCTTTTCTTTTCTTTTCTTTTCTTTTCTTTTCTTTTCTATGGAAAAGAGAGAAAGTCTGAGAGAGAGAGAGGGCGCCAGAGAGCCTGTGAGAGAGAGAGAGGAAGAGAGACAGAGAGTGCCAAGGGGTGTTGGGGGAGAGACAGTGACAGAGAGCAAGACAGAGAGAGAAAAGGACAGAGAGACTGCGAGAGACAGTGAGAGTGAGAATGAGAGCTAGAGACAGAGAGACAAACAGTCAGACAGAGAGAAAGACAGTGCGAGACAGAGAGAGACCGGGGAGGGGAGACACAAAGAGAGAGAGATACCGGGGGGGGGGAGAAACAGAGATAGACAGAGAAACAGAGGGGCAGAGCTGGACAGAGAGAGAGACATAGACAGACAGACAGACACAATGAAACAGAGACAGACAGTGAGATAGTCAGGCTGGTAGACAAATAGAGAGGCAGGCAGGCAGAGAGAGACAGAGACGGAAGGAGAGACAGAGACAGGGGGGGTCTGTCCTGGTTTCAGCTGGGATAGAGTTAATTTTCTTCCTAGTAGCTGGTATAGTGCTGTGTTTTGGATTTAGGGTGAGAATAATGTTGATAGCACACTGATGTTTTAGTTGTTGCTAAGCAATGTTTACACTAGTCAAGGACTTTTCAGCTTCCCCTGCTCTGCCAGGTGCACAAGAAGCTGGGAGGGGGCACAGCCAAGACAGTTGATCCAAATTGGACAAAGGGCTATTCCATACCATATGACGTCATGCTCAGTATATAAACTGGGGGGAGTTGGCCAGGGGGGTAGCGATCGCTGCTCAAGGACTGGATGGGTGTCGGTCAGCAGGTGGTGAGTGGTTGTATCACTTGTTTTCTCCTGGGTTTTGTTCCTCTCTCACTATCTTGTTGTTTCCCTTCTCATCACAATGTATTATTATTATTATTATTATTTTCTTCCGATTATTAAACTGTTCTTATCTCAACCCACAAGTTTTCTTACTTTTGCTCTTCCAATTCTCTCCCCCATCCGACCTGGTGGGGAGGGTGAGCGAGCAGCTGTGTGGTGCTTAGCTGCTGACTGAAGCTAAACCACGAGAGTCCTTTTTGGTGCCCAACATGGGGCTCAAAGGGTTTGAGATAATAACAGATTAACCAGAGTGTATTAAGGAATTTAGATCTGTTAGTAGTTGCAGGCCATGATATTGATTCATCTGTTCTCAATATTGGGTTACCTGATCTGCACCATGCTCATTTTTTTGCTGTACATGTTAAAGATTGGTGTTGGTTTTTTCAGTTTGCTGTGCTCTGCTATGATTAGTGATGTTTTGCCTGTGAGATTTGTTATTAAAACAGTGGCCTTCAGCTTAATTTGGAATCTAAGTTTTGTACTGAAGCCGTTACTGTATGTCAGGTGCCACCTCATGGAGACAATTAGCAATTATACTTCTTCCTCTGAGAGGTTTTTTATGGAGGAAATACAGAATGGCATCTTTGCTACCTTCTTCTATGATGTTTCCTCCTTCATTACAATAACTTTTCAGTATCTTGAACATCCTTGGGTAGTTAAGATACTTCTATTGGTATTGCTTGGGAATATTGTTTCAGTTTTGTCTAGGGTTAGTAAGCAATTTAAGAATATCATCCAGAGATCTGCCCCAAGGCTGGATAGTTATGAGTGGCAGGGTGTGGGGGATAGCATGGGCAAATGCCTAGGACGGTGGGCACCTCCAGTGTTTTGGAACCTCACCCCTGAACAAGTGCAGAATCCTGAAAAATTAGTAGAATATTTGGAAAAAGTATGTTGTCACCCTGGCAGTTCCATAGAGACACAAATCACTGCAATGTGCTGGGGCCTGGCCAATGCCTACTGAGCCCTGCTCAACACTATTCAGAACCCTCAAGGAGAAGAGAAGGTCTCTGGATCTGGTGACAAAATGACAGGCACCACGGCTACTCCAGCCCCACCGCGAGAGGCACTGCGGTTACTCCAGCCCCACTTTGACAGGCACTGCAGCTATTCCAGCCCCCTCTGCGACAGGCACTGTGGCTACTCCAGCTCCCCCTTAGACAGATAATGCGGTTGAACCAGAGAACCAACCTGTGTCAGGTCGCCCCTAGACACAAGTCAATCAGTCACAATCAGTCGCCCCTAGACACAATCAGTCGCCCCTAGACACAAGAAGAAATCTTGGAAGCAAAAGTCAGCTCGTTTAGAAAGGGAAGATGAAAGAGCAGGGCCATCACAAGGAGAGGAGGAGGAAGAAGCTGTCGATGAAATGGAAACTACCTGATCCCTATCCCTGAGTGAGCTGAGAGATATGCGAAAAGATTTCAGCCATCGTCCAGGCGAGCACATTGTTACCTGGCTGCTCCAATGCTGGGATAACAGGGCCAGTAGCCTGGAATTAGAGGGTAAGGAAGCCAAACAGCTGGGATCCATTTCTACGGAAGGGGGCATTGACAAAACGATTGAAAAAGGGGCACCAGCCCTTAGCCTCTGGAGGCAACTCCTGTCAGCTACGAAGGAAAGATATCCCTTCAAGGAAGATGTTATATATCTTAGGCAGTGGACCACCATGGAGAGAGGTATCCAGTATTTGAGGGAATTAGCCATGTTGGAGGTGGTTTATGGTGACCTGGACGATGGCTAGTTACTCAAAGACCCAGATGAGTTCCAGTGCACAAGACATGTGGCGGAAGATGGTACAGAATGCACCATCGTCATGTGCCAACTCATTGGCAATACTGACCTGGAAAGACGGAGAGGGACAAACGGTGGATGAAGTGGCTAGTCACCTCCGGGAATATGAAGAAAGTATCTCTTCCTCCCTTATCTCGGCTGTGGAGAAACTGTCCCGGAAGGTCCAGCAACTCAAAGAGAATAGGACCTACTTTCCACCTGTAGCGGATTGATGCACGGACTCCGATAGAGAGTAAATCGAAGACCCCTTATTGAAATGTTCCACGGCTTATATACTTTCTAATTGTTTACACATGTGCTACTGAGAGAACTCTTATTGGTTTATATGACTTGTTCACGCGTCCTTCATGCGTCCCTTCAACTATCTTCTTGCAACCTTGCAGTTCCTTCCTTCACAACAAAAGTCACGCGCTCGCCTACCTCCCTCCAATCCCATCCACCCCTGCTCCAGACGCACAGCCTCCTTCCCCCGGACATGACCCGGACCCTCTGTACTTCAATCTTGTTAACCCTTTCACTCCCGCAATGCCTAATTCCTCCTCATCCACCTGTACAGACCAGTATCATCTCAGCTATTAGGAGACAGCGTTCCTCTGCTCAAGAGAGAGGATATAGAGGGTACACACCATGGGGCACCCTATGGTTTTACCTGCGTGACCACGGAGAGGACATGAGGAAGTGGGATGGGAATCCTACCTCAACCCTAGAGGCACGGGTACGTGAGTTGCAAGGAAAAACAATCACCAAAGGGAGTTCTTCCAGGAAAATTGCTGCTCCGGTTTCCAGCAGACAGTTCCCCAGACAGAGTAAAAGGGCTGATCTTACTCCTGATTTTAATGAAGAAACTCCTGACTTGTATGTACAAGAAACGGGTAATGGATACTATGGCCAGGACTAGAGGGGCCCTGCCTCCAGCCAGGTGGAGGAAAGGGACAATCGGGTTTACTGGACAGTGTGGATTCGATGGCCTGGCACATCAGACCCACAGGAATATAAGGCTCTAGTAGACACTGGTGCACAGTGTACCCTAATGCCATCAAGCTATATAGGGGCAGAACCCATCTGTATTTCTGGAGTGACAGAGGGATCCCAACAGCTAACTGCATTGGAGGCTGAAGTGAGCCTAACTGGGAATGAGTGGCAAAAGCACCCCATTGTGACATTGTGACTGGCCCAGAGGCTCCGTGCATCCTTGGCATAGACTACCTCAGGAGAGGGTATTTCAAGGACCCAAAAGGGTACCGGTGGGCTTTTGGTATAGCTGCCTTGGAGAAGGAGGAAATTAAACAGCTGTCTACCTTGCCTGGTCTCTCAGAGGACCCTTCTGTTGTGGGGTTGCTGAGGGTCGAAGAATAACAGGTGCCAATTGCTACCACAACGGTGCACCGGAGGCAATATCGTACCAACCGAGACTCCCTGATTCCCATCCATAAGCTGATTCATCAACTGGAGAGCCAAGGAGTGATCAGTAAGACTCGTTCACCTTTTAACAGTCCTATATGGCCAGTGCAAAAGTCTAATGGAGAATGGAGACTAACAGTAGACTATCGTGGCCTGAATAAAGTCACGCCACCGCTGAGTGCTGCCATGCCGGACATGCTGGAACTGAAATATGAACTGGAGTCAAAAGAAGCGAAATGGTATGCTACAAATGATATCGCTAATGCGTTCTTCTCAGTCCCTTTGGCAGCAGAGTGCAGGCCACAGTTTGCTTTCACTTGGAGGGGCGTTCAGTACACCTGGAATCGATTGCCCCAGGGGTGGAAACACAGCCCCACCATTTGCCATGGACTGATCCAGACGGCACTGGAACAGGGTGAAGCTCCAGAACATCTGCAATGCATTGATGACATCATCGTGTGGGGCAATACAGCAGAAGAAGTTTTTGAGAAAGTGAAGAAAATAGTCCAAATCCTCCTGAAAGCCTGTTTTGCCATAAAACAAAGTAAGGTCAAGGGACCTGCACAGGAGATCCAGTTTTTAGGAATAAAATGGCAAGACGGGCGTCATCAGATCCCAATGGATGTGATCAACAAAATAACAGCCATGTCTCCACCAACTAGCAAAAAGGAAACACAAGCTTTCTTGGGCGTTGTGGGGTTTTGGAGAATGCATATTCCAAATTACAGTCTGACTGTAAGCCCTCTCTATCAAGTGACCCGGAAGAAGAACGATTTCCAATGGGGCCCTATTGGTGCAAATGGTGGCCCTATTGGCCCTATTGGACCCAAATGGTCCACTATTGCACAGGTTATCCATGAATGTGAAAGATACGCTGCAATCAAGCAAGCCAAGCGGTTAAAGCCTCTCTGGTATGGAGGACAAGGGCTGAAATATAAATATGGGGAGGCCTGGCAGATCGATTATATCACACTCCCACAAACCCGCCAAGGCAAGCGCTATGTGCTTACAATGGTGGAAGCTACCACCAGATGGCTGGAAACATATCCTGTGCCCCATGCCACCGCCTGGAACACTGTCCTGGGCCTTGAAAAGCAAGTCCTATGGTGACATGGCACCCCAGAAATAATGGAGTCAGACAAGGGGACTCATTTCCGAAACAACCTCATAGACACCTGGGCCAAAGAGCATGGCATTGAGTGGGTATATCACATCCCCTATCATGCACCAGCCTCTGGGAAAAACGACGATACAATGGACTGTTAAAGAGTACACTGTGAGCAAGGGGTGGTGGGACATTCAAACATTGGGATACACATTTAGCAAAGGCCACCTGGTTAGTGAACACTAGAGGATCTGTCAATCGAGCTGGCCCTGCCCAATCAAAACTTTTACGCACTGTAGAAGGGGATAAAGTCCCTGTAGTGCATATAAAAAACATGCTGGGGAAGACAGTCTGGGTTACTCCTGCCTCAGGAAAGGCAAGCCCATTCGTGGGAGTGCTTTTTCTCCAGGACCTGGGTGCACTTGTTGGGTAATGCAGAAGGATGGGGAAGCCCTCTGTGTATCTCAAGGGGATTTGATTTTGGGTGAGAATGGCCAATGAACTGAATGGTATGATGTTAATTGCTATATAATACTGTGTGTCATCACTTTTATGGTGGCTGTATGCCATATCAATGGTTTTTCAGTAAGAATCACCCAGATTAATGAAGAATGAACTTTGATGAAACCAAGCAAAGTGCAGCAGTGATGGAACCAGAACTGGCTTCAGCATGCAACAATCCAACACCACACACCCTCTCTCCTGCCCTGAAAGACTGTTATGACAGATGGAGCCCAAAGTCATGGACTAAATGAACCCAATGGACATTTTAGAGGGATGGCCCATAGACCAAGGGAATGATAGCTGTGTGTATATATCAAAAGACAGGGAAAGTGGTGGTGATTAATTGGAATGTATTGGAAAGCGTAGGACCTGGGCATGATGTAAATGGTATAGAATAAGGGGTGAATAGTGTCCTGGTTTTGGCTGGGATAGAGTTAATTTTCTTCCTAGTAGCTGGTATAGTGCTGTGCTTTGGATTTAGGGTGAGAATAATGTTGATAGCGCACTGATGTTTTAGTTGTTGCTAAGCAATGTTTACACTAGTCAAGGACTTTTCAGCTTCCCATGCTCTGCCAGGTGCACAAGAAGCTGAGAGGGGACACAGCCAAGACAGTTGATCCAAACTGGCCAAAGGGCTATTCCATACCATATGATGTCATGCTCAGTATATAAACTGGGGGGAATTGGCCAGGGGGGTATCGGTCGCTGCTCGAGGATTGGCTGGGCATCAGTCGGCAGGTGGTGAGTGGTTGTATCACTTGTTTTTTTCCTGGGTTTTGTTCCTCTCTTGCTCTCTTGTTTCCCTTCTCATTAAAATTATTATTATTATTATTTCTTATTATTAAACTGTGCTTATCTCAGCCCACGAGTTTTCTTACTTTTGCTATTCTGATTCTCTCCCCCATCCCACCGGGGGGGGGGAGGGTGAGCGAGCAGCTGTGTGATACTTAATTGCTGACTGGGGCTAAAACCACACCACTGACACTGTCAATATATCCAGCTCAGGGTACCAAATAAATACCAGGTGATAGTTATTACTGGTCACTGAATGGGCTGTGTTGAAGCATCTGAAGAATAAAACACTCTGCTCTTTCACAAATCTTTTGGAGTGCAGTGTTCTAATAGCGAGTCATAACATCATAAGAAATCCTCACAGTTATCCTTCCCACCTCATTTAATACAAATGAAATTGCAATCAATGTCACAGATTCTTTCTTCATGGATTATTTTTCTAGTTAATTTCACACATTGCATCCTAAGCAGTATCTGAAAGTTGTGTTGTTGTTCTCAACAGATGAAACCTAGAGTACATGGACAATATCAGCTATTGATCATATAGACAAACCTTTTCTGTTGTTTTTTTTAAAGGAAACAAAAGAATAGGAAGAATCAACACACATCCTAATTATTGACAGATGTGTTGCTGGAAAGGCAAACAAATGCTCATCATTCTTCCATCGGAGCAGCTGATACCTTTGTTAAAACTGGTATTGTGGTAGTCTTTAAAAGGTAAAATTGAACTGGATATGGACTTTGTGCTCTGTGCATAATACATAGTACTCACAATTAAGCTGAATCTTGCAAATTTATAAACCAGAAAAACTGAGGCTATACAAAAAATTAAAGTTAACAACGGTGTTTGTAAGTAAGTTGATCACTGCGCTGCACATGACTGAAGCCAGTTTATAAATCCTCTCCATAATATTTTTGCCACTTGGAGTCAGAGGAGCAGAAGGGTGGTTTCTAGCCACAATTCATACCTTCTTTGTAATCCTTTGCTAATTGCATCTTGGCCTAATCTGACACAAACTACTTTCTGCTTCATTTCTTAATGGTTAAATATAAGAATGTCTGAAATTTTATTTTTGCTGTACACACAGTGTATAAGATATATAAGTTAATGTAGTGGACAGTAGGATTGTGTCTTTTAGGTGTAAACCAGGACTGGAACAAGATAGTTGTCATCGTCAGGGCAGGTTGTATGAGACCCTCTGTTTTTCAGAGCACAAAAGCAATGAAACTGCTCAGGCCTACTTCTAGCAATGTAGAAGCATAGGGATCTTTAAATATAGTAATGCTTCCCCACATTAATTTCTGCTGATTGAGTTGGAAAGCTCTAGTGGGTGAAGCATTCATTTTAAAGGAAAGCATAGAATAAAAAACACTGTTACGTTTCTGTAGAAATCATCTGGAATATGGTCATGAGTTAATTTTGGTGACAAAAATTAATTTCAATTTGTATTTTATAACATAGAATAGTTGATGGCATATTTAGAAATTGGGAAGATGAATTTTTTTTTTACCCCAGATATTCTGTAAGCAGCAAATGAACCTCCTGACAGAGACATCTTTCATTGTTTAATGCCTTTGAATTTATAAAGTGAGGAGGGTCAATTTTTTCTATAGAAGATCTTCTGTGCTCTTCTTTAGGGTGCCAGCAGCAAAAATATGGATGTGTGTTAATGTTCTGCCAGGAAGTGTCTAGGTGCCCAAAGCACCTAGAGACATGCATTGTATCTCTAAAATGTGCTTTTATAAAATGTGGACATCATTGTCACATTCTTGATACTTGGAGTCTGGGTTTGTGGAGGGCGTACCTTTCATAGCTTCCTGAGAAAGGGTTATTAAAACTGGCTGTAGTAGGTCTTTTCTTTTTCTTTTTTTTTTTTTTAAATACAATTTCTTTCAGACCCAGCTCTCACGTAGTGCAGCAGTGAATGTGCAAAGGTCTGGAGGAGGTATGGTGTTCATTGCAAGAAACAACATTGCAAGAAGGGACTAACACCTGTGTTCTGCAATGTAATTGGGATTTCAAGTTCAACATGAATGAGCTCTGTTCATTTTTCAAATATTGTAGATTATTCCCCTGCTTGTGTTAATTGCCCCTCTGTGTATGTGGTCCATATTGTCTAATTCTTGCTTTGGATAACTTCATTTGTGCTGTGCTAGTCTCGAACACACTTTCAAAAACTTCTAACAGCTTTTAAAGATGAAGATGTTTCCCTAGCTCCCTGTTGCACAACTGTCATAACTACCTGAGGTGCCATCCTGAAAGATAGCAATGTAAGGAAAGTCTTTTTCTTAATAGTCCCTTTCATTTTTTCCTATAGAATTTGACAATTCCTAGGTTTTGTTCTTTTATTCCTTTGTTCTTGAGAGCAAGGAGGTACATTTTGGAATATACGTGAGACAAAAAGACTTTGGGGTCTGATACTTTATGATAGAGCACTACATTTACATCTGTACAAGTGCATGGAGTCTTGTATGCAAGTATGAAAAAAGAGAATTGTGATAAGCATTTTGTAAGCACTTATGATTAAGGCTATAAATGATTTCATAATGTACAAAGCCATGCAGACTGAGGTCTGAAATCTCCTTCACATGAATAAGTGATTCTTGCCTTTTATTTTGCTCAACGTACACGTTTGACATATTTTCAGTAAAGAGCAAACATATTCTGCTGAAGAAAACCAACGATTTGCATCCTTGCAATCTGTGCACAGCTGGATATCAAAATTTCTGATCTAGAGTTCTTCTGAAATGGATGAATCTGGGACACCTGAAAGTCAGCTGAAGATGTGTAGGCTATGGCTCTGCACTGACTGCTTTGGTTCATTTCCTGTAATACAGGACTCTCTGATATGGTTTGTTGATTTGTCACCGTCAAGAACTGTGCAAGAAGGCTAATAAATATAGCCAGACTGCTTTTATAATCTTCAGTGTCATCAGTATAGATCCTTCCTTCCATCTCATTTTATTAATCAGTTTGCGGGTATGTTTTCATGAAAACAGATTACTCCATGGCACTAAGAACAGATAGTGTTTCAGCTTTCTAGTTTTATGCAAGTAGGCTTGTTACCACAAAGTAGCAGATCCCCTTTAGCTACTGAACCATTTAGATTGTTGTAGGTGGAGGTCCAGAAGCTGGTTTCCTTTGCTTTTCTCCTTTTTTTTTTTTTGCACCACACGAAAGGCACAAGAAAGTAGAATCAACAAGAATTCAGAAAAATTTCCTGCAACTGTAACAGGTCACTGTTGAGATCAGATCATATTCATAAAATTTAAGATAGCTGTTTCCTAATAGCTTGGGACAAGTAAGCTCAATAAAAATGGGAGTAGTTGGCTTAAGCTGGAAAAGCACATAGAATTCTTTGGCAGTTTAGAATACTAATGTGAAACTAAACATCTCTTTAGGCAGGTAGTAAGTCATCTTATACGACCACCCCTCTGAAGTTTGTAGTAGATACTGAATGATATTAAATGAAGTTTAAATGGTATGCAAATGGTCTTTTGCATGATATTTTTCTTGGGAAATGTCAAAATTAAATACATGGCAAATATAATGAAAATATCACAATACTATCAAAACTCAAAAGAGGTTCAGTTTCATTTGAGTACTGGACAAACTTTTGACTCTATTTTAATATTACTGGTTTGTCCATCTTTAGCAAATACTCCCTTTTTTCTTATATAATGAAAAGAAATAAAATTATTAGGAAGTATTTTGAGTTGCCTTCTTTTTCATTACAGAGAAATTCTACATATTTCTAAAGGGTATAGCCATTTGTGCTATTTTCCATTTTTATTTTAAAAGAAAGATGAACAGGGTCATTCTTAAAGCCTTTGTTTTCTATTTGTCACTAAAAATAAGGTTTTTTGACTTCTAGTTTGTTAATTCCATGTGTCATGGTTTAACCCCAGCTGGCAACTAAGCCCCACACAGCTGCTCACTCACTCCCCCCCGGTGGGATGGGGGAGAGAATCGGAAGGATAAAAGTAAGAAAACTCGTGGGTTGAGATAAAGACAGTTTAATAAGTAAAGCAAAAGCCGTGCACACAAGCAAAGCAAAGCAAGGAATTCATTCACTCCTTCCCATGGGCAGGCAGGTGTTCAGCCATCTCCAGGAAAGCAGGGCTCCATCACGCATAACAGTTACTTGGGAATACAAATGCCATCACTCCGAATGTCCTCCCTTCCTCCTTCCACACAGCTTTTATTGCTGAGCGTGATGTCATATGGTATGGAATATCCCTTTGGTCAGTTGGGGTCAGCTGTCTTGGCTGTGTCCCCTCTCAACTTCTTGTGCACCCCCAGCCTACTTGCTGGTGGTGTGGTGTGAGAAGCAGAAAAGGCCTTGACTCTTTGTAAGCACTGCTCAGCAATAACAAAAACATCTCTATATTATCAACACTGTTTTCAGCACAAATCCAAAACATAGCCTCATACTACCTTCTGTGAAGAAAATTAACTATCCCAGCCAAAACCAGCACACCATGACAGATACCAGTATTGTTTTTAAAGGTAACCCATCCAGTTCTGCCCCTTTGTGAGAATACCCCATGTGTGGGTTGGTCAGATGATAACCATGTGGAGTTTTATGTGGGCCTTTAGTCAAAGGGGTGCTAGTATCATTATTCAAATGAGTATTCATAGCCGCTACTTGCTTTATTTTTTTCTAGAGCAGCAAAAAAATGGCAGAGATGACAGCTGCCACATCATATATATTTATATGCACACTCCTACACAAACTATGTTTTGTACATCAGAAGCATCATAAATACCATGGTATGTGGCAGTTACCATAGCAACATGGGGTTTTTTAATGAATAGCAAATGGAATAGGCATGTAAAACTTCTATAAGTTGTAAGTTACTGCAGACCAGCTACTGCATTAAACTTTTTGTTTTCACTGTTTCTATTTTTTCCATGTACAGTGTTCAGTCACTCCCTTTCTTCCCACTGAATTTACCCTGATCTGGAAAATAGGCTATGGTGGTGCATAATAAATAGCAATGGCTAATTTTTTGTGGATGGGGTTCCATAATACAGACAACACAGGAAATAATATGGTGAAACACTGTTTTCTGCTTTTGGAAAATTATTTTGATGTAGCCTCTAATGGTAAATTTATAAGATATCACAAAACCACAACAGCTTTCCTTTGTAGATAGAAACTGCTTTTGAGTGGATAGTGAGAATTAAAGATGGGATAGAAGAGTGAAACTATCTGCATGAAAATTCATGTTTTGCAAATGTTAACTGCCAAATTCTGATTGTGAATTGTTGGGAGACAGAATTTAATAATTTACTGATCAGAGGGGAACCGTAACCAGAAATGCTCCTTGCTGTAAAATTTCAGCCAGTAAAATGCTGAAAAAAGATTCTTCCTTAAAATTTGAAATGTGAGCTCCTTAAGAGATGTGATTAACTGGCCTAATCTTTACAGGTAAGGTCAAACAGTGATAAAGGCAGAACTGGAATTAAAATAGAGCTCTCCTAGCTGTGTGAGTAGCTCACTCAACTTCAGCTTTTCCCAGACAAATTTTATAGGTGCAAATCAATTATGATTTTAGGTACCTAAATCCTATTTAAGTGCTTGATAGAAGTTAGGTGCCTACATGTTTCTCTGGATCTGTTCCTTAACATTTTTCTGACCTGGACTGTGCACCTTTTAAAGAGAAGGCTTCATTAATTCAACAGAGGGTCATATTGGAAAAGGAATAATGGGAAAAGATTCTGTTCCAAAAAGAAGTGACTTCCCAATATGTAAGTTCAAAGACACCAACAGATATTCAAACTAGTGGTTCCTGAGCAGTCTCTAGGGAGTGAGTTAACAGATATATAAGGCCAAGATTTTCGAAGCAGCTGCAAATGAGTTAGTACTCTTGATTCTACTCTTGATGCCAAGTACTCTTGACTTTTGATGATATTTGGGTGTGAAGGTCCCTTAGTCTCTTCTTCTAATTCCAGTTTGCAAGAGTAATCATGTTCCCTGAGGCTTAACTTTCAAAACTCCCTTTTCTGTTATCTCTTCTTTTGTTTGGAAATTCAGTGCTGGTCTCAGCACTGACGAACCTTCCTTGATGTCTGTGGTGCATGACAGCTTCATTTTCCTGTCAGTGCCAGCAGCTTCCCTGTTCTAACTCCAATCTGACTTTCCTTCTGCAACCACTTCTCTGTCTGCTCCAGCATCACAAGACCTGCTCGTATTAAATGCTGACTTGGGTTGCTGCTTCTCCTGGACTGACCCACTTACTCTTCCTCCCACTCATAATAGTGACAGTCACAGAAAAGCTCATTATGTAATGTGAGTTAATATAGTCATCAAACATGAGTTAATATAGTCATCAAACAATAGTTTTGTAAGAAGGAATCCATAGCATCTCTGCTGTCTTTTGGCTAAGATATGCTGGAACAGTATTTTGACATTATGGTTGCTCATGCTGAGCCCCATACTGCTAAGGAATCCCCTTGGTCATGTTTTCATATTTTTATATTCCTTTCAGAGGATTAGAACCAGAGAGAGAGAGCAAAGTTATCATAAAAGAGAAAGTAAATCAAGCTCTTCCCTTTTTACTGTTATACAATTGTAGAGAAAACTTTGGAAGACATTGAGACATTTAATGGCTTTTCAACCTTGACAAGAAACCTAATATAACAATCTTCTCAGTGAACTGTTGATATAGAAAACAATCTGTTCTCATTTACTTTTTCCATATTAATTCACTTAAAAATTATGAATACATTTTATGGGGGTGCACTTTGGTAATTTTTATGTTTTTGAGAGCACTTCAACTCACAGTGCTACCATGAAATTCTATTGAATATTATAATTTATCATTATTAGTGTGAACTAGAAGTATATTGTTAGATATTTCTATTACTAATCCAGGCATCCTTTGAGACCTCTTCCAGTAACCCCAAAGCTCTTACAAGAAAAGTGTTCTTTGGTAATCTGAAGCCCCAAAGATTTCAGAGAACTTGAAAGCAGCAGCAGATGACAAAATAAGCAGTTCTGGGAGCTAATAAGGCCTGGTTTCCTAAGGATTTCAGTTTAACAGTTAGATAACCTAATGTCTAATATGATGTAAGTTCTTTCCTGAGCTGGAGCATTCAGAGCAGCTCCTTTCTTTGTGAATTTTCTAACATCTATGAAGGAGTAAGCTCAGACTGCATCTTTGCTAAAGTGAGGGTGGTGAGGAGAGAGAATGGAGTCCTCTCCCATACTCTACAAGCTTCATGTAAATAGAGGTAACTTGATATTTCTGAGACCATTACTCTTTCAAACCTGACTGACAAATGCACTCATATAGAGTTTGATTGTGTCTGCTTTTTTTCCTCAGGAGACCACATAGGCCATTAAGTCTTTCTAATATATAACAGTACCAAGAATCAGTGTTTCTTGTTGCAAGATGATGTGGTTAGCCTGGTGTTATGCCTTCCAGGAATTGTGGATGTGGGAGATCATATGACTGTCCTCTAAAAATCCAGACTAGGTGACTTAAAACATCACTAAAACATAGAACAGTAATGACAGCAGATATCAGACCACTGAAGAGTCTGCTCTTGATTCTGCAATATCTATTAGAAAGGACTATTACAGAAGGAAAGTGGAGCTGGCAAAATTATTGAACCAGAATAAACAGAAGTAATCTTGCTTAGGATAATTGAATTCAAATATTCAAATGATACATGTTGCACAGCTAAACTTTTGTTATTATTAAAACCAAAGTTTTCCAAGTCAATTAAAGAAATTGTAACATACTCTATCAAACATTTGCATGTTTCCATGCACATGAATGTGTACATGCTGTACATGCTGTCTTGCTATAGAGCAATTAACAGTGTGAGCCTTAATCTAAAATTATCTATAAGCTAAAAAGAACTATCTTAAAATCTAAAATTAGCTGCTGAATATGAGTCATAGTCCAGCTGTCACCATTAAAAAAGTTCAGCAACAATTCTGCAGCACTAGCCTCAGAATACCTCATCTGAGACTGCTGATATCAGTGGGGTCTTTCCCATATGTTTACTCTATGCCATGCTGCAACTCTCTTCCTCAAAAACCTTGGAAAACCTCTATGAAGAATTTCTGCCTAAAATTGTTTCTTATCATATAGTTCTTTAATGTACTAGCTGACATGCCAATAATCATCATGCTAATTACTCCTTGATTATACCAGTTACAAGTTTAGCACACTTCATATGTTGTGCGGTATGGTATATCAGTGGCTAACTAATAATTGATAGTGTCCCTAAAATGATAGTGTTTTTTTTCATGTGCATACTTATCAAAGATTCTTTGTATCCACAGATAAATGGTCCCCTAGAAATGAAATAAAACCTGTATGCCACATTACTTATGAGGTACTCCGACATCCCAGTAGGAACTCTGACTCTCACAATGCTTGCAGTGTCTAATAATTAGATTTGTATAATTCCTTTTCTTCCAGGCATCATGTTTTATTTTAGCAAAATATTTCCCTCTACAGTAGTGCTGTTGAAATTTTGAATTGGGATAGATAGAAAAAAAGCACATGTAGGGGGAAAACCTTTAAAAATGTTCCTTGGGGTGCAGAATCTGCCTAGGAAGAAAGAAATGTTAGAAAGTTCTCAGTTCTTGATGTACAGTTGCAAAAGGAAATTAAATCATCTGTAATTTCAGGCAGTCCCCTGATGTGAGCAGCCATAAAGGTGGCCTGGTTAAAAAGGAAAAATTACAGGCAAGCAACCCTGGCAAACTGATGTGCCACCTGATAGAAGGGTGCCTTGCCTACCCCAATGAAAACCAGCAGCTTCTAGCACTGTACAACTACAGTAATTGCCCCAGTAGTGAAAAAGAAACAGTGGACAAGGAAAACAACAGGTCCATATCATCGATTAGTAAGGGAGGAGGAAGAAGAGGAAAGGTTTGATCAAGAAGCTGGTCCTTCAGCAAAGAAATTGGAGGAAGGAGTGAGAGAATTCAGACAGGAAGCAGAAACTACACAGTCCCTGGCCTCATCAGAACTTCGAGACATGCAGAAAGATTACAGCTGCCAGCCAGGTGAGCAGATTGCTGTCTGGCTGCTCTGATGCTGGGATAGCAGGGCCAACAGTCAGCAACTGGAAGGTAAGGAAGCCCAACAGCTGGGATCCCTTGCTAGAAACCAGGGAACTGACAGAGGAATTGGAAAAGAGGCAGCAATTTGCAGTCTCTGGAGACAGCTCCTCTCAAGTGTGAGGGCAAGACATCCATTCAATCAAGATCTTGTGAACTCCCCAGGAAAGTGGACTACTGCAGATGAAGACATCCAGTACCTGAGAGAATTAGTGGTGCTGGAAGTAATCTACAGTGATCTAGACAATGAGGAGGTCTCCAAAGATCCAGAGGATGTCCTGTGCACACAGGCCATGTGGAGGAAGGTGATTCAAAGTGCCCCAGCGTCATATTCTAACAACTTGGCAGTGATGTATTGCCCGGATATGGATACACCAACTGTGGAGAGAGTGTCTTCTTGGCTCCAAGACTTTGAAGAAAATCTTTGTCTTATAACATTTGGCACAGCTGGCAGGATCCGCTTCCAAGAATACCTTTCTGGGCTAAATCAGGGGGAGAATTGTTGAAGCACATACCAGTTTGGCCCCCAACAGGGCGATGGGGGCCAGTTGTGCAGCGTTTGGCAGGTCTGACAGTGCCCGCTGACTGGGGGGAGGTAGCTCAGGTGGATGGAGTTACCCCGCTGCAAGTAGAGGAACTTTTGGAGAAGCTCTGACTCCCTAAGAGAAGCAACGTGGAGCAGAGAGCAGGAGGAAACCTCGGGTTGTTACTCTTGACTGCGCTCCACACACTGGATGATGAAGGTTTAAGGCTGCGCTAGTAGCTCCGCTCGAAAGAACAGAAATGTCAGGATTTAATGGGTACAAAAGTTATTGCACAGGAGGTAGTCACCACGCAGGCTGAAAGGGCACAGAGCCTATCTCACAAATGTGAAGTGATGGTTGCACGCATTGAAAATAGATGCTGTTGGCAAGTGGGTCGCCCCCCGCTACTGCGGTGCAGATTCGCACTGTTACAAGCCGCCCTGATTGGGACCCCAAAACTTGGGATGGGGACATTTGGCCGTCTTCATCCTCCTCTGAAGACGAGGCGATTGAAGTTGCTATACCTCAGGTGCATCCAGTTTTAGAAATGCAAATAGAAGGGGGTGATGGGGTGTTGTAACAGCAAGATACTTATCGTACGTTCAAAACAAGCGAGGTTCAGGATATGCTTCAAACATTTAAGCAGAAACCGTGAGAGAGGCTTTTGGAATGGTCAGTTCATGTTTGGGATAATGGGGGGGGATTCCATCAATTTGTTAAAGCAGGAGTTAACTCAGATGGGAATCCTCACCACAGATTAGGCTGTCTGCCATGTTATTCAGGGGTTACACCAGGTTAATGGGAACGACGGGCAGCTAATAGAAGCTCCCTCTTTGTTTCGGTAGATTTCACAAGATATTTCTGATGTATACCCCTCAGTGGGAGAGTCAGAAGCCAAAGTAGAGCCCTGGAAAACTATCCCTGAAGGTATTCAATCCCTTGCTGCTTGGGCAGCTAGACTATCCGATATTGGGCCCAATGATGTACAAGTACAAAAATCAACTAAAGCTGCCTTTTTACGGTTGGCACCTCCACATTTAAAACCCACATTGATGGCAGTTGTTATGGCTGTGGATGGTTCGGTAGGGGAGTTGGTGACTACCCTCACGGAACTAGAGAAAGTGATGAAGGTTACCCGAGGAGCCCATCCAGTGGAGGGTCAGGGTCAAAAGCCTGTAAAAAAGAATCCTACTGGTCCTGGAAGGGTTACTTGGCATACTATGTGGGTAAATTTATTGTGAGCAGGAGCGTCACAGGATGAAATTAATGGCCTTCCCACTGCAGAATTGTTCAAATGGTAGCAGCAGCTGCCAGCAGGAAAAAAAAACCAAAACCAAAAAACCTTTGAAACCGCTGCCTGTGTCCTCCCCCAAATCAGCAAGCAGCCCAGGGAAAAACACAGAGCCTACTGCTCCCTGCAAATGGTTGGTGCATTGGGAACTCCCCTCCCCTTGGGATTGATGGGGAGATGGATCCCCCACCCCTGAGCCAATTGCTATCATCTGAGCATACCATAGGGACTGACGCCCCTATGTACCCCTAAGAATAATGCGGCCTTGGGGAGAGCTGTGAGTGATGGGTCTTGTGGATACGGGTGCAAAAGTCACTATTTTGCATAGTTCTCGTGCATCCTCCCACACCGACATTACAATTAATGGGCTTGGTGGGGCAGAGGTCCGAGCACACCCAATCCGTCTTAAATTGGCTATTGGTAAATCTGCACCATTTACCTCCACAGTGCTAATAGCCCCTATATACGAATATATTCTTGGTATTGATATATTGATGGAGTGAGTGTTGCAAACTGATTTAGGACCTTTTACTTTCAGGCATCCCACTTACATCCCAGCTGTTGAAAGCTGCACAACTGAAATTTTGAGGGGGCACCCAAAATGGGATCCGATTAAATTGCCAATCCCCTCTCAGATCGTGAATTTAAGGCAATATCAGTTGCCCAGTGGGGAGTAAGAAATCACTGACACTATTGCCGCTCTCCTAGCAGCTGAGATACTGCAGCCAGCCATGAGCCCTTTTAATAATCCTATCTATCTATCTGGCCTGTATGTAAAAAGGATGGAACCTGGCGAATGACAGTAGATAATTGAGTGCTAAATAAGCATAGCCCCCTGCTAGCCACAATAGTTCCTGACATGGCATCAGTCATAGAGAACATCACGGCACAAGCTAAGCCCTGGCATGCCCTTGTCGATCTTGCTAATGCATTTTTCTCCATTGCCATAGCCCCCAAAAGTCAAGACCAATTTGCTTTCACCTGGCAAGGAAAACAATATACATTTCAAGTTTTACCCCAGGGGTACAAGCATAACCCCACCATATGTTATCAAATGGTGCAGGCTGACATAGCTAGGGTCCCAGTTCTTTTAGGGATGACACGATTACACTATATAGATGATATTCTAATATCAGGGCCTACTCAAAGCGAGGTGGATAGCTACAGGGACCAGCTGAAGATGTAGTCTTTCTGGGGATTTTATGGAGTGGAAGCACATGGCATGTGCCACAGAAAGTTTTGGATACCATACAACAGTATCCCATCCCAAATAATGTGAAAGAATTCCAAACATTTTTGGGCCTTCTGGGTTACTCTGGTGTGCGTTTATACCACACATTGCTATGTTAATGAGACCATTGCAATTATTAACGCGTAAAGCCTCTTTGTGGGCCTGGGTATTGGCCCACCAGAATGCTTCCAATCTATGCAAAGAAGGTGTTGTACAGCACACCCAACTCAGTACCCCGTGAAAAAATCTGCCTTTTGAATTAGAAGTTACAATTCATGATGATACTGTTCTGTTGGGCCTATGGCAACAAGTTGATGAACAACAACAGGAACCCATTGGGTTTTGGTCAAAATCCCTAGGGTCTTCTGAAGTACGATACACCCCTTTGGAAAAGCAAATACTAGCAGTGGTATCGGCTCTGAAGAATACTGAGAGTGTTACTGGTACTTCGCCTATAGTTGTAGCGTATTGATGCACGGACTCCAATCGAGGGGTAAATCGAAGACCCTTTATTGAACTATTACATGGCTTATATACTTTCTAATTGTTTGTACATGCGCTACTGAGAGAACTCTTATTGGTTTATATGTCTTGTTCACGTGTCCTTCATGCGTTCCTTCAGCTAATACAATTGGCTATCTTTTTGCAACTTTGCAGTTCCTTTCTTCACAACAAAAAATCACGCGCTCGCCTATCTCTCTCCAATCCCGTCCACTCCTACTCCTGACACACAGCCTCCTTCCCTCAGGCATAACCCAGACCCTCAGTACTTCAATCTTGTTAACCCTTTCACTCCTGCTATGCCTAATTCCTCCTCATATAGTAGTACATACCCCTATACCACTAACTGGGTGGGTGTGCTGGTTTTGGCTGGGATAGAGTTAATTTTCTTCACAGTAGCTAGTATGGGGCTATGTTTTGGATTTGTGCTGAAAACACTGTTGATAACACATGTTTTAGTTATTGCTGAGCAGTGCTTACACAGAGTCAAGGCCTTCTCTGCTTCTCACACTGCCCCACCAGCGAGTAGGCTGGGGGTGCACAAGGAGGCCATGTGGAGGAAGGTGATTCAAAGTGCCCCAGCGTCATATTCTAACAACTTGGCAGTGATGTATTGCCCGGATATGGATACACCAACTGTGGAGAGAGTGTCTTCTTGGCTCCAAGACTTTGAAGAAAATCTTTGTCCCTCCTCATCCCTATGGGCCAGTGCCTTGGCTGTCTGGGGTGCCGCATGGAGTCAGTCCCCTCCTGGCCCAGTCAGAGGGAAAGGGAGCCCCAGGCGCATGCCACGTAGTGTACTCTATTTTTTCCTGCGTGACCAGGGGGAGGACATGAGGAAGTGGGATGGTGAACCCACCTTTAAGCTGGAAGCCCAGCTTAAGGAAAAATTACTGAACAGAAGGAAACATCTGCTGAAAAATACTGACAGAGAAAATGCCTGCCAGCCTGGGAACCTGTGAGCCCGGGAACCAGAAACATCCTTGAAAAGTGCAGCTGACCTCTTTGAAGTACAGCTGGGGTACTGTTGCGTTAAGAGTTACTGTCGTGTAGGAGTCTGAGGAGTGGCTGGGGGGGGGGAACCCTCCCGTTGAGTCACGAGGTTCAGACAGGACCCTCTTGCTTTCTAAACTCCTTCTCAGAGAAGAGTCTAGGTGCGGCTAAGTCCAGTCCTAGTCTCAGACTTGGTCAACGGTTATTTTCTAAGGACTGTATATGCAGCCATTCATCAGAGTAAAGGTGACAGCGTTAATTTAAACGCGCTGCACCCCCCAGTCTAGTCGTGTTGCATGAACTATCACGGCCACATTAATAAAGAGTGCAGTTTATTAGAGCAGCAGATACACAGATTCTTTGGATTACCGGTGATAAATTTACTGTCTGCAAAGCACGTGCAAATACCAAGAGTATGAGTGACACTGCCGGCTATAAACGTGTTAGAGATGATAAAGCAACTCTAGAGAGATTTCTAAGTTTCCCGGGGAGGCACTTGGAATAACCAAGTGTTCAACTCTTACCCAAAGGTGTCCCGATGGGGGGGAAGAGAGGCTCAGCCCGTCGACTGATCCCAGAGGTCAGAGTGGTACGCGATGGTGTCTTCCCTAACGTTCGCTTTCTCTTAAGCCATTTTATACTATCTTTCACCTTTCGGGTGGAGCTTGAGTGACTCTAGTCATGCATCTTTGTTTAGGATTGGTGTAAAGTTTTCTCGCTTCGCTTTTAAAGGTATAGGCTAGGAAAAATTCAAAGCGCAAGCTCAGTGAGGAGTGGTCGCACCTTGGAGGCGGGTAGCTTTTGGGATGGAGGTGTGTTTTGGTATTATAATGATGTTACAATGAGCAAAGTTCATCAAAGGACAGCATTTTGTCAAAAAAATGACAGACTGTTGGCCCAGGGTAGCAAATGTGCATCTTACTGGTCACATGCAATACCTTTGAGTTCCCATTTAACTGCAGAGCCTGGCCGCGGCGTCTCCACGCCGCTCCACCCTCCAAACAGTACCTTCTTAGAGTCAGTACACCAAGCTCCCCTGGCGTCACTGACATCTAAGGTTACAGGCCTAGGGAACTTCCATGGAATGGCCTTGCATGTCAGCTGCATTCCACCCGGGAATCTTCTTCAATGCTGTACCTTACCTAAAAGTGTGAATATAAGTTTAATTTCTAAGTCACCTCCAGCTATTATCCCACAGGTACCTAGAAACCAGAGACATCCTGAGATACCATCGATAAGCGCAAAACCAAGGGACTGTAATGGCAACTTATTGTCTGAAAAAGTGGAAACAGTTTGGAAAAATAAAAATGGGTCTGAAAGTACAGAAAACATCATCATCTATTGGCTGTTACAGGTGAAAAATAGAAATTAACAGCATCTACTAGCTGCTCAAAGTAGTGGTGTCCTACACTCTCTTATGTCTCTATGATATAAAAAGGACTTAATTTTTATTCAAAATGGAGCTTCTCTGAGGACTTCCTGTGCTGCACATACTTTTCCTTTCCTAAACAGGTTGAATTCCGCATGGACTTTCTACGAGATCTTGGAATCTCACCGGGGATGCCTGGCTGACTCCAGACTGTGACAAGGATCATCTTTGAAATGAGACTCTGTCTGTTATCGGGGAAGACGACCGGCCTGGCTGAACGGGGAGCTTTTGCTGGGACTCAGGAAAAAAAGGAGAGTTTACCACTTTTGGAAGAAGGGGCAGGCAACTCAAGAAGAGTACAGAGATCTCGTCAAGTCATGCAGAGAGAGGATTAGAAAGGCAAAAGCCCAGCTAGAACTCAAGCTGGCCACTGTTGTAAGAGATAATTAAAAATGTTTTTACAAATACATTAACAACAAAAAGAGAGCCAAGGAGAATCTCCCTCCTTTATTGGATGCGGGGGGGAACATTGCCACCAAGGATGAGGTACTTAATGCCTTCTTTGCCTCAGTCTTTAATAGTCAGACCAGTTATCCCCAGGGTATTCAGTCCCCTGAGCTGGAAGACAGGGACGGGGAGCAGAATAAACCCCCCATAATCCATGAGGAAGCAATTAATGATCTGCTACGCCACCTGGACACTCACAAGTCTATGGGGCTGGATGGGATCCACCCAAGGGTACTGAGGGAGCTGGCAGAGGAGCTTGCCAAGCCACTCTCCATCATTTATCAGCAGTCCTGGTTAACAGGGGAGGTCCCGGACGACTGGAGGCTTGCCAATGCGACGCCCATCTACAAGAAGGGCCAGAAGGAGGATCCGGGGAACTACAGGCCTGTCAGCCTGACCTTGGTACCGGGGAAAATTATGGAGCGGTTCATCTTGAGTGTGCTCAACAGGCATGTGCAGGCCAACCAGGGGATCAGGCCCAGCCAGCATGGGTTCATGAAAGGCAGGTCCTGCTTGACTAACCTCATCTCCTTCTACAACCAGGTGACCCGCCTAGTGGATAAGGGAAAGGCTGTAGATGTTATCTACCTGGACTTTAGTAAAGCCTTTGACACTGTCTCCCACAGCATTCTCCTGGAGAAGCTGGCGGCTCATGGCTTAGGTGGGTGTACTCTTCGCTGGGTAAAAAACTGGCTGGATGGCCGAGCCCAGAGAGTTGTGGTGAATGGAGTTTACTCCAGTTGGCGGCCGGTCACAAGCGGTGTTCCCCAGGGCTCTGTGTTGGGGCCAGTCTTGTTTAATATCTTTATCAACGATCTGGATGAGGGGATTGAGTGCGCCCTCAGTAAGTTTGCAGATGACACCAAATTGGGCGGGAATGTCGATCTGCTTGAGGGGAGGAAGGTGCTGCAGAGGGATCTGGACAGGCTGGATCAATGGGCCGAGGTCAATTGTATGAGGTTCAACAAGGCCAAGTGCCGGGTCCTGCACTTGGGTCACAACAACCCCATGCAACGCTACAGGCTTGGGGAAGAGTGGCTGGAAAGCTGCCTGGCAGAAAAGGACCTGGGCGTGTTGGTTGACAGCCAGCTTAATATGAGCCAGCAGTGTGCCCAGGTGGCCAAGAAAGCCAATGGCATCCTGGCTTGTATCAGGAATAGTGTGGCCAGCAGGACTAGGGAAGTGATCGTGCCCCTGTACTCGGCACTGGTGAGGCCGCACCTCGAATACTGTGTTCACTTTTGGGCCCCTCACTACAAGAGAGACATTGAGGTGCTGGGGCATGTCCAGAGAAGGGCAACGAAGCTGGTGAAGGGTCTAGAGAACAAGTCTTATGAGGAGCGGCTGAAGGAACTGGGGTTGTTTAGCCTGGAGAAAAGGAGGCTGAGGGGAGACCTTATTGCTCTCTCCAACTACCTGAAAGGAGGTTGTAGAGAGGTGGGGGTCGGTCTCTTCTCCCAGGTAACAAGTGATAGGATGAGAGGAAATGGCCTCAAGTTGCACCAGGGGAGGTTTAGATTGGATATTGGGAAAAATTTCTTCACCAAAAGGGTTGCCAAGCATTGGAACAGGCTGCCCAGAGAGGTGGTGGAGTCACCATCCCTGGAGGAGTTAAAAAAACATGTAGATGTGGCACTTCAGGACATGGTTTAGTAGGCATGGAGGTGTTGGGTTGACAGTTGGACTAGATGATCCTAGAGGTCTTTTCCAACCTTAATGATTCTATGATTCTATTCTGTGATTCTAAGAAGGCTGTCAGCTTAGTTGCTGTAGAGACACAAGAAGGCAATCAGCAATCTCCCAGACATAGACGAAGGACTGAGATCACCTCCCTTGATGCTGGTGAGGGGACTTCTGGTCTGGCACCGCAAGGGTCAGACAGTAAATACTCTGACCAGGAATAGGAATAGAGGGTCCCTGCCTTCGGCCAGGAGGAGGAAAGCGATGACTGGGTATACTGGACTGTGTGGACTCGATGGCCTGGCACATCAGACCCACAGAAGTATAAGACTTTGGTAGACACTGGTGCACAGTGTACGCTGGTGCCATCAGGGTATAGAGGCACAGAACCCATCTCGATCTCTGGAGTGACAGGGGGATGCCAAGAATTGTCTGTATTGGAGGCTGAGGTGAGCTTAACAGGGGACAAGTGGCAAAAGCACCCCATTGTGACCGGCCTGGAGGCCCCTTGTATCCTTGGCATAGACTACTTCAGGAGAGGGTACTTCAAGGACTCAAAAGGGTAGCAGTGGGCTTTTGGTATAGCTGCCTTGGAGACAGAGGAAATTAAACAGCTGTCTACCTTGCCTGGCCTCTCGGAAGATCCCTTCATTGTGGGATTGCTGCGAGTCGAAGAACAGCAGGTGACGATTGCTACCAGGACGGTGCACTGGCAACAATATCGCACCAACCAAGACTCCCTGGCTCCCATCCATGAGCTGATTCATCAATTGGAGAGTCAAGGAGCAATCAGCAAGACTCGCTCACCCTTTAATAGTCCCATATGGCCAGTGCAAAAGTCTGACGGAGGGTAGAGGTTAACAGTAGACTATTGTGGCCTGAACAAAGTCACACCACCACTGAGTGCTGCTGTACCAGACATGCTAGAGCTCCAAGATGAACTGGAGTCAAAGGCAGCCAAGTGGTATGCTACAACTGACACTGCCAATGTGGTTTTTTTCAATTCCTTTGGCACAAGAATGCAGGCCACAGTTTGCTTTCACGTGGAGGATTGTCCAATACACCTGGAATCAACTGCCCCAGGGGTGGAAGCACAGCCCTACCATTTGTCATGGACTAATCCAAACTGCGCTGGAAAAGGGTGATGCCCCTGAATATCTACAGTACATTGACAACATCATCATGTGGAGCAACAAAGCAGAAGAAGTGTTTGAGAAGGGAAAAGGAGTAATTCAGATTCTTCTGAAAGATGGTTTCACCATAAAAAGAAGCAAGGTCAAAGGACCTGCACAGGAGATTCAGTTCTTGGGAATAAAATGGCAGGATGGATGCTGTCATGTCCCTATGGATGTGATCAACAAGATAGCAACTATGTCTCCACCAGCTAAGAAGAAAGAAAAACAAGCTTTCCTAGGTCTTGTGGGATTCTGGAGAATGCATATTCCAGGTTATAGTCAGCTTGTGAGCCCTCTCTATCGAGTGACCCGAAAGAAGAACTATTTTGAGTGGGGCCTTGAGCAACAGCGAGCCTTTGAGCAGATCAAACAGGAGATAGCTCGCGTGGTAGCTCTTGGGCCTGTCTGTACAGGACCAGCTGTGCAAAATGTGCTCTACACTGCAGCTGGGGAGCACGGTCTCACCTGGAGTCTCTGGCAGAAAACACCAGGAGAAACCCAAGGTCGACCATTAGGGTTTTAGAGCTGGGGATATCGAGGATCAGAAGCCCACTACACCTTGACTGAAAAAGAGATACTAGCAGCATATGAGGGGGCTCGAGCCACTTCAGAAGTTGTTGGTACAGAAACATACCTCCTCTTGGCACCGCGATTGCCCATGCTACACTGGATGTTCAAAGGAAACATCCCCTCTGCGCATCACGCAACCAGTGCTACGTGGAGTAAGTGGGTAGCATTGATCACGCAATGGGCTCGACTGGGGAAACCCAAGCGCCCAGGAATCCTGGAAGAGATCATGGAGTGGCCAGAAGGCAGAGATTTTGGAGCATCGCCTGAGGAGGTGGCTCGTGCCCAAGAGGCACCACCATATAATGAGTTATCAGAAGATGAAAGGCGTTATGCTCTGTTTACTGATGGATCCTGTTGTGTTGTAGGAAACCATCGAATGTGGAAAGTTGCTGTGTGGAGTCCCACATGACAAGTCGTTGAAGCCACTGAAGGAGGTGGTGAGTCAAATCAGTTTGCAGAAGTGAAAACCATCCAACTATCCCTAGAGATTGCTGAATGAGAAAAGAATGAGAAAAAATCTCTATACTGACTCCTGGATGGTGGCTAATGCCCTGTGGGAGTGGCTACAGCAGTGGAAGAAGACCAATTGGCAGCACAGGGGTAAACCCATCTGGGCTGCTGCATTGCTGCAAGACATCACTGCCTGGGTAGAAAACATGGCTCTAAAGGTACGTCATGTAGATGCTCACATGCCCAAAAACCATGCCACTGAAGAACATTGAAACAATGAACAGGTAGACAAGGCTGTCAAAATTGAAGTGGCACAGGTGGACCTGGACTGGGAGTGTAAGGGTGAGCTATTTGTAGCTCAATGGGCCCACGAAACATTGGGACATCTAGGGAGAGATGCAACTTACAGATGGGCTCATGATCGAGGGGTGGACCTGACCATGGAGGCAATCACGCAGGTCACTCATGAATGTGAAATGTGCTGCAATCAAGCGAACCACGCGAGTAAACTCTCCCTTGGAATAGAGGGTGGTGGCTGGGTTTTCAATATGGCGAGGCCTGGCAAATTGACTATGTTGGATCACTGCCACGAACACGCCAAGGCAAGCGCTACATACTGACCGTGGTGGAAGCAACTACCGGTTGGCTAGAAACATACCCTGTAAACCATGCCACTGCCCAAAACACCATCTTAGGCCCTGAAAGGGAAATTTTGTGGTGACATGGTACCCCAGAAAGAATTGAGTCAGACAATGGGACTCATTTCCAAAATAACCTCATAAACTCCTGGGCAAAGAAACACAGCATTGACTGGGTGTATCACATCCCCTATCACTCACAAGCTTCTGGAGAGATATAATGGACTGTTAAAGTCTGTGCTGAGAGTGTTGGGCGCTCGGGCATGGAAGCACTGGGATATAAATTTAGCAGAACCCGCTTGGCTGGTTAACACCAGAGGATCTGCTAACCATCCTGGTCCTACCCAAACAAAACCCCTACATACGGTGGGAGGAGATAAGGTCCCCATCGTGCACATGGGGAAGTGGCTGGAGAAGGCGGTGTGGGTTTCTCCTCCCTTGGGAAAAGGCAAACCCATTCATGGGATTGTCTTCGCTCAAGGACCTGGGTGTACTTGGTGGGTAATGTGGAAGGATGGGGAGACCCAGTGTGTGCCTAAAGAAGATTTAACCTTGAGGGGAAAATAATCTGTGATGTGAGCTGTATGTTGTAGGAAGTAACGCAGCAGGAATGATCTGAACCGATGAAGAGTGAGTTTCGCAAGGAACCAGGCGAGTGCAACAATGACCCAAACCAAGCCGGTGTTGGTGCTCAACAATCAAACATGCTGCTTCTCCTGTCCTGAGCGCCCATCTTGACAGATGGGGCCCAAGTCATAGCCATTTCTAATGAACATCTGGAGGAGTGGTGGAAGCCCATGGAACGGGAGAGTAATATCTATCTGTTAAAGGACAGGGGATGGTAGTTAATGAGAATGTTTAATTCTGTATGTTGGGTATATAGGTGGTTTAAGTACGTAGTCTAAGTTGTAAGTGTTGGTAAGAAGGGCTTTCAGTAATGACAATTAAATACAATGGGATGGTTAGAAGATATATTTATATGTATCAAATTATGTGGGACCTGAGCATGATGCAAATGGTATGGAATAGGGGGTGGAGATTGTATTTGGTCTGTCTGAGATGGAGTTAATTTTCCCCATAGCAGCCCTCATAGTGCTGTGCTTTGCATTGGTAGCTAGAAAGGTGTTGATAACACACCAGTGTTTTGGCTACTGTTGAGCAGTGCTTGCCCTGCTGCAAGGCTGTCTCTCCAACCCCCCCACCCCCAAAGGGCAGTATGCTGGGGGTAGGCAAGATCTTGGGAGGGGACATAGCCAGGACAGCTGACCCAAACTGACCAAAGAGATATTCCATACCATATGATGTCATGCTCAGCAATAAAAGCTAAGAGAAAGGAGGAGGAGGGGGGCATTCATTATGAAGATGTTTGTCTTCCAGAGCAACCGCTATGCATACTGAGGCCCCACTTCCCAGGAAGTGGCTGGACATCACCTGGTGATGGGAAGTAGAGAATAAATCTTTTTGTTTTCCTTTGCTTCCGTGCATGGCCTTTGCTGTTGCTTTTATTAAACTGCCTTTATCTTGACCCACAAGTTTTTTCCATCTTATTTTCTCCCCACCCTGTCCTGCTGAGAAGGGGGAGTGATAGAGCGACTTGGTGGGCACCTGGCGTCCAGCCAAGGTCAACGCACCACAGTGGTTAATGGGTATGTAGTGGATAGTGTGGGACCAGAGCGTAATGCAAATGGTATGGAATAAAGGGTGGAGATTGTACTGGTTTTGGCTGGGATAGTGTTAATTGTCTTCATAGTAGCTCGTATGGTGCTATGTTTTGGATATGTGTCCAAAACAGTGTCGATAACACAGCAATGTTTTATCTGCTGCTGAACAGTGCTTACACAGCGTCAAATTCTTCTGTGTTTCTCATGCTGCCCGACCAGGGAGTAGGGGGGGGATGCACAAGAGATGGGAGGGGACACCCCTTCCATATATCTTTTAAATACTTTGGTAACCATCACTGTAAGCACCCTGAGGGCCAGGCCTATATGAGATGCTAAGAACATATCTACACAAAGCTTAAGGAGCCTAACAGCTCTGTAGAAGCTTCTCATGCTTTTGGCAGAGAGGCTGCATTGCTTGAAATAACATGTCCACCTTGTCACTGACAGCAAAGAGTATCAGGCACAAAAAGCAGAGGCAGCTGAAGAACTTTGGAAGAAATTTCTCTGAGAACAAAAACCAAAGTGGTTGTATGATGCAGAATCTACTGAAGTTCAGAAATAACAGTATTAAAAAATTACTAATATGGCAGAATCACTCTTCACTCTGAAAGGAAGTCTTCTGTCCTGATCTGTATCTGACACCTGATTTATGTATATGGAAGTTG
The DNA here is from genome assembly GCF_034638445.1 of Ciconia boyciana. NCBI lineage: Eukaryota > Metazoa > Chordata > Aves > Ciconiiformes > Ciconiidae > Ciconia > Ciconia boyciana. Next base: position 12,918,393 of record NC_132937.1, read on the forward strand.
TGGGGCATGATCTGTAATAATTATTGAACTGCATCAAAATACCAGAATATGTTTATGTTTTATGCATGCTGGACACAGAAATCAGCGGGATACAGTTACAGGACCATGATATGGGCTTAAATTTACAATCAGTGAGTGTAACACATACCTAACCATATGAAAAAGCCGGCATCACTGTTTCTTTTTCATAGTCTAGTTGGTTATCTTGGCTCTGGAAATACTGTGGCGAAATATGACTTCAGTCCTTCAAATAAAGACATTTAATAATAGAGATGGGGGCTACAAAAGAAAAAGATAGAATCCCTGAAGAGACAGGGAAACCAAATGATAGCTTCCAGATTAGATCTGTTTCCTGCTGTTAGGTGTGTAGCCCAGTTCCCATCTGTATACCTGTTCCATATTGGGATAAGACCTGTGGGATAATAGCTGGAGGTGACTTAGAAATTAAACTTATATTCACACTTTTAGGTAAGGTACAGCATTGAAGAAGATTCCCGGGTGGAATGCAGCTGACATGCAAGGCCATTCCATGGAAGTTCCCTAGGCCTGTAACCTTAGATGTCAGTGACGCCAGGGGAGCTTGGTGTACTGACTCTAAGAAGGTACTGTTCGGAGGGTGGAGCGGTGTGGAGACGCCGCGGCCAGGCTCTGCAATTAAATGGGAACTCAAAGGTATTGTGTGTGACCAGTAAGCTGCACATTTGCTATCCTGGGCCAACAGTCTGCCATGTTTCTGACAAAATGCTGTCCTTTGATGAACTTTGCTCATTGTAACATCATTATAATACCAAAACACACCTCCATCCCAAAAGCGACCCGCCTCCAAGGTGCGACCACCCCTCACTGAGCTTGCGCTTTGAATTTTTCCTAGCCTATACCTTTAAAAGCGAAGCGAGAAAACTTTACACCAATCCTAAACAAAGATGCATGACTAGAGTCACTCAAGCTCCACCCGAAAGGTGAAAGATAGTATAAAATGGCTTAAGAGAAAGCGAACGTTAGGGAAGACACCATCGCGTACCACTCTGACCTCTGGGATCAGTCGACGGGCTGAGCCTCTCTTCCCCCCCATCGGGACGCCTTTGGGTAAGAGTCGAACACTTGGTTATTCCAAGTGCCTCCCCGGGAAACTTAGAAATCTCTCTAGAGTTGCTTTATCATCTCTAACGCGTTTATAGCCGGCAGTGTCACTCATACTCTTGGTATTTGCACGTGCTTTGCAGACAGTAAATTTATCACCGGTAATCCAAAGAATCTGTGTATCTGCTGCTCTAATAAACTGCACTCTTTATTAATGTGGCCGTGATAGTTCATGCAACACGACTAGACTGGGGGGTGCAGCGCGTTTAAATTAACGCTGTCGCCTTTACTCTGATGAATGGCTGCATATACAGTCCTTAGAAAATAACCGTTGACCAAGTCTGAGACTAGGACTGGACTTAGCCGCACCTAGACTCTTCTCTGAGAAGGAGTTTAGAAAGCAAGAGGGTCCTGTCTGAACCTCGTGACTCAACGGGAGGGTTCCCCCCCCCTCAGCCACTCAGACTCCTACACGACAGTAACTCTTAACGCAACAGACCTATGCATACACTAGTTCACCCCATGCTCTGGTTTCCATTAAAGAAAATCTTGGCCTGCATCGCTGGCAATGTGACAATACATCTGACAGGTGCTCAGGACACGTTATGAAGGAACATGAAATTTGGGGAGAGCAAAATTGCACGAGAAAAAGTGCACAGGATCAGCATAACTATGAGCCCAGGCTGGACTGTGAGTTTCTCGGCTTGCTAAGGGCTTGGTTACATGATATGCTGACTTAATGGGCAAAGTAGGATAGAAATTTCCCTTTCATTACCCCTGCAAAAAAGAGACTATTTTTAATCTTAGTCATTTTAGTGATCCAGTTTACAGTGCAGAGACATAAACATTATACTGGCACAACTGAGCACGAAGGCAGGAAACAAGTGGCTGGGAACAGGGAGTGAGGGTATTGCTGTGTCTTCACTGTTGTGTGGAGTATGGGCTAGATCAGGCTACTGCAGCTCTGCTACTATGTCACAACTGAATCTTAACTTGGGTGAGACCTTAGACTCAGACACATAATGAAGATATTAGAATTAAATCCCATCAGCTTTCATTGATGGTATATGCAAGGTACTTCAACAAGACTGGAAGTTATTGCATCAGGATTGCCTTTATTTTCCATGGGATAGGATAGAACAGAACAGAACAGAATAGAATAGAATAGAATAGAATAGAATAGAATAGAATAGAATAGAATAGAATAGTTCAATTGGAAGGGACCTACAACGATCATCTAGTCCAACTACCTGACCACTACAGGGCTGACCAAAAGTTAAAGCATAGTATTAAGGGCATTGTCCAAATGCCTCTTAAACACTGACAGGCTTGGGGCATCAACCACCTCTCTAGGAAGCCTGTTCCAGTGTTTGATCACCCTCTCGGTAAAGAAATGCTTCCTAATGTCAAGTCTAAACCTCCCCTGATGCAGCTTTGAGCCATTCCCACATGTCCTGTCACTGGATACCAGGGAGAAGAGATCAGCACCTCCCTCTCCACTTCCCCTCCTCAGGAAGCTGTAGAGAGCAATGAGGTCGCCCCTCAGCCTCCTTTTCTCCAAACTAGACAAACCCAGTGTCCTCAGCTGCTCCTCATAGGACTTGCCTTCCAGCCCTTTCACCAGATTTGTTGACCTCCTCTGGATGCATTCAAGGACCTTCACATCCTTCTTAAATTGTGGGGCCCAGAACTGCACACAATACTCAAGGTGAGGCCGCACCATTGCTAAATACAGAGGGATAATCACCTCTTTTGAGCAGCTGGTTATGCTGTGTTTAATGCACCCCAGGATGCGGTTTGCCCTCTTGGCTGCCAGGGCAGACTGCTGACTCATGTTGAGCCTGCTGTCAACCAGCACCCCCAGATCCCTTTCTGCAGGGCTGCTCTCCAGCCACTCCTCTCTCAGTTTATGCTTGTGCCCAGTGTTACTCCATCCCAGGTGCAGAATCCGGCATTTGTTCTTGTTAAATTTCATGCCATTGATGATTGCCCAATGCTCCAGTAAAAATGTACATCAAGAGCTACTGCAGCACAGCTGATACATAGCAAACTGTTACCCTGCCACAGAGCAGATTCCATGGAACAGTTATGGATTAAAGAATGAAAAAGCAAGTCAAAAAGTGAGAATATACATTTATCCCACAGTAATAAAAGTATCAATGTGGTGTTGACACTTAGTTGATTTGGACTGATAATAAAATAAGTGTTTTTTCTTTTCATGCTGAAGAAAGAAAAAGCAATAGCATTCATCTTATTAATCCATTAATGGGGCAAGGCTGTAGCACTTACATGACAGGGACCGTGAAACAAAGGTGTACTGGGTTTAGGTGGCAAGGTTTTGGTAGCGGGGTGGGGGGGGCTACAGGGGTGGCTTCTGTGAGAAGACACCGGAAGCTGCCACCATGTCAGACAGAGACAGTCCAAGCTGGCTCCAAGACGAACCCGCCACTGGCCAAAGTTGAGCCAATCAGCAACAGTGGTAGCGCCTCTGTGATAACATTTTTAAGAAAGGGTAAAAAAACGTTCTGCAGCAGCTGGGAGAGACGAGGGAGAATATGTGAGAGAAACAACTATGCAGACACCGGGGTCACTGAAGAAGGAGGGGAAGGAGGTGCTCCAGGCACCAGAGCAGAGATTCCCCTGCAGCCCATGGTGAAGACCATGGTGACACAGGTTGTCCTCATGTAGCCCATGAAGGAACATGGTGGAGCAGATATCCATCCTGCAGCCCGTGGAGAATCCCACACCGGAGCAGGTGGATATGCCCTGAAGGAGACTGTGACCCTGTGGAGAGCCCGCACTGGAGCAGGCTCCTGGCAGGACCTGTGACCTCGTGGAGAGAGGAGACCACGCTGGAGCAGGTTTGCTGGCAGGATCTGTGACCCCATGGGAAGGACCCACGCTGGAGCAGTCCATTCCTGAAGGACTGTACCCCATGGAAAGGACTCATGCTGGAGAAGTTCTTGAAGAACTGCAGCCTGCGGGAAGGACTCATGTTGGAGAAGTTTGTGAAAGACTGTCTCCCATGGGAGGGACCCCAAGCTGGAGCAGGGGAAGAGCGTGAGGAGGAAGGAGCGGACCCACAAGCTTTTTGTTGATATTTTCTCCCCCTGTCCTGTTGATGGAGGGGGAGCGATAGAGCGGCTTGGTGGGCACACTGCATTGTTGGTAGTTAAATTTCAGTGAATTAATCTTTTCTTGAGATCACAAAATGTCTTACAGTGTTTTATGTGCGCAAATGAGAAACACTGTAGTTCTCAAAGTAAAAATTTTAACATTTTGTGGCTGAGTTTAGGCACCTAAACCTGTATTTAGGTTACTAAAAATAAGCCTGATTCTCAGAAGGTCATAATTTTTGAGAATGAAACTAGTTATTTAGGTAGCTAGATGTGAACTGAGGTGCCTGAGTTTAGTCAGTTGGGCAATAATATTTTTTAAAAACCCTGCCTTTGGAGATTACATCCTTTCTGTAAATGCAAGAAATTCATATGTACAGTGCTGTACAGAAATGGTCTGTTCATAATTTTTTTAGAAAGAAACAATGATTTAATAAAAAGTCTGAGAGCTTTTTATAAGTAGAAGATAATGTAAACCAGTCTTTAGAAACGATACAGGCTTATTTTCAAATTTGTTTAGGATTAAGATGCTTCCATAAAGTACTTCCACATGTATTCTAATTAATTTTATAACAAAATCAACCACCCCCCAATGAAGAGTGAAGACAAAAGTTTTATGACCATGCCTTTTTCAATCAATATTTATCTCCACATTCCAGGCCAGCAGGGTCCCCTTAGGGTTTAGCTCCTCCTGAGCACTTTCGACTTCCATTGCTCAGCACCTGACAAAATTGGAAGACGTTTAGGTACTTGGGAATTCATAATAAGCTTCATCTCAGAAGAAGGTTGTTCATTTGCAAGAAAGAGGTCATAAGCATTACTTCAGAGAACTCCTAAGAAACTAACCTTTTCTGGTGGGTTGACCTTGGCTGGCTGTCAGGTGCCCACCGAGCCGCTCTATCGCTCCCCCTCCATCAACAGGACAGGGGGAGAAAATATCAACAAAAAGCTTGTGGGTCCGCTCCTTCCTCCTCACGCTCTTCCCCTGCTCCAGCTTGGGGTCCCTCCCATGGGAGACAGTCTTTCACAAACTTCTCCAACATGAGTCCTTCCCGCAGGCTGCAGTTCTTCAAGAACTTCTCCAGCATGAGTCCTTTCCATGGGGTACAGTCCTTCAGGAATGGACTGCTCCAGCGTGGGTCCTTCCCATGGGGTCACAGATCCTGCCAGCAAACCTGCTCCAGCGTGGTCTCCTCTCTCCACGAGGTCACAGGTCCTGCCAGGAGCCTGCTCCAGTGCGGGCTCTCCACAGGGTCACAGTCTCCTTCAGGGCATATCCACCTGCTCCGGTGTGGGATTCTCCACGGGCTGCAGGATGGATATCTGCTCCACCATGTTCCTTCATGGGCTACATGAGGACAACCTGTGTCACCATGGTCTTCACCATGGGCTGCAGGGGAATCTCTGCTCTGGTGCCTGGAGCACCTCCTTCCCCTCCTTCTTCAGTGACCCCGGTGTCTGCATAGTTGTTTCTCTCACATATTCTCCCTCGTCTCTCCCAGCTGCTGCAGAACGTTTTTTTACCCTTTCTTAAAAATGTTATCACAGAGGCGCTACCACTGTTGCTGATTGGCTCAACTTTGGCCAGTGGCGGGTTCGTCTTGGAGCCAGCTTGGACTGTCTCTGTCTGACATGGTGGCAGCTTCCGGTGTCTTCTCACAGAAGCCACCCCTGTAGCCCCCCCCACCCCGCTACCAAAACCTTGCCACCTAAACCCAGTACACCTTTGTTTCACGGTCCCTGTCATGTAAGTGCTACAGCCTTGCCCCATTAATGGATTAATAAGATGAATGCTATTGCTTTTTCTTTCTTCAGCATGAAAAGAAAAAACACTTATTTTATTATCAGTCCAAATCAACTAAGTGTCAACACCACATTGATACTTTTATTACTGTGGGATAAATGTATATTCTCACTTTTTGACTTGCTTTTTCATTCTTTAATCCATAACTGTTCCATGGAATCTGCTCTGTGGCAGGGTAACAGTTTGCTATGTATCAGCTGTGCTGCAGTAGCTCTTGATGTACATTTTTACTGGAGCATTGGGCAATCATCAATGGCATGAAATTTAACAAGAACAAATGCCGGATTCTGCACCTGGGATGGAGTAACACTGGGCACAAGCATAAACTGAGAGAGGAGTGGCTGGAGAGCAGCCCTGCAGAAAGGGATCTGGGGGTGCTGGTTGACAGCAGGCTCAACATGAGTCAGCAGTCTGCCCTGGCAGCCAAGAGGGCAAACCGCATCCTGGGGTGCATTAAACACAGCATAACCAGCTGCTCAAAAGAGGTGATTATCCCTCTGTATTTAGCAATGGTGCGGCCTCACCTTGAGTATTGTGTGCAGTTCTGGGCCCCACAATTTAAGAAGGATGTGAAGGTCCTTGAATGCATCCAGAGGAGGTCAACAAATCTGGTGAAAGGGCTGGAAGGCAAGTCCTATGAGGAGCAGCTGAGGACACTGGGTTTGTCTAGTTTGGAGAAAAGGAGGCTGAGGGGCGACCTCATTGCTCTCTACAGCTTCCTGAGGAGGGAAGTGGAGAGGGAGGTGCTGATCTCTTCTCCCTGGTATCCAGTGACAGGACATGTGGGAATGGCTCAAAGCTGCATCAGGGGAGGTTTAGACTTGACATTAGGAAGCATTTCTTTACCGAGAGGGTGATCAAACACTGGAACAGGCTTCCTAGAGAGGTGGTTGATGCCCCAAGCCTGTCAGTGTTTAAGAGGCATTTGGACAATGCCCTTAATACTATGCTTTAACTTTTGGTCAGCCCTGTAGTGGTCAGGTAGTTGGACTAGATGATCGTTGTAGGTCCCTTCCAATTGAACTATTCTATTCTATTCTATTCTATTCTATTCTATTCTATTCTATTCTATTCTGTTCTGTTCTGTTCTGTTCTATCCTATCCCATGGAAAATAAAGGCAATCCTGATGCAATAACTTCCAGTCTTGTTGAAGTACCTTGCATATACCATCAATGAAAGCTGATGGGATTTAATTCTAATATCTTCATTATGTGTCTGAGTCTAAGGTCTCACCCAAGTTAAGATTCAGTTGTGACATAGTAGCAGAGCTGCAGTAGCCTGATCTAGCCCATACTCCACACAACAGTGAAGACACAGCAATACCCTCACTCCCTGTTCCCAGCCACTTGTTTCCTGCCTTCGTGCTCAGTTGTGCCAGTATAATGTTTATGTCTCTGCACTGTAAACTGGATCACTAAAATGACTAAGATTAAAAATAGTCTCTTTTTGCAGGGGTAATGAAAGGGAAATTTCTATCCTACTTTGCCCATTAAGTCAGCATATCATGTAACCAAGCCCTTAGCAAGCCGAGAAACTCACAGTCCAGCCTGGGCTCATAGTTATGCTGATCCTGTGCACTTTTTCTCGTGCAATTTTGCTCTCCCCAAATTTCATGTTCCTTCATAACGTGTCCTGAGCACCTGTCAGATGTATTGTCACATTGCCAGCGATGCAGGCCAAGATTTTCTTTAATGGAAACCAGAGCATGGGGTGAACTAGTGTATGCATAGGTCTGTTGCGTTAAGAGTTACTGTCGTGTAGGAGTCTGAGTGGCTGAGGGGGGGGGAACCCTCCCGTTGAGTCACGAGGTTCAGACAGGACCCTCTTGCTTTCTAAACTCCTTCTCAGAGAAGAGTCTAGGTGCGGCTAAGTCCAGTCCTAGTCTCAGACTTGGTCAACGGTTATTTTCTAAGGACTGTATATGCAGCCATTCATCAGAGTAAAGGCGACAGCGTTAATTTAAACGCGCTGCACCCCCCAGTCTAGTCGTGTTGCATGAACTATCACGGCCACATTAATAAAGAGTGCAGTTTATTAGAGCAGCAGATACACAGATTCTTTGGATTACCGGTGATAAATTTACTGTCTGCAAAGCACGTGCAAATACCAAGAGTATGAGTGACACTGCCGGCTATAAACGCGTTAGAGATGATAAAGCAACTCTAGAGAGATTTCTAAGTTTCCCGGGGAGGCACTTGGAATAACCAAGTGTTCGACTCTTACCCAAAGGCGTCCCGATGGGGGGGAAGAGAGGCTCAGCCCGTCGACTGATCCCAGAGGTCAGAGTGGTACGCGATGGTGTCTTCCCTAACGTTCGCTTTCTCTTAAGCCATTTTATACTATCTTTCACCTTTCGGGTGGAGCTTGAGTGACTCTAGTCATGCATCTTTGTTTAGGATTGGTGTAAAGTTTTCTCGCTTCGCTTTTAAAGGTATAGGCTAGGAAAAATTCAAAGCGCAAGCTCAGTGAGGGGTGGTCGCACCTTGGAGGCGGGTCGCTTTTGGGATGGAGGTGTGTTTTGGTATTATAATGATGTTACAATGAGCAAAGTTCATCAAAGGACAGCATTTTGTCAGAAACATGGCAGACTGTTGGCCCAGGATAGCAAATGTGCAGCTTACTGGTCACACACAATACCTTTGAGTTCCCATTTAATTGCAGAGCCTGGCCGCGGCGTCTCCACACCGCTCCACCCTCCGAACAGTACCTTCTTAGAGTCAGTACACCAAGCTCCCCTGGCGTCACTGACATCTAAGGTTACAGGCCTAGGGAACTTCCATGGAATGGCCTTGCATGTCAGCTGCATTCCACCCGGGAATCTTCTTCAATGCTGTACCTTACCTAAAAGTGTGAATATAAGTTTAATTTCTAAGTCACCTCCAGCTATTATCCCACAGGTCTTATCCCAATATGGAACAGGTATACAGATGGGAACTGGGCTACACACCTAACAGCAGGAAACAGATCTAATCTGGAAGCTATCATTTGGTTTCCCTGTCTCTTCAGGGATTCTATCTTTTTCTTTTGTAGCCCCCATCTCTATTATTAAATGTCTTTATTTGAAGGACTGAAGTCATATTTCGCCACAGTATTTCCAGAGCCAAGATAACCAACTAGACTATGAAAAAGAAACAGTGATGCCGGCTTTTCATATGGTTAGGTATGTGTTACACTCACTGATTGTAAATTTAAGCCCATATCATGGTCCTGTAACTGTATCCCGCTGATTTCTGTGTCCAGCATGCATAAAACATAAACATATTCTGGTATTTTGATGCAGTTCAATAATTATTACAGATCATGCCCCACAACTTCCATATACATAAATCAGGTGTCAGATACAGATCAGGACAGAAGACTTCCTTTCAGAGTGAAGAGTGATTCTGCCATATTAGTAATTTTTAATACTGTTATTTCTGAACTTCAGTAGATTCTGCATCATACAACCACTTTGGTTTTTGTTCTCAGAGAAATTTCTTCCAAAGTTCTTCAGCTGCCTCTGCTTTTGTGCCTGATACTCTTTGCTGTCAGTGACAAGGTGGACATGTTATTTCAAGCAATGCAGCCTCTCTGCCAAAAGCATGAGAAGCTTCTACAGAGCTGTTAGGCTCCTTAAGCTTTGTGTAGATATGTTCTTAGCATCTCATATAGGCCTGGCCCTCAGGGTGCTTACAGTGATGGTTACCAAAGTATTTAAAAGATATATGGAAGGGGTGTCCCCTCCCATCTCTTGTGCATCCCCCTCCATCCCTGGTCGGGCAGCATGAGAAACACAGAAGAATTTGACGCTGTGTAAGCACTGTTCAGCAGCAGATAAAACATTGCTGTGTTATCGACACTGTTTTGGACACATATCCAAAACATAGCACCATACGAGCTACTATGAAGACAATTAACACTATCCCAGCCAAAACCAGTACAATCTCCACCCTTTATTCCATACCATTTGCATTACGCTCTGGTCCCACACTATCCACTACATACCCATTAACCACTGTGGTGCGTTGACCTTGGCTGGACGCCAGGTGCCCACCAAGTCGCTCTATCACTCCCCCTTCTCAGCAGGACAGGGTGGGGAGAAAATAAGATGGAAAAAACTTGTGGGTCAAGATAAAGGCAGTTTAATAAAAGCAACAGCAAAGGCCATGCACGGAAGCAAAGGAAAACAAAAAGATTTATTCTCTACTTCCCATCACCAGGTGATGTCCAGCCACTTCCTGGGAAGTGGGGCCTCAGTATGCATAGCGGTTGCTCTGGAAGACAAACATCTTCATAATGAATGCCCCCCTCCTCCTCCTTTCTCTTAGCTTTTATTGCTGAGCATGACATCATATGGTATGGAATATCTCTTTGGTCAGTTTGGGTCAGCTGTCCTGGCTATGTCCCCTCCCAAGATCTTGCCTACCCCCAGCATACTGCCCTTTGGGGGTGGGGGGGTTGGAGAGACAGCCTTGCAGCAGGGCAAGCACTGCTCAACAGTAGCCAAAACACTGGTGTGTTATCAACACCTTTCTAGCTACCAATGCAAAGCACAGCACTATGAGGGCTGCTATGGGGAAAATTAACTCCATCTCAGACAGACCAAATACAATCTCCACCCCCTATTCCATACCATTTGCATCATGCTCAGGTCCCACATAATTTGATACATATAAATATAACTTCTAACCATCCCATTGTATTTAATTGTCATTACTGAAAGCCCTTCTTACCAACACTTACAACTTAGACTACGTACTTAAACCACCTATATACCCAACATACAGAATTAAACATTCTCATTAACTACCATCCCCTGTCCTTTAACAGATAGATATTACTCTCCCGTTCCATGGGCTTCCACCACTCCTCCAGATGTTCATTAGAAATGGCTATGACTTGGGCCCCATCTGTCAAGATGGGCGCTCAGGACAGGAGAAGCAGCATGTTTGATTGTTGAGCACCAACACCGGCTTGGTTTGGGTCATTGTTGCACTCGCCTGGTTCCTTGCGAAACTCACTCTTCATCGGTTCAGATCATTCCTGCTGCGTTACTTCCTACAACATACAGCTCACATCACAGATTATTTTCCCCTCAAGGTTAAATCTTCTTTAGGCACACACTGGGTCTCCCCATCCTTCCACATTACCCACCAAGTACACCCAGGTCCTTGAGCGAAGACAATCCCATGAATGGGTTTGCCTTTTCCCAAGGGAGGAGAAACCCACACCGCCTTCTCCAGCCACTTCCCCATGTGCACGATGGGGACCTTATCTCCTCCCACCGTATGTAGGGGTTTTGTTTGGGTAGGACCAGGATGGTTAGCAGATCCTCTGGTGTTAACCAGCCAAGCGGGTTCTGCTAAATTTATATCCCAGTGCTTCCATGCCCGAGCGCCCAACACTCTCAGCACAGACTTTAACAGTCCATTATATCTCTCCAGAAGCTTGTGAGTGATAGGGGATGTGATACACCCAGTCAATGCTGTGTTTCTTTGCCCAGGAGTTTATGAGGTTATTTTGGAAATGAGTCCCATTGTCTGACTCAATTCTTTCTGGGGTACCATGTCACCACAAAATTTCCCTTTCAGGGCCTAAGATGGTGTTTTGGGCAGTGGCATGGTTTACAGGGTATGTTTCTAGCCAACCGGTAGTTGCTTCCACCACGGTCAGTATGTAGCGCTTGCCTTGGCGTGTTCGTGGCAGTGATCCAACATAGTCAATTTGCCAGGCCTCGCCATATTGAAAACCCAGCCACCACCCTCTATTCCAAGGGAGAGTTTACTCGCGTGGTTCGCTTGATTGCAGCACATTTCACATTCATGAGTGACCTGCGTGATTGCCTCCATGGTCAGGTCCACCCCTCGATCATGAGCCCATCTGTAAGTTGCATCTCTCCCTAGATGTCCCAATGTTTCGTGGGCCCATTGAGCTACAAATAGCTCACCCTTACACTCCCAGTCCAGGTCCACCTGTGCCACTTCAATTTTGACAGCCTTGTCTACCTGTTCATTGTTTCAATGTTCTTCAGTGGCATGGTTTTTGGGCATGTGAGCATCTACATGACGTACCTTTAGAGCCATGTTTTCTACCCAGGCAGTGATGTCTTGCAGCAATGCAGCAGCCCAGATGGGTTTACCCCTGTGCTGCCAATTGGTCTTCTTCCACTGCTGTAGCCACTCCCACAGGGCATTAGCCACCATCCAGGAGTCAGTATAGAGATAGAGTACTGGCCACTTTTCTCATTCAGCAATCTCTAGGGATAGTTGGATGGTTTTCACTTCTGCAAACTGATTTGACTCACCACCTCCTTCAGTGGCTTCAACGACTTGTCATGTGGGACTCCACACAGCAACTTTCCACATTCGATGGTTTCCTACAACACAACAGGATCCATCAGTAAACAGAGCATAACGCCTTTCATCTTCTGATAACTCATTATATGGTGGTGCCTCTTGGGCACGAGCCACCTCCTCAGGCGATGCTCCAAAATCTCTGCCTTCTGGCCACTCCATGATCTCTTCCAGGATTCCTGGGCGCTTGGGTTTCCCCAGTCGAGCCCATTGCGTGATCAATGCTACCCACTTACTCCACGTAGCACTGGTTGCGTGATGCGCAGAGGGGATGTTTCCTTTGAACATCCAGTGTAGCATGGGCAATCGCGGTGCCAAGAGGAGGTATGTTTCTGTACCAACAACTTCTGAAGTGGCTCGAGCCCCCTCATATGCTGCTAGTATCTCTTTTTCAGTCAAGGTGTAGTGGGCTTCTGATCCTCGATATCCCCAGCTCTAAAACCCTAATGGTCGACCTTGGGTTTCTCCTGGTGTTTTCTGCCAGAGACTCCAGGTGAGACCGTGCTCCCCAGCTGCAGTGTAGAGCACATTTTGCACAGCTGGTCCTGTACAGACAGGCCCAAGAGCTACCACGCGAGCTATCTCCTGTTTGATCTGCTCAAAGGCTCGCTGTTGCTCAAGGCCCCACTCAAAATAGTTCTTCTTTCGGGTCACTCGATAGAGAGGGCTCACAAGCTGACTATAACCTGGAATATGCATTCTCCAGAATCCCACAAGGCCTAGGAAAACTTGTGTTTCTTTCTTGTTAGCTGGTGGGGATTGTCATGGAAATTATGCATGCCAGCCAGCATAACAGGGTTCGACTCTAGGTTTCCACTGAATCAATAAGCCGAAAAGAGATTAAAGTCCTTTTTATTAGTAGCGCTACAGCTCAAGCTGGGTGCCTCTGAAGAGGGACCCCAAACAAAGAAATCCCTGGGCAATTATACCCTTACAATCTAAGTTCCCCACCTCTCATGCGATAGTTCGGACCAATAGTAATATTAGGGTCTGGGGTATTCTTGCTTTTTTATTGGTTTGATTTGTTTGCTGTTTTGTTACTAAGCGGTTGCTAAGTGGACATCTTCTTATACAATATCACATCCTCTTAGGTCAGTTTCGGCCAGTTCTGTAGTTAGCTATTTGGCATGTTGTAATATGGTTGTTACAGTTCATATACCACGATCTATAGGCTTTGTCTACTCTAGCTATGAATGTTTAAGCTCCTAGCTTTGTCTACTCTAGCTATTATTAATGTTTAAGCTGCTAGCTCCAAGTTTCAACTAACTTTTTTTCTACAAGTCTTCCCTTTGTTTTTATTAACATTCCCGTTATCATATGGGACCAGAATATTTATAGCTTCTAAGATGTGAACACAGTTGAACACAGCAAATGTTACAACACTGAATACAAACAAATAGTATAAAATAGTATAAAAATAGTATAAAAATATAGTATAAAATATAGTATAAAATATAATATAAAATATTATAATATAGTATAAAATATAGTATAAAAATATAGTATAATATAGTATAAAAATAGTACAAATAGTATTAAAAGTTTATTATAAAAAACAATAACCCAAAATAAATTCATTTTGCCCAAGCTCCTAAATCTGGTACCCAGGAGGTGTGCCAAGACCATACTTCTTGGAATCCTGCTGAAGTATTATCCAATTGTACTTTATGCATTAATTTTACTTGTTAAATCCTTCCACTCTGGTCAACATACACGTAACAACTGGTATTAATAATTGTACATACTTCCCCTTGTGAAGCTAACAAAGTATCTAATGCCATTCTATTTTGCAGTGTAATTTTGGAGAGCTGAGAAACCTCTTCTTGTAATGCCGTAATTGCATCAGCAGTATTATTGCCAGAATTTATTTTGCTGCTGAAATCTTAACTAAGGCCTTTTCTAATTCACTCACTCCTAACCAGGGAAGAAACCATCTAGCGAAGGAGTAAAATGCAGTTGGCCTTTCTACTAGTGGGTTACTACATTTGGTCCTATGAACAAATGTTCATAATCAGGATCCTGATTCCATAGTCAAATTTGAGAACACAGAAATATTAGGAGTAACAGCTCCTAAGGTGCAAGTTCCTGACCAATCTCCTGGTAATATTTTGTGAGCTCTCTTACCACATATCCAAAACCACCCTTTTCCCTCAGGTACAGGCCAGGGTGTATTAGAAAAGTCCCCAAGTATTCCCGCTATTCGTATTGGTCCATGATATGTTATTTGGTATAGGGATCCCTAACAGGGGAATGCTTGAAGCTGAGTGACTTGGGAGGTGAGTACATATCCAACAGTTTTCTTAGTAATTTGGACAATGGTTTGTAACAAGTTAAAATAGAGGTTTTCTCTCCACTCGTAATGGGGCTGTACAGACTTAGATATTCCCTTTACCTGTGTAATAAGCACAACAAATGTTAGTAACTTTACCCATAAAATCTCCGTAATCTCTCCTATAAGGGTGGTATGTATACCAAAAGGGGTAAAACTCCTTATTACCAGTCTCAGATGGTTCACTTAACCAGGCATCTGGGGAGTCCCGCGTCCAAGTAGCTCTAGAAAATAAATAAAAATGACACGAATTCGTAACTCCTTTGTCCTTCAGAAATTCAAATGGTTTCAGTCTCCAAAGTAGCAATCGTGGTAGGTTCCTCCATCACCGGTTGTTGCTCATCTACTGAATGATCCTCAGGTAGCCGTTTAACGTGTGAGTGGTGGATCCAGGCTTCCTTTCCTGTAACTTTTATAGCAAAATAAGAACTTAATAAAACAGTATATGGCCCCTCTCACCTGGGTTCCAGTTTAGATTTATGGGAAAATACTTTTATTAAAACTCTATCTCCAGGCTGAAAATCATGTACCTGTATCTCTGGAGGGGTGGGTTGATACCACTGAGCATGATTCCTTTTAATTTTGAAACTTTTTTGTAGATGTTTTTGTATCTCCAATACAAATTTGGTAACTCGTACATATCCATCTAAGAGGCTGGTCCTAGCGGGGACAAAGGTCCCGGGTATAGCTAAATGCTTGCCAAACACTTTTTGCTGGTGACAACCCTAGAGGTTGGCGAGGGGTATTTCTAATATCCCAATATCCCACAGTACTATTTCTAAAACTTCAGACCATTTTAAACCTATCTGACTATAAGTTCAAGTAATTATTTTTTTCAATTTCATTGGGAGCCTTTGGTATCAGCTGGACAGTGTATTACAGTGATTTCCCTTGGAAGCTTAATAGCTTCCAACAGCATTCAGATTTCAGTTCCATTAGAAATATTCTTTTCCGCCAAGGTAAGAAACTCTCGTTCTTTCCATAGCATAGCCGTTGCATGACACACTCCAAAAGTGTATTTAGAATCAGTATAAATAGTTACCCACTGATTATGTCTCCACCAGGCTGCTTTTGTTAATGCAGTTAATTCAGCCCCTTGGGCACTCACCGAGGGTTGTAGAGGTTCTGCTTCAAGTACCTCTAAGTTTCTCACCACTGCATAGCCCGTGTGTCATTTTCCATTCATGGGGTATGAAGATCCATTGGTGAAAAGGGTTAGATCAGAGTTCTCTAGAGGCTGATCTTGCAGATCTTCCCATAGGAAGCTGGAGTGAAACACTACCTTAGCACAACCATGATGCGGCTCACCATTGGAGGGAACAGGCAGTAAAGTTGCTGGATTCAAAACATTACATCTTTTTAAAGTAATATTATCCGCATTTAAAATCATTAATTCATAGTGATGTGCTCTTTGTGGGGACAATGCTTGTGTAGCATGTTGTTTAAAAATCAGTTCTACTTCATGTGGGACATACACAGTTGTTGGGTGACTCAGAACTAATGGTCTGCTCCTTTTTATGATAGTCGCTGTTGCTGCTATCGCTTTAACACAGGAATTATTCCCTGCCGCTACAGGATCCAGTTGAGTAATAAGCCACAGGGCGGCGATGGGGATCTAGCTTTTGAGTAAGGACTCCGCTGGTTACTCCTTTGTTCTCATGCACAAATAGTTCAGAGGACTTGGAGTAATCCGGCAATCCCAGTGCCAGAGCAGAACCTAAAGCTCCTTTTATAGCTTGGAAAGCCTTTTCTCTCTCTGGACCCCAATGTATAGGCTCCACTTCCTCTGCCTTGGTAGCTTCTGTCCATGGCTTCCTTAACTCCCCTAGCCTTGATATCCAGGGTCTGCAGTATCCTATTGTGCCTAAAAATCCTCACAGTTGTTTCTTTGTTACTGGTCGAGGTATTTCTACAATAGCCTGGACCCATTCTGGGTCTACTAATCTTTGTCCTTCTGTTAATATAAATCCTAAATATTTTACTTCCTGCTGACACAGCTGAAGCTTAGAGAGAGATGCACAGTGACCTTTTTTCTGCTAAAGCAGTACATAGACAAATAGTATCTTTCAAGCAATCTTCGTATGTCTTTCTGGCAAATAACAAATAATCTACATACTGTACAAATATAGGACTTCCAGGTAATATAATAACTTTCAAATTTTCTCCTTGCCACCCTAGCATGTGATCCTTAAAATAGTTGCAGATGTCAGAGGTGGTTTGGTTCACAAATACACTTGCTGCCAATTCATTATTAAAATTCTGGAGAGTCATTCCCCTGTACATCAACAAAGCCTGTTGCAATCTTCCCCAATAGTTGCTGGAGTGTTCCTCTGGCCTCTGTCTACATGCCTGTACTTTAGTTCAATTTACTCTTATCTCCTCGCAAACTCTAATCACATTTATCAGATTTCTAACCACTGTTTGGCAATTATCTCTATCTGTTTGATTATTATAATCCTAATTAGAATCAACCTGAGGCCAGGCAGTCCAATTTCCCCCTGCCTTAAGGGTCAATTCCATATTCTTTCCAATTATCTTATCTTTCTGTCTGGACAGAATAACTCCCTCAACAACAGGTTAACATCAGCCCAAGATGGATTATATCCCAAACAAATAATGGAAAATAATGATGCACATCGACCCGCATCTTCCCTTAACCTGGACATTTGATTTTCCCACATAACCAAATCCCCAGGGTTCCAGGGGTGATGGGTGTATACATGTAACACTGGAGGTGGGGGAGGAACGTTTCACACACACACACACACCCACCGCTGCCACTAGCTGCATTGCAAGAGGATTAGGGATAACACTAGAAACCACAGAGTAAAGCCCAGCAAAAGCAACAAGCAATACAGAGGGAGGAGTATAGGGTGGTGCAGAGACCGGCTCTGCAGGCGCCTCGATTAAATTACTCACAATTGCTGTAGCTAAAGTTCTTCCTCGAGGTTTTCGTACTCGTTTTCGACCATCCTCTTTATGGTGATCACATGCCCAATTATCCCATATATACCAATAATCCATTTG
This sequence comes from Ciconia boyciana, assembly GCF_034638445.1. Taxonomy (NCBI): domain Eukaryota; kingdom Metazoa; phylum Chordata; class Aves; order Ciconiiformes; family Ciconiidae; genus Ciconia; species Ciconia boyciana. The sequence continues at coordinate 12,936,082 of NC_132937.1, forward strand.
CTGAGGTTTTTTTCATCTTCTAAAATTTTCTGGGGCGTAGCCAATTTCTTTAATTCGAAGGACCCTTCACGGGGCCATACCCCCGCTCCTCTAAGTGTTGGCCAGTCTTCCTTACACAATGCTATTGCTCGGGTTTGGGTTTTTTTTGATAGATCTGTAGTGCCATCTATTTTCCTTCAATTTTCTAATACCTCGGCTAAGGGCATCCCCTTCTCTATGCTGGGTACGTTCCCCATATCTGTATGGCAAATTTGTGCACCTTACGCTGATCAGGCCACGCACACCTCTCCTAGTGTGCTTCCAGGCTGGGACTTGAACCCACTTGAACCCAGAATACCCAGAATTTAGGGGACTCAAACTCACTCAAACCCAGAATTTAGTAGCGAAATTTTAACACTCACCAGTCGGTGCCTCCCATCTCCAAAGTTCCCAGGTGAACTCACGCGATGCCGGCAATTGGACATTTGGAGACAAGAGAGTCTGACGTCCAACAGTGGTTGCCTAGAGTCCCATCTGGGGTGCCAAACTGTTATATTATGCATGCCAGCCACCATAACAGGGTTCAACTCTAGGTTTCCACATAAACTGAAAGATAGATTTCTTTATGAAAATACTGTTTATTAATAGCGCTACAGCTCAAGCTGGGTGCCTCTGAAGAGGGACCCTGAACAAAGAAATCCCTGGGCAATTATACCCTTACAGCCCTCACATGATACTTCAAACCAATAGTAATATTAAGGTCTGGGGTATTCTTGCTTTTTTATTGGTTTGATTTGTTTGCTGTTTCGTTACTAAGCGGTTGCTAAGTGGACATCTTATACAATATCACATCCTCTTAGGTCATTTTCGGCCAGTTCTGTAGTTAGCTATTTGGCATGTTGTAATATGGTTGTTACAGTTCATATACTACGATCTATAGGCTTTGTCTTCTCTAGCTATTAATGTTTAAGCTCCTAGCGTTGTCTACTCTAGCTATTATTAATGTTTAAGCTGCTAGCTCCAAGTTTCAACTAACTTTTTTTCTACAACAGGATATGGCTATTATCTTGTTGATCACATCCATAGGGACATGATGACGTCCATCCTGCCAATTTACTCCCAAGAACTGAATCTCCTGTGCAGGTCCCTTGATCTTGCTTCTTTTTATGGTGAAACCAGCTTTCAGAAGAATCTGAATTACTCTTTTTCCCTTCTCAAACACTTCTTCTGCTTTGTTGCTCCACATGACAATGTCATCGATGTATTGTAGATATTCAGGGGCATCACCCTTTTCCAGCGCAGTCTGGATCAGTCCATGACAAATGGTAGGACTGTGTTTCCACATCCAGGACAGTCGATTCCAGGCGTATTGGACAATCCTCCACATGAAAGCAAACTGTGGCCTGCATTCTGCTGCCAAAGGAATTGAAAAAAATGCATTGGCAATGTGAGTTGTAGCATACCACTTGGCTGCCTTTGACTCCAGTTCATCTTGGAGCTCTAGCATGTCTGGTACAGCAGCACTCAGTAGTGGCGTGACTTCATTCAGGCCACAATAGTCTACTGTTAACCTCTACCCTCCGTCAGATTTTTGCACTGGCCATATGGGACTATTAAAGGGTGAGCGAGTCTTGCTGATTGCTCCTTGACTCTCCAATTGATGAATCAGCTCATGGATGGGAGCCAGGGAGTCTTGGTTGGTGCGATATTGCCACCGGTGCACCGTCCTGGTAGCAATTGGCACCTGCTGTTCTTCGACTCGCAGCAATCCCACAATGAAGGGATCTTCCGAGAGGCCAGGCAAGGTAGATAGCTGTTTGATCTTCTCTGTGTTCACGGTGGCTACACCAAAAGCCCATCAGCACCCCTTTGGGTCCTTACAATACCCTCTCCTGAAGTAGTCTATGCCAAGGATACAAGGGGCCTCCAGGCCGGTCACAATGGGGTGCTTTTGCCACTTGTCCCCTGTTAAGCTCACCTCAGCCTCCAATACAGACAATTCTTGGCATCCCCCTGTCACTCCAGAGATCGAGATGGGTTCTGTGCCTCTATACCCTGATGGCACCAGCGTACACTGTGCACCAGTGTCTACCAAAGTCTTATACTTCTGTGGGTCTGATGTGCCAGGCCATCGAGTCCACACAGTCCAGTATACCCAGTCATCGCTTTCCTCCTCCTGGCCGAAGGCAGGGACCCTCTATTCCTATTCCTGGTCAGAGTATTTACTGTCTGACCCTTGCGGTGCCAGACCAGAAGTCCCCTCACCAGCATCAAGGGAGGTGATCTCAGTCCTTCGTCTATGTCTGGGAGATTGCTGATTGCCTTCTTGTGTCTCTACAGCAACTAAGCTGACAGCCTTCTTGGATGGCCCCTTCTTAACAGCTGTCTTCCCTCTCAGTTCGTGTACACAGGCTTCTGGCTTAAAGGTGGGTTTACCATCCCACTTCCTCATGTCCTCCCCCTGGTCACGCAGGAAGAAACAGAGAATCCCATGCGGCATGCGCCTGGGGGTCCCTTTCCCCTGACTGGGGCAGGAGGGGACTGACTCCTTGGGGGGCCCCAGACAGCCGAGGCGCTGGCCCATGGGGATGAGGAGGGACAGAGATTTTCTTCAAAGTCTTGGAGCCAGGAAGATGCTCTCCACACAGCTGGTGTATCCATATCTGAGCAATATATTGTTGCCAAGCTGTTAGAATATGATGCTGGGGCATTTTGGACTGCCTTCCTCCACATGGCCCGTATGCACAGGACATCCTCTGGATCTTTGGAGACCTCCTCATTGTCTTGGTCACCGTAGCTGACTTCCAGCACCACTAATTCTCTCAGGTACTGGATGCCTTCCTCAGCAGTAGTCCACTTTCCTGGGGAGTTCACAAGATCTTCCTTGAACAGATATCTTACCCTCACACTTGAGAGGAGCCATCTCCAGAGACTGCAAATTGCTGCCTCTTTTCCAATTCCTCTGTCAATTTCCCAGTTTCTAGCAAGGGATCCCAGCTGTTGGGCTTCCTTACCTTCCAATTGCTGACTGTTGGCCCTGCTATCCCAGCATCAGAGCAGCCAGGCAGCAATCTCATTACCAGGCTGGCGGCTGTAATCTTTCTACATGTCTCAAAGTTCTGATGAGGCCAGGGACCAGGTAGTTTCCGCCTCTTGTCTGATTTCTCTCACTTCTTCCTCCCATTTCTTTGCTGAAGGACTGGCTTCCTGATCAGACCCTTCCTTCTCCACCTCCTTCTTCACTGACCTTGGTGTCTGCATAGCTGTTTTTCTCACATATTCTCACTCCTCTCTCCCAGATACTGTTGTGCAGCAGTTTTTACCCTTTCTTAAATATGTTATCACAGAGGCACTACCAACGTCACTGATTGGCTCAGCTTTGGCCAGTGGCGGGTCCTTGGAGCTGGCTGGAACAGGCTCCGTCCGACATGGGAGCAACTTCTGGCATCTTCTCACAGAAGCCACCCCTGCAGCCCCCCCACTACCAAAACCTTGACATGCAAACCCAATACATTCCACCCCTCACCACTGTGAATCACATATTCAAGAATTATCATTAAAATAGACATCTATCACACAATCTACAATCTTCACTTAGATCAACAAAAAGAATTCCCCACACCAAAATCAAAATAACATCATCACAACACTGACAAAAGTGTACAATTTACACACACTCCACCACTCATCCCTTCACCACAACTACAACCAAAATTCCCCACAATTCTTCTGCTCTCTAGCAATGTTCAGTCCATGTATTGCCAGTTATCTCTCCCAGTTAGTATCCTTATCTCAAATTCCTCATGCCCCATGTTGGGCACCACAAAGGACTGTGGTGGGTTGACCTTGGCTGGCCACCAGGTGCCCACCAAGCCGCTCTGTCACTGCTCCCTCCTCAGATGGATGGGGGGGGAGAAAATAAGATGAAAAACTCATGGGTTGAGATAAAGACAGCTTAATAATAGAAAAGCAAAGGCCACACACAGAAGCAAAGGAAAACAAAAAAAGTTATTCTCTACTTCCCATCAGCAGGTGATGTCCAGCCACTTCCTGGGAAGTAGGGACTCAGTATGCATAGTGGTTCTTTGGAAGACAAACGCCTTAATAACGAATGCCTCCCTTCCTCCTCCTTTCTCTTAGCTTTTATTGCTGAGCATGACATCATAGGGTATGGAATATCCCTTTGGTCAGTTTGGGTCACCTGTCCTGGCTATGTCCCCTCCCAAGATCTTGCCCACTCCCAGCCTACTGACCTTTGGGGGTGGCGGGGGTGGAGAGACAGCCTTGACGCTGTGGGAGCATCAGTAGCCAAAACACTGGTGTGTTATCAACACTGTTCTAGCTACAAATACAGAGCACAATACTATGAGGGCTGCTATGGGGGAAGTTAACTCCATCCAGCCAGACTCAATATACTACTGAACAGAACATATGTACAAAACTGGAACTTCCAGGAGTTTGCGAGACAACAGCAAAATATGAAAAATGGTTTGCAGTCACAGGAATTAAATTGTTTTTACATTAAACTGGCAATGTTTAGTGAAACCCTTTATTGCACTGATCCTTTCCAATTTTTACTCTAAAAATTTTTTTCAAATAATTAATTCCACAATACATCATATTTCTGATTTGCACTAAAAAGTTTGTAATGTTTTGCGGGTTTTGTTTCTGCTTTTAGATACACTATTTATGAATGCATGGTGAGTTGACCTTGGCTGGCTGACAGGTGCCCACCAAGCTGCTCTATTGCTCCCCCCCCATCAACAAGACAGGAGGAGAAAAATACAACAAAACACTCATAGGTCAAGATAAGGACAGGGAGATCACTCAGCAATTACCATCACAGGCAAAACAGACTCGACTTGGGGAAATTATTTTAATTTATTGCCATTCAAACAGAGTAGGATAATGACTAATATGAACTAATCTTAAAACACCTTCCCCCTACCCCTCCCTTCTTCCCAGGCTCAACTTCACTCCTGATTTCTCTACCTCCTCCCCCCAAGCAGCGCAGGGGGACAGGGAATGGGGGTTGCGGTCAGTTCATCACACGTCGTCTCTGCTGCTGCTTCCTCCTCACACTCTTCCCCTGCTCCAGCATGGGGTCCCACCCACGGGAGACAGTCCTTCACCAACTTCTCCAATATGGGTCCTTCCCAGGGGCTGCAGTTCTTCACAAACTGCTCCAGTGTGGGTCCTTTCCACAGGGTGTAGTCCTTCAGGAACAGACTGCTCCAGCATGGGTCCTCTCCATGGGGCCAGAGTTCCTGCCAAAAAACCTGCTCCTGCGTGGGCTCCTCTCCCTAGATCGCAGTTCCTGCCAGGAGCTTGCTCCAGCATGGGCTCTCCATGGGTTGCAGCTTCCTTCAGGGCACATCCACCTGCTCTGGCCTGGGGTCCTCCACAGGCCGCAGGTGGATATCTGCTCCACCGTGGACCTCCATGGACTGCAGGGGGACAACCTGCCTCACCATGGTCTTCACCACAGGCTGCAGGGGAATCTCTGCTCTGGCACCTGAAGCACCTCCTCCCCCTCCTTCTTCACTGACCTTGGTGTCTGCATAGTTGTTTCTCTCACATATTCTCACTCCTCTCTCCCAGCTGCTGTTATGCGGCATTTTTTCCCCCTTCTTAAATATGTTATCACAGAGGCACTACCAACATCGCTGATTGGCTCAGCTTTGGCCAGCGGTGGGTCCATCTTGGAGCCAGCCAGAATGGCTCTGTCCAACATGGAGGCAGCTTCTGGCATCTTCTCACAGAAGCCACCCCTGCATCCCCCCCGCTACCAAAACCTTGCCACATAAACCCAATACAGAATCACTCAATATCATGTTTTTATTTAAATTTTTGGGCAACTATACTGGCAATTAGTATGTAAAACAGTTATACAAAATAGCAGACCAGTTTGTAATAAATCGTACTTTAGAAGAGAACGTGTCGTGGTTTAACCCCAGTCAGCAACTAAGCACCACACAGCCTCTCACTCACTCCCCCCCGGTGGGATGGGGGAGAGAATCAGAAGAGTAAAAGTGAGAAAACTTGTGGGTTGAGATAAAGACAGTTTAATAGGGAAAGCAAAAGCCATGCACGCAAGCAAAGCAAAACAAGGAATTCATTCACTACTTCCCATGGGCAGGCAGGTGTTTAGCCATCTCCAGGAAAGCAGGGCTCCATCACGCATAACAGTTACTTGGGAAGACAAACACCATCACTCCGAACGTCCCCCCCTTCCTTCTTCCCCCAGCTTCATATGCTGAGCATGATGTCATATGGTATGGAATATCCCTTTGGTCAGTTGGGGTCAGCTGTCCCAGCTGTGTCCCCTCCCAACTTCTTGTGCACCCCCAGCCTACTCGCTGGTGGCGTGGTGCGAGAAGTAGAAAAGGCCTTGACTCTGTGTAAGCACTGCTCAGCAATAACAAAAACATCTCAGTACTATCAACACTGTTCTCAGCACAAATCCAAAACATAGCCCCATACAAGCTACTATGAAGAAAATTAACTCTATCCCAGCCCAAACCAGCACAGAAGGTCACTGTTCATTTATTACTTTAAAATAGCTTATAATCTGTGCAACTTTTCTGCAGTAAACATTGCTGGGGACCTTCTCCTCTCTTTTCTCTGTGACAGTATCCTGGAGAGCATTTAAATTAATGGCATCTACGTACCTGAGTTCCCACAGACTGCAACTGCTCATGCTGTTTTCTTTCCTTTAGTGCAACAATATAGATCTATTCACACGTATCCCAGAACCACTTTTTGGGTTGTTTTTTTTTTTGTACTCAGAATCTAGTAAGGCAGAGGTTTGTTGAGTTAGGTATTTGTAGCTCATGAAACAGGCTTTCTTGTTGAGTCAGCCTGTCACCTAATATTTATATCTCTGACAGAGGCAGTGCTACGTACTGCACTGAGCTGCCTAGACGCTGCTTTGTATGAAAGTCAAGTTTGGGCCCTACCATGTCACCTTTTCCCTTCATGCCTTTATGTTTTGCATATTATATTACACAAGCACACTTGCTACCTAATACTCTTGCATGTGTCAGAAATTACTTGCTCTGCCTAGATTAGTAACTTCTCCACATAGTTTCTTTTAAATATTTTAAAGAAAATCAAGAGATAGGGGAATTTAATTTGCTTGTATAGGTGTGTATACAGCTCTTTTAGGCACAGTATTTCAGTAGAACTGGTAACTAGTTGCAAGATCAAATTTTGTCTCCCATGCAACTGTCTACCCTTCTCCTTCACTGGTTTTAATTTTCCTTTTTGAAAAGTTTCTTTCCTTTCAGGACATCCAAAACAGAAAAGTAGAGAAGCCTATCCTAAATTCCTATCTTTTCTCCACTCTCGGAGGCATTATCTTCTTCCATGCCTTCGGCTGCATTTATGCCCAAATCTGACTCTCTCTGTTTCTGCAGTTTCTCTCTGTTTCATGCATCTCCCTTTGACTACCAGCCAGTGCCGCAAACAGAATTCTCCCTATATAAACACTCTCTTCCTTCTCACTCCTTCTGTACCTCCTACCTCAGTCTGTATTAACTACTACATTCTCTTTCTTAACTTACGGACTTACAAATTTCTGAACTTTATATTATTTTCTTTTGTGGCTAGTTTCCTAAATAGTATTCTTCTAATGTCTCTGAAATTTGCCTCCCCACCACTAACAACCACTTAAACGGCCAGACATCTCACCTTAACTACCTTAACCCTGCCCTATAACCCTCCCCTCAAATTTGTTCAGAATGCTGCTAAAGTTATTTTCTTTGAAGGGGAAATTCAAATTGTAACAGCAATGGTAACTCCTGACCAAGGAATTCTCTGGCATGGAGGGCAGGAAGGGCTAACTACAGAACCAGTTAAACTGGCTGAAAGCAGGAATGTCAGAGACAGAAGGGCTCCCCGTAAGAGAGCGAAGATTCCCTAGCTGATGAGATAAGAAACAGCCGCAGCATTGTCTTGTAACGATCATGGAAAGCTCGGGGCAGGGGAGGCGGGCAGGCACTTTTGGTCAGCAGAACTGGCACTGGGGAAGAACCAAAGACCAGGTTAAGGAGCCTGATGCCGATGCTCACAGGATTGGTGCTGGCGCAAGTGTATATAAGGAATCGCTCATGCAGCATCTTTGCAGACTCCTTGTAGGACCACTTATGGCGGTAGGACTCTGTCCAATGCATTGTTCATTAAATCTCTTTATATTTAAGCACTGACATGTTTAATTTGCCTCAAGGGGTGTGGTAAAAATTCCCCAACATCTTCCAACCATATTTCTTCCATTATCTCTTCATTTACCTTCTCTTCAACAACAAAATTCCAGCTCTTCTCTTGTATTAGAAAAACCTACATAACATTGCCCACTCTCTTGCTTGCCAAATGTATGTTTACATTTTTCCTGCTTTAGGACTCTGCACAATGGTATAGAGAAGGCTGCATGCAAATTCAAGTATATAAGTTTATTGCTGGGCTTAAAATTATGCCTATTTATGAATTGTGGATTTCACATTCTATCATATTGCTACTGTAGCTGTGTACTTCCCTCTTGGCAATTTTCTGCTCCTACTAATGGAAGCAGATTCCATATTTTCAGCTTTCTGACCCTCTAACTCTTTAAGCTCAGTCCACAAATTTGAGCCGTCATGATTGTGTACAAGTTCCTCAAGTGCAGCTACTTTTTAGTCAGTCAGGTTTCTTATTCAGTCCTTCTCAGCTGTGTATGTCTGAAGCATGGAAGAGTCAAAATTTTGGGCCCATTTTTGCTCTGATAGCTCCAAAAAAACCAGGAAGTGCTCCTTGGAGAATTCTTTGCATGCATTTTAGTCTGCCATTGATCCTTAAAAGCTTTCAAACAACTCTTCCCCCTTTTTGCTTAATAGCAATACTTCCTATGCTTTCTCCATTTTCTTAAATGTTTTCCTGTTTTTACCCCCTGCTTATTTGTATTTTATTTGATCTATAAATTCAATGACTATGCAATGAGCCTTTATGTTTGTAAAGTGCCATGTAAGTTGATGGTGCTATAAAAATGGTTTATAGCAAGCTTTAATAATAAATTGGGCATACGATGATCTAGAGTTGTATAATATGCCATTATTATACAATCTGTGCAGTTTTATCATAGCTTTTTAGCATCTGAAAAACTGAATTTAGGCCAAATGTATCTCTATTATGTGATGGAGAAGGGAGATAGATTTTATCTGCAATATGCTCAGGCTGACTTTCTAGCATTTTGGATGCAATTCTTTAACAAATGCTAGGAAAAAAAAAAAGACATACTGATTTCAAAAGTATAAATCATAAAGCTCAAAATATATTACTTAGATGAATATTTATGTGCCCAAACAATACCATTATCCTTTTTCCTCATCCCTTTCTTTCCCAGATCTGTGGCTAGGAAGATTCATATTTTTGTCAATTACATAGTGGCAAAAGGGCAAATCTTGCTTCCCAGCTTTCAGTGTGGCAGGATCAAGCCCAGCATGTCTTCAGTGCGGCAGGATCAAGCCCAGCATGTCTTCAGTGCATTTTGCAGTGTACCTGAGCAATCCTCCCCTTCAAGTATATAACTGAAATTTATTTGTTCAGGATGATGAACAAGGTCAGAGCTTCCTTGCCTACATTGGACTGAATTCACAGAGGGCTGAGCTGGGACTAGTGTCTCATTCTACTTTCCCAGTAAGTACCCCAGCAGCCTTGAACTTGTAGCAAAGACAGGCACATGATATAAGGAAAATGTACAAAACTCTCACGTGTGCTGCATCCTTCCCCAGAGGCTGAAAGTTTCACTTCTCTGATATGCTTAGTTGGCTCAGAGTAAAAGTTCTTGAGAGCAATTACAATCCTAGGTCTCATGTGGCAATCCACAGCAGTATCTGCAGGACAAATGGACCAACCCACAGACAGATTACCCACTGAAGCTTTCACAGAAAATCAAACATGTTCAATCAGCCCACACCAAAATCATAATACTTAAATAAAATATTTGCACATTTGTAAATACATGCACATAAATAGATGTATAAGACTGATATGGAAAATCTAGCATGCGAGAAGGTAACAATTGTCATTAGTTAGTGAAGTTTTACGTAGAGTGTCTACAAATGCTGTTCCAGTCAAATCAGTGGAGAGAGAATTTGTGCCATCTGCACTCAGCAGGTACTAGGTTGTTGAGACAAGTTGGCAAATAAAAACAATAACAGGAATAAATGCAAATAATATGCAGAGATACAAACTTTGAAATCCAACTGGTTTAGAGTCTTGGTTTGCTATGAGAACTGCTGGATCTTTCTAGATAGAAATATGTTTTTCAGTTGTAATTAACGAAACATTTTAGTGCTACAACCTTGCTCAGGTAGAGAAAATGTTTTCCATCAACAAAATTAATATAGGATTTTAAAAAATACATATAGAATTTTAACTAAAGATAATGGATAGCAATCACTTATATTCATACTTTGTAAATCAAGCTATATTAAAAGTGAGCATTAGTTGTACCAGATAATAGGCAGAATTCCTAAACAATCTTGAAATTGAGCCAAGGCAACTTTCAAATAACATTTGCTCTACAGTGGATCTTCTTCAGAAGGATAGTTTTGAAAATAAATATAGTTCATGTCTACACTCCTTTCTCTGCATGGAAATATGGTGATAGAAAATTCCTTATTTCTGCTAGTCCTTTGGCTTGATATTTTAACAGTAGTGGGGCAGGCACATCTTAATAGGAAATTATTATTTTTCATTTGATTTATTTCTATACTAAAACATCTTTATTTTCAGTCTTTTGGCTAGGTTTCAAGCTGATTGTTAAGCTATTAACTTCTGTGACCTATTAAACAGCCATATAGGTGGCTATAGCTGTTTCCAAAAGAAAACAGAGAGTCTATTTATTTTTTTTTTCTACTATTTACTTTCCAGGTAGAAAAAAAAGTCTGCTTTATTGCAATTAGAGCAGTGCCTAAGTCCGAAGGGAACATGAACTACGATCATTGTTTTTGAAACAGTAATAGATCATTAAAAAGTTCATAATTGCCATTCATTAGGACTTTGTGAATGTTGTTTTTATCTAAGAATGAGAGCTGATAGGAGGCTTGAAATTAAATACATTTTATTAAATATGGTGAAAACATAATGATTATTATGATACAAAACCGAAATTATTATGATACAAAACCCAAGAACCTGTTCCTCTTACCAAGCTTCCACAAAGTACCTCTTGTATAATTATTAAAGAAAAACACTTACTTATTCAGTATTCAGCTTTTAAACCCTGTACATATTGAGAGAGGTACTTACAACATTTCAATGCATACAGGATTATGCCAATCAGGTCCATGCTTCTATCTGAAAGGGTGCCCCTGCACAGACATATACCCTGGTTCCTACTTACTGTGTAAGTAAATAAGAACCTTGTTTATTTTACAAAGAGCTCCTGACCCAGACTTTTTCTCATCACTTTTTTTTAAAAGCAACATTTTGCTCCTTTTAAACAGCATATTGTCATAAAATATATACTGTTGACATTTTTCTTTAAAGTTGTTTGAGTTTATGACATAGTTTTCAAGCAGAAATGGAATATCAAGAGATGCTGCTTCTAATCCTAGCAAACCTATGTTGGCAACTTTTTTTTTTTTAAAGTCTGCAATAGACATACTGATGCAAATTACATGTTTTTGTTTCAATCACCAGAAGCCATTTCCAGGAAAATAAAAAGAAAAAATAGTGAGGTGGATATAAATGATAAATGCCCTCACCTTAATCCAATAAGGACAAGAACACCAAGTTTAGATTGCTTTACTCTCAGAAGGCTTTTCATTTACTTTAGCTTCCATTTTAAAAGTGGTTGGTTCAGAGATTCCCAAAGCATAAGTGCTATGAACATGTAATTTTGACATCTAGTCTCTCAACAGTGCATGCTTTCTAATTTTGGGAATGAGATTAATACGCCCTATTTGAGAGGTTTTAGTCTAATATTTCTTTGGATAAAAAGGCACAATGAGTTAGTGAAAAGAAAGGCAATCAACTTTAATACTTAACAGTTTAACAACTGGAATTGAAACGTGTGTGCTGTATTTCCATTTTAAAAGTTTCCTTCCAGCCACAATTAATAGAACAAAAATTCATCTTGTTCAAAGATTATTCTTGAAATGCAATTTTGCTTTTTTTCCTTCTCAAATAAGTGATTTCTGGATAAGATGATTGATTCAACATTTTCCATTTGAACTTGCAGCATACTTTGAAAGGGGACAGTAATTCTATGCTTGTTTGCCAGCGCTGACAAAGGTCTGCTTGTCAGCGATATCTTTTACAGCTAGATTTACTCAGGAGTGACAGAAGCAGGTGCACCTTGGCCTGCCAGACACTTGCGTGCTTGCATCACGCAGCCTACAGGTCAACAACTAAAGGAGAAAAAGCCTCGGGCTGTGGAGTAGAGGGCGAGTGAGGCAAATACAACCCAAACTAGGGGGTTTTCTCTTCAAAGCCAGCTGGTCTGGCTTTATTCTACAGGAAATTTTTTGTTGTTGTTGTTGTTGGTTTTTTTTTTTGTTACCTGCCAGTTTGATCAACAAAGCCCTCAGCAGGTGCTGACAGGTACAACTTCCTGGAGAAGCAGGAGAAAGGCACTGGTGAGTTTTAATAGAGAAAATTATTAAAAATTATTTTAAGTCTAGAGTTGTTCTGCTTGCCACAGTATTGTATGATTCAGGTTCAGGCTTTTGGCTACATTCATAAAGCTTTCTTCAAGAGAAAGCAGATAAGCTTTGTAGCACGTTTCACATTTTATTTGATACAGTGCTTGATTTTAGCTTCTGTAGCCATGAAAAGCTTATTGAAAGTGAATGGATATTTATAGTCAGTTTCTTTCAGACTGTTTCTATGAATCTGAATGGAAAGAACATACAGGATTACATACAAGAACACTAGAAGTCAGACAATATTGCTGTTGTACTCTTCTCCTCTCAATCTGCCTCCTTTAAAATAAATGAGCTATCCTGGTAATTTCCTAATAAAAATAAAAGGATCTCTTGTCTGTAGAATGCTCCATGGAGCTTCAGCTGATATTCCAAAACCTTAGAAACTCCTTTTGAACATAAACATAAAATTACTGGTAACAGTAACATGACAAACTCCTGGATAATTTCATGAAATTTCTATTATAGTTAGTTTGTACCTCACTTCATTTGGAAAAAAAAGAGTATTTTGTAAAATATAACTTCAGTATAGAATGTTTTACTTTTCTAGAAAAGGACTATTTAATGTTACACAAGGTGGAAATTTCACATTAGATAATTTATACAATCAAATTTAAACTGGTGTCTTTTATTGGTCTTTCTGCTTCTTATTTTTCTGATTATCAAGCTTAAGCACATTAAATGAAATTCTAAAATATTTCTATGAAATACTGAGAGATTAAAAAAAAATAGGAAAACCTTATTTAATTCACTGAAGCTTTACTACCCGAGATGAGGTACACCCATTTATTTCTGTAACAACTATTCCCTATTAACTAAGAAATCAACATCCCTTCTGTTCCCGGGACCTGCTTTGTTGTCTATTTTGTAAACTACAGTGGTTTATTCTACAACTATCTTTTTATATGTTTTCTTTTGAAAAGCTACAGTCTAGCTCAGCTTTCAACCACATGTTTGTCTTTTCTAATAAATCCCAAGCTTCAGTGTCAGGAAGACATTTATATTAGTTATTCCATAGTGCATGTAAATATAAATGGAATCTAACCACAAAGCTTTGGCAAAAATTACAATTTAGTGACTGTATGTTGTGTTTATCAAAAGTTAATTCAAGGCTCTTTATACAGCATTACATGGTATTTTCAGCACATTCACCTTTCACTTACACTGGTGAAAATTAGAAATTTTTCACTGAAGATAATGAAGTTGTATTTAAAAGTTAGATTAAAACATGAAATTACATGATAAAAATTAGGGGGAAGAGTAGCCTTAATGCCTTATTTACTGCTTCATAAATGAACACTTAAAACATGCAAATTTTCCATTTATATGATATAGATATTGCTGAACTAAAAATTATATGTAAATATACAAAAACACAGGATCATATATAGTTTTTGCTATAGATATCTGCATCGTTCATTCTTTTTCTTTGCTTTATGAAGTGGTGGCAGGATACTTTCTAGCCACTATACAACTATTTGCAAATAGCCCTTTCCCCACTATCAATCCATCTCATGAGTTTGAAATTATTGTAGAAGAATGTTTGGTAATAACAAATTAATATGTGCAATAATTATGAAAAATTAATGAAGAGTCTACTATTATGAGAAAAATAGAAGAGATTGGGAAATAATCTACTTGCATATTAGGAGATAGTTACTACCTTTGGAAAGTTATGGCTATCCATTTAATTATGTGTCCTTACACTGTCCGACTTCATTAACCATTTGATCTTCAACCACTATACTTTTGATAGCATTTTAGATTTTAGGCACATACAACCTCACTGAAATGATGTTTTGATTTGTATTCTTCCTCAAAAACATGAGGGAACTGTCTCACACTTAAGGCAAAGAAGCACTTCTCCCTGTTTTTCCAGGGAAAAACTGTTCTGTAAATAGTTTCAAAAACACTGGGTTTAATCTGCAAAAAGGATGCAGAAACTTTTAATCAAACCTCGCTTTAATCCAGAAATTCTTAATCTGTATATCCCTTAGCGAGCACAGGTCCTTCTTAAATTATTGATGCCCATATGCCCTCCTCTACCTTTGCCCCATCTTCACCCCACCTGAATATCTAGATTCCAACAGAGCCTCTGCTCCCACTTACAGCTAGAAAATCCCATTAACTCCCTTCCAAACAAGTTCATCTTCTCCAGCCCTAACTCCTTTATCTGAGTCGTGGCCAAGAGGACAGCTAAATTGCATCCAGAGATACTAGAGGAAGGAGGCCTTACAGTACAGAACCTCAGATTGCTGAAGATCTAAAAGGTAAAGACAAAAGCTAATGAATGTTATAAACTCATTTTTTGCCACCATAATGGAAATATTTAGCTTTTACTGAGAGTTTAAGAATGGAGAGGGTAATTATATTAGTTGATAGGTCAATCCAAGAAGTTTCAGTTTATATTTGATTGGAGATTAATTGGAGGTTAAAAAAAAAAAAAAGAACTGAAGTTGTCTCTATATGGTCCTTACTTGCTTGACAAAAATAATAACCCTCAATTTCAAAAACTTAGCTTCTCCAATTTAGTAACTAGGTTTCTTCTCCTTTAACTGCATCACTGTAGCTATCCATAAAGACATTGTTGAAATCAGACATTGCAGGCCTGATTCTTTGTTTCCTTATAAAATGGTGCAGGCTTGTAGAATGTAACAGACCAGAAATGGGAATTTAAATCTGTCCATATCATAAAGGAACTGTGCAAAGATGCTCAAACTAGATCATACAACAGCAACAATAACTTCAAATTAAATACATCTAAACCAAAGTACATATCCAAACACGACCTCTGAGGTTCAGTTTCCTTTTAACCTCAGTAATATCAGCTTTTTAAAGTGTTTCCATGGGAAGAGTTATAAACAATGACATCAGAAGTTTTAATATAGACTAACATAAGTGGCACAAGCACATCTAAAAGCTGACTCAACTACTGTGCAATTACATTTTATGGCTATAGAGGTTACAAGTTGTTCTTCATATATCAACAAGAGCTGTCAACCTTCAAAAGGCTTCTAAAACAGCTAATAGTTTTATATTAATTATTGTGTTTGTTAACAGAAGAATTACTATTACAGCAGCACCTAGAAGCTATAATTATGGATCAACACTTGTGCTTGGAGTTGTTCAAATGCAAAACAAAACCATGAACTTAGCACTGATGAGTTTACAAACATTAAAATTAAGAACAGTGCATTTTCTCAAAATGTCTAAAGACTAACCTATTGCTTTTGGTATCTGTATACAAAGACACCTGTATACATAGTTTGCCAGCAGTACTGTTATTCCTTCATTCCGTATACTATTATATTCTATACTCAATTTATGCTGCAAATATCATACAACATACTCTAACAGGGAGGATGATTGACCTTTTAAATTTGCATATCATTTACTCCAATGTTGATTACAGAAAGTAGTAAGCAACTGGAAATAGATGCAAATCAAAGAAACATCAAAAAAATCTGGATGCTTATCTGAAATATATCTCAAAGTCTGGTCTGGAAAACTCCTGAGAATTGGGTTTCCTCAAAAAAAAAAATCTCCTCTTAAAGCTAGGAATATTGTAACAGCAGCCTTTCTTGGGCTGCTGTTTCAAGAAATTCAACAAATTCTTGTTGGAATTTGTATCTGTAGCCAGGATGGGGAACCATAGTGGCCTTCAGCAACAGGAGAATGAGCTGACTAACAGTTTTCTACTCTTAGAACAGGTCTGATTTGAATTTTATTTGAGTTGTGACTAGGAGTCTATCCAAAACAAATCTCTACTTTGCTTGGCCCTCAAAATTATCATGAATTTCATTGTCTACACAGATGCAGATACTGATCTAATTTGTAGCAGCTGCAGAATACTTAATTCTGCTTCTGTATCACATCATCATGCAGTGCAAGACAGACAAATGCTTGAATGTCACACAATTAGCATGGGGGTACAATCATATTTTTTATTTTAGGTTGTGGGTTTCTTTGCAAAATGTCTGAAAAATATCACAATACCTTAGTCCGTCAATTCCATTTCAGGAAAAGAGAGGCAATGCACAGCTTAAAAAAAAAAAATCCCCCTATATTTCCCAAAATGTCTTATAACACTAGTTCTGAAACATATTTCTTGGGAGCCTTTTTTTGGGGGGTGAAATAGGGAGAACTGTCCTAGTGGAAACTTCTTTTGAAATGACTAGCTAATAGTGAACTTTAAATATTCTAAAATTGCATAAATTAACAATGAAAGATAAGTTATCTTCTTCTGCATCAAGCCTAGAGGTTGTGCAAGATACTAAAAGATAAATAAAGATAAGCATTCTCAGTGCTGTACTTTGCAGTTGGCAGGAACCTACTTGATCCCTTCTGTAAATTCAAGCAGCCCCACAGCTGCTGTAATTTAGTCTGTTTCATCATAGGCCATGTAGAACAAAGAATCACCAAAGTACAATATGTCTCCATCCAGCATGCCCTTCTTTATTAGTCACTGAGGAGAATAGTAAAGATACTGTTTTTCTTGGATGAATGCTGTTTACCAATGTAGATATAGTTTACTACAACTGTGATTAAAGTCTAAGATGCATTAGTTTTCTACCAAATGCCTTGGGTTTTTTTAGAAAAATCAAACGTTTCTGAGGCATATGAAGGTGCAGAATAATCAGACTGATGAACAGCAGTTCAAGAAAAATAACATTTCTAAAGTTATTCTTCAAATGCATTCCTGTACTTAAACCCTATTAAGATGGGGAAGTGGTTATACTCAAGTAAGCTCTTTGACTACAACTGTTGTCCCCTTTAAAAATTAAATAAATTATATATATATTAAAAAAAAAATATTAAAAGCTTTATACATTTGGTGGAATGTTGTCATAGGATTATGAGGACACACATACTTTAGGGAGATACAGTGCCTGGTACAGGAACTAGAGTTTCAGCATGCTCAATGATTAAGTCTGAAGCAGGAATAGGATCTGGATGACCACTGATATAGGCCTGTGCTTCCATTTTAGGGTCTTATCTAAAACCTGTAAGAGTGCATTAGATTCCAACAGACTTCAAGGGACTTTGGATTTGGTACATGAGCTCCACAGCATCCCTGTTCCACACAAGTCATTAAATTCAACATTTCTATAGTTGGTGACTCCTTCAGATGTGAATTCAGCCTCATTTTCAAACAAATATCAGACCTTAAGCATTAGTCTATTATAAAAAGCACATGTGTAGCAAACAAAAAAGAATGGTTAACACTAATATTAGAATCAGATCCTGGAGCTAGTCTGTGTTGTGATTCACAAAGTAATAAATATTGGTTTTACAGTTTTAGGACAACTTTAATAATATCTAATCTTTTTGTTGAAAGAAAACATTTGTCTATGAAAAATTTTCCTCCTATCTCTAGTTTTAAAATACTGTTAAAGAAACAAAACAAACAGTACAGTAAAGAAATTCTTAGACAAAAATAATGCCTTGAACAACTTTTTATGGAATATTTAAAGGATTATATAAACTTGCAAACTACGTTTTCAGAAACTGCCTTTTTAAACAGTGAAATACTTCAGATTACTAGAGATGGAACAATTTAGCAAAACAAACAACTCCCCTTTTTATTGTTGACTCTGCATTTGGCAGCCTTTTCCCCCTGTACAATCAGTTAGTCTCTTCCCTGAAAAGGCCCTTGAAAATATCAGCAAGGTAGCAGAAAAAAAAAAAAAAAAAAAAAAACCCCACCCACTTTTTAAAAAAAGGGACATTAAAAACACAATTTTCTGAAAGCCTTGAAAGTTACAGATAATGCCTCAGATTATTCTACCTCTGAGCTCTCCATCTAGACCAGAAATACCATTTACTCTTGTTGTGGTTTAGTCCCAGTCGGCAACTAAGCACCACACAGCCGCTCACTCACCCTCCCCCCTCCCGGTGGGATGGGGGAGAGAATCAGAAGAGCAAAAGTAAGAAAACTCGTGGGTTGAGATAAGAACAGCTTAATAATTAGAACAATAATAATAATAATAAATTGTAATGAGAAGGAAAACAACAAGAGAGCAAGAGAGGAACAAAACCCAGGGGGGGGAAAAAAAAACCAACAGTGATACAACCGCTCACCACCCGCCGACTGATGCCCAGCCAGTCTCCGAGCAGTGATCGCTACCCCTCGGCCAGCTCCCCCCAGTTTATATACCGAGCATGACATCATATGGCATGGAATAGCCTTTTGGTCAGTTTGGATCAACTATC
The DNA here is from genome assembly GCF_034638445.1 of Ciconia boyciana. Classification (NCBI taxonomy): domain Eukaryota; kingdom Metazoa; phylum Chordata; class Aves; order Ciconiiformes; family Ciconiidae; genus Ciconia; species Ciconia boyciana. Next base: position 12,954,957 of record NC_132937.1, read on the forward strand.
CTGGCTGTGCCCCCTCCCAGCTTCTTGTGCACGTGGCAGAGCAGGGGAAGCTGAAAAGTCCTTGACTAGTGTAAACACCACTTAGCAACAACCAAAACATCAGCGTGTTATCAACATTATTCTCATACTAAAATCCAAAGCACAGCACTATACCAGCTACTAGGAAGAAAATTAACTCTATCCCAGCCGAAACCAGGACAACTCTATCTTTACAAACATTGCCAAGTATGTGCTACACCCCCTCCTGCCATAGTCACTCAGCCATGATGCATATTAACACACACATTGCCTTCTAGAAACTGAAATGCCCCCTGCCGTTCCCTTTCCCAGAGTAAACCATCTGCCACATTCTGTCACACACTAGCTATAGATCAAATAACTTTACCAGCCTCAACTCACCCTGCTCATTAATACACATTTTCATATCACGCACCTCCCTGTAGACTTCTGTCGCTACTGGTTATGTGCCATCCCACATGCTAGGTAGACAGCAATATATTTTACCCAACATGGTCTGAGACAATTATTAATGTGCACTACAAAGCCTATTTGCATTGCACAAAATACTAGCTGTAGCTAGTGCTGTACTTCAGTCTCACAAACAAATGGTCTTATTTATTCCAAAGGTCAAAAAGGTAGACAGAATACTGTAAAGCCTCTGAAAGACTTTTGGAGGGGCCCTACTATGGGTAACTTGGGGGACAGTATTATAGTGAAATACAGAGCAGAATTAAGGTTGCTGATCACCTCTAGATTTTCACAGAGCCCACCTTTAGCTGGGGCCGAATCCAGGCCTCCAGCCCGGCAAACTGCTTTTAATGCCCGCGAGTAGTTACTTACTTGTAACCTCCTTGCAGCTCAGGGAAGTGCTGACGTCCGATGCTCCCCCGGCCCGCAGAGACACGAACGGAGACACAGGCACGGAGCAGGAACCGACCCGCAGAGTACCGAGCAGCCCGTGTGCCAGGGTGCGTCGCCGTCGCTCTCGCCACACCCGGGCAGGTCTCATCCCGCAACAGCCTGCCAGCTTTTGTTGCCGGTGAGCAGGTGACGGCTGCCCCGGAGCTGAGATAGCTCTCCCATCCCTGCCCTCCCCCGGCCGAAGGTCGCTCTCGCACACAAAGGGCAGCTAACCTCTCTGCCCCGGCTGCGGCGCCTCCCTCAGCACTCCTGTTGCTCGGTCCGCAACTGCCGCCCCGCATCGCTCCCTCCTCATCAGGGGGCGGCGACGCCACTCTCCGCACTCCCTCCAAACCCGCGCGGGCATCTCCCGCGCTCAAAGGGTGTCGTGGTTGTGTGCCGCGCTCATGGTACCCTCACGCATACCCAAGGTCTCCAGGCAGCCAGCACCCGACGCCTGCCCTCCACTCCCCGCGGTCGCACACGCGGCGGGGAGGCATCGGCGACTCTGTCCCCCGACCGGGAGGGTATGGTGATGCTGCCGGAGCAAAGCTGGACTCTCCGCCAGTTACCGGGGTGGCAATGCCCCACCACACCACTTCCCGGTCCCGGTGGTGTCTCAGGCAATGCCCCCCCATGTGAGGGACATCCGGCTCGCGTTGGCCTGCGCTGTGTTTAGCAGAGGGGTCTCAAGAGAGAGCAACTTACCTACTTCTGTGTTACTTACCCACTGTGCCTTCATGTGTCCTTCCTATTAGCCACTCCTTCCCAAATCTCACTGAACTGGAATCCTCAAGCCGTTTTTTTTTTTAATTAAAAAAAAAGTGTGAAACTTTATTTTGCCTCTATATTGATTTTTTTTTATTTTCAGGCTACAAGAGGTCAAGATAGAGACTACAGCAGTTGCTTCTCCAAACAGCAACTATCAGTATAGCCACCTATTATATTGCAGTGCGAAGTAGTTTATTTGGATTTACATAAGGACACCCTTTCCACAACAGAAAATGGGTATTTCAATTTAAAAGATTCACCTGATGATACTCAGTGTCACATTCCTAGAGGCAGGCTTGAGGAGAAACTTCCTTGGGTAGCTGCAGAACACACAATAGTTTTTAAAAGAAGGAATAAATTAATATTCCAAGCCTTAACATTTTAGCATTTGGCAGTCTTTTAAATTGACATTTATCAAACAATAAGTCAACTACATTTTCCAGAAAGTGCATAAAAGCATAAATAATTTTCTAAGTACCTATTGGAAGATTAGTACAGTCCAAGATCAATAGTTTTATAATTTTATTGATAGTGTAGCATCCCTAAAGTAGGATTCAGATGGAGTTTATTACAGATTCTGAAAACTTAAAGTTACTTACAAGTTATATTCTTTTTAGGCCTAAGCGCATACCAGTAAAGATTCATATTCTTTTTATATAAATTGTTTTATAAATATCTTTAAATATATTTAAGTACTATAGGTTTGCATTTAAATAATATACTACTTTTGTGCTTTTAAACATCTAAGGTGCTGAACAACAATTGTAAATTGTGAAGTAACTACTATGAAAAAGATTAAGTAAAGCATTGGAGGCAGATGATTTTGACAATAAAGAGGGTGTACGTGGTGAGTATTTACTATTTATTGCATTTAATATTACAAAGTCCTATTTATTGTTTTCAGATTTAATGTCAAATGCAAAGCCTGGAGAGCAAGCTCTGTTGTATTATGTACTTACAGGTACACCTGTGACAAAGGCTTTCTGTAATCATTGCTTGATGTATATAACACCATTTTAGTAATGGCATGCCATTTTATTTAAAGTTCATGTGACAGCTGTGCCTACCTTGCAAATTTTTGCAATTAAATGATTTTGCAAAGAATCATGTACATTTCAGCTATTTGCAATGGTTTATAAAGCATTTAAATTGTGTTCCTGGAATATATATCCTATTATCTTTGAAATTATATCTGTATTTATATCTTTTGTTCATTATAAAAGCATATGGATTAATGGAAAATTCTGAATTAATGAAGAGCAGATACAGTACTGCTGAATAATCTTGTGGGGTAGATGAATCTATAGCCTTGATTTCTCTCAGGGTGGGTTGCTGTGGCAACTGCCCCACCTCACTTTTAAATAATTTTGTAAAGCTCATTTCAAGTGCTGCACCCAGTGTGGGCCAAGTTTAAAAGCAGACAGACATGGGAAGAAGTGTTTTACTGTATTGCTCTTACAAGATAGCGAGGTGGTGGAAGAGAGTGAGGCATGGAGTGGGGCTGAACAGAAACACCTTTAAACACCAGGGTTAAGATGCAAAGAAGATGGATCATTTCATAGTAACCGTAGTGCTTTTCAGTTTAAATGTCATTAAATGATGTAAGCTGGCAATCTCATTTCCCCTAAGGGAAAGATATGTTCAGCATCCACAAAAGAATAAAAATGGACTTTGATAATCATCTTCAAAGGAATATTTTCCAAGCCCACCTTGAGATAATCACACTTGTAAGGGAAAGAGATACTTGGACACACTTCACTCTTTGATAAAACTTTGGGGATCTGATTTTATAATATTACATTTTGACTAATGTCTCATTGTTTAAAATAGTGTATGCCTGAAGTGGTGGAATAAGAAAAAAATAGTTTTGTCAGCAGACCTACACATGAACTGTCAACATCCAAAAGAGTAGATTTGTCCTGCAAGAAATTCAAAAAGGGTCCATTTGTGGAACATCAGTACAAGTACAGATACCATAACAAAGGTTTTTCACTGTTTGAAATTATTCCAGATTTTAAAATTAAATGCAGCAAAATAGTAAAAGATCCTAAACACTTCATAAGATATTCATGCCTTATCTAACCCTGAGATGAGTGAGAAAGCATGATCACTTCCCTCATATCTGTTTGTCCATCTAGCATCTGAACCCTGCTTTAAAAATTGAGATGTTCTTTACATGGATTTGATGAATTGTACTCATGACAAAAACTTGGCATGGCTTTAAGATACTCTAGTATGTGAAGGTCACAACTATTTAAAAATTAGGCCACAAAAACCCACATGGAGATGTAGTAGATGTGTTAAGCTGCTGTATATGTTATTTTCTGAAATATTTGCCTACTCTAATAATTTCTTTTAAGCTAAGATAGTACTCAAGTTCTGTCTTGCCAGTTGAAGGACTTTTTTATCAACTAGCCAGAAACCTGAAAACCTTTATATCCTGCACAAAATAAAGCAGATGACAGTCATTTTCAATTAGAGCACAAAAGTGTGAAGTCTTAACACAATTTTCTATTTTTGCCACTAAGAAAATATTAATATTACTGCAAAGTTGGGTGTCATGCTAGGAGACCAAAACTGTCTGCAGAAGAGGCAAGGGTACAACCCATGTAGCTGTTCCATATTCCTTTCCTGCTGTGCTTCATGCCAAACCTGGGGCTGAGAAAGTATTTATTTTCCAATGTTATATTGGACTTCACTGCTGACACTGTCAAGCATATATGCCTCTCACCACCATTTACAATGTGTTTGGTTCATGTCTGGCTGCCTCATGGTTCTAGGCACATCAGTATTATTGTTATTGTTGTAGTGGGTGTATTTTATAGAATGTAACTCTGTCCATTAAGAGTTGTCTAGACCTGTAGTCAGTAAAAGGTACTCTCTAGGAATCTGAGTTGAGAACAATTGCAGGCTGTGTTTTAGAACTCATTAGCTTCATTTTGCTCTGACCATGCTTTGAACATCCATGTTTTAAGAAGTATAGTTAAATTTAAAAGGCATTTATTCATTGTCAAATAAGGAACTTTAGAAGTAGGTCAGTGGCCCAATGAGATGTTTATGGGGAAAAAGACTGCAAGACCAAGAACTCATATTAAAATAAAACAAATATAAATTTATCACTGTTGTCTGAATTCAGTCTTAGTTTTATCATATGTGCTCTTCCTATTTCCAGTACTGTAATCTATCATAAAAATAATGGTCTGTGCCTTTATAAAGTCTCCTGCTACTCTCAAAGGATTGTAAAAGTTGGCTATCTACATAAAAATTAAAACAAGTATGTGCAAAGTCCAGTTTTACTCATTAATTATTACATGTACTTATTTTGGATTCAAATTCACATGCAGTACAGTCCTTTCAATCTGGTTATAAAAGCAAATGAACATATAAAAAACATCCTGTTCTTTTATACAGTGTGTTGGGAATACTGCATTTCTGTGGATAAGTCTGACGAGACCATCTCAGACAGTAGGCTATGATTTGGACCTGTGCAATGAAGTAAACAGGATTTTATCTAACCAGCATTCCTGTTTGCTGAATGTAGTTGCTTATTTGCTCCAAACTTTGCCATCAGGATTGTTTCTGCTCTGTGTGGTACTGCTTCTTGCACAGTGTGTTGGGATGAACTCACCAGCAATTGGATATAAAGCCTAATGAGTTTGGAAGTTGGGTTGCTTTACAGACTGAGGGCTCTGGAGAAAGAGCCCAATAAAGGTACAAGGAGATGGGGTAGGAAATGTCGCGGGGGCTAGAAATACCTAATGCCAACTGCCCAGTTCTGCTGTGGAAATGTTTCCAAAATGATGAAGTAGTTGCTGGCCTGACAGCCCCTACCACTGAGATGATAACAGTGATGACTGAGGCTCTGTTGCTTGCAGGGGTTGCACAGCGCCACCCACTTTTTGTGCCTTCCCTTCCCTTAATGATTGCCAGCATCTTCGATTTCACCTGGGTACCTTTCTGTGTGTCCCTGCACATAAAGCACAGAATGTATCGATGCAGAGCAATGTGCCTGCAGAGCATGGAAGCAGATGATCGTGGGCATTTAAGGGTTGCAACATTTAAGGATATTTCAAAGTCTCTCCACCCCATAACGTCTCACATGCAGACAGCATAGACTCCTTTGGTCAGTGCTGCCACTGTAGGATACCGGGCAGCCTTTCTTGTTTCACTGATTCAGCATGCAGCAATTGCTTTGCCTGTGTCTGAGCTGACCCAGACTGTATTTTTCTCCCAGTTCTTGCAGTGATCCTATGTCCTCATGCTACTGTACTTCACCAGAAGGGGGAAAATATTCACTGACTCGACGTGTTGTCTTTGCTCTGTGTAATAAAGGATTGTCATTAGGTTTGTGTATTGCCATGCCATCACCCCCACTGTAAAACTAAAATTAGCAAAATGTCAGGAATGGAAAGATTGATTCACCCAAGATGCAATGATAATTTTAAAAGTGCTTGATTGAGGTGCTGATGTTCAGTGATTTATTCTGCATACCATATACATAATTAAAGTAGTGTAGTGGAGCAATTTTTCAACCTAGTTTAGACTGGAGGGGCAAGAAAAGGAGCAGCTGCTGCTGCTGTTGCTCTATGTTTTATTAAAACGCTTTCGGGATCTGATCCCACTCCCTTTTTGCAAGACTGGAACTGATTATTTCTCCAGCTCAGGAGGAGAGTCATTCATTTGGGATTGTGGGAGAGAGAGAAATTGAGACACGGAGAAGGAAGAAAAGGGAGGAAGAGGGAGTGAAGCAGAAAAATACACCTCATCAGGTGTGTAGTCTGAATCCCTTTCCTTGCCTCCCCCCTTCCCCTCCGCGATGTTACAAAGGCTGTGAGCTGCTCGCCTTTTCCCATTCACCTGCTGTCACTTCCTTCCTGGATGCTTTCAGGACAAGTCCGATTACTTTTAATCCGACCGACAGCTCAGCCACTTTCTCCTCCCTCATTGCTGCATGCACACACACGCACGTGCATACACACACGCACCAGACATCTTCTGGCTGCTTATTGGATTGACTTTGAAGGCTGTGTGTGTGATTAAAGGAGGCTGCACGTTGAACCAGGTGGTGAATATTTAAGGCTGGAAGAAGTAAAGGGATTTTTTTCTTTTTTCCTAAGAAAGGAAAATATCTCAAGGAGTAGTCTGATCATCCAAACAGTTAAATGTTTATAATGTAAGTACATGTGAAATTCATCATTGAAATAAAATATAGTGGGCATCGTAGAAAAGTCCCATGTACATTTCCTATTGCATTTGAAGAATGTATCAGTTGGTGTATGTGGACTGGGATTGAGGTTGCTTGCAGACTTTTTAAGTGTATGATTACTTAAAAGTAACTTTTCAGACATGTAACACAGCTAAATCGCTGGCTAGTCAAATTACTGCAGACTTGTCCCTATGAATGTCATGTGTTTAAACTTTAATGAAGTTAGTTTGCCTCATTTGTATGCTTGATATTATGAAGTGTTTGAAGCTTATTTGGTTTTAATAGTTCACCAAATGGTATGACCTTGTAGTGCTTGTACCCGGATTTATCAGACTAAGGAAGCAATCCAGTTTAAGAATGAAATGCTCTTAAACTTCATTGTATCATAGGCTCTTCAGTTCTTGAGTTTAGGTAATGCATGCTTATAAGTGTTTAACTTTGTACATCTTTCATTTGAATTTTCATTTGAATTCACTTAAATTTGAAATGGAAAGACTCCTTATATTGTTGTGGGAATTTAAGTCATATGCTGTGAACTCCTTTTGGAATAGTATGCTTTGGTCTTTACATAGTACTTTAAATAATTTTTACATTTTTTATCATGAATGAGTAGAGCTAATCAGCCTTACAAAACTGGTTAGTTGTGGTACAGTTACTTATGTGCTAAGATAAAGTTTAATGTAAATGAAACACTTAAGACTATTGGTGCATTATGTAACTGTAATACATACATTTTCCATAAAACTTAGTGTGACCTTCTGTCAGCTTGAAAAACAAAACAAGTCCAGCTCTGGAGTCCTCAGCACAGGAAAGACATGGACCTGTTGGAGCGGGTCCAGAGGAGGGCCATGAAGATGATCAGAGGGATGGAACACCTCTCCTATGAGGAAAGGATTAGAGAGTTGGGGTTGTTCAGCCTGGAGAAGAGAAGGCTCAGGGGAGACCTTATTGCAGCCTTTCAATACTTAAAGGGGGCTTATAAGAAAGATGGGGACAAGACTTTTTAGTAGGGCCTGTACAAATAGGACAAGGGGTAATGCTTTTAAACTGAAAGAGGGTAGATTTGGACTAGATATAAGGAAGACATTTTTTACAATGAGGGTGGTGAGACACTGGAACAGATTGCCCAGAGAGGTGGTAGATGCCCCATCCCTGGAAACATTCAAGGTCAGGTCGGATGGGGCTCTGAGCAACCTGATCTAGTAGAAGATGTCATGTTTGATGATAGAGTTGAAGAGCTTCCATGTTTGATAGATATAAGTTCAAAATACAATGTAGATATTTCAAAAAGGCCTCTTTAAAATCACAAAGAAAGTTGTAGAAGTATAGTTTTGTGAAGATTCCCTTGCTGATACTTGCAAGAATGAAGCAGCAGCATTCTGTTTTTGTATGTTGGTCTAAATGCTAATCTTAAATGCAGAATAGTTAAACAAATATTCACTATCATGCATGCACACAGAGTACATTTTGAATATATTATGATCTAAATTTGATATCTGAGATTAAAATATAGCTTTTCAATTGACAAAATGAATGTTCAGTAAATTCAGTTCTGAAAATGTGCTCCAAATTTTAAACAAGGTTCTTGTATATAATAATCTCCAGTGCCACATGCAACCCATTGGTGATGATTTCCAGGAAGACTGGGAAGAGGAATCCTCTGATATGAATTACAAAACTTAGTAATAAAAGGGGTATTTTAAAAAATATATTGTCTAGCTTGAACATATGAATCCACTAATTGTCATCCCAAAAAAGGTACATTTACTTTATTTGAGACAATAGAAGCAAGGTTAAAAAGTATGCAAATAAAGTGCAGAACTTGCATAATAGTCCAATGCATACAATGTAAGACAGGGACTCAAAACCTTTAAATGTTTTCCAGTTCTCCAAGGGCTAAACAGGGATGAAAACTGGCAACTTCACTGAGATGCTGCAAAAGCTAAAATCTATTCAGGATGCCAAGATGTATCTACATAGATTAGAAAGGACTTAGGACAAGATGAAAAAAAGGGAATTTAGGTTTTACTTTGCTATTTGTCCTGTTGTCTACTGAAATCCACATCCCCAGATTAAGTGTATAAACTCTTTAACTTTCACAGCACAAATCCAGGATTTGGGAAACCTGATTTGAAATAATACTTACCCTTAATTTGGAGCAGTTCATAGAAAATACAATTTCCTCTTTCTGGAAAGGTCCTTAATCTGTTGGCTATAGAATATTCTGGGAGAAAGCTACTCTCAGTTTCCCATTGTGAGACCATCCCATTTTTGTATAGATAATTAAATATTCATCAAATGAAGGACTGTAATTCAGTCATGTTTCACTGGAATGCCATAGTTCCGTAACTACTGTCTCTTGTGCTCTTTTCTCTCTTGTGCTCAAAAAATACAAATCCTTTTGTGTTTCTAGCCTATAATATAGCTTAAAACTAGTTTAAACAGCTAATTTCCATACAATGTTTCCTATTACATCATCTGAAACATCTCATTTTTCGTTATGAAACACAATGCATAAGGAAGAAAGTGCCTTTAGTTTTATCTTTATATTTAGGTGTATATTCATCTAAATATGTGAAACTACTTCTTTTATAAATACATCCATGTCAGCCTTTGGTAATTTTTAGTGGCCTCGTTCTTTCATTTGAGTTTGTTTCTTGAACTGAGACATACCATGCCTAGCACAGCTGTGAAATCTAGGGATAGTAAAGAACATGAAGAGGTGCTTGAATATGAGGACAATGAGCATGCTATATATGTCTAATGGATTGATAATAGGTCGTTTGAGACAGGAAGTACAGCTTTAGGGTGAGATACATTGCTCAGGGTATCTAAGAATGTTAAATAAACCTTTATGAGAACAAATAGTTCAAAAATAGCTATTACATGCCTGATCTCAGTCATCTTCAGTGGAATTTGGGTGGTCCTTTAGAAATGACCTTGTGGCCTAGCATGCATGCCTCTTCAGCCAGTTTCTTGGACAATTAATGTGACTGTGTTGAATATATGGGTGTGAATCAAAATCTGACTTCCTGAATGCATTATTATGCTTGAATAAATGAAGAAGAATAACAACTCTGGTTAAAAAGTTGTGTGGATATTCATTCTTGACTAGTATTTATCTAAGAGTTACATGATATTGGAACAGCTTCTTGGTTGTAAAATTATGCTGTTTTTTTTCTTTTCTTTCCACTATAATGGTGAAATTCTGTTTTCACAAATACAAAGTGAACTTACATCCACAGATATTAATGTTTATTTAACAGCATTACAGATGCAATTGAATATATGAAACTATGTCCTTTGCTCATGTATTCTAGCATAACTCCACTGACTTGATGACGTACTAAAAACTGCTTTTTATACAGAATTATCATTAATTCTGTTAATTAACATTCACCTCTTTTTCTCAGTTCCACTCTCACTCTATTTGCAAACTCATTAGAAACAAAGGTACCACTTGAATAGAACATTTCAAAACAAGATCTCCTTATCTTCTCTTCCAGACCACACTCACAGTGCTGAGGAGACTATGTAGAGCTCTACCACTTCTTTGATCAAGAGCATTATAAGCAGACTTAGGCAGTTTTCAAAGTTCCCATTTGGGAATTATAGTTTGTACATGTGTGATTGCCTGAAATACATCCTGAGATGAGATGGAACCTCAAGGTGCATTATAAGCTGTTCTAGAGCTTCTCTCAGGCTAGGGGAATATACATAAACTTCTCTCAGTTGGATGTTAATTGTACTCTGTAATGATATATGAGAGTTTTATATATATTACATCATTCAGTTCTGCTAATGTGATTCTGAAATGCCATCAGAATATTAGACAATCACTGAATATGGAATATATAACAGGCTGAAACTGTTGGCTTCATGAGGCTTCCAGATTCTCTAAATAGATTACTTTTGCTGCTCGAACCATTAGGTGCTATACTAATCTTCACTCAGCTGGCAGTCACATCTTATTCCTGATATATAAGGCAAAACTCTGTCTATCTTCAAGTGATTAACCAAAAGGGAAATTATGTAAGTTACTTTACAACTAGAATAAAAGATTTAATTTAGAGACTCAGCAGAATTCCTAAATTTAGTCCTGAATATAAGCATGCAGTTCTGCTGCCGTGATGAGTCAATATCTGGGATTGGTTTTTAACTATTAACGAAGATCAGATTCTTCTTCTTCTATGAGCATACACAGTTATCATTATTTGTAGTAGAAGTTCTGTACTGAAGACTGTAACTCATTGATCCTTTTTAGAGCTATCTTGGGCTCTCAATCCATATATTCAACTGTAAAACTTGAGAGGCTACAAACAGTAATAGCAAAGCTGACTCAGTAACCATTTGTGCTGATTTAACTTGTGAGGCTCACTAGTCCTGTAATGCTAGAGTGCTAGCAGGGTATTTGTTTAATGTCAATTTTAGGTATAACAGGTTTGGCTGAAAGCAGAACTAAGCACAGGGAGCATATTTTAGTGTTTAGGATGGCAACCTGGATTTGGGCAGTGTGGATTTAACTCCTTCCAGAACCTATTTTATATGACTAATGAGGAATTCACTTTGTTGGTGCGTCAATTCTCTGTAAAATGAGGATACTTTCCTGAGGCAAATTCTATGTCGCTCTGTGGGAATGGTGGCCATATGAGTACCATAGGGAGTAAGCAAGACAATGTACAGTATAAATATGTTGTTGCTTTTGAAAAATTACACTGTGAAGTATAGCATGCAGTCTGCAACAGACTCTTAGATAACTTTTGTTAGAGAGGCTATTTTAATTAAAATTTAGAATTTTCTGCTTCTTTCTGTCTATTTTTCTTCTTTAGTTGTTGTGCCAAGATATCCATGTGTGTTTCTTCAACTATCATCTGGCTCATTCCCAGCAGATGCACACAATCTGTTTTGCTGTCACTGACAGGGCTCAGTTTAAGGAAAAAAAATTTCTGCTGTAGTCACTTATACAGGATTATCTTTTCTGAAGAGTAACTGAGAATAAATGCATTATTTTTATTTTTTTACTTATTGTACAGTCATAGGGTTTTATCCAGGCTGCTGTGCATCTAGTTAAACAGGACATTTGTTTAATTTTTTAGCTTTTTAAAAAATTCCTGTTTTTTAAATTATAGATTATCCAATAATGTACATAGAAAAACATCACACTGCAATCAACAAACCTCTCTGTTTCAAGTGGTGGCAGTTATTCCTGTCCATTCTGGAATAAATGTTGTAATATTCCCAACTGTTATTTAGAAAATATTATAGTATTTCTTTCAAATTTTATATTCCAGTTTATAAATATTGCTGATCATCTAAAAATGTGGAATCTTAAGCATACTGCATGCATATGAATTATACAAAAGGATATTGTATAAGAGGGCGTATTCCTTCTAGTAAAAAGTACTTGTCCAGTAAGAGATTGAGAAGATATAAATAGCAAAATTAAATGTGACTGTTTTAGACTTTGTTGCCTACAGAGAAAAAAATCTTTAAAAATTATTATTGTTACAAGAATAAGTAGTATTGTAGTAACAGCTACAGGTCCTGAGATCAGGGCCTATAGTGCAAGGTGCTGTGCAAATACACAAAATTGACAGCCTCTACCTCAAAGAATTAACAGTATAAACAAACAAGGTGGAAGAAGGTGGAAGAAAAAGAAACACAGATAGTTTTGCTATTAAGAATGTCTTGCAATTCTCAATGTTCGGTAGCAGGAGTAAGTGTGTTAGTTAAACTTTATGGAAGGTGTCTAACCAGCATGATAGTGCTTATGATGTGATGGGGTGCTCCTATTATGTCTTTGCCAGTGGAAAATGAATCAACAGCTCAAATTTGGTAAACATAACTTTGAGTTAGTGCTTTGCTACCTTCTACCTCTATCCCTATGAGGGCATGGATGACAGTAGTAAATTCCACATTGGGCTGCTAAGGTTACAGCCTCAGCCATTCAAAAACTGTTAACATTAAATATCAATGGGCATACTAGATGTTTATTAAAGATCAGAATTTTTTTTACAAGTTGATGTTGCCTGTAATCCTATTGTTTTCATCTTTAATGATATAATTTCAATCTTTGAATTGCAATTTGTACAGAAGGGTTGATGTCCCTGGGTTTCTTTTTTTTATATTGATAGCTAAAAATTAATTATTCAACAATGGAAAGCTCCATTAATTCCCAAAATCAGACTGATTTAATGAGCTTAATGACTTGGCTGCATTTGAGGTAGCTGCATATATATATTAAAAGAAATTAAATAGATTTTTTAAAAAAATTAACTGTATTTTTAGGAGGTATTTTTAAACACTATTTCATGTTGAGGTGTGCCTTTATATACTTAAAATTGAGTTCTGTGCATCACATTTTTGTTTCCTCAGATAATTTCAGATTTTATGTTCTTGATGGGGTATATATGTTAAAAAGTCTATCCAGAAATACTATGCAGTGGTAGACTGCCACGTTAGCTAGACTTGTGGTTTTTCTGTAAAATCACTTCCTATGATTATGTACATATATATTTTTATACACACACACACACGTATATGGTTTTCAAACTATGCTTGCCTCTGGGTATGCCTTAGACTGTGAATAAAATATCTTTTCACAGTTAGACCTCAAAATAACCAGTCCATAAACACATGGTGCTCTAGTCACATGTATACAGTTACTATATAAAATTAAAGTCTTTCTTCTGTTCTTCTAGACTTGTGGTCCTTCTATATTATGGGTTAGAAATATAGCAAATTTTAGTGGCTTTGTTGTATGTACTTTTATATTTCTTTGTGTATGCAGATATGGGAATGATATATATAAGTATCACAAACATAATTTTTCTTGGTTTTTTAGACAGGTTGGACTAGAAAATGACTGTAAGCTCCAGATTCCATTACTGATATTTTTAATATTATTTTTTGTTACAGGCTAGATCTTTCTAGGATTTCTGCAAATAATACTGACTTTTTAAATTAGTCCTAAAAATATTTTTGGATGGGAATTGTTAATATATGAGACAAATATTTTCAGTGTATCAGTTATCACACATAATGTAAAAAGAAAGCTAAGAGGAAATAGGTTGCTTGGGAGGGGGATGCTTATGCTACATCTCTGCCTTGATTGCTAGGCTGTTAGTTCAACTCCAGATATATTAATTGTTACCACTTAGCTATTATACTTTTAAGACCAAGATTACAACAGGGTCAGCACACCTATTACTAGATTGGCCTATGTGAAATGAATGGGAGAATTTAATACATTTCTGAAAGGATAGATTTTATATCCTGCTATATATGTCATGAGAATTGACATCCTTCTACAAAGTGTCAGGAAAGAGGCCAAAGACCAAATGAAAGACTATGAAAATAACTCCCTATCCTTATGTCAATCCTTATTTATCTTGTGGTTTTTTTAAAGCACTTCCTTTTAAACTTAAGCTTATTAATTATACTTCATTGTATAAAAACCCAATCTATAAATTGAACTGCAGTTCAGCATAGTGATATATTCCTTTTAGATCCAAACGCTAAGTAAAAGAATCTCAAATCTGCCTGATACTTCACGATCCTACTTGGAACCTGATATGGCAAAAGAGATGAAATTTATGCACATCCAAATTGGGCAAAACAGATGAAAAATTCCAAAGCTGAGGACTTCTATAGAAGTCCCTTCTATATGTTTACTGGTTTCAGAGACTGTTTTGGAAATCACTGCTGATCTTAGCTGTAGATGTATCACAAGTGAGAAGATATAACATCAAGATTGGGGGTATTTTTTCATTTTATACATAGCTGATAACTTCCATTTAAAAAAAATCCATAAGGAAAGCTGATCAAGTGATGAGCAGAAAAAAAAAATGGTTGAGAGCTGCTTTTCCATTGATGCTACTGGTTTTAGTTAACAGTGAGTAGGGCACTTAACTTTCTATTCCTTACTTTCATCTCTATCAATTAGGGAATCATATTTTCAGTCTCCCAGTGATGTTTTGGGAATAAATATTGGTAGTCACTTAAGTGGCAGGGTGAAGATATCTGTATAAACAGATATATAGAATGGGTAGGTATGTCTTAATTTGGAGTGTATATTTACATTTTACACAGTTAACTAACTTCAAGAAATGAAAAATAGCATGAAAGAAATTACTTTGTTGTATGATTATACACTGGAAAACTAAGGTAAAAGCAACACTGGAAAATTAATTTTTCTTGCTGTTCACAGGATATGAACAGTGTGGGCTTTTTTCACTTAAAAATACTTTCCAGTGCCTTGCCAGTAGCATCAGTTTCCGATGGGGGGAACACCCTCCTTAGTGGTATGAAGCACTTTTTTCTCTGTAGCAGTTTAGACGTGGACCTTTTGTGAGCAGAGACAGCCTATTTTCGTCATGTGAGCTATCCCCAAAAATGTATTATTCATGGACTAGGGCTATCCCTGAGTGAGCTGCAAGATATGCGAAAAGATTTCAGCCATCCCCAGGAAAGCAGGGCTCCATCATGTGTAATGGTTACTTGGGAAGACAAAACACCATCACTCCGAATGTCTCCCCTTCCTTCTTCTTCCCCCAGCTTCATATGCTGAGCATGACGTCCTATGATATGGAATATCCCTTTGGTCAGTTGGGGTCAGCTGTCCCAGCTGTGTCCCCTCCCAACATCTTGCGCACCCCCAGCCTACTCGCTGGTGGGGTGGTGTGAGAGGCAGAAAAGGCCTTGACTCTGTGTAAGCACTACTTAGCAACAACTAAAACATCCCTGTATTATCAACACTGTTTCCAGCACAAATCCAAAACATAGCCCCATGCTAGCTTCTATGAAGAAAATTAACTCTATCCCAGCTAAAACCAGCACAGCTGAGAACAGAAACAGTTCATTACAAGGAGGTAAAACAGAAGTTAAAGAAACCTTTCTGCTTATCTCCTGGCAACAAGATCACCTTCAAATCTTCAATACCAGCTCAATTTTTATGGCTTATATCCAGGGCATGCAAGGCAAATCTTTTCTTCTCTTGTGCTTAGAGCACATTTCCTATGAACAGAAGCTGGCTCATGGACTGAAAGATAATACACTATTTATATGTTTAAAATTGCAAAGCGTCAAGCTGATCTTTCAGTCTGTATCATCAAAAAGATTTTGTCCACTACTGCTTTCAGTCAGAAGTGCTGCACATGGTAGCTTCTCAGTAAATCAGGAAACAGCTATGTGCATAGCTACTTCAGCATTATATTAAGCTAATGTTTTCCTTCCCTAAATATCCACTGTTACATAATGCCACTGAAGAATCTTTTCACTAAACTGAAAAAATATTCAAATTATTTAAGCACACTTATCTGAGAGACCTTTGTTTAAGTAATAAGGCCTAATGACACTGGAAGGTCTTTTTCTGAGTGATTAGAGTTTTGTCTAGTGTTGGTTTCTTTGCCTGTTCTGCTAAATAAAAAAATATTTAAAGTTATTTGGAGAGGTTCTATGCTAAATTGTTAAAGTCTGAGAAGACATTCTTTGAAGGTCATTTCTCCTCCTAAACTGGACTGATCATATAATCATAGAATGGTTTGATTTGAAAGGGACCTTTAAAGGGAAGGGACTTTTAAAGATCATCTATTTCAGCCCCCCTGCCATGGGCAGGGACATCTTTCACTAGATCAGGTTGCTCAAAGCCTGTCCAACCTGACTTTGAACACTCCCAATGATGGGGCATCCACAACTTCTCTGATGGTACTGGCAGTTGCAATGTAATCAATGAAACCTGTGCTACAAACTCCTTAAGCTTTTCTCCTCTTTTACTGAAGCCTTGTTAGCTCAATAGAAACTCTGTTCTATGTCAGAGAATTCACCAAACATGTCCTGTGAAATTTTTGGCATCTGGGAGTGCCAAATTTTCAGTATGAAGTATTAGATATTATGGAAAATATCTAATTTAGTACAACAAACTCAGACCAGAAAGTTTATTCCTGTTTGTATCAGACAGGCATGAAGATCCATGTTATGAAAGTGTTAATTTGTAGCTTTTATGTACAAAGCAAAAAATTCTTAGTGAGTTTTTGGGGCCACACTAATCTAGGTGAATTGTGTGGTTGTGTTAGGTGTTCTTTTGAAGGTAAAACACAAAATCTTTAGTAGAGGACCTCAATTCTTTTCCCAACTGCTTCTATAGACCTCCTGCATAACTCATACAAGTCCATTCAGAAAATTCCCCCTTTTGTTGTAAAACTTCATTACTTACTGTAAGTCAGAAGCAAGAAGTGAAAAGCAGAGAGTGAAAAACTTTATTATATTATATATTTTATAATCAGTATACTATTTTCAGAAGCTTCTGAAAAAAATAACACTTGTCATTTGAGAGCTGCAGCTGTTAGCCTGTTGAGACAAAGAGGGAATGGGGCATATATTGAATTATTCATGAAGACTACTGCTATCATTGACAGAAGTTCATCAGCCAATTCCCCCACTCCATTCTGAACTTCTTTCAAATTTGGTCAAGCTGTAGGGGTACAAGCTGTTGGTTTTAATAATTATGCTACTAGAAGTTTCCTATAATGTGTGCATCACATAAACTTTCTCTTTTAAGAACATCATTTATTGTTCATTGGAGGCAAATAAATGCTTAATTTTGAATACTTTAATTCACTGATAATGTGAATAGTTTTATATGTTTTCAAGATGTGACTGTTTTATAAAAGAAGATATATTTTAGAAAATATATTTTAGAAAATATATATAATGATGCTTTATTACCTTAATTCAATTTGGTGAACTGAAAACACTTTTAAATTATTTAATTATTTTAATATTTTCATTATTTAAGTTTACAAGAAGATTTTGTATGCTATTACAATATATTTTTCAGTTTATAGTCCAATTCAGCATGCACAAATTCAACGAAATCTTAGTTTGAATATGTGGGGAAATCAAATGCTTTATAACTGCAAAGCTTCATGCCTGAATTAGACAACAATTTTGTTGTGCAGAATATCAGATTAATGATAAAAATATTTTATGGCTCTTCAGAGCAGTGCTGAAGTTCAAGGTTAGCTTGGCAGACACCAGAATGATGTCATGAAGTGTATGTGCTTACAGTGGGTATTGGAATGCTAAATATCAAAGACTTCAGCACAATTCTAGTGATAAGGAACTGTATGTCTGTAACTCCAGGGGTTCCACAAATGTAGCTCTGTTTCAAACAGGCAATATTGCTAGCTCCCTCTGTCTTAGCTCCAGTGAAAGCACAAATCTTACCAGTGTGTTTTTGTCATCTTTAGGAGACTGCTCTCTCTTTTTACATGTGGCTACTGACTGAGGGGATTTGCACACAGTAGGGAATGGTACTAAAAATCCTGATGTCCAGTTCATTCCCCTCTCCTCTGTAGAGATTAGTGCAGTGAATTAGATTGAAAAATGTCTTTTTAGTGGCATGCTTGATGCAGACAGTACCCTTATTTATCCTTTGATTACTTCATAGCAGCAGCACATGCTCTCTTGATGGAGAGGATTATTGTAAATCCCTCCTAGAAAGGCTTCCAGGAGCTCAACTTTGTCACTTGCAGCCTGCTCAGAATTCAGTGACACACTCCCAGACTGTCTTGAGCAAATCATCCTCCTTGTACCTGAACTCATTTACTTTGTCTGCTATGAAGTACCTGTTTGATTTTAAAGTTTGCTCTCTCAGTTTTGAAATCCTTAATGGTTTAGATCCTGGCTATTTTCAAGAACTCCTCCACAAATATAATCTTGACAGATATCACCACCCCCATAGCACATTTTAGGAATCTCAGCATCACAGCTTACATTGGCAAGTTATGTATGTCTTTTGCTGTGATAGGTCTTCAGGTAAGGAACTCCCCCAGGAAATCTGTCTTGAACCATATATCCTTATCAGAAAACACTGAAATTAAATTTAAATTTTTGGGTACTTAGTTTTTCTTCACTATTATTTTTCAGCATGATTCCTATTAGAACCATATTTATTATGATTTCCCTCAATAATTTTTGTTGGAGTTTTTATTTCAAAGGATTTTTTGTTTTCTTATTTGTACAGTAAACTAGGCATGTTAGTGGTTTAGTGTGGGAAGACTTTAAAAAATATCACAATGAATATTATTGATAGTGACTTCTTAATGATGAGTTTCATGTTGCATAATAAGGGTACAAGTTTTTCCATGTTAACACACACAGTAAGGCAATATAATTGCTAACTAAATAGGACACATGGGGCATTATTGCATTTAATATCTAAAAAAAAAAGATGTTTGAATATTTATTCTTTTTCTTTTTGAGGGATTGTTCCTTTCTTGTTCCCATTGTGCAGTCTAAGTCACTAGGCTTGAGCTGTATGAAGCTTGAGATGGAAAGGTATCCTCTTCTTTGTCCTACTACTTCCATTATAGTCCCTGTAATTTTGGTGAGATGTTTACAGCTATGTTTATATGGTTCCTAATTTTCTCCATTGACGATAAAGAAAGCTCATGTTTGAAGAAGCTTAGACTAGATGCTAAATGTTGATGGCTGCAATGAGGTCAGATCTTACTCTTGTGGGCATTCATAAAGTACTTTGTGCAACAAGTAAGATTTTTTTCTTCAGTATCATGTCTACATTTTCAGTCTAATAATTACATTTTGTTCACCTGAATTCCATTGTGGAATTCCAATTACAGATACAGATATGCAGCACAATTTATAGAGCATTTCTAAATACATTATTCTGTTCTAGAGTGTTTTTCCAAAACACTGTTGTAAATAAAAAGCGTAAAATTGCTACATTAAATGATAGATAATGTGTTTCAATGCTGTTTGCAAATGCATACTAGAAAAATACTCACAGTGAGCTGACTCAAAATTATCCTTAAGGAATGACAAGATTTTATAAGATTTTCCCCTCTTTATTGAATACTTAGGACACTGTTCTTCAGGGATTTATGCCATACATATGTCTGAATTTATACAATTTAAAAAGAAGTGTGTCAGAATGCAACAGTTCTATCTAATTTGTGGGAAATTGTTATTCACTCATCTCTATTTCTCAACATGAAATTAAAAATTGCTTTTATGCAATGCACAGTGGAGAATGAAAGCAGCTTAATTTGCTTGTCTGGCACTTACAGTCCATGGATGATAATGCAGGTTGACTCTGACTTTGGCAGCATTGCACGAGTAATCTTTGTGTAAGGATGAACTGTTCTTGAACAATTTCTCTAATATATTAGACGTATATTAGTGTCCTGGTTTCGGCTGGGATAGAGTTAATTTTCTTCCTAGTAGCTGGAGAAAATAGGGGATCTCTTGTGGAAGAACTGAAATGTCAAGTACCTCTAGCATTTTAGATTTACTGAAGAGAGCAAGGGCAAAACGTTGTACTACAGCATTACCAGAATTTCAGATATAGGGAATACACTGTCATTCTTAAAAAGCAAACTAGAATAGAATAGAATAGAATAGAATAGAATAGAATACAATACAATACAATACAATAGACTATTTCTGTTGGAAGGGACCTACAACGATCATCTAGTCCAACTACCCGACCACTACAGGGCTGACCAAAATTTAAAGCATATTATTAAGGGCACTGTCCAAATGCCTCTTAAACACTGACAGGCTTGGGGCATCAACCACCTCTCTAGGAAGCCTCTTCCAGCGTTTGACCATCCTCTCGGTAAATAAATGCTTCCTAATGTCAAGTCTGAACCTCCCCTGATGCAGCTTTGAACCATTCCCACATGTCCTATCACTGGATACCAGGGAGAAGAGATCAGCACCTCCCTCTCCACTTCCCCTCCTGTCGTGGTTTAGCTCCAGCCGGCAGCTAAGCACCACGCAGCCGCTCGCTCACTTCCCCCCCCCCGGTGGGATGGGGGAGAGAATTGGAAGAGCAAAAGTAAGAAAACTCGTGGGTTGAGATAAGAACAGTTTAATAATTGGAACAAAATAATAATAATAATAATAATGAATTATAATGAGAAGGAAAACAACGAGACAGAGAGAGAGAGGAACAAAACCCAAGGGAGGGAAAAAAGGAGAAAAAAAAAATAATTATACAACCGCTCACCACCCGCTGACCGACGCCCAGCCAGTCCCCGAGCAGCGATCGCTACCCCCTGGCCAACTCCCCCAGTTTATATACTGGGCATTACATCATATGGTATGGAATAGCCCTTTGGTCAGTTTGGATCAACTATCCTGGCTCTGCCCCCTCCCATTTCTTGGGCACCTGGCAGAGCATGGGGAGCTGAAGGAAAAAAAAAAGTCCTTGACCAATGTAAATACCGCTTAGCGACAGCCAAAACATCAGCGTGTTATCAATATTATTCTCATACTAAAATCCAAAGCACAGCACTATACCAGCTACTAGGAAGAAAATTAACTCTATCCCAGCCAAGACCAGGACACCTCCTCAGGAAGCTGTAGAGAGCAATGAGGTCTCCCCTCAGCCTCCTTTTCTCCAAACCAGACAAACCCAGTGTCCTTAGCCGCTCCTCATAGGACTTGCCTTCCAGCCCCTTCACCAGCTTTGTTGACCTCCTCTGGACGCATTCAAGGACCTTCACATCCTTCTTAAATTGTGGGGCCAGAACTGCACACAGTACTCAAGGTGAGGCTGCACCATTGCTAAATACAGAGGGATAATCACCTCTTTTGAGCAGCTGGTTATACTGTGTTTAATGCACCCCAGGATGCGGTTTGCTCTCTTGGCTGCCTGGGCACACTGCTGACTCATATTGAGCCTGCTGTCAACCAGCACCCCCAGATCCCTTTCTGCAGGGCTGCTCTCCATCCACTCCTCTCTCAGTTTATCCTTGTGCCCAGTGTTACTCCATCCCAGGTGCAGAATACGGCACTAGGACTTGTTAAATTTCATGCCATTGATGATTGCCCAATGCTCCAATCTATCTAGATCCCTCTGCAAGGCCTCTTGTCCCTCAAGAGAGTCAACAGCACCTCCCAGTTTGGTATCATCAGCAAACTTGCTAATGGTGCATTCAACTCCTGCATCCAGATCATTGATAAATATATAGAACAGAACTGGCCCTAGAATTGAGCCCTGAGGAACACCACACCACTGCCTTTCAGTTGAAATATGACTGACAATTGGGGGGAAAAAAGGCCATAAAAATAAATTTATATATTTGAAATATGTCACCGTATTCTTCTATGCAGATTTAAGAGCAAACTGGAATCCAAAGTGTCCTTCCTAAATTTAAAGATAAATTATTTCATATGAGTGAATATTGCAGTCTGTACTTTGGAAAATGTAAGATTAAATGGTTTAATCATAAACTGTAATTTCAGGTTTTAAAAGTTTCTTATTGCTGGCAATAATCATTAAACAATCTACTCCAAGTCAGTGTTGGCATTTGGCAAAAGTGGATTGAGACTCAGCCTTGTAAAGAGGATTTGCCCTTGGAATTTCTGTAAGCAGAATGCTAAGAAATTCAAGCTTGTGATGCAGCACCATCTTTATCTTAACTACTTTTTTTTTCAAATGTATTTTAAAAAGTCCGATCAACCAGGGAAAAACAACCATCTAAAATATAGTCTGATTTAAAATTTGAAGTTTGTTCTATATGGTTCTAAAGAAACCAAAATGAATAAGTATGCTATAATTGTTCTTCAGGTTAGTCTCAACTTCATTCCATATGTGCTGAAAGTTAGTATTTCTGGCTCATGTGTCTGTCCCAAAACTGCAGAGTTGCAATTATTACCTAAGGCATTTTTGAGGACCTTCTACCCTTTTAGTCCAATTCCTAAAAAAAATTTGACTACACACAAAGCTGGTGGTCTCTTTTTTTTTTCTTTTTTTTTTTGTGGCAGCCATTTAAACACCAAGGAAGCTCCTGGCATTTTGTCAGATTTGTTCAGAGTAGTTCAATACATTACACATACTTCCTTGCTAAAGAATAATTCTTTGGCCTGACTTGAGGCTAAAGATTTTAAGGAAGTGTTTTTAAGCCTATCCAAATTTTAAGGAAATGTTCAGAGTTGCTGATGGCTATCATTCTCTCTTATTTAAACTTAGTTTTTGCTGTTTTCTGTCCATGCCTGTGTCACTTTTGTTCCCTCATGTAGGTTTCCCTATTGTGACACATAATAAGAAGGATTAAATGGTTTTTTGTGGTTTTTTTTTTAATGTTGAATCCAAATATTTTAATTCAGCAAGGCTAAAGCAATTATTTTGTGCACTTCTTGCATTGAACCTTATCTATAGTACACTACTGAATTGTACTTCAGATTTGTTTTTTTTCCCTTTTGTGTGTAATATACAACTGTTCTGTGTTATGGAGATTGCAACAGGGAGAAGTAGGTAAGCAAATTTCAAACCCACAGAAGTTTGGCTAACTTCAGTAAGAAGCTATGCATGTGTAGAAGAAAATTCCTTCTGAACATTATTCAAATGATAGAATTTGTAGTAAATTAAGTTTTCAGAAATAGGAATTTCTGGCAAGAGAATATATCTACATCAAGACTAAATATATTTTATGTGACAGAATAATGTTAGGAAACTATGTATTAGTATAAATAATAAAAGTACTTCCAACTCTATCATATTATATAGCATATTATAGTATATCTGTCTACTGGTAACAAGCAACATTTCTGTGGCTCACTGATTTCTGATTCACCACAATGTGAGAACTTCTGTTCTAAGAAGTTTTTGTAGGAAGAATTGATAATAGAGATAGTTTCTTACTTACCAGACATATTTGGTCTCCATTTGATCTCTCCATCTCAAAACAATATAGAGAAATTGTATTTCACCTATAAAATGTAGTCATTGGGTAGTATAAAAAATTTATATACAATATACAGAAGCCTCAATCTTAGACTGGCTGTGTAACACTGTATAAACGTATCTGAGGAGAGAGAGTCTTGTCTCTCCTTTCCTACATAATATTTTTTTGTGTAGACAACTTTCTATTGTCTTTTGCATGATGCCAAGCCAGCAGTATAGAATGTATTTTCACACCCTCTATTAACTGGTCTGTGTATGTCTTTTATTAATGCATTCTTAAATTGCTAAGAAGCTGTTTTCTTGGAGACTGTCACTCCTTGTTTCTGAGCAATGGATCTGACCTTCTGGTCAAAAAATGTATTTTCTGTTAAATCTCAGTGGTCCTTTTTACTAGTTACACAATCAAGCCTCTCCTTCCTGCTATTTTAAGTTGGTTATTCTAACGGTATTCTAACAAATAGTGAGCTTTGACATCTTCAGGTTCAGATGGAACTGGGGCATTGATTTGTTAAAAAATAAACGGTATGTTTGCCATAAAATGTAATCACTGCAATAACCCTACTAAAAATTAATGAAGTAAAGCCTGCTTCAAGAAAAGTCTATCAAACTCCCCACATTTGTTCTTATTGTTCTTAAGATATTTGTTTTCTGAGACAACTTTATATTGGTTAGAAAGGGGTTCTTGAAAACACTGAGTACTAAAACCAGTTTTGAAAAAGGAAAAGTTGACCTCATTTAAAACATCAATAACAATTTAAAAAAATGTAAAGAAGGATCTGCACACTCCAGAGATTATATTACAATTTACCCTTTGGCTAATTTAAGACTGAATTGTCCATCAATTTGGTCTGTACCACTCTGTGTGCACACTAATACAGGGAAGAATATAGGCTATAACAACTTTTATAGGAATGTTTGTTTCTGTCATCATGATGAAAAGAGCTGAACTGAGTGAAAAGAAGCTGTTTCTCTGATTTATTAGATATGTCCACATAAACTGTATCATTGTTAGGAAAAGATTATCAGTTAGGCTAGGTTTATTCAAAGACCACTCAAGAATTGAGTATTATCATTCTTTTAGGTTTATTTCATTGTTTTCTTTCATCGTATTGTTGTAGACATCCATAAGACGGTATTTCCAAAATCTCCATGTTGCAATCAATTATATTTGAGAAGAGGAAATATAGATATTAATTTCATTTGGGTTTTTTGGATGTGACATGCTCATGTCTTCATTAACCTTCATTAATCTGAAAGGAAATTCTTATAAGTATTTTTATTCTTTTATTTTTACTTTTCTGGAAAAGGTGATGAAAGAGGAAGACTTTGCTCACTTCAGACGTGATGACATTCCTATTAATAAAAATGCTTTCTAATTGTATAGTATGAAATGAGCCGTAAGACGAACCGGCGGGGAAGACGATCAGCCTGGCTGAATGGGGAGCTTTTGCTGGGACTCAGGAAAAAAAGGAGAGTTTACCACTTTTGGAAGAAAGGGCAGGCAACTCAAGAAGAGTACAGAGATCTCGTCAAGTCATGCAGAGAGAGGATAAGAAAGGCAAAAGCCCAGCTAGAACTCAAGCTGGCCACTGTTGTAAGAGATAATTAAAAATGTTTTTACAAATACATTAACAACAAAAAGAGAGCCAAGGAGAATCTCCCTCCTTTATTGGATGTGGGGGGGAACATTGCCACCAAGGATGAGGAAAAGGCTGAGGTACTTAATGCCTTCTTTGCCTCAGTCTTTAATAGTCAGACCAGTTATCCCCAGGGTATTCAGCCCCCTGAGCTGGAAGACAGGGACGGGGAGCAGAATAAACCCCCCATAATCCATGAGGAAGCAATTAATGATCTGCTACGCCACCTGGACACTCACAAGTCTATGGGGCTGGATGGGATCCACCCAAGGGTACTGAGGGAGCTGGCAGAGGAGCTTGCCAAGCCACTCTCCATCATTTATCAGCAGTCCTGGTTAACAGGGGAGGTCCCAGACGACTGGAGGCTTGCCAATGCGATGCCCATCTACAAGAAGGGCCGGAAGGAGGATCCGGGGAACTACAGGCCTGTCAGCCTGACCTTGGTACCGGGGAAAATTATGGAGCGGTTCATCTTGAGTGCGCTCAACAGGCATGTGCAGGCCAACCAGGGGATCAGGCCCAGCCAGCATGGGTTCATGAAAGGCAGGACCTGCTTGACCAACCTGATCTCCTTCTACAACCAGGTGACCCGCCTAGTGGATGAGGGAAAGGCTGTAGATGTTATCTACCTGGACTTTAGTAAAGCCTTTGACACTGTCTCCCACAGCATTCTCCTGGAGAAACTGGCGGCTCATGGCTTAGGTGGGTGTACTCTTTGCTGGGTAAAAAACTGGCTGGATGGCCGAGCCCAGAGAGTTGTGGTGAATGGAGTTTACTCCAGTTGGCGGCCGGTCACAAGTGGTGTTCCCCAGGGCTCTGTGTTGGGGCCAGTCCTGTTTAATATCTTTATCAACGATCTGGATGAGGGGATTGAGTGCGCCCTCAGTAAGTTTGCAGATGACACCAAGTTGTGCGGGAGTGTCAATCTGCTTGAGGGGAGGAAGATGCTGCAGAGAGATCTGGACAGGCTGGATCGATGGGCCGAGGTCAATTGTATGGGGTTCAACAAGGCCAAGTGCCGGGTCCTGCACTTGGGTCACAACAACCCCATGCAACGCTACAGGCTTGGGGAAGAGTGGCTGGAAAGCTGCCTGGCAGAAAAGGACCTGGGCGTGTTGGTTGACAGCCGCCTGAATATGAGCCAGCAGTGTGCCCAGGTGGCCAAGAAAGCCAATGGCATCCTGGCTTGTATCAAAAATAGTGTAGCCAGCAGGACTAGGGAAGTGATCATGCCCCTGTACTCGGCACTGGTGAGGCCGCACCTCGAATACTGTGTTCACTTTTGGGCCCCTCACTACAAAAAGGACATTGAGGTGCTGGAGTGTGTCCAGAGAAGGGCAACGAAGCTGGTGAAGGGTCTAGAGCACAAGTCCTATGAGGAGCAGCTGAGGGACCTGGGGTTGTTTAGTCTGGAGAAAAGGAGGAGGCTCAGGGGAGACCTTATTGCTCTCTACAACTACCTGAAAGGAGGTTGTAGCGAGGTGGGTGTTGGTCTCTTCTCCCGAGTAACTAGAGATAGGACGAGAGGAAATGGCCTCAAGTTGCACCAGGGGAGGTTTAGATTGGATATTAGGAAAAATTTCTTCACCAAAAGGGTTGCCAAGCATTGGAACAGGCTGCCCAGAGAGGTGGTGGAGTCACCATCCCTGGAGGAGTTCAAAAAACATGTAGATGTGGCACTTCAGGACATGGTTTAGTAGGCATGGAGGTGTTGGATTGACAGTTGGACTAGATGATCTTAGAGGTCTTTTCCAACCTTAATGATTCTATGATTCTATGAATTTGTATCATTTATCACTACATGATTTGTGCCTTGAATTTTATTATTTCAATCTCAAAGTGTCTCTAGGGGCAAAAATATTTTTTCTTTAATAGACATAACAATGTAGTTAGTATTAAAATGGATTTTATCTGGTCTTTTTGTATATTCATTGCAGAAAATCTCTTTAGCTTGAGGCTGCATAGTTTACTGTCATTAGTGGGGACAGTCAAAGACATGTGAATGTTTCAACAGCAGAGAAACTTTGAGATTTTCAGCTATTTCTGAGATCTTAATCAAAAATGTTACTGATTGCTTGGGAATCAATGAACACACTCCTGAGGAATAAAAGGCAGCATAACCTTAACATTATTCACACTGTTTTGTTAAAAAGTACGGTGCTTCATAATGATTTTATTTTACCTTAGTATAATGTAGTGAAGAATATTAACGAATATTAGGAAATTTTGCACCATGTAAACAGGTCAGAAATGTGAAGTGCTTTTGGTCTTTTTCAGACAGCCTTACACATATAGGTAGCTTTAAACACTTATGAGTTATTCTATTGACCTCTCAGCATATTAAGTTTTAGCATATTCAAAATTCTGTGCCTATTCATGACCTTTGAAACCATAACTTTAAAGTCAACAGATGATTTGGTACCAATGTAATAAGTGATATTTTAAGAAAATTAACTTTGTGCTGAAGATACATACTACAGCTTCTAGCATTAATGGAAACAGCATTTCTGAAATTGTTCAAGGAATTTAAAGGGGAGAAAAGACCCTTAAAACCCATCACATTCCACTTACGGAGAATTGTATCTCCATTACATTATTCTCTGTTACCATTGATTAAAATTTGTCCCTGCTTTTATCCATCAACATGATATTTTTATTTGTCTGAATATGAGTTAAAGCATTTTTAAAAATACACTGACTAATTCCAGTCAGACTACTGTTTCAAAAATTTGTTTTTGTTGTGTCTCTTTCAAATAGAAAAGAGAAAGTACTTACTTTTACAACATGATGTCAAGACAAGGGCACACATGTTCATACATGCACACATATACAAAGTAGTATTCAAATATTTTCAGAGTTTACTGACTGACAGGTAGGAACCCAAATGATAGCCAGAAAATGGATAATATCTGTTAAAAAAGAAAAATAAAAAAAAAAATCACAGCCCGATTCACTCATATGCAGTGTTTCAATAATTAAAATATTGTTGTGCAAAATATAAGGAAAAAAGTTTATTGTTCTGAATAGGTAGCAGTCAGCATCACAGTCAGAGTTAAGTATTAATAAAGCAACAGGCTTCATTTTCCATGTATATGTATATGAAAACTATTTTTATTGATATATCTATTTAAACAATGGTTACAGGCTACATTCAGATCTCATTTTTACCAATGTAAATGTGAAATAATGGAACTGGCTGCAGTGTAGTTTTACTCATGGTTGTGCATTTGAATAGCTAGGATCACAGTGCTGGTCTTAGGGCTATAGTACACAGTTTTATAGTACTGTATTTTTTGTAGCGATAAGGACATGCTGTGTTTTCAGAGGAATGTCTTGACAACAAAGTGCATCAATGAAGGCCACCTCACGCACAGTTAAGGTCTGTCTTTTAAAATAGCACTAAAACAAAATAACTGCTGCATTTTGGCAAGGATCTTAACTATTTACAGCACAACAGTCAGAACACTAAATAGTGCTTTAGTACCCAGATGTCCCTAAGTCATAACCCCAAACCTGGAGGAAATACTATAGTTAGTTTTGTGGGTTTTTTCCATAGATCTATTATCAATGTAAACATTCAGAAACCCAGACTGATATTTCTTTTTAACATGCAGAATATTGATTTGTGACAGCTGCATTGGATCTTTAATTATATATTATCTTCACGGGAGCCTTTTTCTAACATATATTAATTGGCTGGTTTTTGTGACAAATTATGAGCTCTTACTTTGATGAGATTCAGTCATGTTGGAGTTGAGTATGTAGTTTCCAGCCCCCAACGGATCCTTAAACCACTACAAACATCTGCACGCCGCTGCAGTGCTGAGTAATGGCAGGATTTGGGTTGATCTGATTTCTGTACAGAATTTTTTCCACAGGATATTTTAAGCTCTTTGCACTAAATCTGCACTAAATCTGTGGCAGGGTTTTCTGGTTTTAGCAAAAGAATGATCTAAAACTAACACCTTGTGTGGAATTATCAGAATACAATGAGAAATAATTTATGGCACACTATACTCAAAATCTCTTTTAATCTTCTGAAATTTGAATGCGGTATGAGAAATTCTGTGTCAGTTGTCATTGTATGTTACAGTTAAAATTTACTGGAGTCATATAGAATTTGTGGGAGTAAAATTGTTGCCTGCCTTTTAAAGTCAATATTTAATTTTTTTCCCAAATGTATCATTTGCGATTATTTAGCAACAATTTATTTTACATTTTGAAAAGCGGTTGGCATCACTTTAATTTCTCAAATTTTTACAAAGAAAAATGTGTTTCCCTGCTGGACAAGAAATGTGTCTAATTATGTTTTACATAATTTACATAGTTTTACATACTTGCATATCTTCCTGCCAGTAAAGGAAATATTGCATTGAAATGTAGTGTCTTTCTATCTTCTTTGTGTTTAAGGAATATCTTGATTACATTTTTTAAACATGTAAATGAAAGAAATATATAGAAAACATTGCCCACTGCTTTCTTAAAATAAAAATAAAATACTACTTAAAATTAGTATTGTTTTGAGCTTTTTTTTTACTTTTTGCATACTCTCTTGATGATTATTGTGCACATGATCTTTTCTTGTATAACATTTAATTAGAAATATTGAAACAGAAAATGTGTGCTGTACTTTAGTAAGTTATTACTCAAAGCTGCACTTAGGGTGAATGTGCAGAAGTACAAGGTCTTGTGTATTTTAATATAGGGAAAGCAGTCTGGTTATAAAGTGGATAGAGCATCATCTTTTAAAAAACTGTGTCAAACTATCAATTACATTGCAATTAATTTAGCAGAACATCATACGGCTCAGCTTTGACCTAAACCAAATGGCAGTCGACAAATCTGTCCCATTTTTTCTTCAGAAAAATATGGGGGTTAAATTTCCAAGCAGGTGTTAGAGCTTAGAATAAAAAGAGTGAGATGTGTATAGAAGCTACTTGAGTCTCATGAGGCTGATTTTAATTCAGCTGTTTCTCTGGAGTACCACACAAACCAATGAGTTCCAAATCCTGGGGTTACCTGCCTTTATGTGAAATCATGGGAACATTTCTTCGCAGCATACTACTGAAAGTATGTAGAAAAATTAGAGCAGAAATTAAGGGTAAAAAAAAGGTTAACTTCAGAAGTTACATGACTGTTACATTTCTTTGAATCTCAGAAATGAAGAAATGAAAACAAAATGGAAAGACTTAAAGAAGAAAAGTGTTATTATAAGGAGAATTGTAAGCAGTGTAAAATTCATACTATGGATATTTAATATATTTCTTTAATCCGTTGTTGTTATATGCAATGTTTTAAAAGCACGCATATGTAGGTCACGTGCAGCACAGTGAACATATTAAAGCATTTCTCTTCCCTTAAAAGCTAGGCGAATTGAATCAGGAAGGTGTTTCAAAAAGATGACTTCTGGAGTGTTGTCCATACTTCAGTATGTCTGCAGCAGTAAATTGATACATTGTATCTTGAATTAGTCTACACAATAGCATGCAGTTCCACTTGATGAGATGAGCTTAATTAGCTTTAGGAAAATAAAGCAAAGTAAAGGAAGATGTACAAGTGAAAGAAAGGGCTTGGCACTTTATTTCATTTTGAAGGCCTTTGAGCCATGTGTCTTAATTGGGGCCAGTTGGGATCATTTAATAATTGCTGTCAGAAGATCAAATTTAATTCTCTTTATAAAAAGACCACAGTGGGATAGAGTTAAACAAATTATCAACTGAGGTTTCAAATGCACAAAGCTTTAATTAGGTTGATTAGGATGTTGTGAGAGAGAGAGAGAGAGGATACAAAACAGGAAATTGAGGAATCTGCTGTGTACCATGTTGGACCTTATATGACAGTGCTATAAAATATCTTTATTTCAAGAAGATATACATTAGCATAAAGGGCTTTAGTGCTAGAACAACATGTGTATATAAATGCTTTACAGAAATAAGATAATTAAAACTTTCTGAAATCAATTATTTTAAACAGAGATATTAACATTTTTATGATCATAATCTTGCCCTTAACATTACTTTCATATATTTTTAAACCTGCTAAATGATCTTCTATATTTGTTTACTTACTCACTGAATATGCCAGATGAGAATTATAGTATATTTACCTAAAGCACTCAGAATTTCACTATCATGTAGTAAATATTCACCTTAATTACTGTGACGGTGTGCTTCCTCCGCCCCCGACCTTTATCTCCTGCAACCCTGCTTAGGTGATAACCACCAGTGGTGATTGTAATGGATGCATCTGGTCAGGATGGCTGCATCGGCTCAAAGTGCATTCAGGAGACAGATAACAACACAAAAGCCCAGGGCTATTGTGCAATGCACCCACCAAAGAAACTAAAATCTGTGGTCAGCATGCAAATATGACTATGGGTCAATCATCTTATCCCCCATAAATAGTGAGCAGCCCAAGAGCCCTTCGAGCTCTCCTGCATGGCAGCTGGCTGCACGCCAGGATCTCCCCTTGAGCAGGGACACCTCTCAAGGTTACTCCTCGAGGTTGAGAGATTCCTTGCCGCAACAGATCCTCGGTAAGTGACTAAGAGCATGCTAAACTTTGAAATCTTAGCTAAGTGATATAAAGGATTGATTGCGCACATATAATCCTTTAGACATAAACCATTGACCAAGTCTGGGACTAGGATTGGATCTAGCTGCACCTAGACTCCTCTCTGAGAAGGAGTTTAGAAAGCAAGGGGATCTTTTTCTGAACCTCATGACTCAACGGGAGGGTCTCCCTGACAGTTTTGTCTGACCCTGTCCTCTATGCAGTAAATGATCAAGTGTACCTCGCCATCGAATCTTGTTAAATCACTGTCGCATTGAACTTTGTTAACTCCCTATTCTGTATCAATAAACTATATTTTTACTTCTCTCTTACAAGTGAAGTGCATGCTCACTCCATCCGCGACAAATTGGCGTAGTCGGCAGGATGGCAAGTAGTATCACCGATTATTTACGGAGGCATGGAGTGAATCTGAGTCCCAAATTCTCAGCAGAATGGACTCGTGACAATTGGCATAATTGGGAAGCCACTGAAGAACACCTAAAAGTAACTAAAGGTCGCACAAAGGATGGAAAAGGGAAAGGAGTTATCTGCAAGATGCTAGGTGCCTGTTTAGAAGCTGCACATCAGGAAAGAGACAACAGAAATAAAAAGGAGCAGGACCTAGAGAAAGAAATAGAAGGCAGAAAGGCAACTGAGATGTTACTATCTTTAAAAACTGAACAACTGCAGAAACAGTTACAGGACGAAAAGGAAAAAAGACAAAAGTTGGGAGAAAAGGTCGAGATGATGCTTATACAGGCTCCCCGCCCCCCTCCCCCCCTCGACATCCTACAGATTAGGAAACTAATAGTATCCCCTGAAGATTGGGATGGAGACATCTGGGGTGAGCCCGATAATAGCGAGCCAGAAGACGACGACCCTTTGTTCCCCACAAATCCTGAGTACGAAGCCAGACCCATTGTTAAAACAGAAAGAACTGTGGGCCCTCGGGGTGGTCATCTGCAACATACTATGCGAACCATCCCCTGGGATCCGTTGCAATTGACAAATTTGCAAGAGAGATATAGCAGAAAACCAGGTGAAACTGAAACGGAATACTTGTGGCGAGTATGCCTCAGTGGCGGCGACCGAATAATGTTGAGTGAGGATGAAGCAAGCGGCTATTGGGGTCCGGGAGCTTTCTTAAATTTAGGACCCGACCCGACAAATACACCTCATTCTATCACCAGCCGAGTAGCTTATTGGGCTGGAGGAATAGACAGCATGGAGCGAGGTGAACCCTCCATAATCCCCATTAAATCTCTAAGCGAGCTCTCTACAGCCGTCACAAAAGCCGCCTGTATACAAGCCATGCACAAACGAGGGTCCCATGATGTCCCACTGTCTGCTACAGTAGATTTCGCAATGTTAAAACCACTGATTAGAGGAGCCCCGGCAATTCTTAAATCCCATTTAGTTGCAAAACGAGATGAGATCAAGAAAGACACAGAACACAATGAGGGACTAGGTGATAACGCTCAAACTGCCCACAAGCAGCTCCCTACCTGGGCAGAATTGATGCACGGCATTGTTAACTACAGCCGTGAGATGGGCTGGGACGATGCACCAGCTGAAAAACAAAACCTGAAGCCCCGGGGAGGAGATCACAAAGTAAGACCCATAAAACGGGGAACAGAAACGAGATCGAAGGGAAACAAATTTAAAAACCCCCAAACGGAATCTCGAGAACAGAGGAATGAATTGTGGAGGAATGCATTAGCTTTAGGCATTCCCAGAGCCGCGATTCAAGGTCAGCCTACTGGCATTATTTTGAGTCTAATTGAAGCATTCCAGAAACGGTGAAAGGAAGGACCATATTTCAACTCCTCCTGCACCAGACCCCAGAAGGGGAGATTACCCCTTCCTCCCCCTTAGGGAGGAACTGCAGGGCATGAAGTAAAAAGACGAGTAGTGTCCAGAAGGCAACTGGGCCTGCCTGTCCGGAAAGTGGAGGCTTATCAGTGGATAAGTGATAATGGCCCATACATTTTAATTCCAGTTGGTCCTCAAAGACAATTGGTAAAGTTTTTAATAGATACGGGAGCACAAATTTCACTATTAACACAACAAGATGCCGAGAAGCTGGGCGTACGACCCAGACGGCAAAGAGTTAAGATTACCGGCGTGAACGGAGCGAGTGTGCAGTGCCAAACTGCCAAGGTCAATTTATGGCTCCCGGGCGAGAAGCGCATGTCGAGTACTCGCTTTGCAATTAAAGATCACCATGAAAATATTTTAAACGGATGAACCTGGCGCCTGCCGAACGGCAGCGTGTGGTCCTTCGGCTCAAACATTGATCCCAACCCCAGCAGAAATCGGGAGGCTCCAGTGCGGGCACTGCACGCAGCCCCTGCTCTCCCCGAGTCAAAAATCACTAACGTACCGCAATATCCCATGTCTGCTGCGGCACGAAATGGAATTTCTGAAGTCATAGCTGATTTGGAGAAACGACAAATTATCTCCAGAACCCTCTCCCCATATAACTCACCTGTCTGGCCCGTCCGGAAACCAGACGGGAGGTGGCGTTTAACAGTCGATTATCGGCGCCTGAACACCAATACAACCCCGCTCACAGCTGCTGTGCCAAACATTGCCAACTTAACAGCTACTTTGCAAGCAGCTGCACACCCATGGATGGCAGTGCTAGATGTAAAAGATATGTTCTTTATGGTTCCCTTAAAGGAGGAGGATAAGGAGAAGTTTGCTTTCACTTGGGAGGGAATACAATACACCTTTAACAGACTCCCACAGGGGTATAGATATTCACCCACGATTGCTCATGCTGCGCTTGCTGAACTTTTACAGACAGTCTCACTCCCCCAAGAAGTGAAACTGTACCAATATATAGATGATATTCTGATTGGAGGAACTTCCCCTGAAAAGGTTGGGGAAGCAGCAGCAGCAGTATGGCAAGCACTAAATAAAGCAGAAATTGAGATTCCACCCGGAAAATGTCAGGGACCAAGCAAAGAAGTAACATTTTTAGGTACTTGGTGGATAGCAGGCAGTGCAGTGATTCCTCCAGATACCTTAAGAAAAATTGAAGAGCTGCAAATGCCCCAATCAAGGAAGGAGTTACAACAATTAATGGGATCTTTAGGATATTGGAGGAAACATGTGCCTGGATTTTCTATCATTTCCCGCCCCTTATACTCACTCTTATGGAAAGGCAAACCCTGGGAGTGGAAATTAGAACATAAAGAGGCAGTCAAAACTCTAACTGAAGAGTTAAAAACATATCAGTCACTGGGACCAGTACACCCCCGTGACCCTATTATAGCCGAATGGGGTTTCGCCGAACACGCTACTTACTGTAACCTGTTCCAAACTGGGCCCGATGGGCCAAAAAGACCTTTATTGTTTAGCTCAACCGCATTTAAAGAAACAGAACAACGACACGCTGAATGGGAAAAGGGACTTTTATCTTTAGCCCGAGCAGTTAAACAAGTTGAGAAAATACATCAGGGACAACCTGTGCAAACTAGAGGACCATTTAATTTACTAGAAGCAATCCTAAAGGGGACTGCTCCCCCAGAAGGAGTTGCACAAAAACCCACTGTCCAAAAATGGTATGCCTACCTAACAGGAGTTGCAGAAAATATGCAACTAACTGAAGGACACACTAAGCTTTCCAAATTGCAGATGCCCATAAACACAGACCCTTTAGCGTTACAACAACCATTTAAACCTTCACCCATTCTAGATGCACCGCCCCTCACTGAGGGTACACCAACAGAAAACATTTGGTTTACAGATGCTTCAGCAAAAAGGGTAAACGGTAAATGGCAATATAAGGCCGTTGCATTAGATATTACCACCGGCAAACAAGTAGTAGAAGAAGGTGAAGGCAGTGCACAAGTAGGAGAAATAAGAGCAGTTGTTTTGGCAGCACAGAACGGAGCAAAAATCATATATGTAGACTCTTATGCTGTGTGGGCCGGTGCCACACAGTGGCTCTGTCAATGGGAAACCTTGAATTGGGAAGTAAATAGGTCCCCAGTTTGGAGAAACAAAGATTGGCGATTATTACTAGATATAGCCAGGAAAACACCTTTCAAGATGGGATGGGTAAAAGCTCATGCTAAGGATAATCAACCAGCCACAAAGTGGAATCAAAAGGTAGATGAGCTAACTACAATTAGGAAAATCACCTTAAATCCTGAGTGGTATCAGTTGGGAGAATGGTTACATCAAAGCCTAGGCCACACAGGTAAAGAAGCACTTTACTTTGCTGCACAGAGTAAAGGCTGGCCTATAAATAGAAAAACTTGTGAAACTATTCTTACAGAATGTCCCCAGTGTAGATTGAAATTACAAGCAGATCATCCTGCTAAAGCACCACCTTTACATATCAATGAAGGAAAAGCTTTATGGTCTACATGACAAATTGATTATATTGGACCATTCAAATCCTCTGCGGGATATCGATACATCCTTACAGGAGTGGAAGTAGTCTCCGGCTTGCTTATGGCGACTAAATGTCGGAAAGCTGATGGGCAAAATACAGTGCGAGGGCTATCATTTTGGTTCTCAAATCTACCTACTCCTGATGTTATCCAGAGTGATAATGGCTCACTCTTTTCGTGTTAGGAAGTGCAAGATTGGGCAAAACAAGAGGGAATTAGATGGGTATTCCACACCCCATACTACCCTCAATCAAATGGGATGGTAGAAAGAGCTAATGGCTTATTGGAAAAGAATCTCAAACCACAGGAAGCTCAATGGGATACGAGACTTCCCAAAGTACTCCATCAATTAAATAATCGATACGGGCCTACTGGAAGCCCTGTAAGCCGAGCATTCTTTGCAAAAACTGAGCTTAGCGCTCCACCTACTAGGAAAAGAGAATATCCAATGACATTACAGCCAGGACAGCCTGTGACGGTCAATTTACCATCCATCGGTACTGTGCCTATGACTTTAACTAAACCTCGTGGCCCACTTGCCTGGGAAGCTACTGATAGCAGTGGTGCAAAACACAGAATTAGTTCACGATGGATTTTTCCTTCTTCTTAATGGGGTAACCTGTTCGGACTGTCCCCACCGAAACAAGTCTCTATTTTCTCTTACAGCACCCCACCGGATGTCAGATGGAAATGCTGTGTTCATGTTACTATTCCAAACCCTAACAAACTGTCGATGTTAATGCATGCATTGTACGGGAACAACAAGGATTTATTTGTGAGAGTAACACCCTCAAAGCTCAAGACATCTGTCTTGACACTGAACAAAAATGTTTGTCATACCTGATGAAGCCCCTGAAACTGTACTTGTATGTGTTTGTATGAGAACCCATGCATCTGGTCAGGATGGCTGCATCGGCTCAAAGTGCATTCAGGAGACAGATAACAACACAATAGCCTAGGGCTATTGTGCAATGCACCCACCAAAGAAACTAAAATCTGTGGTCGGCATGCAAATATGACTATGGGTCAATCATCTTATCCCCCATAAATAGTGAGCAGCCCAAGAGCCCTTTGAGCTCTCCTGCACGGCAGCTGGCTGCATGCCAGGATCTCCCCTTGAGCAGGGACGCCTCTCAAGGTTACTCCTCGAGGTTGAGAGATTCCTTGCCGCAACAGATCCTCGGTAAGTGACTAAGAGCATGCTAAACTTTGAAATCTTAGCTAAGTGATATAAAGGATTGATTGCACACATATAATCCTTTAGACATAAACCATTGACCAAGTCTGGGACTAGGATTGGATCTAGCTGCACCTAGACTCCTCTCTGAGAAGGAGTTTAGAAAGCAAGGGGATCTTTTTCCGAACCTCATGACTCAACGGGAGGGTCTCCCTGACAGTTTTGTCTGACCCTGTCCTCTATGCAGTAAATGATCAAGTGTACCTCGCCATCGAATCTTGTTAAATCACTGTCGCATTGAACTTTGTTAACTCCCTATTCTGTATCAATAAACTATATTTTTACTTCTCTCTTACAAGTGAAGTGCACCCTCACTCCATCCGCGACAATTACTTCTCAGACAATAATAAAATGAGCAATGTTTGCAATGATCCGTTTAAAAAGAAAAAGGCAAGCTCATTCAAGATGGAATGGAAACTGTCAAGCAAATTGTGCAGCATTTCCCTCTACAAATTAAGCACATTTTATATGTCTGTTTTTTACTGATATTTGTCAGGGATGCTGACTTTATGCATTGGCTGGTGCCAAATGCAATGTGTTTTGTATGTGTAAGAAATAAATCCAGCTGCATGTGCTACAGGAGTGCTACAGGTGGTACAGGTTCAGTAGGCAAGGTGTGATGCTTACTTGTGACTTTTGTAGTTGCAAGCAGTGTTAGGTTTACCTCTGTAGTAAACACCTTCTGTTTCAGTAGAAAATTTGCTTTTACAGGTCTTGAGGTGAGAGCTGTTAGACTCCAATTCTGTGTAAAGTTAGAAGCGCAAATCCTCATGTGGAAAGTATGAATTAGCTACCTAAAACAATTTTCAAAAACTGAATGTGAACTATGATGTGGTTGAACAGCATGCTAAATTAGGTGGAGCTTTTTATTCTTTTCTAACTGATTCAAGTATCTAAAGTGCAGCTCTTTTAGCTCTTTATCGTATCAAAGCATAAATCATCAGTGTGCTGTATATCTTGTTTCTTCAGTTCTCTATCTCTCTTTTCACGTGAGTATTGTTAACACAAATACATATATTGTTTGCCCCTTTCTCTACCACGAAGGACAAAAAAAATCTGTAGAATATCTCACTAGGCCAGAACAACAGAAAATTCCTGCCTGAATAGATAGAAGTCAGTTGTTTCAGGCACTTTACCCATTTCTTCTTCCACTAGGCATCTTTTTCTGTTTTCACCCTCATAGTAAAATCCATGTTATCTTTTCTTTCTTACAGCATTGTCTATTTATGTGTCTTTTATAGTTTCAAACCAGTGGGAATCTATTTTGGATCTTCCAGCATAGAGAGATGCCTCTTGTCAAGATATAGCCAGGAGGCAGAAATCAAGTACCTTTGGCAAACGAATGATGGTGCACTAGTACTATCAAATATGGCAGTGTGCTTTATTTCTCGGTAGTCAGAACCTTCAATTTTTCTAACAGATGCTTTATCCTGAACATGCAAAATTCCAGACATGAGACATCAGATAATATACATACAATGATTACTTCCTATCCTGTGGCATAAAAGAGATATCAGATCTTTGTAATCATAATATAAGTGTTGCTTTGCTATACCGGTGCCATTGTCCTTTTCTTTCTTTTTTCTTTTTTTTTTTTAGAACAGATATATTCTGAGTTCATGTGTTGCTATTTAAATTGTGTATACTTTGAATATTTAAAAGCAGCAATGTATCCTAATTTATGAATTTGTCATTAGAAAAAGATTAAGATGTAAAAAAAGATGAGCTTCTGGGTACACTGTGGATCCGAAGAAGGGCTTGTACACCCAAAAGACCATTTATTTTTTACAATTCAGATTTGGTCACATTTTGAGGAATTTCTGTGGCTCGAGGACATCTGCTTGAAAACTTTCACATTTCCTTGCTTCAGTTCCCCGATAGGAGGCTGAGCTGTGCAGCCAGCACCCAGATTAGGTCACATCCTTAAGAGATATTTCACCCTTTTGGGTTGAATACCTAGCCAAATTCAGGGTGTTAAAGGTTGTCTCCATTAGGGCAGGGGAACTGACAAGGGACTCAGATATTTCTTTGATACTGTTTGTTTACAAAGATTTCTTATATCTCTAAACATAGCAAGATTCAAGAATTGATGTGCAGTATCAAGTATTAATGTGCAGCTCACAGTTCGAGTCGCCTTCCCCATCAGGCAATAACTCAAAAGCTGTTTTAATTTTACTTTAGGGCTCTACTCCCTTTTTTTTTTTTCTTTTTGTAACTGAGCTCTGTCCCAATATCTTTCAATTTTCAACTTCTCTTTCATGGTCACAAATCACAAACCTCCATAAAACAGTAGCCATCAAAGTTCTTTACTGTCTTTTGTTCAAGCATCCAGATCTATAAGAACATAGAAGTTATGCTCATCAGTAGTAATCCTACCCCTGTATCTTATTTCATCTTTCAGCCATTACTCCAACTACTATCTTACCCAGTATGAAAGATGTTTTTAAATATAGCTAGACCAAGACCAGCGTAGTTCCAAGAGACTTTTTCAACACAGAAAATGCTAAATCATACTTTGTTGACCACTGAAATGTTTCCCTTTTTCCTCCTGCCCACTAAATGACTGAATTTGTAAAATGCCTTTCCTGACACTTATTGTACACCTATT
Source organism: Ciconia boyciana (assembly GCF_034638445.1). Taxonomy (NCBI): domain Eukaryota; kingdom Metazoa; phylum Chordata; class Aves; order Ciconiiformes; family Ciconiidae; genus Ciconia; species Ciconia boyciana. The sequence continues at coordinate 12,994,988 of NC_132937.1, forward strand.
AGCTATAATGAAATCCAATCCAATCATTAGCTCAAAACTATCCAGTCTCCTAGCTGAAATTCCAACCGGTCCATTTTCCCTACTCCATTTTCAGACAGGTTCACATTCCTAGTCACTGTGTCCATTTCAGACCAATTAGGTGATTCATTTTTCAATCCCTTATTCCCTTGTATTATTAGCTTGTGTGATTCAATAATACACTTGAGCCGCCAATGTCCCAGGAATTTTAAGGATCCTATTCCATATTTATTGGTCAACTCCCATTATGTCTGTCTAGCTGCCATAGGTACATCATGAGCCTAATCCTGAATCTGTAAATTTTGTCCCTTCAGACTAGTTGCTTTCCATTTTTTGAACTGGGTGAAATATCACTGAAATATCACCTACTGGTCATTGTAGATTTAAAATCAACTTTTTATGGGCATGTTTTTTAGTATACTAGCATTTCACTCAACTGTTGCCCTTAGAATATGCATTACTGTCTGCATTCTTTGCTTTACAAATCAAATATTCTTCTTCATCTAATCTTCAAAAATATAAACTAGGCAAGTCTTCCTTTCTTCATCAAGCGTAGCAAGCACATATCTGTTCTTACAAGTGTTTAATTCCAAATTTTAAAAAAAATCACAATGCTAGATCTTCTCATGTCTCTTCCTCTTAGGAATAAAAATAATAGTAATGATTAACAAGGCAGTAACTCAGCTTTTTTCTCAGCTAGAAGAAGAATGCAAAAAACCCCAAACATTAGAGGTAAGGAATCTATAAAGGAAAGAGAGGAATTTTCTGAAATTCATTGCTACTTTGTCATTATAATAGGAATACAGTCAAATATTAATGGGAAAAACAAATAAATTATATCTTCTGAAGCTGAGACTGTTAAAAATAAACACATTATGCTATCCCTTACAAAAAATCAAATAAATACAGGGACTACCAGTTATGGAAGAGAATCTTATAAATTCAGCAGATGCTTTCAAAATCAGTAGTAAAATTAGTGAAATATAAATATAAGATCAAAACACATAAATGTAGGTTATGTCTAATTTCTGAATCAGAGTGTTGTGGACATATGTTTGAAACCTTAAGATGACTCATTGTTCATGGCTTTCTGCCTGGATAACCATACTGTATATTGTGCCATTTCTACTTTACTGATGTATTGCTGTGGTGATGACATATATAATTTTATCGTAAAGTTTCTGTTAACGGGCCAAACTGTGTCCTCTGTAATGACCATGGAACCAAACTATATTGAATGTGAAGGACCACTTTTATGTTGAACGTATTGTCAGCTGATCTCAGTGGGATGATATGAGAGATAAACATTACTTTCACCCTTTTCTGTATTTATTGCAACTTTATCCAGCTCAAGGTGACAGACTTTGAAAGACTTGGTGTCTTTATTTGATGCAGTCTGCCCATTTGTTTCTTTAAGTATGGCTGTCTGTCTGTATATGGAACTTGATCAGCTAGGGCTTTTACAGATAACATTTCAGTGATCATTTTATTTGAATATATATTCCCTGCTGTGGATTTTCATGGTTTTGTTGTAGTCTTTGCACCTAATTTTTCATCAGACAAGTAGCTGATGCCTTCTTATTCAGTACATTTAGATTTTTGTTTTGAATCTGATTCAAAACTTTTGAGTAAACAAAAAGACTTGCATTTATTTCATAGATCTATAATTGATTTTTATTTATCAGTATAGAATTGGTAAGAGAATGGGGACAGCATTTTTCGTTTGAAGATTTGGTTTGATTCTTTAATTTTAATCTAGTTAATCCATTGAGAATGCAAGCTGCCTAATGGAACAGAGACATCTTTACAGCAAGTTTGTTTCTTTTGTAAAGCAACCATGAAAATACTAATCCCTAGCACATTTTAACTTAGTTTTTCTTTGGCTGCCTTCTTGTTTATAAATTAAACATTTTGAATCTCCTGTTTTGATACTCCTTCTTGTCCCTGGTGTGACTTGTTCAAAGAACTCTCTGTCTGGGGTGTTGCAGCAGAGCAGATTCAGACAGTTCTGCTTGGAGAAGGAAGTGGAGAGTTTTGGTTCCCATTTTGCACTTCTGGAACAGTTTAGGGAAGGAAGCACCTTTATACCTTTTATTGTTTGTGGTTGCTGACATCATATCCTTCCCTGACCACTCTGTGCATGTTTCCTGCCATTCTATCAAGATTCTTCTGTTCTGCAGAGAGGGGATAGTGTGTGTGAGTGTGCACGTGTGCGCGTGTGCATGTATACATCTGTGTGAATGTACAAAAGAGAGATAGGTGTGATTGAATGATCTGCTGCACTTGTCCATTAGGATTTTTCCCTTCTCAAGGCTCAGATCAATCTTCTGTCAGCAGATTGTCTCTGACAAATTATATAGTGAAGAGAAGCCCGCCAAAAATGAAGTTCCTCTTTTTGTAAGCAGTCTGATTTTTTTTTAATGTTTGAGTTTGAAAAAAAAATGCAGAAGACTGTAACACCATAGCATGTAACTGTATTTCTTTAAATGCAAATTGTTTGGATGTAACCATGTCATTATGTTGGAAGGTTTCTTTTTTGTGAAAAGTTATTTTGACAAAGCTTCTGGAATAATTTTAAGTGCCTTTTTAGATTCTTTTAGGTAATGAAAGCCTGCAGTATTATTTGAGTTTTGTAGTACTTTTTCTAACTAGTGCTAGTTTTCTTGCTTTATTTTTGTTAGGGAAATACAATTTATCAGTTAACAAGAACTTTAAATACTTAATACTGTAATCCTTAATCCTGTGGGAACTTTCAGAAAAGTATTGGGAGCACTGCTGAAGTCCTAAAACAGCCATGGAGTTTTGTTGGTCTCCAAAGTTATTTACATTCTTTTTGACACAGAAGTCGCCAACCTTTGAAGGTATCAAGGAAAAAAAATAAATAAATTTGCTAGACAAACTGAATAGCTTTTATTTGAAATTAGACTAGTAAGCAAAAAGCAAATGGGAGAGTGATTTTTTTTATCAATGCAAGAAAATGTAACCTGCTGCCTGTCAGAAGCAGAATTATGTTTCTTTGCAAATTGTATATTGGGTATATATGGTCTAACACATTCTTTCTTCTCCTTCAGCTTCTCTCAGACTGTATGATAATATTTAATAACAAAATCATCCTTGTTCCCCTTCACCTTTATTTTCCTGCTCATCTATTTTTCCACTTAAAGTAAAATTAGTGTATTTAGTGGATTACTCCAGGTAATAAACAAAATTCAGCTCCTCAAGTGTTGCATGAATTATTTTAATATAATTTTGTGTAGATCATAGGAATTAAGTGTTCTGACTCTAAACTGTCTATAAAAGTTTTTGCTGTTTGAAGGTTAGTCTTAAATGCAGAACTGATAAGTGACACTCACCATATTGCCACTCCACTAAGATTTGTGCCCTTCCTGGTAGATTTCCTAAGTATTCAGTGATTTTTCTGAACTCATTCAGCATCAGAATCTTTATCTGCAAAGCAGCTCTCATTCTTGCTAATCATGTCACCACTGCTCAAATCTGTCCACCCTGACCTTCTACACTGAAATGAATTAGACCATAGGCGGGCATAGTGCTGTAAGCCAATAGTTCCACCAGGTTCAGCTGAATTAAAGGAAATTGTTCCATATGCATTTGCTGTGAATGAGCATATTGGCTTACTGTTACAGAGAAAGCCTGTTAGACTCCTTTGGGTCCTGCATGTGCATAGGAAAAACCATTCTAACACTCCTTGTATCAGAGGTAAGACTATAGGAAAAACAGGAAAGAAACTTAGTCCAAGGAAATTTAAAACTGTTTCTAAAAATAGACTGGGTTTGTTTGTCAACACTGAACATCAGATAAGACTGTCTCCTAGCTCTGTTTAGAAAAAAGTTTTATAAATACATTAAACTACTTTATTTCAGTGTTTTGGACTTTTTTTTTTTTTAATATTATCAAGTGCCTTTGTATCTTTTTAAGCAGTGAAAAGTTGCTGAACTCTTTTCAAATAGGTGAAAAGCAGCAAAAAAATGTTGCAGCCTTTGCACTTTATAATATTGGCAATATGAATTGTTCCATTTTACATGCCATATTCTGTATTACAATAATTATTTAGGGTGATATAAAAAGGCATTCATGTACAAAAAGGTAGTGAATATTATACTTGAAATTTTGTTTTTCCCAGCAAATTAATTATATCATAGTGGCCAGTTATAAATCTCCAACTGACTGCTTATCTGTTAACTCATTTTTTTCTTAGAGTAATAAAACACTGAGTGGCTTAAATTTTAATGTATGCAAAGAAGATCAAGAGAGAATTGAAGATCAGAATGAGTGAGGTCTAGCTTTTCTACCTCAGTAGCTTTGAATCAGAGCCAAATAATGGATTAAATGGCGAGAATATTGGCTTAGCATTATGTAACATATTGTGGGAATTTATCAGGTTGGCTGCGAGACGATGAGCTTAAAATAAATAAGGAAACACCAGCCTCTGTTTTAAAATTATTAAATTTTGATTTCCAAGTAAATTTTTTTAATATAATATGGAACTAACTTAAACATTTGAAAATAATTTTAAGTGAATCTTGTTCAAATTTGTTTTCTCTTCTGTATTTAAAAGAACTCTATGCTGTTCTATTCAAAATATCTAAATATAAAAATAGATAAACAGGTTAAAACCAGAAAAAATAAGCATATTTTATTTTAGTACCAGATGAACATAATTTGTGTATTTTCTTATATTTTTATCCTATCTTTTATTGCTTAAAATATTTTGCACGTGATAAAAATTAATTTTGTGATTTATGACATTTTGTGAAATAGGGAATGCTTATTACATGCTATTATGTATTTTTATATATTTTGTCTGACTGTTTTGCAATAGAACTGGTATCGTAAAGCTCAGGGAGCTGATATCAGTTCATTACTAAAACTGAAAATATTTGTTCAAAACATTCTGCATTCCCTATTACTCTGTGTTACATAGCTTGGCCTCTGGTGCAAAAATTCTTAGAAGGAAAGATGTGCATGTTTGCTAGTTATAAATAATTTGTCAAAACGGTTTGAAATTTTCTCTAAAATGAAATGAGGGAAAACACTACTTTTTTCTTGAAGTATCTTGAGTAATACTTGCACCAATCTATATTCTTAAAGAATAAGGTTAAAAGTTTTGGATTTAAACTAGCTGATCTCTCATATATCAAAGAACACTTTAATAAAGGTGCATCCTATTTGCATAATGACAGACATTATCACCTCTGCTGTCACAACACAACATTGTGTTCCCTTCAGAAATGAATTAGCTGGTCTACTTAGCATGCATAGATACAGAAAGGTTCATTAACTCTCTGATTTAAGTAATTTTTCATATTAGTGCAGTGAGTGATATTTAAAACTAGTTACCCAATTCTGTTAGTTTTGACAATGTACGTTTCAGTCCTTTTACTCATTTCTTGAAATATTTGTGGGCTTGTTCATAAAAAGAAACTTCTGAATGATATTATTGATATTTCCCTATGCATTTCTTACTTTATAGATGCAGTAGATATTTATTATAATTTACTTGTACACTAAATTATAATTAGGACACTTGGTCAACTCCCTATAGTAACTTTCATCTAGTTATCAATTTTATAGTAACATTTGATTTTGTTTGTGTGTTTAGCATGAAAGGATGGAGGAGACTGTGAGCTGAGTAGTTCAAGTGCTGAAGAAGGAGACTTGTTTTGAGGAAACGGGAAAAAGGAAGAAAAGAAAAGGGAAAATACATAATTTTAAGGAAGGAGAGGAAAAAAAACGGGGACTATGGGGAGAAAAAAGATTCAGATTACAAGGATTATGGATGAACGTAACAGACAGGTGAGTAGCAAAAATACTGTATTTGAACATCATATATTTCTAGGGTGCCTTATTCTCAGAAGTGTTTAAAACAGTGATAATTTTGTATATATACATATGTATACATATACACAATGTATGGAAGACTATCAAAGAAAAGGTACTTCTGGAAACAATCAGAAACCTCACACATAGCTTTTTCAGATTTAGTAATGTGTAGATAGGAATATATTACTCTAGGCCTTGATTATACAAAGACTGATGTGTATGCTTTACTTTGGGTCCTTTCTCGTAGTCCCTTTGGCTTTACTGTATATTATATATTGTTAAGCACATATGCAAGTTGTTACAGCATTCAAGCTTATAGTACTGTATTTTGTGACCTATTATATTCTGCCTTTATTTGCATGAGGACTTTCTTTTAAATTCACAGATTCAAATTATTTGCATTTCTACATGTTTGCAGTGCTTTTATTTTTACCTCCTGCATAAAAAAATGATGGTACTTCATACAAAAATCTGGTATGTTCTTGTCTGAACGTGGATTTTAAAAAGAATTTGTGCAGCATAACACATTCTAAAAACAACACACAATAATATTGTCATGTTACAGTCATAAAATAAAGTCTCCCTTACCAATGCTATGGCTAAATAGGTCTATCAGGATTGGTTAAATAATTATTATCACTGTTTTAAATAAAATGACTGAGTAGCTCAATGTCACATATTAGCAATACTACCGCTACTAGTTAAAATAGGATCATAAATTAGAGTGACTGCTTTTCTGTTTTCAGAAAAATAAAATTCAACAATTGCCATCTTAAAATAAAATCAGTGAAAAGCTACTGCTGTTTACATCTGATGTATCCGATGGGTGTTTTGCTGAAACTGGAGATTCCCAACTGTGAGAAATTCTCAATAAGATTGTTTAACACTATAATTAGTGTTCTGCATACATGTGGCTGAAATTTAGAAGTAATCTTTTTGTAATTGTAATTGTTTTTAAGCACCTGATATTGAGTTACTATTAGTATATTCGTTCTATTCATTTGATCTATTATTTTCTTCATATATTAAGGTTGTTTTATAATAAATGATTATGTTGTTAGATTTCAAGGATTTTATAATGCCATAAATAACTCAATCTAGGCATAATGACAAATTATAATTTTAAAGTATGCTTTCCCAGAATTTGTAAATTCTGTATTGTGAGTAGTCATTTGTGTTCTTCATGGCAGAAAATCACATTTAAAAGCAAAAAATACAAGGATTTATGATGAATACATTTTGTAATTTCCTTAAAGGTTACTTATTGCTGTCAGCCAAGATAAAAAGCAATAATGTCAATATAAAACCACCACCACATTTCTTTTAATTGGTTTATAATTTGGAATGGAAATTGGATTTGAAATATTGAACTGCATGTATCATTAACTGTTATGACACTGTTTTGAACTCTCCCATACTACCATGGTTTCTTTTCAAAGTGTACCTGAATTATCATTTTGTAAATAAAACTACAAAATTTTGCTATTAGTAACATTAGTTTATACAACACCTTCAGCATCAACTTGTTTACTCAAATACAGGACTTATGGAGGATTTAAATCTCCAATTCTGTCAATCAGGTATCTTTCAAGAAGATAAATTTGCTTTAAAAAAATGGATACAGCAAGTGTTTAAGTCATTCACTGTAGAGTTTCAAGACTTCTAGCACCAGCTTTCAGAACTAATAATTATCAACAAAACTATAACACTAGAATATTAACAACTGTAGTATTAGTGCAGAAAGCATTTATCTTGCTAGGATTTGATAATTTCCATAGTTCTGGTTAGCCAGATACACTGTGAAGCTGAAGATATAGATTTACTGTGCTTTAGCCTCCACATACTATAATTGGCTTGATTCTACTTCGCATTTCTATTAATATATTGAAATATAATTTAGAAAGTGTTTCCACTGGTTTTGTCCTCTTTACATTTAGCACCCTGATTTAAAGCTCAGTGAAGTCCATAAAAAGATTTCCATTGGTTCAGTTGAACTGTGGGATAAGGCTTTTCAGTTTTAGCCATATATAAATGATTAAACACAACTGGATTTTTTGCTAATAGCTGATTGTTTTTTTAACCATTTATATGAGATACTTTTTCAGAAGTCTTATTGTTTCTTAAAATATAATATATTTCATAAGCTATTGCTGCTTCTGTGGGGAGTTGCATCATTTATTTATTTTCTAATTTATATGTGTACGGTAATGTTAAAATGCTAGCTGGTTTATATTCCTGCTGTAAATATATTTTTAATGTATAGAATATATTAAATGGATGCAGAGGAAAAAACTGTTAAAAGTTTTTGATTAATTAAGTTAAAATCCCAACAGAAGCACAGTTCTCCAATGCTTATTTATAGCTCCATTTGCCATGACATGGAAAGAAGACTATTTAGTTTATAAGACTGGATTTTTTTCCTTCTTACTAGCTCACCAGAAGATGTTTGCAAGAACAGCAGCAAATCTGTTGACTTGAAACTGACTTATTGTTATTTATAATCAAACTCAGTGTGGTTTCAAAGTACAAGGCATGTTAGATGGGAATATGATATACATGGATTATGCATCCTTGGCTTTTTTCAATCACAAATTCTCTGCAGGGCAGCATGTACAGGGAAAAAAATAGGTGGAGCATGTATCAGAACCACGTGATACAGCAATAGCTGAATTCTTCCACCCTCTACCACTGCAAGGAGGAAGCTGTTTGGATAACAGTTTCTGCAAAAGAGTTTACGTTGTTACAAGGCTTGTGGAAGACAATTTCTGTCCTTGCTTTTCCAATCATTTGCCCAGTGTCCTGACTAGCTATTTAGGTTAACCATTGAACATATTTGTCCTATCAGTATAACAGCTGTTTTCTTCCACACTACTGTCTGCTATGGTAGGAAACTCTTCTACTGTTCAAAGTGCTTCTATTAGCAGATTGGAAAGGACAAAAATAGTGCTGATCTCCCTTCAAGAGGATTTCTTCTGAGCAAGTCTAGTTGGTTGGACTTGTGTACTTTAGTCACCATCCTGGTATTAAATGTAAGTTAAAACTGCCTAAAGAGTTATATGTCTCTGGCTGCAAATCTCATAGAAATGTGCAATATTGGGGTACAATCTATTTTTCCTGAAACTATTTGAAACTTTTATAAGTTAAAAGAAAACTACTGCAGCCTAGACATTAGAAGCCCAGTCCTGTTACCCTGGAGTGCATGAGAGCTCTGTCGTTGACTTAAGTGTAGAATCCAGGCTTTTAACTAGGAGCCATTCATTTAATGTTGTTTCATGTGGGCTGCCAGTTGACTATATTTTCCTGGCCCTCAGTTACTGTATGGTGACAAAGGGGGCAAGGATGTTTGAATCTTTTGTGCATGATTCCAAATTCTCTTCAGCTGTGAAACTTTCAGAAATACCCATAGCTATCAGAAAAAAATCCCTTTCACTTTGCTTTAAGCCACAGGAAGAAGGAATATAAATAACTGACAGGGTTAGAATAAATGTGTATTTATTTAGGTATTTTGGTTACCATCATGGTATTAAATCTAAATTAGAGGTCTCAAGAGAATCCTGTTATAAGTAGCCAATGTGACCAGAGACTTCCTTTTTATTATGATGACATTGGATAATATAGTCTTAGTAAATGTGGGATAAATAAGACATTTTTGATAGTGCTGTTCAAGCTCATGAGATTGTGATAGCCTTGCCAATGAGCCATCAGAATAGACTGCATACTTTATATCAGTGGCACCACCAATAGAACTGGTAGCCAAAAATATTAGCAGTGACATCTGATGTTGGAAGCTCCTGACTGCTACAAGTTCTTTATGCAGTAATTCCTATCAGTCAGATTGGAGAAGGCTGCTGTGAAGAAATCTGGGTTGTTTGAAAAAAGAGGAAGGATATTTGTAAAAACATGGCTGAAATTTATTTTCAAGTGAAAAAATATTTCAACTAGCTCTGTCATGGTCAACACACAAAGGAAAATTTTCATTCATTCCCCTAAGAAAAGTCCTTATAATTTTTCCCATTTCTGTTGTTACCTGTTTGAAACATTTTTGTTAGTTTTAATGAGGGCCTTTTGGGGTCAACCATAGACTGGGATCATCTGAAGCTGTCTTTACACCAGTCCAAGCAGGGTTGCCCAGGCTTAAAATAAATAGGTGTAAGGATGTAATGGTATTGTATTACTGTTTACAAGGTCACTTACAAAATGTTTCATTAAATCCATGGTCTGTGAGCTAAATTCAGAGGCACATTGACTCAGGAAGAGGGCATATTGACCCAACAACATTCTAATATCAGGTTTGGAACATGCTCTTACTTTTAATATGCTGATATTTCTAGTTATTATCAAGAAAGATCTGGTCTTACATGGCAAGCCACCATTTTTTATCCCTCTGATTGTCTTGTACATTAGTTCTGCATTTTTTTCCTGCTTGTGATGCATGCTGTTGGGAGATTCCCAATTTAAACTGAGCTGAGCTTAGCTAATGACTGCACACTTTGTTTGCAACATCTTTCAATTTGTAATGAGCTGCCGGGGGCTTAAGTGTTATTAAATACCATAGGAAGTGTATACTTCAATATTAAGACACTTAAATATTAAGACACCCTTTTCAAATAGCATGTCTCTGCAATTCTATGGGCTATTACAGTAATAAACACTCGATGCTTAACTTTTTCATGTGTTAAACTTTTTATCATTCTTTGATTCCAGCAAATCTGTAGAGGTATAAAACAAGACTTGCTGCAGTTATCTCAACAGAGAATGAATTAAAGTATATAAGTACAGTGAGGTTATGGGGCAGGGGAAGAATATCCTGGAAGGAAATGACCATTTGCAGAAAGACCTAGATTTGTTCTAGCTAATGCTGCTAGCTTCAAAACTAATTTCAGGCTTGTGCATCTATTTTTATCTATGCTTCAGCTCTATTTAAAAGGAAAGAGTAAAAGATTATTGGCTGATTCAGAACCTCCCCTGTAGAAACAGAAGAGAGCCTTGCATATTAGCGCTAAAATGAATGCAAGTTACAGAATAAACTTTTTCCATCAGTTTCCTGATATTTTCAGTCTTCCTTCATGGGGTGTCTTGATTTTATTCAAGATCTTTTAGGATTTTTTTTTCCCCCCAAAGAATTCTTTTTACATGAAAACATATATGCTTAACTGTGCAACTAAGCATCATTCTGTCCAATGAACCTTTGTCTTAAATATAATATTCTCTTTATCTTTTACATATATTTGAATTCCCCCTCTTGCTTACATTAAATTGCACATAGGAAGAAATATCCTTGGAATATATCATTACAGTTAGGCCCTAGTCCTATTTTTTTCAGAAGAAAAGTTACGTTTATGTAAGCAAAGAATACACCCCAAGTTTTCATGACTCCCAAATTGTAGCAACCTGCACAGCCCTGATAGCACTTTTCATGTTGTGCCAGACTACCTCAGAGGTAAAGTTTTAAGAGAGATGCTAAACTGAGTCATGAATTTCTAGAATGTAGTTAAGTGTGTTTGTATTACAAATGTATGTTTTGAGCATAATTTACAGTGAATTAGTGTAAGGTAAAGTTTTAGGTCAAATTACTTTTAATTTGAAGTGTGAGCAAGAAGCCTAAGTAAAGAGACTGCAATATTAAAGAAGCCATCTCCCAACACAGTAGAGCTGAAAACTAATGCAGACACAAGCACAGCCTTGCTTTCTTGCAAGGAATGGATTGGAAAACCCTGGGGGAGAAAGAGCTGGAGGTGGGAAACAGAACTGAAGCCACTGTGGAGAGGAAGAAGTTACATACTTCCTGTTATGAAAGGAAATGCAGACAAATGTGCTTCCTGACCATTTGCTCAGCAGGGGATGAAATATTCTTTGACTTTTACCTTACAAACATTTTAGCTGCACAGAACTAGTAAACATGGGTTTTATCCTAAACATCTATTTATACCTGCCAGAAACAGCAATAGGATAAAGAAAAAAGTCCGCTATCTTGTATACTGTATTAGCCAGTGTGGTTTTGATTGATTTTTTTTTCATTAATGTGATGTCTTTGCCTAGAACATGTACATATATATACATCTATAAATAATGGATTTAATCTTATCTGTCTGATTCAACTAAAGGAAACGAAATAGCAGAGATTCACCATTATTATTCTTGCATCCCTATCTGTTCTTTAGATCTTAATTTATAAGTTAAAGTGTGAAGCATACTTGATACTGCCTAACCTACTAATTTCTGAGTTGCTATATCATCTGTTAATTAACACATTTTCAAATTATCCCTCCTCTTAACTCAAGAAGAAAAAAAATAATATTGAAGATCCACCATCATTTTAGGATTTGGGAAAACTAAATTATATTGCTATTTTAAGTTATTGACCATTTATTTATGTACTAATATACTAAAAACAGGGCATAACAAAGAAGTACAAAGCCTTTTTAATACAGATTAATCATGAACATTTTATTTGTTATAACTATAATTAATACGATATATAATAGAAAATAATATAGCTATATAATAGAAAATATATAGCTATATAATAGAAAATATATAGCTAACTCTTCTTTATCTGGACTATTCAGCAAGTTGTAGCTCATTATGCTTCAGGCTTTCCAGGACAATAGTTCTTTTACCAGAATGTATCACTATTGTCTCATACCTGTAAGTTATGCTGAAGGGTTATAAGCACATGGAAGGAGGCTGCTGAAGGTTCCTTCGCTGCTCTTTAAAGGGCCTTTCATTTAATCATAGAATCATAAAATGGTTTGGGTTCAAAGGGACCTTTAAAGATCATCTAGTTCCAACCCCCTGTCATGGGTAGGGACATCTTTCACTAGATCAGGTTGCTTAGAAAACCCGTCCAACCCGACCTTGAACACTTCCAGGGATGGGGCAGCCACAACTTCTCTGGGCAACCTGTTCCAGTGTCTCACCACCCTCACAGAAAAAAATGTCTTCCTTATATCCAATCTAAAACTACCTTCTTTCAGTTTAAAACCATTGCTCCTTGTCCTGTCACTACAGGCCTTGGTAAAAAGTCTGTCCCCATCTTTCTTATAAGCCCCCTTTAAGTATTGAAAGGCTGCAATAAGGTCTCCCTGGAGCCTTCTCTTCTCCAGGCTGAACAACCCCAACTCTCTCAGCCTTTCCTCATAGGAGAGGTGTTCCAGCCCTCTGATAATTTTTGTGGCCCTCCTCTGGACCTGCTCCAACAGGTCCATGTCTGTCTTGTACTAGGGACCCCAGAGCTGGATGCAGTACTCCACGTGGGGTCTCACAAGAGCAGAGTAGAGGGAGAGAATCACCTCCCTCGACCTGCTGGGCACACTCCTTTTATGCAGCCCAGGATACGATTGGCTTTCTGGGCTGCAAGCGCACATTGCCGGCACACGTCCAAGTTTTCATCTGCCAGTATCCCCAAGTCCTTCTCTGCAGGGCTGCTCTCAGCAGCCATATTTTTCTTTAAAAATCTTGTCACTGAAAATTCCTGGAGAAGAACAAAGATGTAAAAACCCCACAGTCATTGTATACACTTAGTGGAAAGTGCATGTAGGAAGAAACAGAAGAAGAAGAAACAAATTCAATCATACAATTAGCTTAAACATCTCATGCTGTTTTCTTACTCTAAGCTACATATCTTATTGGAACTTGTAAGCTAGTGCAGAAATTAAAAAAAAACCCTGCATTTATTTGATGTGCAGGTCTTTGTCAAAACAGTCCCTTTGGAAAATGATAATTATGTACATACTGCTTAGGATTTGCATAAAGCTTTAGGGCAATAGTTGATTTACTGAGAATTTCTAAGCACATCCCTATTTTTACCTATATAATATGACCAGAGTCACATACTAAAAACTGACAGTTCATATTTCTAAGCATCTACTTTGACATGGTAAGACCTTATTTCAAAGATGATATTTGTTGCTGGCCATCTAGTGTTTGTTCTTCATTCTTGCTTTATTTCTCATTTCTCACATGAGAACTTGAGTGTTAAATAAGATGTATTTGAATTACTAACACTAGTGTGGTGGGTTGACCCTGGCCAGCAGCCAAATACCCACACAGCCATTTGCTCACTCCTCTCTCCCATGGGATGGGGAGAAAAATAGAAGGAAGGGGAAAAGACTCATGGGTCGAGATAATGACAGTTTACTAAAAAAAGTAAAAACTGTAAGCGCAAGCAAAGCAAGAAGAGGAATTCATTCACTACTTTCATTGGCAGGCAGATGTCCAGCCACTTCCTGGGAAGCAGGGCCTCAGAACGCGTAACAGTTACTTGGGAAGACAAATGCCATAACCATGAATGTCCCCGCTTCCTCCTCCTTTCCCTGAGCTTTTGTTGCTGAGCACGATGTCATATGGTATGGAATATCCCTTTGGTCAGTTCAGATCAGCTGTCCTGGCTGTGTCCCCTCCCAACCGCTTGTCCACCCCCAGCCTACTGGCTGAGGGTAGGGGGGGAAGAGAGAAAGCCTTAACACTGTGCAAGCACTGTTCAGCAATAGCCAAAACATTGGTGTGTTATCAACACTGTTTTAGCCACAAATGCAAAGCACAGCACCATATGGGATGCTATGAAGAAAGTGAACTCCATCCCAGCCAGATCCAGTAACAACTAGATATTTCTTCAAAACTATTGTGTTTTTGTATGAACACCATATCTCTTTTACACTGAGGTGCAGTTTTAAAATATTGATGGGAAAGATGTATGCAGTATAAACAGAGTCTTTAAGAAGGGCAAAAGTAGCATCAACACTACATAGTGCTACTATGTCCCATACTATTTATTTGTAGCTTGAGTTTTGTGCAATGAGAATTACATATATTTCCTCAGTTACATAACACATCCACATGGATACTTATATTCTATTTTGGATCTTTATTTATTTATGCTCTTCTAAAGTTGTTCAACTCAAAGACTACAGCAGTCACATGTTATGTGGACCTTTTTTCTTTTTTTTTTCCAGGTGACATTTATGAAGAGGAAATTTGGGTTAATGAAGAAGGCTTATGAGCTTAGTGTCTTATGTGACTGTGAGATTTCTCTAATCATCTTCAACAGCACCAACAAACTGTTTCAGTATGCCAGCACTGATATGGACAAAGTATTGCTGAAATATACGGAGTACAATGAGCCACATGAGAGTCAAACAAATTTGGATATTTTTGAGGTAAGATTTTGTATTTTGTGAGGATTCTTTTTTGAGTTTGCTCTGAGACAGAGGTACTCAATTAAGATCTTGTTGTAATAGCAAAACACTCAGAGCAATATTTAAAAATTGTTTCAAAGCACCTAAGATTAGGCATCTAATGGTATAATTTTAAAAAGTATTGGAAGGATGAGGTCCTGTCTTAAAGATATAAAAATCAATGAGAATTTGCTCATAAATGCTACCAATACATTTAGCCCTGTTACCTCTGGTCAGCCCATGTTCTGTTCTGTAGAATACAAATTCTGTCCCCAAAATGATCCCCTGTCCTCTTTTAGTGGTACATAGCCTGAATATTCTTAACAGGAAAAGCTTCCTGTGATATTTTTATTCTTTCCTGAAGGCTTTCTTGTGGGAATGGGTGAGTAGGTGACTGGTAAGGGATTTATAATATGCTTATAACATGAATGAAGACTTTTGATCATGAGGACTATGATTTTTCAAGAAACTTGAGTGAAAATCTAAAGTTTTAAATAATATCTATTTGTTGTAACTTTGAGATTTTTAAGAAAGAACACTGTACCTGCAAAATCCCTTTCCTGCATGAACAGTGGCCTAATTTGGTCAGGCTGATAGGCAATTTTGCAAGCAGATGTGTAATTTTGTGGGTACACTAAAAATTCAGTGTGCATTTCTTTTTACTCCTGTAAAAGCAGCCAAATAAAAGTAGGTAACTGAAATTAATATTATTTATTTTGAGTAATTAACAATAAGCAGAAAAGGTTAAATGAAGTGCATTTTATATGTTTTTTCCATATGTATTGTCAAATCTGAATGAAGTCATTTGAATATTTTTTTGTTACAGCTTTCAATATTCTGCCTGTAATGCAAAATACTTAAGTCACACTGTTCTGCACCAGGGCGGGGGGGAGAGAGGGGGAGAGAGAGAGAGAGAGAGAGAGATCTCAGGGTTATTTCCGTATCTCAATAAGAAAAGCATGACAACAAATGGCTTAATAAAATAGCTGTTTTAATGAGATAGAGTACAAAGAGGAATATAGATAGTGATTAAATTTTAAGTCCCTTCAGATACTGGAATCCTGCTTTCATGCAGCATCAGACAGACCCTGGGTGGATTTTTCCCCCAGTACGCTGCACAAATCCCATTTGTGGAGAGGTTCCTCTTCTCTCCCATGCCTTTTATTTTGTGTAACAAACATAATCATATATCTTCTCCTGACAGGTTGGAACATTATCTCTGTCATAACACCCACCAGCACACAGCACAGGCCGACACAAGGCGTTCTGGCAGGTTTCCTTACAGCAGCTACTCATGCTAACGTAGGGGCTACTCAAGCCTTAAGTACAAGGCCCAATAGAGCAGACGTGGGCTGCTCAAGATCACTAACTCCCTAAATACAATCATCTCGTCCACAAGACTCCCATTACACACACCAAAGCCAGTACTGTTTCAGGATTAAAGGAGTACTTGTGCAGAGTGTAGGTTTTGAACAAGAGTCCCATATTAGCAAAAAAGACATGTAATTATCATGCCTTTACTTGATAATTAACATCACAATTACTAGTATAATAGGGAAATAAAGCCCACAAAAGTATGCAATCTGAGAGATGGCTTGGCTCTTGTAGTTTGGATATATTTTTAGGTACTGAATATAAATCTGCTACACTTAAATATTTAAATTGATCAGTTAAACTGACTACATTACACATATTTTCCTTGTAAGGAGTCCGTTTTTTCTGCTTTCAGACAGCTACATTTCACACTTACAAGTTTTTAATCTTGTTCTTCCAGAGCAATCAACAGCAGCTGAGGATCAGTGTTATTAAATCTGATCATTTTCAACCAAATGACTTTTAACTATATAACTATATTTCAGCAGAAGAAAAGGGCATAGCTGTGCTCACAGATTTATGCACAGAATCAACAAAATAAAACATTTTTAGGTGGCCTTATAAAAATTTGAAAAAAAACTGTCAGCCATATAAAGGTCTTTAATTTAGAATTCAGTTTCTGTTCACATTCTGCATAATATTAACTATTTAGTTACTTTTTTTTACCGTGGTCATTAGAATGTGATATAACTTCTTTGAACAACCTATATTTAAAGAAAATCAAAAGTGTAGATCCCTAATATGTAGTTAATTACTTTCAAATTAAACCACTGCTATTCAAATGTAAAGATTACATGAATTTTCATGTAGGTTTAGTTAAAATTGTTAATTTTATTAATCGGGCATTTTCAGTTTATTTACTGAGCTGAATTATATTTAGCATTTCTGAAGGAATGAGCCTTCAGGCCACAATTTATTATTTGAAGTAGCAGAAGACACCAAGTATCATGCATCTAATAAGTATTACACTATTTTTTCAAGGGAAAATGACTTAAATTTAATTTTAATACTTGTATTATTGCAAGTCAAGCAAAGCTATCTTGGTCCTATCCAATATATAGGTATATATTTCTGATTATCCCAGTGATGCACATGAAATTGTCTTTTCCAGATGTCTTATTCAAAATTAAATTGATCAACATGCAGTTTGGCATTTCTGAGTTCTTCAGCTCATAAAAATTATCTACCAGATTAACCTGTTTCAGCTATTAGCCAGTAAATACACTTATAGCATCCACTGGTGGCTAAAAATCAATGCACACTCTTGAAGGAGAAAAAATTTGCATTCAACACTCAAGTTTGTCTATTCTAAGCAACAGTGACAATTATTCTAAGTCTCACCGAAATCTGTGTGGAGGTTTTATGATATGTCTTAGTTCTGCAAAAAAATATTCATTCTGAGACTTCTGTTTAGAGTTAACTGGATTCCTAAAACTGAAGTCTTTATGTCCTTACCCACCAAACCACTCACTCCACAGTCTTGCATTCACCTATGCTTCAGTTAAAAAGCACATGTTGGTGGGTTGACCTTGGCTAGCTGCCAGGTGCCCACCAAGCCACTCTGTCACTCCCCCTCCTCAACTGGACACAGGGAGAAAATACGACGCAAGGCTCATGGGTCAAGATAAGGACAGGGAGATCACTCAACAATTACTGTCACGGACAAAACAGACTCGACTTGGGGAAATGAATTTAATTTATTGCCAATTAAACAGAGTAGGATAATGAGAAATAAGAACAAAAATAAAAAATACCTTCCCCCCACCCCTCCCTTCTTCCCAGGCTCAAACTTAATTCCTGAATCTTCTACCTCCCCCTCCCCCTGTTGCGTTAAGAGTTACTGTCGTGTAGGAGTCTGAGGAGTGGCTGAGGAGGGGGGGAACCCTCCCGTTGAGTCACGAGGTTCAGACAGGACCCCCTTGCTTTCTAAACTCCTTCTCAGAGAAGAGTCTAGGTGCGGCTAAGTCCAGTCCTAGTCTCAGACTTGGTCAACGGTTATTTTCTAAGGACTGTATATGCAGCCATTCATCAGAGTAAAGGCGACAGCGTTAATTTAAACGCGCTGCACCCCCAGTCTAGTCGTGTTGCATGAACTATCACGGCCACATTAATAAAGAGTGCAGTTTATTAAAGCAACAGACACACAGGTTCTTTGGATTACCGGTGATAAATTTACTGTCTGCAAAGCACGTGCAAATACCAAGAATATGAGTGACGCTGCCGGCTATAAACGCGTTAGAGATGATAAAGCAACTCTAGAGAGATTTCTAAGTTTCCCGGGGAGGCACTTGGAATAACCAAGTGTTCGACTCTTACCCAAAGGCGTCCCGATGGGGGGGAAGAGAGGCTCAGCCCGTCGACTGATCCCAGAGGTCAGAGTGGTACGCGATGGTGTCTTCCCTAACATTTGCTTTCTCTTAAGCCATTTTATACTATCTTTCACCTTTCAGGTGGAGCTTGAGTGACTCTAGTCATACATCTTTGTTTAGGATTGGTGTAAAGTTTTCTCGCTTCGCTTTTAAAGGTATAGGCTAGGAAAAATTCAAAGCGCAAGCTCAGTGAGGGGTGGTCGCACCTTGGAGGCGGGTAGCTTTTGGGATGGAGGTGTGTTTTGGTATTATAATGATGTTATAATGAGCAAAGTTCATCAAAGGACAGCATTTTGTCAGAAACATGGCAGACTGTTGGCCCAGGATAGCAAATGTGCAGCTTACTGGTCACACACAATACCTTTGAGTTCCCATTTAATTGCAGAGCCTGGCCGCGGCGTCTCCACACCGCTCCACCCTCCGAACAGTACCTTCTTAGAGTCAGTACACCAAGCTCCCCTGGCGTCACTGACGTCTAAGGTTACAGGCCTAGGGAACTTCCATGGAATGGCCTTGCATGTCAGCTGCATTCCACCCGGGAATCTTCTTCAATGCTGTACCTTACCTAAAAGTGTGAATATAAGTTTAATTTCTAAGTCACCTCCAGCTATTATCCCACACCCCCCCACCCCAGCAGCCCAAGGGGAAGGGGAATGTGGGTTGTGGTCAGTTCATAACACTTTGTCTCTCCTGCTCCTTCCTACTCACACTCTTCCCCTGCTCCAGTGTGGGGTCCTTCCCACAGGCTGCAGTTCTTCACGAACTGCTCCAGCATGGGTCCTTTCCACGGGGTGCAGTCCTTCAGGAACAGACTGCTCCTATGTGGGCTCCTCTCCACAGGCTGCAGCTTCCTTCAGGGCACATCCACCTGTTCTGGCGTGGGGTCCTCCAAGGGCTGCAGGGTGGACATCTGCTCCAGCGTGGACCTCCATGGGCTGCAGGGGAACAACCTGCCTCACCATGATCTTCACCACAGGCTGCAGGGGAATCTCTGCTCCAGCGCCTGGAGCACCTCCTCCCCCTCCTTCTTCACTGACCTTGGTGTCTGCAGAGTTGTTTCTCTCACATATTCTCACTCCTCTCTTCTGGCAGAAGAGAGGAGCAGGTTTTTTTCCCCTTCTTGAATATGTTATCACAGAGGCGCTACCACCGTTGCTGATTGGCTCAGCTTTGGCCAGCGGTGGGTCCATCTTGGAGCCAGCTAGCACTGGCTCTATCAGACATGGGGGAAGCTTCTGGCATCTTCTCACAGAAGCTACCCCTGCAGCCCCCCCGCTACCAAAACCTTGCCATGTAAACTGAATATGTTGGAATATAGTAGCTTATTTTAAGGAATAACAGAACCTGTGTAGGGTGTACTTGCTATACCCTCGGACACTGAGAAAAAATATTATATTCATCTTTATGCTAACTTCCCAATTCTGTATGTAAATACCAATACATTCAGCAGCTGTCATTTTAAATTCTGCCATGTAATTGCTAGAAGATTTGCAATTCTTTACGTTAAAATGGGATTAGATTTTCTCTCATTACAAACTCCTGTGGCATTTAGTACACAGGTTTTTTTGTGCAGAAGTAGTTGTTTTCACAACTATAGTTCCATTCTTTCCTTAGAAGTGTGTCAATACCTTCAGTTACTATCTGCTTTAATAGAAAAAACTTATCTTAGGGGTCTCATTTAACATTATCAGCACAGTTGTATAGGACTAGGCAAGAAGTTTCTTATGGAAATGAGGAAATAGAGAACAAGAATAAATGTTGGAGTTTGTATGACTGTATGACTTGTATGACTGACAAGTAAGTGCATTATGCTTTTTTGCAGTTATTTAACATAATGAGGCCAGATCTTGTTTCTATAAAACAGAAGTGAATATAACGCAACTTATTTCAGTAAAATTTCTCTGTCACGTTACTGTAAGTGAGAATAGAATCCAGTGCCAAAGCCCTGTAAACCTGCCACTTAGGAGCTCAGAGAGGACATTGTCCTTTGATTGTAGGGGGCATATTTTAGAGTAGGAATACAGGGAAATATTTTGCATCTTGGCTGCAAATATAATTACAATCCTAGCCATATTACAGAAATCTAATGTGGTTCTTCAGCTAAACCATTAAGTTTTGGCTGATTTAAGGAGAAATTTCCTGCCTGTTTTCTCTCTCACTGTCCCTTCTTCCCTGTCACTTCTTTCACGTCACGGCATCAGGTACTGTCTCGGCTTTAGCAGAACTCTTGTGAGTTTGTACTAAGCCCTGTTTTTTTATTCTGTTTCTTAGACACTGATTCTAACACTCTGATCCTTGCTCTGTGTGCGCATGAATCACTCTTCCACAACTCACTAACCACTTCATCTTTCAGCTTTTTAGGCATTCAGTCCACCAGTTTCTTTGACCCTGCTGCTCTTATTCTCACCCTTTCTCCAACTGGCTTCTATTCCTCTGCTGATTCAGTGGTCACTACATGGAACTCAAATTCTCCAACTAGGTCAGCCCTTTCAAATTCATCCCATCAACCATTTCTTCCATTTTCTGGCACACACACATCCACCTCCTTAGTTCCTGTCTGCCATACTGCTAATTGCTTGTAGGGAAAAAAGAGGAAAAACGTGAACTTCCTCCACTTTTCTCTTTCCTAACAGAGCTTCATTATATGTATACATCTGTTTCAATGATGATCACCCAGCAGATCTTCTCTGAATTTTAGAAAGTCCTGTCCTTAAAACTGCTACTTTGCATGCATGCACACACATCCATCTATAATCTCTGCAGTTGTCTTACAAGAATTCCTCCATGACCCCAATGTATTTTCTTTTTCTGAAATCTCTCTCTCACTATTTGCCTTTGACTCCATCTTTTCCTTGCATCTAACTTCAACTACTCTTTTCTTTCTATTTTTTCTTTTTTTTCTAAATCATTTTTACACTTAGAAAGAGTTCAAGCTCATAGAAAGATGTCGGTTCTTACAATACACTGTCACATCTTCCTGCTTTAATAAAAGCTTACCCTCATTTGGCTTCTCAGCTATGCATTGTCTTATTCTGGTTTTTTTCACCTCAATATTTGTCAAGCATGCTATGCCCTTTCACCCACCTCTCCACTCACTCTCTCAAAACTCAATTCTTACAGGTGTGCTGTGGGTCCTATAGCACATATAGGATTAGTCACTTGGTGAGGAAGTTCTGAATGAGATGAAGGGGGGAAAATTTCCTTCTGTCAATTATTTCTAAAGGTCACAGAGCTAATGACTAGCTGGGAGGTTAATTAGATTCTGAAAGCCTCTTCATATCAATTAAGATCTGCATATTTGTAGTACATAAGCCCCATAGCTATCTAAATGTTCTCCTTTTAGACAAAGTAAGGCAACTGTTGTAGTTTGTTTAATGTAATAAGAGTATTTTCTTCTCTTGTCATCATAACATAATACTACATATAAACAAGCTGTGAAATACACATCAAGCCAGCTCTTCAGCTGTTAAAATCAGAAGAATTATTTCAAATACCGTGGGCTGAAGATCTGGGACATTATAGAAAGTAAGCCTGTATGTAAGAAAGGTTATTCGGCATGATCTGAAGACAGTACAGTCTATTGGATAGTGCCCTGGACTAGGACTCATGAGACTTAGATTTTATTAATAGCTTTGCCAAATGCTGTTGTGTGACCTTGGACAAGTCACATCTCCTCCTAATGCTTCAGTTTCCTTGCCTGTAAAATAGGGAAAGCAATATTGATTTCCTTTGTAAATCGATTGGAGACCAACTTGTTAAAAAAAAAGTTACTGTTATCAGTTTCCACAGACTAGGGGATGATTGGCCAGGATCAACATGACAAAGACTTTTGTTTGCATGATGATTTAGGCTTTTAAAATGTTTGATTCTTGTTTCATTTTTAATAAATATTAGCCAAACCATTATTGCTAACCTCATATATGACAGAATCATAGTATTGGCTTCAAGATCTTGAGGATTTCTGTAATATTCCTTTGGTCTTCCTTTGTTTGTCTTCTGAGTTTTGAGCCTTTAGAAGATGTGTTTGTAACCTAATATCCTCATGTGAACTTTTTCTATATTTTTCCTAACCATGGTTAGTAGAAAAAGATCTTTGGGGGGGAGGGGGGAAATCCCATTTTCAGAAATATTTTTAAAACTCTCCATTTTATCAATCTTAATTTCATTTTTTCAAGCAAATAATTTAGAAATACACCTTTTAAAACAAAACCTGATGTTCTTAAGTAATCTCATTATTCCATAAATGTGGGCTTTAAGTAAATATTGGCTATTACAAGACCTCAAAAAACCCTTCAAAGCTGGAAAATTGTGGAAAGCAATTCTGTTCTGTCTAAAGTAGTCCCTCAATGAGACTTCTGTCCCCGTCAGTGGGACTGTACAAATTAATCCCTTTACTATATCCAGTAGATAACAATTTATTCCTTTCCTCCCACTTATTCACATGAGATTTTGACTCTGTCTTTTTATCCACAGGCTGTTTTTTAAGCTCTCCTTGATAAATCTACAGCATCCTGCTGTTGTGCACCTAACTGATAGACTTTTTATGCCTTACAGCCTATAAGAAGAAAAGTAGATGATCAAATTTTGACACCATTTTTTATTTTGAAAATATTTCAAATTAATTCAGTATGTGAAAAATACAGCTAAGGGAAAGTTGCATAATGAATTGCTTTGTTTTGTTCTCTCTCCAAAAAGGGCCAGTTTTTTACTATGATTTATTTTCAACAAGGATTTGGTTGGCATAAAACATATTTTGTAATCTTAATGTGTCTCAAATGAAAGTGAAGTAGCTCACCTGATAGCTTATTTTTCCATGATCTGGAAGAAGAGAATAGGGACAGAGAAAAGTTGAATGGATACAAATTCAGTTCATCTGCACTTAGAGCAAAAGCTGCTTTGGGGTATTTTTTGAGAAAGTTCTTGACTTCCTGGTTTATATTGATTGAGGATCAATCCTTACTATTGGTCAGGGTCCCACTTTATTTTTTTTATTCTTCTGTTCTTAGCAATAATTTTTAAAATACTTTAATATCTTAGAAAATGTTTGGGCCAGATTGTTATAAAAATACTGTGAGGACAAGGGTGAAGAATATGTGCAGAATATAAGTGTGTTTCAAACTCTGTTCGTGATTCCTTTCTTTGTCAGACTGGGAACTTAAATATGTATTTCTTAGAGCTAGGTCTATTTCACAGATGACTGTTTCTTTCTCCAAAAAATGATATATCTGGCTGGGAAGCTGGAAAAATCTTACATGTCTGTAAAACATTCTTATAACTTAATAGCTCCAAAGTTTTATCCCAGTCCCATCGGAGAATGTTCTTTGGTTTTAAAGTCACTGTTTCACATAGTAACAGCTTGTTGCATTTTAGTCTGTTTGCCAGAGGGTAGGTTTATTTTTAAATCCTTTAACTCTTAATTTTCTTTATTTTTCCAAGATTAGAAGCAGCTGAAATGCCTGGAGTTAGAGGTTGAAGGGCTTGCTTCACAATATGAGATGGGAAGCTTCATTCCTTCCCCTTCTTGTGTTTTTCTTCTTTTTTTTTTTTCCTAACAAATGTTTCTTAACTGATATTTGTCTAAAAATAGAAAACTGCCTAACTAAAAATAGCTTGGCTCTCAGTCTTGCCAAGGAAAATGGAGAGTAATAGGCATGGAATAGAAGGCTGAGTAATACAGCTCTATTCATTCACAAATCTCTTTGAGAATGCAAGCGATTATAAAAGTGCCCTCAAAAAACCCACAGGCCTGACTTGCTCTCTTCAGACTTCTAGGTGCCAATAAACATTTTAGCCCAAGGATATTTTTTTTTCTCATAGATCGTAAACAATTTCTGAAAGACAAGGCTTTGTTTCACAGAAGCTGTCTTACTGTCAAAAATAGCTGACTTCCATAAGGTCCTTTTTTCTGACTTTCCACGGTTTTAAATTTATTTTCAGATGAGCAATGGTTGCAATGTCCTGTTAAGAAATACCATGAATGTTATATATCTAGTGTGAATGAATGAAAAAAATAGATGCTTTTGATTGATTTCACACTTTTAATTGTACCCTCAAAACTTCACATATCACTATAAAAGAAAAAAATTATTACTCTAATTCTGAGTAGTAAAAGTGAATGAGTAGACAGCTGACTTATTTTACTGAAAAATCAAACTTTTTAGCTGTGGAACACTTCTTGAAATACATATATGAGTTAAGTTTCTTACTTGTAATTCTCCATTTATCCAAAACTTACATTTGGGCAAGGGGGTAGGGGGAATGCAAATAGGAAGGATCTAATTAACTTAAAAATAAATCTGCTGAGAACTTTGCAAAGCATAAATTTTTCATTTGGAAAGCTGTCATTTTAGAGAAAGTCCTTCTTGTTTTGTGCTACTGTGTTTTTTATATCACATCATCATTATCATCATGGTGTGAGGTATCAGTAATACTAGAAGGGAGAAAAGACACCAGGAAGGGTTGAACATGTTATTTAAAACAGGAATGTTTGTTGTTGTTCTGTATGGAGTTGTTCTTTTTTTTAAATCTGAATAACCTGGTCAAACACAGCAACAAGCAACAGGATGAGGAAATGTCAGCACAGTTCACAGGGTTATTTGGGCCTCAGTATTGTTTTGTTCAGTTCCTGTAATGCTGCTTGTGATAAGGCTCTGGAGACAAAGGACTATAACTGATGGAAGGGGACTTAAATCACTCCAAAAAGAATCAAGGTCCTTGTGTTTAGGTACATCGACTCTT
The DNA here is from genome assembly GCF_034638445.1 of Ciconia boyciana. Taxonomy (NCBI): domain Eukaryota; kingdom Metazoa; phylum Chordata; class Aves; order Ciconiiformes; family Ciconiidae; genus Ciconia; species Ciconia boyciana. The sequence goes on from NC_132937.1 coordinate 13,020,504, forward strand.
CTAGTCTCCTTCCTCCTTGTAAAGCATCTTGCCTTCTTGCATGTTGGCCCCCTACTGCCAATACTTGTATTGGAGGCAGACCACAAGTGATTCCTTTATGCAGTACATGGTGTAATTGTGTCTGTATGGTGCATTAGTAATTATCAAGGATAACTTTCCATATTGTATCTATCTTCACTGCAAGCATGGAAAAATAGGACACACTACCCTGCATTACCATTTTCAATCTAGATAGTGAGCTACTTATAGCTATGGTCTAGAGACAAAGGATTTTGTGAGCAAACCCATTTTTCATTTTCATCACTGACATCCCTGCTTTGTAAGGTAAATACAAAATGTGATTATTCACCTGAATTCTTACACAGTAATATTAATCACAAGTGTAGAAATACCATATCTTTTGCTATCTCACAACTATCTTTAATGCAAAGTACTGAACTTGCCCAACTTGTACTGAACTTACCCAACTTGCCCAACAAAAATTACTGAACTTTCTCCAAGGTATTTTGTTATATTGGGATCCCATAAGCTGTCAGCTTTTCTCAGTCAAACCAGTGTTGAAGATTGCACAGCACTGAGTAATTCACAGTTCTTAATACACTTACACAAGTAAAGTTTTTTTAGTGTATGTGTGTCCAGATGTGGGCCCTTAGCCACTGCTCATAGTTTTATTAAGTAAAAAAGTCCTCTGCTATTAAAATGCTAAAAAGCTTTGATATGTAAAGTCCACCATTCAGGTTTAATTGGAACCCTGATTTAAAGCCCAGAATGGTAATTTTGAAGTCAGTTTGACTTCAAAACTCTCTGGTTAGGATTCCTAGCACAGACATCAATTTCTACAGCTTCTACAACCTTTTGTAGTAAGCAATACTTCAAACACATATGCTTTCTTGTTCTACATTTTTAATAATCACAAATCTAGTGGTCAGTTGTGAATTAATGTCCATAGTCCAGAACTGTTGAATGTCTGTGGTAGTTAAATATCCATTGTTCTTTGAATAAAAAAAAGCCTTTAAAAGAGGTTTAAATCAACATGTTCTTTATGATATTTTTTATAAACCTACAACTTGAGGTTGTTTTGCTTTCCTTACTTAATTTTGCTATGGGTGTTTTTATATATGGTTGCTAGTTAATGGATGAGTAAATATACTATTAAAAGAAGTCGCATCATCTTTATTCTAAATGGTTCATTAATGCTTTTGCATGATAGAGACTGGTGTTAGAGGGAAAAATCTGTTATATATTGGATAGACTTGCATTAAAAAATCTCACATCTATTTATTTATATCATCCTGTGTGTTCTATAGACAACTATAATTACATTTTATAGTACACTGTTATAAAACTGTGCATGCACTTTCCTTTGGGTTGTTAAAGTATACGTTTATGTCTTTGATCAAATGTTACTGCACATAGGCTGTTCAAAGAAAGCAAATTATAGAAGAGCCAATAACAGTATTTTAAACAACACACAGCTGCTACAGATTGATTCAAAAGAGATCAAAATCTTGACAAAGAAGCAGTTCCTAATGGAATGTATGGTGTTTAAAGTATATTTAGCTTACTACAATAGAATCATGGCTATAACATGACCAAACATAAAACCACATAATTTATACTTTCACTGTTATAATCCAAGGCTTGATTAATACATACTTCTAGCATGTTCAAGCCGATATAAATAAAATGGAAGCTTTACACTTTTGTTTCCAGGAGTTAAAGTATGTGCTTTAGCATTTAATCTGTATTTTTGTAGCCTATATGAAAAGAAGCTTGTCTTCTCAGGTGTAAATTTCCCCTCATCCCACATATATTGTTTAACTTCTGAATAAATTTCATAATTGCACTCAGTACTTTCCATCCTATATCTGAAAGTGTTTTACAAAAGTGACTAAACATAAGCTTTAAAATGTGACAACTAAGGTCATTTATCCAAAAGTCTAATCTGGAGGCACATGAACTTGGTGAGAGACCTATTTGATCTTGAAGATTCTTAGGTGCCTGTACTTCTGTGCTTACTCAGGACTAACTCAATCTAACACAAAATGGAGAGCCTTTTCCTTCTTTAAGCCCCAAAGATCTGGGAACTCTCAGTCCTAGGGGAGATATCCGTGGCAAGTGTTTTCTAAGTATGCTTAATGCAATGTGCAAAGATAGGATCAAGCTTTTCACAAAATAAAGTCAATGTTTGTATACTATCAAAAGCACAGAAACCTCAGTTTTATTCCTTTCTTAAAGAATTATTTCTGCATTTTAATGAGAGCCTGTTTAATGCAAAATGCAAACACAGCCTTTGGAGCAGAAATCAGATTTCAACAGATCCTTCCCTCAAACAAAAATTCTGTAACAAGCCACAGAGCTCTGTCTCCTATTGAGTTCTGTTACTCTGACCCAATGAATGCTTCATTCTTTAATGCACAAAAGCACAATGTTACCAGGAAGTGTGGAGACTTGACCTATCTAGAACTGTCTACAGCATGGGAAGTTGGGTAAATCCTATCCCTTATAGAAATATGGGAGGTATGGATTTGAACCCATTCAGTTTGAGGAAGAAACAGAACCTGTTTCCAGTTTTGTAACAGGTTTCTAACCACTAGTTGTTTCTTAAAAGAAAAGACTGACTTTTCCTTAAGTCTCTGAAAGATTAGTTGTAGGAGGGGACAGTGTGCTCTGAATCCCACGTGGATGAAGGTGTCTCTGCAGCCCTGGATAAGCAGTGTAACTTTTGATGAGGGATGGGATTTCTGAAACCCCGTTTGCTTGGTCTGAGTCACTCACAACTTAACACTCTGCTAGATTTGAATCCTGTTCTGTAGTACCAAACTCTTCCTGTGCCCTGTATAGGAAGCCTCAAATCCCAGCATAGTATGAATTCCACCCTGGAGGTCAGGTGCCTAAATATTAAGTATTGCCAAATCAAGCTTTCTAAGTCCCTAAATCCTTTATTAGACCTATTCCATAGTCCTTTCCTACCACAAGGCTCTTGCAGCAGGGTGTGGAATGTTTATGGCTTCAGTGTAAGCTCTTGGATATGCATCAAAGCAATGTAGCTAAAATGGAACACTCCTTGTTGACCATTTTCCTACCCTGTCCCTTTAAAAATTGTTTCTATTCCAAATGTGGCTTAAAAGAATAAAAAGGTGTGCTCTCATTTCTTTGTTCCTAGATATCTTCCTTTATAGCTTTCAAATGTTGGCGGGTATAGGGGGTTCTGACTAACTGGCTTCATCAGCAGAACCCTTGCACTGTTAGGACCTCTGCAGAAACCAATATATGACAAATCCGACTTGACCTACATCAATAGTAAGGAGTTTATTTTCTAGAACTAAACTCATCTGATGACAATGCCCATGAGGGATTCACTTCTGAAGTCACACAGACTTTTTATGCTATAGTGTGAACAAAAGTATGATGGTCCTGGGCTTGGACTTGAGGTGTGTGATGGGTTGACCCCGGCCAGCAGCTAAGCACCCACCCAGTCACTCACCCCCAGCGGGATGGGGGAGAGAATCGAAAGAGCAAAAGCTGAAAACCTGTAGGTTGAGATAAAGATGGATTAATAAGTGAAAGCAAGCTTCACACGCAAGCAAAGCAAAATAAGGAATTCATTCACTATTTCCCATTAGCAGGCAGATGTTTAGCCACTTCCTGGAAAGCAGGGCCTCAGCACGTGTAATGGTTACTTGGGAAGACGAACGCCATAACTCTGAACGTCCCCCACTTCCTTCTTCTTCCCCAAAGCTTTTATTGCTGAGCATGACATTATATGGTATGGAACATCCCTTTGGTCAGCTGGGGTCAGCTGTCCCGGCTGTATTCCCTCTCAACTTCTTGTGTACCCCCAGCCTGGGATGACAGAGTGGGAAAAAGAAAACCTCAATGCTGTGCAAGCACTGTTCAGCAATAGCTAAAACATTGGTGTGTTATCAACACTCTTTCAGTCACAAATCCAAAACACAGGACCATACAGGTTGCTATAAAGAAAATAAACTCCATCCCAGCCAGACCCAGTACAAAGCAAAACACTACATCTCTGATGGTTATAGAAATCTCTCATCTCTCCCACAGACTACATTTTGTATTCCCCTCCCTTCAAGAAATCTGATAAATCCTCCCACTCCTTCTGTACAGTCTTTTTCATGGGAGAAATGTTCTTAATTACACCTCTTCCTTCACTGAAAGTGATGGAGCAAAAGTGCTGACTAAACGTTCTACAAATAAGTCCGCTTCTTACTGATCTGCATGACCAATCAAGTAGCAGGGATGAAAAAAGTACTCATCCATTCCTGCTATTTTATTCTGGGGTCTTGTGACCTAGCATATCTGTCATGGTTTAACCTCAATAGGTAGCTAAGCACCACACAGCTGCTAGCTTACTCCCCCCACAGTGGGATGAGGGAGAGAATTGGAAGGGTAAAAGTGAGAAGAACACGTGGGTTGAGATAAAGACAGTTTAATAGGGAAAGCAAAAGCTGCACAGGCAAGCAAAGCAAAATAAGGAATTTATTCACTACTTCCCATCAGCAGGAAAGTGTTTAGCCATTTCCAGGAAAGCAGGGCTCCATCATGCATAACGGTTACTTGGGAAGACAAATGCTAGAACTCCAAACATCCCCCGATTCCTTCTTCTTCCCCCAGCTTTTATTGCTGAGCGTGATGTCATATGGTATGGGATATCCCTTTGGTCAGTTGGGGTGAGCTGTCCCAGCTGTGTCCCCTCCCAACTTCTTGTACACCCCCAGCCTACTTGCTGGCAGGGCAATGTGAGAAGCAGAAAAGGCCTTGACTCTGTGTAAGCACTGCTCAGCCATAACGAGAACATCTCTGTATTATCAACACTGTTTTCAGCACACATCCAAAACATAGACCCATACCAGCTATTAAGAAGAAAATTAACTCTACCACAGCCAAAAGCAGCACATTCTCCACCCTTTATTCCATACCATTTACATCATGCTCAGGTCCCACACTATCCAGTACATTCTCATTAACCACCACCCCCCTTCCCATTCTTTGATGTAATACACAGATATCATTCCCTTAGTCTATGGACCACCCCTATAAAATGTCTTTAAAATGTCCATAAATGTCCACAAAATGTCCATTGAGTTCATTTAGTCCATGACTTTGGGTTCTATCTGTTACGGTGGTCACTCAGGACAGGAGAGGTGGTGTGTTGCATGGAGTTATTGGGCACCAAAGCCAGCTCAGGTCGGGTCACTGCTGCACTTGCACTGCTTCTTGTAAGGCTTGTCCTCCATTGGTTCAGGTGGTTCCTCCTATAGTACTTCCTATAAGATGCAACTCATATCATGGGTTACAACAATTTAAAAGTATATATCCATTACAATCTCCACCCCTGGTCGCTTTGGACCAGAGCATAGGGTTTAACATTGCAATAAACTCCTCCCCTTGCCCCTGCTCCCACTTGGACTTATCCACAGACCGCAGTCCCTTAGGGGTGTACCTGCTCCAAGTGGAGCCTTATCTATGAGCCACAGTCTCTTCAGGGGTATACCTGCTGCGGCATAGACTTATCCACAGCCACAGTCGCTTTGAGGTGCACCTGTTCCAGCGTGGCCTTCTCCATGAGCCACAATGCCTTCAGAGATATACCTGCTCCAGCGTGGCCTTACCCACAGCTGCAGTCCCTCCAGGGCTGTACGTGCTCTGTCCTGGGCTTATCCATGGCCACACACTTTGAGGTGCTCCAGCATGACCTCATGCACAGCCACTGATGCTTCGAGGTGTACCTGCTGCAGCATGCACATATCCACAACCACAGATGCTTCGAGGTGTACCTTCTCCAGCGTGGACTTATCCTTGGGCCACAATCCCTTCAGAGGTATACCTTACCTCAACATCTCTGTAAAATGCAGTTCTGAACTGGAGAAGTTCTTATATGCCTATTTCTTATATGGTCTTATATGCCCATTTCTTATATGGTCCTTGGCCTTTTCACAGAAAGGATCTTGTAACATTACTGATTTTCATTGAAATTTTGGTTATTTAGGACATTGTTAGTCCCTTTTACTTCTTTAAGTGCTGAGTGAAAGCCTGGGCCCATTGATATCAGTCAAGATTTTACAAGACTTGTTTGTCAGATCTTTGGTTTTAAATCTTCTATAGAGACGCAAGGCTACATGTGTTCTGAGGTAAGCTCAAATTCGATCTTGTCACAGTCTCTGATTTCTTTGGCACAGTCAGCTTCTGATTGATTTTAAAATTGAATTTTCATATTCAAATGTTAAATAAATAAGAGAGTCCCTGAAGTATCCCTTTATTATTTCTTTTGATACTCTTTACCTTTCCACTAGTTTATTCTATTGCATTGTAAATGCTCTGCAGAAGTTAAGAAAAGAGCTTTAGCTACTGTGGCAGCAGGGATGGTTTAGAAGATAGCCAAGATAATGGAATAAGTAAATTAGCTCGATTTTCTTGCCACAATAATGTCAATAGGAAATACTGTTGTTCCATCTCTCAGCATAGCTGTTTCAGGGTGGTTGAAGACATAGGTACGCATTACTGGTTCAGTCTGTAGTTGATCCAAATTTAAGGCATTCCTAGATTTTGGGACAGGTTGCTGTGAAGTTCAGTGGCATTTCTATGTCCAGAAACAAAGTTTAGAGGGATGAGATGATCGGGAGTAGTTCTTGTGAACCTGTAGATTTCAGCTCTTTGTTAGGCAGGGATTCATTATGGTGCTTTCTTGTATACAATCTGAGCATGTTAAAAAAAAAGGTATGAGAATGTTATCAAATTCTGAACATTTTTCTCAGATAGCCTAAAGTTGATAAAGATTTACCTTTTTTCTTGGGAACACAGTCCCCCAAAAACTACCTATGTCCATGACCCAAAATAATTTGAAATGATGAATCACAAAGGAGGTCAGTTCTTTAAAACAAATATAGTCCCTAGCTCAGTTAAGGCTGTTCTGGGTTTGGGATTCTCAATTCAAAAAGCTCTCTTCTTTATATGTAACATGGCTCTATGAGACTCTGACTTAGGCTTTCTAAGCAAAGAGCTCTGATAGTTTAAGATGTTAGTACCCCTAAGCTATTTACTGCCTTTCCTCTGTTGGAGGTTACCACCTTCACAGCAGAGTCAGAGGAAGGGAATGTACACCCACCTTGCAGCCATTTGTTTTGCACCAGGAGGTGCTGGTCTGTTATGATCCCAATAAGAAAGGCACTCAAACTCTGTAAGGTATCATTTAAAACACTTTTTATTAGAGCTAACACTATAAGAAGAGAATAGCATAGATAATCTTATGTCCCTTTAGATGCTGGGAGCCCCAAGTAGTGTAGCATCAAACAGGACTCCAACCCACACGCAGCATGCCATGCAGACCCCGTCCATAGAAGAGATTCTCCCCTTTTGGTCTTTCAAGCTGTTATAGGATTTTCTTACAAGGAAACAACTCTATCATTTCTACAGTCAAAACATAAATGGTGTTCTCATGAGAACTTCTTGCTGCACTGTTAGATAAAGGCAAGGCCACACAGGTGGTGTAATCTCAGGTATCAAGTCAGAGCTGCCCACAGGCTCCTCCGCTACACTGAGCTATCTGAGTTTATCCTGCAGCCAAGGGATCTGCATAGCACAACACAGGCCTTAAGGCCAAGCTGAATCTGCCGCACAGCGCAGCACAGACCTGGGCCTACTCAGGTTAACTGTTCTGTGGATCACTAATTCCTCGATATACAATGGTCTTCCGGTCAGGATCACTACAGATGTTCAGTTTCTGAGTGAAGATAACTTTTTTTTCCTATTTTACCCTCTCACCCATGATTTTCCTAGTATCTCAATAAACTCTGCCCTCAGATCCTCAGTTCTGGTCAAATTTCTCTGACTCACGCTCCTACTGGGGAATTTCAATCACCCTGACATCGGCTGGAAAAGCAGCACAGCAAGCTGTAGGCAGTCCAGGAGACTCTTGGAGAGCATCAAGGACAATTTCTTAGTCCAGGTGATAGACAGCCTGACCAGAGGAGAAGCATTACTGGACCTGTTGCTCACCAACACAGAAGAACTAATTGGAGATGTCAAGATTGGTGGCAGCCTGGGCTGCAGTGATCGTGCCCTGGTGGAATTCACAATCTTGAGGGATATGGGCCAGGTGAAGAGTAGAGTCAGGATGCTGAATTTTAGGAGAGCAAACTTTCAGTTGTTTAAGGAATGAATGGATGGGACCCCTGGGAAACTGCCCTCGGGGACAAAGGAGCTGAACAGAGCTGGCAGCTCTTTAAGGACATTTTTCTTAGAGCACAAGAGCTATTGATTCCCATGTGTAAGAAATCAGGCAAGGAAGGCAGGAGACTAGCATGGCTGAGTAAGGACCTCCTGGTCAACCTAAAGAATAGAATAGAATAGAATAGAATAGAATAGAATATTTTCTGTTGGAAGGGACCTACAATGATCATCTAGTCCAGCTGCCTGACCACTACAGGGCTAACCAAAAGTTAAAGCATAGTATTAAGGGCACTGTCCAAATGCCTCTTAAACACTGACAGGCATGGGGCATCAACCACCTCTCTAGGAAGCCTGTTCCAGCGTTTGACCACCCTCTCGGTAAATAAATGCTTCCTAATGTCAAGTCTGAACCTCCCCTGGTGCAGCTTTGAGCCATTCCCACGTGTCCTGTCACTGGATACCAGGGAGAAGAGATCAGCACCTCCCTCTCCACTTCCCCTCCTCAGGAAGCTGTAGAGAGCAATGAGGTCGCCCCTCAGCCTCCTTTTCTCCAAACCAGACAAACCCAGTGTCCTTAGCCGCTCCTCATAGGACTTGCCTTCCAGCCCTTTCACCAGCTTTGTTGACCTCCTCTGGATGCATTCAAGGACCTTCACATCCTTCTTAAATTGTGGGGCCCAAGACTGCACACAATACTCAAGGTGAGGCTGCACCAGCATTAAATACAGAGGGATAATCACCTCTTTTGAGCAGCTGGTTATACTGTGTTTAATGCACCCCAGGATGTGATTTACCGTCTTTGCTGCCTGGGCACAATGCTGACTCATATTGAGCCTACTGTCAACCAGCACCCCTAGATCCCTTTCTGCAGGGCTGCTCTCCAGCCACTCCTCTCTCAATTTATCCTTGTGCCCAGTGTTACTCCGTCCCAGGTGCAGAATCCGGCACTAGGACTTGTTAAATTTCATGCCATTGATGATTGCCCAATGCTCCAATCTATCTAGATCCCTCTGCAAGGCCTCTTGTCCCTCAAGAGAGTCAACAGCACCTCCCAGTTTGGTATCATCAGCAAACTTGCTAATGGTGCATTCAACTCCTGCATTCAGATCATTGATAAATATATAGAACAGAACTGGCCCTAGAATTGAGCCCTGAGGAACACCACACCTGAGGAACACTGGTCACCAGCCAGATGTAGCCCCATTCATTGTAACCCTTTGAGCTCTGCCCTTCAGCCAGTTCTTCACCCAGCGCACTGTGAACCTGCTCATCTCACAGTTGGACAACTCGTCCAGAAGGATGCTGTGAGGGACAGTATCAAAAGCCTTACTAAAATCCAGAAAAACTACATCCGCTGCCTTCCCTTTATCCACCAGGCGGGTGACCTTAGCATAGAAGGATATCAAATTAGTTAAACAGGACTTTCCCTTTGTGAACCCATGTTGACTGTGCCTGATGATTGCATTGTTCTTTAAATGCCTTTCAATAGTACCCAGTATGATCTTCTCCATAATTTTTCCAGGTACTGAGGTTAGACTAACAGGTCTGTAGTTCCCTTGGTCTTCCCTCACGCCCTTCTTGTAAATTGGAATAACATTGGCTAGCTTCCAGTCAGCAGGGACCTCCCCAGACTCCCAAGACCTTTGGTAGATGGTCAAGAGGGATCCTGAGATAACATCTACTAGCTCCTTCAGTACTCTGGGATGAATCCCATCAGGCCCCATGGACTTGTGAACATTCAGCTGATACAGCTGGCCCCTTACAATTTCAGCATCCACAAATGGAAAGGCACTGTTCCTGCCCTCATGGTCCTCCAACTCAGGGGACCAGGCAGCCCAAGGTCTATCAGTATCATTAAAGACTGAGGCAAAAAAAGCATTGAATGCCTCCACTTTTTCTTCATCCCTATTAGTCAGGTGACCATCTTCAACAAGTATTGGTGCAATGTTTTCTTTAGACCTCCTTTTGCTGTTGACATACTTAAATAAGCCCTTCTTGTTGTCAGATACATCACTGGCCAGTTTCAACTCTAATTGAGCTTTGGCCTTTCAGGTCTTCTCCCTGCATATACGATTTCTTTTTCCTCTTGAGCTCCACAAGGAGTTCCCTGTTCAGCCAAGCTGGTCTTCTGTCCCACTTGCTTGACTTAGGACACAATGGCATTGCCTGCTCCTGTGCTTCTAAAAGGTGGTTCTTAAAGACCGACCAGCACCTGTGGACTCCTAAGCCCTCAAAGGCACTGCTAAGTACCTCCCTGAGTAGCTTAAAGTTTGCTCTCTTGAAGTCCAGGGTAGCAACTCTGCTGACCTTTTTTCTCATTACACTGAAAATTTTAAACTCAACCATTTCCTGATCACTGTGGCCAAGACAGCCACCTACCATCACATCTCCCACGAGTCCTTCTCTATTCACAAACAACAAGTCTAGGAGGGCACCTTTCCTAGTTGGCTCACTGAGTACCTGTGACAAGAAGTTATCATCTTCCACAAACTTCAGGGATTTCCAAGACCTGCTTGTCCCAGCAGTACGGTATTCCCAGTCGATGCCTGGGAAGTTGAAATCTCCCATAAGGACCAGGGCTACCGATCCAGAGATTTCTCCTAATTGCCTATAGAATAACTCATCAGTGCTAACATCCTGGCTGGGCGATTGGTAGTAGACACCCACTATGACATCTCCTTTGTTTTCCATCCCCTTAATCCTCACCCAGAGGCTCTCAACCACATCATCCCTAACTGGATGTACAGGGCTGTACAGTCACACCTCTCCCTTACATATGGTGCAACTCCTCCACCTCGCCTGCCCTGCCTATCCCTCCTGAACATCCTGTAGCCCTCCATCCCAGCACTCCGGTCGTGGGACTCATTCCACCAAGTCTCACTAATACCAATGACATCATAGCTCTGTGAACTGACCAACACGTCCATTTCACCTGGTTTGTTTCTCATACTGCATGCGTTGGTGTACAAGCATCTCAGATGCGCTCCTGAACCTTCTGTGCTCCCAGGAGCAGCGTAAATGTTCCCACTAGCATTGCCACCCTCAGGCGATGCCATGCCAACCCTTGGCTTACCTTCAGCTCTCCTGTTGGTATCCCCTTCCCCACCGATTCTAAAGTGTAAAAAGCAAAAGCACAGGCAGTGAAACCAGGGACATGTGTCCTGGGAATAATACAGGGATGCTTCCTGGATGTGTAGGGATGGACTCAGGAAAACTAAGGCACAGATGGAGCTCAATTTGGCAAGGGATGCAAATAATAATAAAAAGAGATTCTACAGGTACATTGGCCAGAAAAGGGAGATTAAAGAAAATGCACCCCCCTGGTAAATAGGACAGGAGAGCTGGTGACACCTGATATGGAGAAGGCTGAGATACTCAACAACTTTTTTGCCTCCGTTTTCACTAGCAATTGCTCTTCCTGCATCTCTTGAGTCCCTGAACCTCAAGTCAGGGACTGGGGAAATGAAGTCCCTCCCATCATAGGAGAAAATCAGGTTCGAGACCACCTGAGGAACCTGAACATACACAAGTCCATGGCACCCATCAAGATGCATCCCAGGGTCCTGAGGGAATTGGCAGATGTAGTTGCCAAGACACTCTCCATCATGTTTGAAAAGTCATGGCAGTCAGGCAAAGTCCTCAGTGACTGGAGAAAAGGAAACATCACACCGATTTTCAAAAATTGTAAAAAGGAGGTCCCTGGGAACTACTGACCAGTCAGCCTCACCTCCGTGCATGGTAAGATCATGGAGCAAATCCTCCTGGAAGACATATCAAAACATATGGAAGGCAGGGAGGTGATTAGAGACAGCCAACATGGCTTCACCAAGGGCAAATCATGCCTGACTAATCTGGTGGCCTTCTACGATGGAGGGACTGCATCAGTGGACAAGGGAAGAGCTACGGATGTCATCTACCTGGACTTCTGTAAGGCCTTTGATACAGTCCCACACAACATTCTTGCTGCTAAATTGGAGAGATATGGGTTTGATGAATGGACTGTTAGATGGATAAGGAATTGGCTGGATGGCCGCATCCAAAGAGTTACAGTCAACAGCTCTATGTCCAAATGGAGATCAGTAACGAGTGGTGTCCTTCAAGGGTCCGTACTGGGACCAATATTATTTAATGTCTTCATCAATGACATAGCGGGATTGAGTGCACCCTCAGAAAGGTTGCGGATTACACCAAGCTGAGTGGTGCAGTTGATTCACTTGAGGGAAGGGATGCCATCCAGAGGTACCTGGACAGGTTGAGGAGTGGGCCCATGTCAACCTCATGAAGTTCAACAAGGCCAAGTGCAAGGGCCTGCACCTGGGTCAGGGCAATCCCCAGTATCAATACAGACTGGGCAATCCCCATTATCAATACAGACTGAGGGATGAATGGATTGAGAGCAGCCCTGCAGAGAAGGACTTGGGGATACTGGCAGATGAAAACTTGGACGTGTGCCGGCAATGTGCGCTTGCAGCCCAGAAAGCCAATCGTATCCTGGGCTGCATAAAAGGAGTGTGCCCAGCAGGTCGAGGGAGGTGATTCTCTCCCTCTACTCTGCTCTTGTGAGACCCCACGTGGAGTACTGCATCCAGCTCTGGGGTCCCTAGTACAAGAAAGACATGGACCTGTTGGAGCAGGTCCAGAGGAGGGCCACAAAAATTATCAGAGGGCTGGAACACCTCTCCTATGAGGAAAGGCTGAGAGAGTTGGGGTTGTTCAGCCTGGAGAAGAGAAGGCTCCAGGGAGACCTTATTGCGGCCTTTCAATACTTAAAGGGGGCTTATAAGAAAGATGGGGACAGACTTTTTACCAAGGCCTGTAGTGACAGGACAAGGAGCAATGGTTTTAAACTGAAAGAAGGTAGTTTTAGATTGGATATAAGGAAGACATTTTTTTCTGTGAGGGTGGTGAGACACTGGAACAGGTTGCCCAGAGAAGTTGTGGCTGCCCCATCCCTGGAAGTGTTCAAGGTCGGGTTGGACGGGTTTTCTAAGCAACCTGATCTAGTGAAAGATGTCCCTACCCATGACAGGGGGTTGGAACTAGATGATCTTTAAAGGTCCCTTTGAACCCAAACCATTTTATGATTCTATGATATGATTCTATGACTAGATCTTGAATATGCCTCTGCCACTTCTGCTTTCTCAAGCAATGATAATAACTAGAAGTTGCTCTGTTTCTCAAGTTTTATTCCTTCCTGGAGTACTTAAGTTGACTATTGTGTTGTTAATTTAACTTAGCCTCTATAATAAGTACATTGTTTGTTTTGTTTTTTATGTATTCCTTCTTATAGCATCCTGATTACATTGGTAGTTACTATCATTCAACTTTTGATTGAAGGAGAACTGTGGAGAAGTGAATTAACAAAGTCCATGCAGGAAGTTAGTAAAAGAAATGGGAGCTAAACTGCACCCTCTTGGGATATATGCTAGCAGCTTAGCCTTTGGATAATTATGTGTAAAGGGATGTGGTGGGTTGACCTTGGCTGGACACCAGGTGCCCACCAAGCCGCTCTGTCACTCCCCTCCTCAGCTGGACAGGGGAGAGAAAATATAATGAAAGGCTCGTGGGTCGAGATAAGGACAGGGAGAGATCATTCAGCAATTACTGTCACGGGCAAAACAGACTCGACTTGGGGAAATTAATTTAATTTATTACCAATTAAATCAGAGAAGGATAATGAGAAATAAAAACTAAATCTTAAAACACCTTCCCCCCACCCCTCCCTTCTTCCTGGGCTTAACTTTACTCCCGAATTCTCTACCTCCTCCCCCCAAGCAGCACAGGAGGACAGGGAATGGGGGTTGCAGTCAGTTCATCACACATTGTTTCTGCTGCTCTTTCCTCCTCAGGGAGGACTCCTCACACTCTTCCCCTGCTCCAGCGTGGGTACCCCACGGGGTCACAAGTCCTGCCAGCAAACCTGCTCCAGAGTGGGCTCCTCTCTCCATGGGGTCACAGGTCCTGCCAGGAGCCTGCTCCAGCACGGGCTTCCCACAGGGTCACAGCCTCCTTCAGTCATCCACCTGCTCTGGCGTGGGGTCCTCCATGGGCTGCAGGTGGATATCTGCTCCACCATTAACCTCCATGGGCTGCAGGAGGACAGCCTGCCTCACAATGGTCTTCACCATGGGCTGCAGGGGAATCTCTGCTCTGGCGCCTGAAGCACCTCCTCCCCCTCCTTCTTCACTGACCTTGGTGTCTGCAGAGTTGTTTCTCTCACATATTCTCACTCCTCTTTCCGGCTGCAGGTGCCATTGCGCAGGTTTTTTTTCCCCTTCTTAAATATATTATCACAGAGGCACTACCACCGTCGCTGATTGGCTCAGCCTTGGCCAGCAGCGGGTCCATCTTGGAGCCAGCTGGCACTGGCTCTATCAGACATGGGGGAAGTTTCTGGCATCTTCTCACAGAAGCCGCCCCTGTAGCCCCCCCCCCCCGCTACCAAAACCTTGCCACGCAAACCCAATACAAGGGGCTTATCTTTTGTCTCCATGATGGCATGATTTGCATCCATCATGGCTGGACTGTTTGTAGTCTGAGAAGCAGTAACAGAAATTCAGAATTCCCTTGCCTGGAAAGCTTCCTAAATTCTCCAAAATCTTTTCAAAATCTAACCATGTTTTTGTTAATTCTGTCATTTCTGATTCCTTCCTTCTGATTTCTTCCAAGGGAACGGCAGAGTGACAGGAGCAGTATGACTTTTGAGGAAGTCATGCTTCAGGAAAAAGAGGAGTTGTTCAAAGGACCGGTTTTCTTTGATAATCATGCAGTTAGGAAGTTTTATCCAACTCCTCTATACAACTTCCCTCTGACTCTCTCACTCCTTCACAGAATCACAGAATGGTTGAGGTTGGAAGGGACCTCTGGAGGTCATCTTGTCCAACTGTCTGCTTAAGCAGGGCCACCTAGAGCAGACTGCCCAGGACCGTGTCCAGACGACTTTTGAATATCTCCAAGGATGAAGACTCCACAACCTCTCTGGGCAACCTGTTCCAGTGCTCAGTCACCCTCACAATAAAAAAGTCTTTCCTGATGTTCATACAGAACCTTCTATGTTTCAGATAGTGCCCATTGCCGTTTGTCTTGTCACTGGGAACCACTGAAAAAAATCTGAGTCTGTCTTCTTTGCACCCTCCCTTCACGTATTTATATACATTGATAAGATCCCCATCGAGCCTTCTCTTCTCCAGGCTAAACAGTCCCAGCTCTCTCAGCCTTTCCTCATAGGAGAGATGCTCCAGTCCCTTCATCATCTTCGTGGCCCTTCTCTGGACTCTCTCCAGTATGTCTATGTCTCTCTTGTACGGGGGAGCCCAGAACTGAACACAGGACTCCAGGTGTGGCCTCACCAGCACTGAGTAGAGGGGAAGGATCACCTCCCTCGACCTGCTGGCAATACTTTGCCTAATGCAGCCCAGGATACCATTTGCCTTCTTTGCAGCAAGGGCACATTGCTGGCTCATGTTCACAATTTACCACTGCTGAGCAGTTACAATTAGGATTTCCCCATTATGTATTTCCATTACTCAAAAAAAGGGCCTACTACAGGCCTTTGGACCCTCAGCATGAGGTTATATTCATGGCAGTGCTCAAGAATCAGGAATTTGGTTCACACATAGTTATCTTACTTGGAGTGATAACTATTCCATCCTTAAAACACAAACACCCTGAGAATACTTCTGTTCTGAGTAATAAATCTGCTAATATTTCAAAGGAATTTTGTTTGTACAAGACTAAATTGTTTTTTTCCTTTTTAAACCTTACATATTTATAAAGGCGATTTTATCAGATTGGTAATAATTCAACAAAAGCTGTAATCACAACTAGGTCACTATTGCATTTATGTCACTGGAACTTAACACCTCAAATTAATCTCACACATTAAATAATTATTTAGGAAATACCAGTATTGTGTAGAAAAGCACATAATTGTTTTTATCTCCACTAATCCACATAAATGGAGGCTGGTCATGTTCAAATGTGAAGACTTCAGAGAGCAAAAAAAAAATCCTCCTATTTGGGTCTAGATTTGGACAAAAAGAAGGAATTGAGAAGTGATATACTAAGAAGGTGTGGGTGTATGTATGCATGTATGCATAAAGCACAAATGCTATGTTCCTATAGGTTTTGACCACATGAGAGCTAAAAAGTGTGACAATAGTACCAGTAAAAAAAGCAGGCTCCCGAAATGCAGAGATGAGCAGTCCCAATCAGCAGACAGGCCTCAGAGACAGCCATCTATGGCCATGCTGCAGCACTGCTACTACAATTGGCTGCTGGCACTTGGCCACTGCTAAATTAGACAACAGGTGCCAAGGTGCCGACAGGTGTAGATAGTGGGGATGAGTCAAATAGCTTATGGTGAGGGATATTGCTTTATGTCAGATTGTAAACTGCTGAGTTCTGATGGAGCAGGGAGCCAATGCTTGTGTTTGCAGATCGCTTGATGTGCTCCCTCCTCTTCACTTGCTCTTCATTTTCTCTGGCCCCAAATGAATTCCTGCGTGACTGTACTCAGTCCCGAGTAGAAGTCATGGATGTTGTTGTAGCTCTGTTCTGTCAAAGCTGGGAAAATATGATTTTGTCAATTGAGAGTTAGTGTGGGAATTCTACATCAGCTGCCTGGTAGATTTGGGGGGGGGGGGGGTGGATGTCAAACCTTTTGTTCTATGATATATCCTACATGAAATATCCTTACTTAAAATTTCAGGAATTATTCATATTTGAATTTTTAAAAAAACAATTTACAAATGCAATGATGAACAGAAATAGTTTGCACATACTGGGAAATAATTATGAATGTAGGTGTATAAGCTTAGTTTGTACATATATGCATTAATAGAAATATTATAAAGCTTTATGCCAGAGTGTTTTGTTTGTGTTTGCTTGTGAGATAATCTGGAAAGGTGCATGGTTTAATTAATTGCTATGAGATCTCTGAATTTGACTTATCCTCCTTCTATTTATATTCTTTTATAAAGCCAAAGTTGCCCTGCTTAATTGAAATCAATACTAAATAGAAAAGCACTGGTAAGGGAGTAAGAATGGAAAGGAAAAGGGCATGCTTGTCCTCTTCTAGGGAGCAACTCTGCAATTTCCGTATCTCCAGTCTCCTCATCTCTCTAGAGGAGTAATCCAGGCACAGCAGCCAGAAGGTAAGGTGTGTTCTTTCACGTGGATGTAGGGGACATGCTGCAGAGAGGCAACAGGAGATGTGCTGAGACTGACCGGTCTGTTACAAATTGCAAGATCAGAGAGAACAAACTGTACCTCCATATGGCTATGCGTCTCCCTGGATCAGAGGGCTGCATCAAGTGCTGCCTCCTAGAACACACTTTGCAGGGCTCCCCAGTGCCCAAGTTATGTAGCACAGCTATAGGAAACAAAGAAACAAAACCTATGCTGTCCCAGTGTTCTTTCAAAACACCATGGATTATTTTGGTTTTATATATGTATTACAAAATATTATAAAGTATATGTCTCGGCACATGACGAGCATGAGTTGAAGTGAATTGACTGAACTTTGTAAACAGGCAAAACTGCCTGTCTTGAGGAGCTTACAATATATGCATATAAACATAACACACTGGTTGATCAATCAAAAGCAAAGAGATGCAGATGTTACTGTCAAAGGGTGTCTGCATTATCTGGTTTCACAAGGGGTGTGATTAGAGAAGGTACTTGAAGGAGGAGAGAGCATGCATAAGTGAGAGGCAAATCCAAGCAGAGGGTTTGGTGAATTGTTGTGAAAAGCATGCTTATGTGTATTCACTTGAAGACAGATGTACAGGACCAGACAATGCAAATTTTTTTCTTTGAAACTTTGATGAAAATAAATTAGTAACCAAAGGGTTAACATGTGGTTATAAAAGTACAGCTATTATATAAGCCCTGTGGCTTATTTCAAAAAGAGTGTAAACCACAAAAGCATTTTATAACTTATATAGTAGAGGTAAGAAATGTTCAATCTTTCTGTGTTATTAGTATACTTTTTTGTCTGGAGCTTGTTAGATAACAGTAAGTGTAATAATGTTTTATCTGATTCTCTTAAACATGCAATTAAAGTGCATTTGTATTAGCATACTAGTTTATGTTCATTATTAAATTTAAAAATCTAAGAACCCTACATTAATGGAACATAAAATTTGAGATTTTAGTTACTCAGAAGTCAGGGAATTCAGATGAACGGTTCCCATAGCAACCTGTCTCTTCTTTGTTTTTCATTTCACTTGAATGTTTCATTACTTGATTGCACCATACATTGTATAGTGCAATTTTATAATAAAATGTCATCATTATATAACTGTGCAAGAGAAGAGAGTGAAGGTTGTCTTCACTCAACACTTTCTAACTTTAATGTTTCTATCGTACAGAGAGCAAATAGATGCTTAAATGAATCAGGTCCATGATTTAAATGGGGGGGGGGGGGGCTCCATAAATTTGTCTGTATGCTTTGGAATGGCTGTAACTAATAAAGTGGTTCAACACAATAGCATATCATTCCTTTAGAATTGGTTATTGTGTGCCTTGCCACATAGATATGTGGTTCCAGTGAGCAAAAGAGAAACCAAACCATTTTTCATTTGTGTCTGGAAGATTTCTCCCATCCAGATAGAGAAAAGAATGTGCTAGTGGAAAATGGAGGGCATTTGTGGTTTTTGTTTTCTGACAGCTGAATATAATTTACCAAATTACAACTATGTGGGTACTCATGGCTGTTAACGGGGTTATCAGTTAAAGATCATTGTGGTGGCTTCTAGACAACATCACAGATTTGGGGATTAGTAAAAGTAGACTTGTAACTCTAAATTTTTCAATACTGGAATTTTTGATTCTGTGAAGGCTTCATTTGTTATGGACAAGGAGCCAATGAGATGGTACTTTTCATAATACAAATTAAGATAGTGATTAACCTTGCAATAGATAGTTAGATCTTTGGTCCAGAGGATATAAAAATGGAATAGACAGAATGGACTTGTCTAAACCTTTTGGGGACCTTATTGATCAACCTCGTCTTTATCATTTGGCAGTTAATATGAGCCTTTCCAAGCCCAAATATCTGTGGCTTCTCAAGTGCTAGAGCACTGTGGAGATTGGCTCTGCAGCAGATGAACCTATTAAGAACAAAGGAGCTTCCCCTTTACAAAAGTGAGCAAACTAAAAGATAGGATGAAAAAAAATTATGGAGCTCCACACCTTCAATTTCTAGCCTTCTCCAGTCTGCCTGTTACAATAATGCTAAAAGGAGAAGATAATACTGTAGAAGTAGAGAGCGGGCTAGAAAAATGAAAGGCTTTTCCTCCTTATAAGCCTTGAAATTGTGATGATTTTCATTGCCTTGATAAAATCAGACCTGGCTGATAGTATCATATATTCTTTTGTGGTTTTATAGTGATGATAAGTTTTGCATTAAATGAAAGTGAATAGTTGTTTATACTTCATTTTACAGCAGCCAGTATGTCACTAAATCAGCACTTCTCTTCAGAGATTTATAGAGCAGGATTTAATTTAAATTGCTGGCATATGCAATTTCAGCCAAAGGTTATTTTCCTTTAACCATTTTTTTTTTTAAATGCCTTTGCTGATCTTAGGTTATTGGAGTCCAATATAATTAATTGTTTAATTGCTTGGAAAAACTAGAGCTTCCATAGTACAAAAATGGCTTATTTTCTTTAGAAATAACTGAAATCTGGCTTGGGGTTCTCTAGAATGCAATGCACTACACAATTGTGTAACTTTATCCTCTTTAAAATTCCCTGAATAGTCATTACATCTTTGGAAACTAGTCAATCTCCAGGAGGATGCTATAGGTCTGGCTATTTTCCAGGGATTTCAAGAGGCTATGACAGTTTAACATGGTAAGAAAAATTATTTTTAAGTCACTGCAAGACTGAGTCAAAGACTCTAGCCTGCTGAAACCTGGTTGGCCGCCTTAATGAGTCCATTCTTCTCCAGTGTTCATAGTCAGCCTCCATAATCAAAAGGTGACACTGAGCAAAGGGAGAGAGGGAAAAATTGACATGGAGTCCAGAGAGCTTGTGAATAAGGACTGATGAGTTGGGTATTGATCAGTCCCACTTTTAGTTGTGTTGTACCAACAAGTATCAGTTGTGTTGAAACACAACAATAAAGGACCTTTATGAGAGGCATGAGTTTGGTAATAATGTGGAGGAAAGTAAAAAATGATGCTCAGGATCATTATATTTGTCCTAGATACCACTCAGTGCCTCGATGCAGAGGATAAGTATATCACTTTCAGCCTGCTCTCCTAAGGAGAGGTTGACTACGTATGTGAGAGTGTGTGTGTGTGTCTGTGCAGTTTATCAGTCTGTTCTTCTGTATTTCCCTTATAACTTTTTCAGTCTTTGTTCAGTACCAAGCAAATTTGGCACAAAGAGGTCTCACAGACAATGAAATTCCAACAAGTTTCATGAAAATTATATGCTCTCATACAGGAAAAAAAGAGATCAGGAAAGGGCCCCAGCTGAAGCCAGAGTTGCAGCATAAGTCCTTACACAAATAGGCAACAAAGAATCCACAGAAAGATGGGTAGGGTGCAGGAGAAATCCCAAGAGACCCAGCAACAGGAAAACTTCTCTGGACATTGCACTTTACCCCAAAATGCAATCCATAGGAAATCAGGTATTAGTTCTACTGCTCACAAAGCTAGGAGATGTGCCTCTGACTGCAGCACACTGGTGGACATTTCTGTTGTCTAACCTTATCCCAACTCATTGAAGCAGGATGTTGGGGGCAGGGCAGGAAGGAGGAGGTTGGACTAGTGAGCTAGGGTAGCCATGCTAGCCAAGGTACCAGCCAAATACATGGGATTGGGGGGTTTTGCAAAATACAAGTTAGTCTCTACTCTGTTAGGGCTAAAGTTAATTTGGGGTAGAATACCAGCATGATTTTGTTAAATTTGGTCTTTGGATTTTTGGTGAAAATAGAGATTGCTTCTTCTTGGTCTGGTATGGCAGCAATTCTAACTGATTTATTGTACCTGCTTTCCAAGGTTATGAAAATAAACAATTATGAAAATAAAAACAGATTACTATGTTGTGAGGGAACCCAATCACTTATTGGAGACTGCTGCAAGACATTAACTGCATTGCATTGCCTTTCTTCCTCTGAACACTTGAAAGATGGCAGTGCATTCCTGAACCTCTACGAACCACAGAAGTGATCCACCACTGGTTCACATGAGTGCTAAGTAGTCAGTCACAGAGCTTTAGGGCATTGTGAGCGAGCTGAGGACAAGGTGCATCTTCTTTCACTCAGGTACAGTCTTATGAATGCAGCAGACAAGCATTTGGGAATGAGGGAGAAGAAAAGATTCAGGGAGGCTGCAAAACATTCCCCCTTGTCTTCTCATATTGCTCTTACTACGGGTTTTCTGGTAATAATGAAGGTAATAATAAAGTAGCTCCCTTTTCTCACCTATGCCCATTCAATTGCAGCTGTGTTGGTCTCTGGGGACAAAGAATATCATTGCCATTTGTAAATAGAGGAGCTAGACCATCATTTCAAGCTTGGTGAAAGTTAAGGATGTAATCCGATCCAGCTCACATCAACATAATTCCACAGAGAGTCCATGCGAATCAGTGATGCCCTGTCCCCTGACACCTTGATTGGTCTCCTGAGTTGTGCCCTAGATGCTGCCTGGGCTGAAATTACCGGGCTGTGTGGCACCCTCAAACAGGCAGGAGAAGCTAAGCAAGGGGTCAAGAGGGATGAGTGTAAGTTAGCTCCCTTGGCATAGTGGGCCCTCGAGGCCTGGAGAGATCATTCCAGTACAACAGCCCCAGTTAGGGCTGCTATCTACCAGGATAATGATAAGGATGATAATTGGGATGGGACATTTTTGGCACCAGACCAGACCCTGACCCCTTCCCAAACCTACAGAGGAAGACACACCTGCTCCTCCATATTCCCTTCCACTCTCATTATATCCTGTGATTAAGGAGGCAATTGCTGACCCCACTCTTAGGTCTTGGTGCAGTCATAGCCCAGGAGCAGGAGCCCTTCCCCTACCTGCCTCAAGCACTTGCTGGGTGCAAGCCTATACCAGGGAACAGTTCTGCTCCCTGGGCAACCAGTTTCATAAAAAGCCAGCGGAATGCTGGGTGGAGTGGCTCAGGAGGCTCTGGTGCACTGAGGCAGCTCTAACTTACCTCAGTGAGGGGGACCATGGGTTCGAGACACCAGAGCTCTGCATGCCCTGGCTGCAGGGGTGGGTGCCATGGCAATGGCTTCTGTGCCTGGCCATCAGATGCAGAGGAATCCTCACCCAGGCAGAGGACAGGGCACCTCCTCCAGCCAAACAGAGAGGGGCCGCCTATAGCGGCTCCTGCTGGAAAGGGGGTTTAAAGGGTGTTTACACACACCCCACCCCGCAACAAATTGATAAATTGCCAAACAATGTTTTGTTAAAGCTTTTGAACGGCCAATGGAGTTAACCCCTTTGGTCCTTCCTTCCTCTCTCTCTAAGGTGTTGCCAGAGAACTGGTGGGTGGATATATGCTGCCAGATGGAGATCCGCCTCCTAGCTCTGTTTTCCAGCAGACCCTTTTGCTTACCCCATGTCCTAGCCCCGGTTAGAAGCTGTCATGAATGACCAGCAACCGGTCACCTTTGTTGTGGACACCGGGGCCCAATCTCAATGTTAGATCCATGGACTGCCCCTTTGGGCTGTACTTGAAGCAATTTTGTATTTCAGGAAGTGATAATGTCCATTATAAGCCCAGAGCCACTGACTCAGACCAACTACTGGACCACCCTGGATGGATGGACTGATCTGTGTACTGGTTTTAGCTGGGACAGAGTTAAATTTCTTCATAGTAGCTGGTATGGGACTGTGGTGGGTTGACCTTGGCTGGATGCCAAGTGCCCACCAAGCTGCTCTATCACTCCCCCTCCTCAACTGGAGAGGGGGAGAAAAATATGAAGAAAGGCTCGTGGGTCAAGATAAGGACAGGGAGATCACTCAGCAATTACCGTCATGGGCAAAACAGACTCAACTTGGGGAAATGAATTTAATTTATTACCAATCAAATCAGAGTAGGATAATGAGAAATAAGAACAAAACTAAAAACACCTTCCCCCTACCCCTCCCTTCTGCCCGGGCTCAACTTCACTCCCGACTTCTCTACCTCCTTCCCCTGAGTGGCGCAGGGGGATGGGGAATGGGGGTTGCTGTCAGTTCATCACACGATGTCTCTCCTGCTCCTTCCTCCTCACACTCTTCCCCTGCTCCAGGGTGGGGTCCCACCCAAAGGAGACAGTCCTCCAAGAACTTCTCTGACATGGGTCCTTCCCATGGGCTGCAGTTCTTCACGAACTGCTCCAGCGTGGCTCCCCCATGGGGCCACAGGTCCTGCCAGAAAACCTGCTCCAGCGCAGGCTCTTCACGGGGTCACAGCCTCCTTCGGGTGCATCCACCTGTTCCAGCGTGGGGTCCTCCAAGGGCTGCAGGTGGATATCTGCTCCACCATTAACCTCCATGGGCTGCAGGGGGACAGACTGCCTCACCATGTTCTTCACCATGGGCTGCAGGGGAATCTCTGCTCTGGCGCCTGGAGCACCTCCTCCCCCTCCTTCTTCACTGACCTTGGTGTCTGCAGAGTTGTTTCTCTCACATATTCTCACTCGTCTCTTCTGTCTGCTGTTGCACAGCAGTGTTTTTCCCCTTCTTAAATATGTTATCACATAGGCGCTACCCCTGATTGGCTCAGCTTTGGCCAGTGGTGGTTCCATCTTGGAGCCAGCTGGCACTGGCTCTGTCAGACATGGGGGAAGTTTCTGGCATCTTCTCACAGAAGCCACCCCTGTAGACCCCCACTACCAAAACCTTGCCACGCAAATCCAGTACAGGGGTATGTTTTGGATTTGTGATGAAAACAGTGTTAATACCATAGGGATGTTTTAGCTATTGCTGAACAGTACTTACCTAGTGTCAAGGCCTTTTCTGCTTCTCATGCTGTCCCTCCAGCAAGTAGTCTGGGGGTGGGCAAGAAGTTGGGAGGGGACACAGCTGGGACAGCTCACCCCAACTGACCAAAGGGATATTCCATACCATATGACATCACGCTCATCAATAAAAGCTGCGGGGAAGAAGGAGGAAGGGAGGCGACGTTCGGAGTTATGGCATTTGTCTTCCCAAGTAACTGTTAGGTGTGATGGAGCCCTGCTTTCCTGGAAATGGCTAAACACCTGCCTGCCAATGGGAAGTAGTGAATGAATTCCTTGCTTTGCTTTGCTTGCGTGTGCAGCTTTTGCTTTCGCTATTAAACTGTCTTTATCTCCACCCACGAGTTTTCTCACTTTTACTCTTCCGATTCTCTCCCCCATCCCACTGTGGGAGGGGGGTGAGCAAGCAGCTGTGTGGTGCTTAGCTGCTGGCCAGGGTTAAACCACAACAATCTGGAAAAAAATCCTCCTGCTATATTGCTATTTATTGTAGTCATTTTGCTTGTACTACTGTTGGTTGTTTTGTGCAAGCCCCAATTTTGAATCTGCTGTAGATACTGTTCTTAGGGACAGTCCACCAGGGCCTTGCTGTTTGGGATTCTAACTTGTTAATTCATGCATCTCAGGTGCTGGCAAATGTTAGAAAGGGAACTGATTGTTGGATTTGTACACAACATCCTGCATCTGGTGTCATGCTCTAAAGGGTTGCTCGGCCTACAGGTGTGTAGAGATCGTGACCATGGGTTCGTAGGATTCCGTAATACACAAGGACACAGGGGCTTTTATCTTCTAAATTTCTCTACTTTATTACAGATTACCACACAAATCACCACTAGCAAGTATACTACCACAAAAATTGCCATTAGCAGGTATACCTATGATTAATAAAGTGAATATATATATATATCAAGCTATTACAAATTACTATCAGCAATCAATAATATAGCAAGAATCAATAATATGGCAGCAATCAATAGTATAGCAACAATCAGTTGTATAGCAATGATCGATATTATAGCAACAACCAAGTAGGTGTATACTATTACAGGTTATTACAAACTTATCATTAGTAAAGCAACTTATCAACAATATAATAACAGATATACTTATGATAGATTACTTATGTGGACGTATAGTACCGGTATCAAGTTAATTAGATTTCAGAAGGGGCCAAACCATCCCAAAGGGGTGAGAGGACAAACTGATCCCAGAGGGGGACTCAATGATTCCTAAAAGAGGGGAGGACAAACCAAATCCCAAAAGTGGGCCCAGAGGGGGACCAATAAAGTAACAGACAGAGTCTCACTTCAAACATGATCCGTGTCACAGAGTTCGGAATCAGTCAGGAATCCCTGGTGAGAGTCCAAGTTATCATAGAATGTTTGTGCAGAGTTCAACCTGTTTAGCAAAGGAAAAGTACATGCAGCACAGGAAGTTCTCAAAGAGAGAGGTTCCATTTTGGATAAAAATTAAGTCCTTTTTATATCATAGAGACATAAGAAGGCGTAGGAAACCACCACTCTGAGCAGCCAATAGATGCTGTTTGTTTCTATTTTTCACCTGTAACAGCCAATAGATTATGTTTTCTGTTCTTTCAGACCAATTTTTATTTTTCCAGACTGTTTTCCACCTTTGAGATGATAAGTTGCTGTTACAGTTCCTTGGTTTTTGTGCTTATTGATGTTATCTCAGGATGTCTCTGGTTTCTAGGTACCCAGCTGTACTTCGAAGATGCTAGCTCACAGGCCTAGTTCCCAGGCTGACAGTTCCCAGACTGGCAGGCATTTTTTCTGTCAGTATTTTTCAGCAGACATTTTCTTCTGTTCTGTAATTTTCCCCTTCTAAGCAGGCCACCATTATGGCCGCTCACATCATCTGGGTACCAAGGGTTCACGTGCTGGGAATGCCAGTATTGGTGGCATTGTGGGGCCATGCACCTAAAACTTTTGTCAGATATTACTCTCTTCAGGCTAATCTCTCAACCACTAGCTGTCCACTGCTGTCTTGGTGAAGGACAGATCAGAATTCTATGTCCTACAGAACTTTACAGGCTATGATCCATCCAACTATAAACCATGCGGCGGGGTCCATCCTACACCATGCAAACCTACCGTGCCAATATTGACAATTGCATGAGAGGCACTACTCACTGCTGTGACCTTAGCACAATAAGTGCACCCAGCCTATAATGGCTGTGTGGCAATCGTGCCATGAAAACCCTCCCATGGAGGTGGGAGGGGACCTGCACACTCGGGCGAATAGTGCCTGGGATGCATGTTGAAGATGCCCTGCAACATCAGCGTGGCATTAAACCTTTGGTAAAACAAAGATCTGGATTTCGCTAGTTTGCCCAGGCCCTCCTTCCTTGGCTAGGGGTCTCTGAGCTTGAGAAAGTGATCGTCAATCTCTCTGCTACCCTGGAAACAACCGATGCCATCCAAGCACTGCAGCAAGAAGTCACTCAAGTATCACAGATTACCATTCAAAAACATCTAGCCTTAGACTACTTGTTGGCCACGCAAGGTGGCATTTGTGCGTTAGTAAATACTACCTGCTGTGTCTCTGTCAACCAAGATCAACACATTGAGACCAACCTTAAGAAAATCCATGAACAACTAAAGCCCTTGCATCAGGTGGCAACCGAAAATACTGATTGGGGAACTGGCAAATCATGGTCATGGCTTACCTATTTGTTCCCAGATCTCAGGGTAGCTGTCAAAAAGATTTTGGCTGTACTTTTTGTAATTATCTTGTTTATTGTCATTGTTTATGTTTTGTTTTGTATCAGCGGATGGGGTTGTAGATCTTCTTGTAAAGCATTTTCCCAGTCATGGTCAAGCCACTCCCTGACCCAGGTTGGGGGCCACTGGATATAAGCAAATTCCAATATCACCTAGCTTATTATATAGCTAATGACCCACCAAATAACACCCTAGCCTATAACTCCACATCAAGTGATGATTTGAGCGAATCAAGGGGTGGAAGTGACACCCTGCCCCCTGACACCCTGCCCCTTGACTGACATCTGCAGCATAGGCGGGATGCCACCCACATTATCCATGTAAGGTATGATTCTCTCAAATTACATTACCATTGGTGGAGCCAAGGGGCGGTGTGACTCTTACCCACATTCAAAAGGCATTTGCATGATTGGCTGTTGCTGTCAGATGACCTGGATACTAAGTGTCCCTGACAGTCCGCCTGGAGCCATGGGATCACTTATGATCCTGTGTTTGGCTATCAGTGATCGGGTGAGTTGCTGTATGGGCACGTTATTGCTCATCTTTCTTACTGCCTCAGTAAAGTTTGTTTTATAACATGTGGTCAGACTCCATTACTGTTTGGACCACAATCAGTAGGACTCTGTCAGTGACTTAGATGAGCTCAAGAAAAGGTCCCAAGACTACTGATCTGGGTTTCATGTCTGGGCAGCTTGATCCAATGGATCTTGAAAACAACATTTTATGTATTCTGTATTCAGATGACAACTGTTTTGTATTTATATGAAGAGATGAACATTAGCTGAGATTAGTTATTCAGATCTAAAAGGAAAAATTCACTTTTAATATATTGTATTTTATCTATTAAATTTATCAAACAGCTGATTGCAAAGGCCTTCTTTATAATTGGTTTGTTTCAGGCTAGTAGTAGTAGAAATCATCCATGACACATTGTAGTCTGTCAGTTCTGTTAGCTAACATTTAAGAGATAAGAGAAAGAGAAAAGAGGGAATGGAAAAAAAGTGGAGAGACTCACTCAAGTTGTTTCAGCTTCTTAAGGTTTGATTCAAAAGGATTTATAATTTTGTCTGTGTCAGGAGTATCTCATGGGATTAGATGTGAAGTTTGTACTGATACAAAGTTTGAAAAGATCTACATTGAGTTGAAGCTAGCCTTCTGCAATTGCCTAGTTTTGTTTCAGAGGTCCACAACATGAGTTTGAAAGGTTCAGATCTCTTAGGACAGATGGCCATCACTTTGCTGGCTTGATGAAAATGTGAGGTTCGAGGGTTCTCCACAAGGAGAATAGTTTTTGCAGGAATAAGGGGGCTCTGTTCTTGTCTCAGCTAAAATATAGAAAGTGAACTCTGATCTTTAAAGATATAAATACAATATTACAGAAACAAAGTATGAAATTGTAATACTTGAGGGATTTAACAGTGATGAAATGGGCATTGCCATAAAGGAAATAATTAGGAAACGTACTTTTCCAGATGGAACAAAAAGCTCAAATGAGATGCAGCCATTCTGAGAAGTCAAAAAGAAACCAACTAGTGCTTCATGGAGCATCCCACACTAATCACATATCACAAGCGTAACCACTTAGCAACACAAGAGTGCTATGCAATCTATATGTTGTAGCTGGGACCACTCAGCCAGGTTTCAACTCAGAATTAACTGCAAACTTACTGATAATGTTTGTAGACAGCCAAATGGATTCTTTGAAGACTTTTTGACCTAGGAACTCTTAAAGCTAAATTTGAGGAAACCTACAATTACTCACTTTGTGTACTGGTGCTTATACTTGGACAGGCCACAAAGACTTGCTTCTCATTAACATTAAACATGAACATTGAAGTTCAGCACTGCACATTTGTGGCACTGTAACTGGGGTCAATGAAAAATAAACATGTCTAGAAGCTCTTAATCGTTATTTCACAGTCACATTAGCAACTCTCTCCTCTCCCTTGTCCTATCAAGAGCATACATTTAGGAGTGGCAGGGCACTGTTAGTGTCATCCCTTGTGTCCAGTTCAAAGGAGGAATTCAATTTAGCTACTGCTCCTTTTTCTTCTGTCAAGAACATGGATTCCTAAATCTGTTTTCAGGGTTTTTTTATTTCTTTCTCCTGTGTCTTTCTTTAGAGTAAAGGAAAACACAGTGATATGCATCCTTGGCTATTAACATTTGAAATGCCTAAATATGTTAAAATAAATTGCATTCTAAGTGCCTTAACCCTTTAATGCTATCAGATATGGTGGGAGGGGTGTGCACTAGCACAGACGCTTTGCCAGATTGCTAGCTTCATTCTTTACTGATGGATTCCAATTTCAGAAGAAAGAAGTCTGTATGCTCCTCTCTTTGCCACTGGTAATTGGAGCCTTATAGCATCGATGTGGTGGATCTATAGCCAGTTTCTTTCCTTAAAGTACAGTATAAAACCTTCCACTGCTGGGCAGTTTGTGTTACTGTAACACTGCTGAGTCTCTCTTGCAGGCTGTCATGTACCGAACTTTCCAAATTATGTATTTCAGACATTGAGAAAGAAAGGACTTAATGGCTGTGACAGTCCAGACCCTGATGCAGATGATTCAGTAGGTCACAGCTCTGAGTCTGAGGACAAGTACAGGAAAAATGATGAAGATATTGATCTAATGATTAGCAGGCAAAGATTATGTGTAAGTACTCTGAGCCTCCTTTCATTTTTTTTACTTTTTGATATTTCTCTGAACCTGGCAGGCATTGAACAAGAAAGAAAGCAAAGGTTGTGAAAGCCCTGATCCTGACTCCTCTTATGCTCTCACCCCATGCACTGAAGAAAAATACCAAAAAATTAATGAAGAATTTGATAATATGATCAAGAACCATAAAATACTTGTAAGTACCAAAGGTTAGATGGCTGTCTGCTGACAACTGTTGCAGTAACAAACCATAACCCTTTCAGTTCTGGCTTTTTAAGGAAAACATTTCAGCTGCAAACAGTCTTTAATAGCACAATATATAGTTAAATACTGTGGTCAGAAAAATTTACATAACATATTTTTCTTCCAAGTCTCTGCCTCTGACACATACACAAAGTCTACTAAAGGCGAAACCTACAGAAACAAGTGAATTATATATATACATTATATTCACTTGATTTACAGAACTGTTTTACCACACCACTTGCCCAAATTATATCTAAAAAAATAATGATGGAAATCTTTCTTTGTGGAAAGGCTAACAAACCCACAGAATACTTTTTTTGGTGATATAGAAAAAACAATGTAGAACTGAAATTCCTTTATATATAGTAATTAGTGCATTCTCTATATGCCATTTCAGTTCTTAAGTGTTTCTGCCAAACTTAGTTGGAGCACTGAAGGGTTACAGCTACTTGCTCACTGCAGAGAAACAGGCTGCATGAGAGCCTAATGGTAGGATTCAGATATGTTTGTGTGTTGGGGTCATTTTACAGCTTTATCAGAGAATTTGCTTTGACCTCATCAGCATTTCTTTAATGCTTTAACAAGAGCTAAATTTTGTTTTAACCAAGTAAAAAATTTCTAACCATCAGTCATATGCCTTGCCAGATATCTAAGAGAAATAACTCTGCATGTGCTATTTTGTTTGCACAAGATGGAGGGGCAGGCTATTTTGTCATTATGCTTAAGATTAGATTTATAAAGCTGACAAACAGAACATGGAGGTTCTGTTTGACCCTTCTTCTGCGTGGAAGAAAGATTAGCAAACCCAAAGATTTGCCCAGGTTCAAAGAAGCATCTGAATTTGCATAGATAACTGCTTGCTTTTAGAAGAGTTAGTGCAATTATTTGGATGTGTTCATCCCTCATTCCCACATGTAGGTTCTATGGTTAGCTACAAAAGAGGATGTCTGCATACCCAGAATGAGCAAAGTCTCTTCTGTAGTCCTAGTCAATTGTGTGTGCAAAATCTGATATCTAAGCTGATAATACTTCTTAAGGATGCTCTGTCTCACACAGTATAAGTGTTCTTTATATTAATTCTCAGAAGAAAAATTTTCACGAGTTAATTAAAATTTGAAGAAGTTCACACATCTATGCCAAACATGTTTTTGCAAAAAATTAAATAATAAATATTTTTTCAGAGAGACCAGAATAGTACCAAATTTGACAAATGAGGATTTGGAATGGCTTGTTAAGAATGCTCAACATGTATATAAAACATCAGGGAAGTATACACATATATTCCATCTTTCTTGCCTCCCTTTCCATTTGCTTCTTTTGTATAGCTGTTTTTCTCAACAAAAAAGTTTTAAAGCTGTCACCATTAATTTGGTTTTTCAGGGTGGAACTCAGTTCAATAAAGCAATGACTGCAACACTTTGGGTGACTGTTATAAGCTGAAACACTTAACCCTTTTTCAAGTCAAAATCATACCAATTGCCATTCCTATCCTCTTTCAAGGATGACCTTTGGTTTGTTCAAACCAAGGCAACAGAATTTTCAATCATATAGGATTTAACCAAGTTACTTTTCCATCTTTAAAAACTGGGGTTTTAATGGTTCTTCAGATCCTTCATTGTCTCTCATGCTGCTTGGTTTTGTTCCAGCAAAGCAGCACGTTATAACCACTTAAAGTCTTAAGAAATGGGAAAAAAAAAAATTAAAAAATGGAAGAACTCATTCCTGGCTGGAAGTGAGTTCTGTCACCTTCTTTACCTCCATAAGTATTTGGGAAAAAAATGCCTTTTCTATAAAACTGAGAAAGATCTAGGAATTAGAAACAATACAGCTAATCTAAACATGGTACATCACTTTTGTCCTCCTAAAAATTAATGAAATTTCCTTCTAGTTGCTTTCATTAAATTTAACTTTTTGATGTCAAATTTAAAACCAGATATAGTCCTAGTCCAGCTATTAACTTGTCTCTTCTGGTTTCCTGAGCTGTGTTTTGGGTATAACTTCCTACCTTGCAGGGATCTTACAAGGTACAATTTATTATCTTTTTGTGAAATTGCTTCAGAGACACACTACAGAACTGCAAAATGTTAGCATTTCTTTTTATATAAGATAGGATATCCCTTTGAATACTTCACACACAGAGCTCAAAGTCTGTGTGCACCGGCAAGCTGCTTACCACAAAAGGAAGAATCAGTAGGTGTTGTCCCTTAATGCAATAGGAGCTCCTTCTCTTGGTGTAAGCCTAAATCTAATGGGCAAGATGGAGCTCAAAGCTAGTATATAATGTAAATTTGTAAATATAAGACATGATCCTTAACTGTACAAATCAGTATAGCTTCAGAGAAGTTATATTAATTTACTTTTGATCATCAAAAGGTAGCTAAGAAATCTGGAGGGAAGAAAACAAAACTGAACAAAAAGTCAACAAGTCAAGCCATTAAATCACTAACAAAATTTATAAAACAATGCAATGCCTGTGCCTGGTCTTGTAAGAGAACAAAGCTGCTGCCAAATGAAAATAAAATTATCTTTTCCTCTTAACAGCTAAGGCCAGTAGTGTTTCCTCAGATAATTTTCTGGGGATAAGTATTTATATTGTTCTAAAACATCTGATAATAATTATACATTTATTTTTAATTTTCATAAGAGTGATGAAAGCAGAGGAGACAGAAATAGTTCACTAGAAGGGAGCTATAAGTATCTCTGTCTCTAAACAGATGAAGGCCTGGTTGAAAAGGCATCAACAAACACCACCACCCCCCAAAAAAAACCCCAAAGAATGGTATATATGTAAAGTTCTTGTATTTGCTACACGTCCCTGAGTAGAACTTTGTTTCTTTGTACAAGCTGCATTAAAGGAAGATGGAATCATGATTTTGAAAACCATATTTAAAAGCCTTGGTAACTCTGTTTAAAACTCTTCTCTTGTCTCAGTGGGTGAGAGCTTAAATATTTTAACCACTAGCTACAAAATATTTGAACTAAATATGGAGTAACTATACTTGAAGATTGTTGTGTTTCTGTACTATTCTTGTCTTTATTTCCCCTTTTTTACTTGTACAGGCTGTTCCACCACCGAACTTTGAGATGCCAGTTTCTATCCCAGTGTCCAACCACAGCAATTTGGTATACAGTAACCCAATCAGCTTACTGGGTAACCCCAACCTTTTGCCACTGGCCCATCCTTCTTTACAAAGAAATAGCATGTCTCCTGGTGTGATGCATCGGCCTCTGAGTGCAGGTAACACAGGTAGGCTCTGCTCAATCCCGTCCCTTTAAATGTTCTTTTCTATTGTCTGCTTGTGTGCCTTAGGTCACTTTAAACTGTACTCTGAGAAACAAGAACTCATAACAGTCATTTACCAGTCATAACAGTTTCCCAAAATTACTGCATTGAAAAATCAAAAGAAGAGCCAAAGAGGTTTCTATTCCCAATTGAGAAAATAATAAAAAAGCAATGTTCTAGAAAAAGCTGAATATTGACTAAGATTAAAGGAAATCAATAAAGGATGAAAGGGCAGACAATTTGCTGTTTCATAAAAGGGCAGCTTGTCTACTTAATTCATGCAAGAACTCACTACACCATAAAACTTAAGAGGACAGGGAAGAATGTGTGGCCAATGCAAACAAGTTGAAGCAAGTAAAATAGACCACTTGTTAAATCAGCAGTCTAGTGGCTAAACACAGAATTTCTTATTTATGCATTCACAAGTTCCTTGATAGGTAAATGTTAGTTGAGCTCTGTACTTGAGTGCCTTGTATAGCAAGAGGCTATGCTCTGTACTAGTGATGATGAGGGGTCACCTCTGAACAGGATAAAGGGGGATTAGGTTCATTCAATCTGTCTGTCTGAAGCAACATCAACACCCTTAAGTATACAGTGTTCAAAGAACCATTTGAGGTCTCCAAGCACAAAGAGAAGTATTAAAAATCCTTGGAGTGAATGTCTATGAAAGTCTGAGAAAAATAAAATGAAAAGTTATGCAAATATGTATTACAGTGTCAGAATTAGGTTCTCTTACAGGAACTTTCAGTGTCTTCTGAGCCTATGTAGAAGCCTTTGCTTTTCAAACTAATACTGAACTAAATATAGTTTTCAAATGAAGGAATACTAGACATAACTTTCCAATATAATTATTTTTTCATATGCTGTGGAAGTATGGAAATAAACTAATGAAATGTTAGGTACTACATATTTTGTTTTTCCTCGAAAGGCAAATATCTTCTATGTGTAGCATTAAACATCATAATTTTATGACTGTGGTCCTGATCTGATGCCTGTTGGAGTCAGAGGAAAACAGAATTGGGTATTGGATCAAGCCATTTGAAGTTAGAGAAAATGTTTTGTGTATTTGCCTGTTATGTTTTATTGTACTCATTTGAAGTATTTCGTTTCAAACCCCTAGGTGGCCCGATGGGTGGGGACCTCACAACGGGTGCAGGCACCAGTGCAAGTAAAGAGAAAATAATTTGTTTAGCATTGTAATGGAACAAGGGACTTCCTCCAAAGGCTGAGTCCTAAAATAGCTCCATGTTGGAGGTGGGATATTAGAAAGTGCTGAGCATTGGCTTAGTTCCCCCAACTGGAAGGGTGGGAAGTGTTATCTGTGCTTCTCAGTAGGAAGAGACTGGTGTTCAGCACTATTGAAAATCTTGCACTTCACCTAATTCCATGTATACAAATGTCTGATTTCCTTCATATTAGCCTTTCCATAAAAACTTTTGGGTCCATTATATAGCCCTGTTCAGTCAAAACTCCTACTGAGTCCAGTGGCTGAAATCCTGATCCTTTTGAAGTCAAAGATAGTTTTTCCATTGACTTTAGTGGAATCAGAGTTTGATTTTAGGAATTTAAGCTTAAGTAAAGATTGCAACATTGAGTCCCTCATTAGACTTCCATCTACTGAGCAGATTTCATTCCAAGCCTATGCTTAAGACTATTGCTAGTCAGCTGTTAGCATTTATTTAAATAATCAGTAATTAAATTAAGCTTAGTTTTAAGCATTTACTTAAGTGCTTTGGGACCCAACAGGGGAAGGATTTTCAAAATACACAGAGCAAAAGATTAACCCCTTTAGTCCTATTCCCTTAGAAGTAATGAGAACTGTATTTGTTAAGGCCTGTGTTATCACAGAATTGTTTAGGTGGAAGGGACCTCTGGAGGTCATCTTGTCCAACCCCTCTGCTCAAGCTGGCCACCTAGAGCCGGTTGCTCAGGACCATGTCCAGTCAACTTTTGAATATCTCCAAGGATGGAGACTCCACAACCTCTCTGGGCAACCTGTTCCAGTGCTCAGTCACCCTCACAATAAAAAAGTGTTTTCTTGTGTTCAGATGGAATTTCCTATGTTTTAATTTGTGCCCATTGCCTCTTGTCCTGTCAGTGAGCACTACTGAGAAGAGTCTGGCTCCCTCTTCTTCATTCCTTCCCATTGGGTATTTATATACATTGATAAGATCCTCATCAAGCCTTCTCTTCTCCAGGCTAAACAGTCCCAGCTCTCTCAGCCTTTCCTCATAGGAGAGATGCTCCAGTCCCTTCATCATCTTCGTGGCCCTTCTCTGGACTCTCTTCAGTATGTCTATGTCTCTCTTGTATGGGGGAGCCCAGAACTGGACACAGGACTCCAGGTGTGGCCTCACCAGTACTGAGTAGAGGGGAAGGATCACCTCCCTCAACCTGCTGGCAATACTTTGCCTAATGCAGCCCAGGATACCATTTGCCTTCTTTGCAGCAAGGGCACATTGCTGGCTCATGTTCAACTTGGTGTCCACCTGGACCTCCAGGGCCTTTTCTGCCAAGCTGCTTTCCATCTGGGCGGCCCCCAGCATATATTGGTGCATGGGGTTGTTCCTCCCCTGGTGCAGGACTTGGCGCTTCCCCTTGTTGAACTGCATGAGGTTCCTGTCAGCCCATTTCTCCAGCCTGCGGAGGTCCCTCTGAATGGCACAACCCTCTGGCATATCAGCCAGTCCTCCCAGTTTTGCATCATCAGCAAACTTGCTGGGGGTGCACTCTGTCCAAGCGTCCAGGCCATTAATGAAGATGTCGAACAGGACTGGACCCAGTATCAGCCCCTGGGGTACACTGCTAGTGACTGACCTCCAACTAGACTTTGTGCCACTGATCACCACCCTCTGGGTCCAGTCATTCAGCCAGTTTTCCCATCCACTTCACTGTCCACTAATCTAGCCCGTACTTTGTCATCTTGTCTGTGATGATGTTATAGGTGACAGCATCAAAGGCTTTACTAAAGTTGAGTTAAACAACATCCACTGCTCTCCCCTCATCCACCAAGCTAGTCACCCTATTGTAGTAGGCTTTCAGGTTGGTCAAGCATGATTTCCTAAATCCATGCAGACTACTCCCGATCACCTTCTTGTCCTTCATGTGTTTGGAAATGCTTTCCAGGAGGATTTTCTCCATCACCTTCCCAGGGACTGAGGTGAGGCTGATGGCCTGTAGTTCCCTGAATCTTCCTTCTTGCCCTTCTTGAAGATAGGAGTGACATTTAATCTCTTCCAGTCTTCAGGAACCTCTCCCAATCGCCATGGTTGTTCAAAGATTATCGAGAGTGGCCTCACAATGATATCAGCCAGTTCCCTCAGCACTCGTGGGTGCAACCTGTCAGGCCTCACGGACTTATATAGATACAATCTGTTTAAGTGCTCCCTAACCTGGTCCTCCTCCACTGAGGGTAAGTCTTACTTGCTCCAGACTTTCACTCAGGTCTCAGGGCCCTGGGATTCCTGAAAGCCAGTTTTACTTGTAAAGACTGAGGCAAAGAAGGCATCGAGTACCATGAACTACTGAGTACCTTGCTTTGATAAAAAGCAATGTTGTCAAAGTAATCCCTTCTGCTCAGTGAACTCAGTGGTTTGTTAGCAAGGTTAGCAATGTTACATTATTACAAATACAGATTACAAATTACAATGGCACGATTATTGTTTCAGTTTGAGAAGTGAACACATGTTTGAAGAAAATAAACTCAGTAGGAAAACATGGAGCACATCCAATTTTACTGGGTTAACTGCTCTCAGAAAGAACTGTAAAGAAAAACAGTTGGAAGATCCACTTTGTGCACTAAGATTGATATATATGCTGATTCTGACACTGTATCATAAAATGACTTCCTGGATAAATTGCTCTTTTCTTTCTTGGCTCTTCTTCAAGTCTAGGAGTTGATGTTTTAAGGAAAGTACCTACTAGTGGGAGATTCATGATAAAGCAATAACAACATGTCCTGGTTTCGGCTGGGATAGAGTTAATTTTCTTCCTAGTAGCTGGTATAGTGCTGTGTTTTGGATTTTAGTATGAGAATAATGTGATAACACACTGATGTTTTAGTTGTTGCTAAGTAATGTTTACACTAGTCAAGGACTTTTCAGCTTCCCATGCTCTGCCAGCGAGGAGGTACACAAGAAGATGGGAAGGAGCACAACCAGGACAGCTGACCCAAACTGGCCAAAGGGATATTCCATACCATATGACATCATGCTCAGTATATAAACTGGGGGGAGTTGTCCGGGGGGCAGTGATCGCTGCTCGGGGACTGGCTGGGCGTCGGTTGGCGGGTGGTGAGTGGTTGCATCACTTGGTTTTCCTGGGTTTTGTTCCTCTCTC
This sequence comes from Ciconia boyciana, assembly GCF_034638445.1. NCBI lineage: Eukaryota > Metazoa > Chordata > Aves > Ciconiiformes > Ciconiidae > Ciconia > Ciconia boyciana. The sequence goes on from NC_132937.1 coordinate 13,057,931, forward strand.
TCTCTCGTTGTTTTCCTTTTCATTATTATTATTATTACTATTATTATTATATTTCAATTATTAAACTGTTCTTATCTCAACCCACGAGTTTTCTTACTTGTGCTCTTCCGATTCTCTCCCCCATCCCACCAGGGGGGAGGGTGAGCAGGCGGCTGTGTGGTGCTTGGTTGCCAACTGAGGTTAAACCACAACACAACACTAGAACTTGTTTGACAGCTCTAATATATAGTATGAAGGAAATAATTAATTGTCTATCTTACAGTACCTGAAATTCATGTCTGTGTAGGCCGTCAACATAGGCCTTTCCAAAATGAAGTCCTATTTCTGCCCTAGACAACTGATCTGTTTTATAGAGCTAATTCAGACTCTTTTCATACAGGTAAATATCACATCAGCAAACCTTTGAGAATGGATTTGAAAGGATGGAGGCTGCTGTCCATCTAAAAGTCAAAAAAATCTCACATTGACTTTGTGTGTCATATGCAAAGGTTGGATGTGTATTTTCAGCTAACTCATGTGACATCTTATCCATAAAGAGGTCCATGTAAGCTCATTCTGAGTAGACCTCGATGGAAATCTGTGAAAATTTGGCCTTTGTTAGGCTTCCATCAGTTTTGTAAGTGTTGACTTAGTAATTTATTTAGTTATTCTCTGTCTCATCGTCCCTCTAATTCTCAATGTCTCAATATTTGTATTTATAAAAAGACAACTTGGAAGGACTGAAAGTAAGAAAGCCCTAAGTTCACATGTAATATACAATTGAGTTATCCAAACTGTGATGCTTTGTAAGTAGGATTTTAAAGACAGGCATGACTGACTTTTTTCCTTTATGACAATAAATTACAAATATTCCTCTAGAATAACTTGGATTCTTTGGATAAAATTCTTTTCCTAGTGAAGTCTGTAGAAACTGTACTCTTTGCTTCAGTGAGACAGTGATTTCACTCTTTATTTTGTCTGTGCATTCTTGCTCATTAGGACACCACACTGTCTTATGTTGTATACTGCAATTCATATTCTTAATATCTTTTATTAATATTTTATTAATATCTGTTTAATATCTTTATCGATGATCTGGATGAGGGAATTGAGTGCACCCTCAGTAAGGATGCAGATGACACCAAGTTGGGTGGGAGTGTTGATCTGCTTGAGGGGAGGAAGGGTCTACAGAGGGACCTGGACACACTGGATCAATGGGCCGAGGTCAGTTGTATGAGATTCAACAAGGCTAAGTGCCGGGTCCTGCACTTGAGTCACAACAACCCCATGCAACACTACAGGCTTGGGGAAGAGTGGCTGGAAAGCTGCCTGGCAGAAAAGGACCTGAGAGTGTTGGTCAATAGCTGGCTGAACATGAGCCGGCAGTGTGCCCAGGTGGCCAAGAAAGCCAATGGCATCCTGGCTTGTATCAAAAATAGTGTGGCCAGCAGGACTAGGGAAGTGATTGTCCCCCTGTACTCGGCACTGGTAAGGCACCTCGAATACCGTGTTCACTTTTGGGCCCCTCACTACAAGAGAGACATTGAGGTGCTGGGGCATGTCCAGAGAAGGGCAACAAAGCTGGTGAAGGGTCTAGAGCACAAGTCTTATGAGGAGCAGCTGAGGGAACTGGGGTTGTTTAGCCTGGGGAAAAGGAGGCTGAGGGGAGACCTTATTGCTCTCTACAACTACCTGAAAGGAGGTTGTAGTGAGGTGGGGGTTGGTCTCTTCTCCCAAGTAACAAGCCATAGGACGAGAGGAAATGGCCTCAAGTTGCGCCAGGGGAGGTTTAGATTGGATATTAGGAAAAATTTCTTTACTGAAAGGGTTGCCAAGCATTGGAACAGGCTGCCCAGAGAGGTGGTGGAGTCGCCATCCCTGGAGGTATTTAAAAGATGTGTGGATGTGGTGCTTGGGGACATGGTTTAGCGGTGGACTTGGCAGTGCTAGGTTAATGGTTGGACTTGATAATCTTAAAGGTCTTTTCCAACCTAAATGATTCTATGATTCTATGATTCTAAGAATTAACTGAAAATCATAAGTGAGCAGCTAAGTTCTGAAAATATATTGGGGGGGGGGTATCTCAGACAGATGAGGTCCTGATATAATTTTGTGCATCCTGTGCATGCTAGGAGATCAGGTCTGTGCCACTTACTGCAAGATTTTCAGAAAAGTTGTCTTGCAGGCTAAATTTTAGATGAGCACTGTTGAAAACCATCTTAGATTTTTGGCATTGACCTCTTCTAATAGACTGGACTTTAGTGTAAAAGAATTCTGCATTCCTAGTGCGGAGAGTGACACTAACCTATGCAAATGTGAACAGTCGGTGAGGAAGGAATGCTATGCAAGGTAGGGGATACTGCACTGTGTCTACTCCTCATGGTAACAGCTACAGCTCCAGTGACAGTGGTAGGATATCTATTTCACCATGGTAAGACACCTTTAAGTGACTATCTGGTCCCTGATATTTGGACTTTAAAAACCACCAGAGCCGATAATGCACAGGAATGTGGTTCTGATGCTCATTGTGCGGTGCCCATATTTTTGAACTACAAAAGTGTAGTCTTTATAAAGCACAAAATTGAAGACCACTGTGTAATTTTCTTGTGATTTTTCTCACTAATTAGAACTTATTTACTGTGCTGATTAGATAAAGCATCAAACCAAACAAGATAATTTGAAATATATGTTTTCTGAGATAGACATAGATATTGATATAAACATATTAGAACAAAACAGTGTTGTGGAAGTGGAAAGAAATTATTCAATACAATCAGAGGTAAAGATATAGGAAATATAGCATTTCTGCATTAAAGCTTTATGCTCTGAAATTCCTGAAATTAGATGCAATTAAAGAATTGCAAAAGCAAATAATAAGATGTTATGATTAGACAATATCAGAATATAAGCATACTGACAATAACTGTACTGGAAAATTAAAAAACACAAATGACCTGGACTTGGATCATCTATTGCCCTGTTTCTGTGTTGAGCAAAAAGGGAGGAATAAAGATGATGTCAGCTTTAAGCAGGCAGAGCACTTCCCCTTCTCTCTGTGTTGACAGAGTTTGAGACACATACCATACCCTCACAGCATATGTGATATACCCCTATTACAAAGGTTGGAAGGAGGGAGTCCAGAGATGTTCTGAAATGTCTGCCTGCAGCTTGGGAAACCTATTTGCAATAAGAAATGTTTTGAAGGGTTGCTTACAGTTCCTCATGTAGGTGATCACAGGCTAATTCTGTAGTCAGGTGCCACCTTTACATTTATTTTAAGGTGTGAATTCCTTACATAGTCTAAGGTGGGAGAATGCTTAGTGCAAGAACTACTTTAAAAACATTTAAATATGTATTTTATTATAGTAGAAAAACATAAACCACAGTGTTGGTGATCAGATTAGTTTGCCATATACTTAGTCATGTACTTGATTCAGCATTAAAGTATTTGCATGAAATGTAATGGCCTGTGACAGACAAAGTCAGATTTTTGTTCTCATGGTCTTTCACTCTGTGTGTGAATAAACTCATCTGTTTCTCTGGTTGAAAAAGTATTTCAGATTTTTAGCCTCCTAGATTTGTGACACTACCTTAGATTTCCAAAAATGTGTTTTGCAGTGTGTTCTGCACTGTCAAGTGGCCAAAGAGCTACTCCTTTATTTTCAACTTCTGCCTGAGAAGCAGCCTCTCTGTCTTGAAGGAAATCTGAGCCTGGTCATTGCAGTATTGGACATACATGCCCTTTTTCAGCAATTGATGTGTGCACCTGCAAATATTCAACATGTAACAACAGATTCTAAGGATGTTCCAAATTTTAGATGGCACTAGTTCATGGATTAGAATTAATTTTGACTACTTCATCCATGTAAACAGTTCATTAAGGTAGTTGGCAGTACTCAACATGAAGATCTGAAGAGAGAGAGTTGGTTTTTAATTCCTTCATGATAAGGAACATGCTGTCAGGGTACCATGAAGGTGGGTGGCTCCCTGAGGGCTGGAGAGCCTGGAGCTATGGGGGCTTCATGGGCAGGCATGGCAGGGCCTCGCCAGCCAGGGCCTGTCCCATCACCCCCAGCAAGGGAGCAGGGCAGGCCAGGGGCAGCCTCCAGCCCAGGGCATCAGGCACCTCCTTGGGGACTGGGATGGGCTGAGGCCAGCCTGGGACGTCAGCCCACGTGTCCGGCCCAACTCAGTGGGGCCCATGGCCAGGCAGGGCATGGCTGTGGCAGAGCTGAAGACCAGCACTCCTATGGCATCTTTGGGCTGGGCTGAAATGGGGTCCTGGGCCATGGGCAGGGGTGGGGGAAGGCCCCAGGGGAGCCTGGGCAAGGCCAGTAAGGCCCAGTAGTGCCATCAGGGCCCTGACACATGCATATGGAGGTTTTAGGAATGCCAGAACAGCATGAATAGGGATGAGAGGTAATCTCTTCACAGTTGAGCCTTCATTTATAAAATTGTCTCTCACCATATGCGCTGTGCCTGGGCAATTTGGAACTTTGGGCAAGAATTTTAGGGGACTGTTAATGATAGTAAATATGAGATTAAGCAGTAAGACCCAGACTTTCAGACTATGTAGGATCTGAGCCTAAGTGCTTTAACCAGCCCAGGGATGTAGCAAAACTGAAAAATAAGAGCTATAGAGTAGGGAAGCCATTTTCTTGACAATATATTGCAAATATAAGCAAATCATACACACAGTTTTCCTTAGCAAATTTGATCAGACCATTTATCTCCATTGCAATGGGAGCAGTGGAGTTTTGCTTGGCTCCCAAAATGAAATCTTCTCAATAACTCCTCAATAATCGTGAAATGAGATGATACACAATGCAACCTTTTTCTTTGTGCACTCCCAGTGCAGGTGGCCATCACATACACCTAAATTGCCTATATTATTCACAGCATTTTAATGATTCCCAAATACTGGCTTTTTCCCAGTACAGGAAAACTGTAGTGCCAACAGAGCCCTTTACATAGCTTTAGACTTTGAAGAGCAAGAATTTCCTAGTAACAGTTATACTACCTGTATCACCAGAATAAGCTAATTAGAGAGAGGATGTCACTGTCAGATATCAACTTAGCCCTATATTGTTGTAGGAATCTTTACATTTATATTTACATTATTTGAAATGGTTGATTTCTTAAGCTATAACAAGAGCAAAGAGTTCCTATTTCAGTACAAAAAGCAGCTGATATTTCACAAGATGCCTGAGAATTCTTTCACAGCAAGTCAATAAATTTTATATACCACATCTGTCTCAGCTGGGTCTCAGTAATTCAGTAAAGAAGGTTATCATGGTTTAGCTTCAGTTGGCAACTAAGCACCACACAGCCGCTCACTCACCCTCCTCCCTCCCGGTGGGATGGGGGAGAGAATCAGAAGAGCAAAAGTAAGAAAACTCTTGGGTTGAGATAAGAACAGTTTAATAATTGAAATATAATAATAATAATAATAATAATAATAATAATAATAATAATGAAAACAACAAGAGAGAGAGAAAAACAAAACTCAGGAAAAAAAACAAGTGATGCAACCCAACCACTTACCACCCGCCGACCAACGCCTAGTCAGTCCCCGAGCAGCAATCGCTGCCCCCCGGCCAACTCCCCCCAGTTTATATACTGAGCATGATGTCATATGGTATGGAATAGCCCTTTGGCCAGTATGGATCAACTGTCTTGGCTGTGCCCCCTGCCAGCTTCTTGTGCACCTGGCAGAGCAGGGGAAGCTGAAAAGTCCTTGACTACTGTAAACATTACTGAGCAACAACTAAAACATCAGCGTGTTATCAACATTATTCTCATACTAAATCCAAAACACAGTGCTATACCAGCTACTAGGAAGAAAATTAACTCTATCCCAGCTGAAACCAGGACAAAGGTCTATTAGTGTAATGTGGAAATGGGCAGGTACTTTAATGTAAAGATATTCTTTTTCTGGATGAGCATATTTGCAGATTTGTTTTCTTCTACCACTTGAAGTTAGTAAAGGTCATGTACTATGAGATGACTAACATGCAACATGTAAGTAAGAACCTTCAATTAGCTTTTTTAAAAGTATGTTTAGGTCAACACCAGTACAACTTCCTGGCATTAGTTCATTATTGTTGGTATTTATTTTGTTTGGGTGGTAAACAATAAGATCTGTTCCAACAATGCATATTGTTGTATAAAAAATATATACACATAAGATGCAAGAAGAGAAAGGCACCTATTCATTGCCTTGTAATTACTATTAGGCAAAATTATCATTCTTCTAAGTAGTGGGAAACTGAATCGAGTGGAGTGTAAAACTGAATGTGAAAATAGCAAAATTTCTATTACTGCATTTATTCTTGTTTCATTTATTTTTCTTATATTATAAATTCCAGGGTAAATTATAGCATAGTTTGATCTCATATTTATATAGACCCATTCTAAATTTAACATTCCTTTTGACAGGCTTGGTGGTCAGTCATAATGTCACATATATGTGTTGCGTTAAGAGTTACTGTCGCATACAAATAGGAGTCTGAGGAGTGGCTGGAGGGGGGAAACCCTCCCGTTGAGTCACGAGGTTCAGACAGGACCCCCTTGCTTTCTAAACTCCTTCTCAGAGAGGAGTCTAGGTGCGGCTAGGTCCAGTCCTAGTCTCAGACTTGGTCAACGGTTTATTTTCTAAGGACTGTGTGTATAGCCACTTATCAGAACCAGAGCCTTCTCAGGGCTTTCGCTAAGGCGACAGCATTAATTTACAACGTTATAAGTCCGGTCGTGTTCAGCATACTGAACTTCACGATTATGGATTCACTAATAACGCGCTTACACCCCCAGTCTAGTCGTGTCGCATGAACTATCACGGCCACACTTAAAGAGTCTGGTCGTGTTCAATGAGAACTACCACGGCTAGATCAGTGAAGAGTGCAGTTTATTAGAGCAACAGACACACAGGTTCTTTGGATTACCGGTGATAAATTCACTGTCTGCAAAGCACATGCAAATACCAAGAATATGAGTAACACGGCCGGACACAAACGCGTTAAAAGATAATAAAGCAACTCTAGAGAGATTTCTAAGTTTCCCGGGGAGGCACTTGGAATAACCAAGTGTTCGACTCTTACCCAAAGGCGTCCTGATGGGGGGGAAGAGAGGCTCAGCCCATTGACTGATCCCAAACGTCAGAGTGGTACACGATGGTGTCTTCCCTAACATTCTCTTTCTCTTAAGCCATTTTATACTATCTTTCACCTTTCAGGTGGAGCTTGAGTGACTCTAGTCATACATACCTTTGTTTAGGATTGGTGTAAAGTTTTCTCGCTTCGCTTTTAAAGGTATAAGCTAGGAAAATTCAGAGCACAAGCTCAGTGAGGAGTGGTTGCACCTTGGAGGCGGGTAGCTTTTGGGATGGAGGTGTGTTTTGGTATTATAATGATGTTATAATGAGCAAAGTTCACCAAAAGGACAGCATTTTGTCAAAAACGTGGCAGGCTGTTGGCCCAGGGTAGCAAATATGCAGCTTATCAGTTCCATGATACCTTTAAGTTCCCATATGATCGCAGAGCTTGGCCGCGGCATCTCCACACCGCTCCACCCTCTGAGCAGTTCCTCTTAGAGTCAGCACACCAAGTTCCCCTGGCGTTACCAACATCTAAGGTTGCAGGCCTAGGGAACTTCCATGGAATGGATTCCTTGCATGTCAGTCGCACTCCACCCGGGAAGCTTCTTCAATGCTGTGCCTTACCTAAAAGTGTGAATATAAGTTTAATTTCTAAGTCACCTCCAGCAATTATCCCACAATATGGTATTTGTATTTAATGTAACCCAATAAGAAATAGGAATCCTCCATTAAATGGAATGTACATATTCTTCTTGGAAGAATTATGATAATTTCCACAAGTAAGAGCATATGCTTGTTGAGAACTTGAAATGACTACTAATATTTATTAAAACTCCTTCAAAAATTTGAAAGTTCTTTCCTATTAAAATTAATGGGAAGTAGGCATCCCAGGTTCCTAAACATCTTCTAAATTCTCAACCCATATGGTCAGTGAAAAGCATTAGAGTAAATGAAAGAAAAAAGCAAAGAAAGGACATATTTATTGTCTTGTTCTTAACTCTTCTAGGACTACCATAGAGGTTTTGTTCATTAATTATATTTTTGTTTCTTTGAAATGATAAAATAAAAAATCAACAGGATCAAAACTTCAAGAAGTCAAAATACAAAAATCATCTGATTTTTCATACTTTGAGACTTTGAACTCATGACAATGCTGTTCAAGAATGTTGAGAGATATGGAAATAAATTATTCACTCCTTATTTGTGTTACCTTAATATGTGGAAAGGTTCCAAACTTAAATGCTCAGTAGAGAAGCATTTCCATAACTCTGAGAATATTGAGAATTGCAGCTAGTTTGCAACCATTGTCATACCAGTGATCCAAACTATACGTAAGGTGCAGATGTTACTAATGGGGTATGAAGGAAGAGAAATAAACTTCACTGTCCGTCCTATCCTGAATAAACTTGTGCCTTATTCTTACCCTTAAATTCTTACAATACAGAAGTGACCATTTAAGATAGTTGTACTTTAATTTGCAACATAGTTCAAATAGTAGTTTTCCATGACTAGATTAATATTCTGTATTAATTTTTATTGACTGACTAACTACCAGTGCATAAAAATAGCTTTTCTGGATGTGAGTTTTTAAAAAGGGATATCATAAGGATTAATCATGCAATCTGCACTTGGACAAAATTCTCTCTAGTTAATGGCACTTGTGCCTAATTGCAGTATATGGGAACATGCCCAAGAAGAGCATTCTATGCTCAGAAAGCATTTGTCTTTATATTGTGGCATTAGTCCAAATACAAAGTCTGGCACTGCATTTCATGACATGTGCTGCTCCACTAGTTCTGTCTAGAAACAAGCTCTTCTATGTGTAAAATATTTTTACTCTTTCAGATCAGTATAACAAACAACACTAAGAAAAATAATTTTCTCTGAAAACTTCCAAAATTGAAAATACTGTAAATTTTACAAATTCTGACATATGCCCTTTAAAACTTGTGCATCTACTGGTTTTATTTTCATTATTGTACTGGGTTTACATGGCAAGGTTTTGGTAGCAGGAGGAGTTGCAGGGGTGGCTTCTGTGAGAATATGCCAGAAGCTGCCCCCATGTTGGACGGAGACAGTTCCAGCTGGCTCCAAGACGAACCTGCCGCTGGCCAAAGCTGAGCCGATCAGTGACGTTGGTAGAGCCTCTGTGATAACATATTTAAGAAAGGGTAAAAAATGCTGCATTTTATACTTTTTGTTTGTGTGTGTGTGCCTCTGAATGTAAATGAGACCATTCTCTTTGGTGGATTTATCTGAAGTTGGGACAGCTGCCTCAGAGCAAGCTACAGCTTTCTGAGTAAGGAGGATATGGTTTAAATAGATAGTTTAAATGCAGATTTTTCTTAACTGCAAGCCACATGCATGTATTCATCAGTGATTTTTAAATAATGGGTTTCTATATCATTGGTTTAAGTTCCACAGTCTTACATTCCAGAATCCACATTATACCAAAAGAATAACAATTTGGTGGCTGGAAGGAAGAATGTCTATTTTATGGCTCCAAAATGCTAGCTGGCATAATATGCCATGAACAGCAGAAATCCATTGGTAAAGAGAAGACTGCAGTAGTTCTTAAAATAAAAGTTCTAAAAATATAAATGTAAGAAATGTTATCACTGTTCAAAGTATTTTACATCAGTAGGTAAATAATATTAAAGGTCTGAATAAAGTTTCTGAACAGTATAATTTGATAAGGATGCATTCTTTCTCTTAGTTTTTTAATAGAAAATTATATTAAGCAAATCTTCTGTAGGAAACAGGAGTGTTTTCTTGTAAAGGTTTCTTTTCTCCAAAAATTGCAAGCATAAAAACAAACATATAGGCTACAGTGCATGCTGTTTCCTTAAATATTTTAGCATATTGAAGAATTTTTAAAAACTACATTGTTTCTTCAAACAGCTTTATTTTCACACTCTGAACAAATGCTTGTCATACAACAGATTTCACAAGGCAGTTTTACTTCCTTTTGGTAAAATAGCTCCTGTATGAAACCAGCACCAGAAAAGCTCTTCTTTTGCTTCAGTTTCTTCTCTTGATCCTTTCACCATGTCATAACTGTTTTTCCAGTCTTCAGTTTGTCAAACTGAAGTTCAGCTTTTAAAAGGCACTGTAGTTTCTAGAAAAAAGCAATATTGTATATTTAAAATGCCCCTTTTAATCTCTTCACCTGTAAGAACACATAGCATTAATTAGAGCTTAAAATATAGCAAATCCATGTTGAGAGCAATTGTTGGCTTAAGAAAAATCCTACTAACATGAAATGGTAAATTCTTGCCAGTGCTCTTTTTGCTTGATAAGTGTAAAATATACTTTTTAAAAATTAACTCATTTTGTCTCACTAACTGTAAGATATTATTAAGGAAATAAACAACCAGACTAACTACAAAGAATATTTTTGTTTAAAATCTCTGAAGTGATCTGAGTGCATTTAAGTTTTGATCTTAATTCTTTTTTCAAAGTGTTGGAAGATTATTATAAGTAAAAGCATAAGAATAAAAAAGCCAGGGCAGACCAGTGGCTAATAGCAGGTACCCAAAGAATATGAGTCAAGCACTTAGTAATACTTCCTCTGTGTCCCAATCCTAGTTTTCACGGTTCAGGGTGTTCCAGAGCCTGAAGTGGTATTTTTGTATTTAATAGTCCTTGATCAATTTTCTTCATGAATTTGTTGATATGATTAATACAATTAGTTCATGTGCTTGCAGATTAAAAATATTATTTAATGGTAGTAATGCTTGGGCATACTTCATTATCCAAACTAGAAAACAGATTCACTATAATTTACTGTTATTTTTATGGCCACCTCATAGACTTTATTAAATTTAGTTCCATTATGCAGTTATGTTCATTAGGGCTGTAACCCCCATTTCACATATGAAAAAAGTGAGATACTGAGTGCTTCACTGACTTTGGGACTACAAAGGAAATTGTGAAGTTCCAGGGATTCTAATTCATAGGTCTGTTCTGTGCTCACTAGTTCATCTTCCCACACTGTTTTTAGCTTGTGTGTTGCAGCTTGCTAGCTGTAAACAAAAGATGAGCCCAGAACAGAATGTCTTCCCTAAAATTTTTTTTCCTGGTATTTATATGCAAAATTTTTCTCTTTCTATATTAATTAATTTTCATACTATTGCCTCACTATGGCTGGGCAGTTTCTGTATCTCTCTTGACCCTGTAGTGACAGAATTTCAAGGCTACGCTAAAAAGTCATCTCTTTCCCCAAACTTTGTGAGGGTAGGAGATGAAATTAGATTAAAAAGGGAGGTCTCATTTTTAGCGGGATGGTAGGTCAGTAACAGTACTGATATACAGTTGTTAGTATTATTTAGTGAGAGAAGGAAACTCATTTCTGAAAACAAATAATTAAGCATTTGCTTCTCAGAATTGTTATTGGGGCTTGCAGAAAGCAGCAAAGAAATTAAGATGAAGAATATGGAGGCATATTCCAAATAAGGACATGCTCTTGCTCCCATTGACTTTAGTGTTGACAGAATCAGGTCCAAAAAGTGTGGGGAAAGAGAGCCAAAAACATTTAAGAATCTTCCTATTCCTCCCCTGCCTTTTCTGGAAATTATAGCCTTGCTGTATTCATCCTTTGATTAAAAACAAAACAAAATCATGAACTGGAAAGGGCTGAGTCAGGCAAGTCAGAATCCTCTGTACTTGTTGAGAAAACACAGCATAGCTTTGACTTCTTTTTTTTTTAAGCCATAATATCATCTGACTTTCCTAATTCTCTTTAAGGCCAAAGTTAGATCTTGGCTCCTTTGAGTGCACAGTATATCATTGTATATACTATAGTACTATAAATAGAGTCATATAATCAAGTTAAAATGCAGCATATCAGTGAAATGTTGTCTGCCATGAAGGAAAGCATTTTAAGACTAGTTGTTCCAAATATGGCATGAGTTGTATTTTCCTATATAGATACATTACTTGATACATGTATTTGAATTTTTTATTTGAAATTTTTAATGTTCAGTCTTAAGAAATACCTTTGAGCTTATGACCCTTCTCTCTTTTTTTTTCTTTTATCTTTTTTTTTAAACAGGAAATGGGTATGGCAACCCCTGCAACTCACCAGGTCTGCTGGGCTCACCTGGCAATTTGAATAAGAATATGCAAGCAAAATCTCCGCTCCCAATGAATTTGGGAATGAACAACCATAAACCAGATCTCCGAGTGCTTATTCCACCTGGCAGCAAAAATACAATGCCATCAGTGGTAATGCATTCTCAAAGCTTTTTTTCCCCTTTCAAATAAGAGATATTTAAGAATTACAAGGCCTGCTAAATCTACTAAAATCAGTAGAAAAACATTCCATATTCTTGCTTACTTAGTCTTTCTATCTAACCTTAAGGCCTGACATTTTGCAGAGCCTATTTGATTGCTTTGATGAAGTCATTTTTACTTCATTTTTCTATTGAGTTACAAAATGGGAACTGTGTCTTGCACAGTCTAAACTTGTGCACTCTCCTTCCTAGTAGCTGAAAGAGCCTTTCCTGGATTTATTATAAAGACTGAATTCAACCCGAAGTATTACTACTACACTATATTTTTCTTAAATATTTAGCCACACGGTTTCTCAGAAGATGGCAGATTAACTACAAATAAATTAATTTGAATTCTATCACACTGATCTCCAAAGGCCAAATTTTATAATGATGAGAGGTAGTAAATAGATAGAGCAAGATAAAATGGGGCATCAGATTGCTGTATCTCCTGCCAGGATTAAAAAAATGTAAGCAGAGTAGTATGATAGAAGGTTGAATCGTTAAGGTGTCATGTGAGCATCTTTCAGTTCCCTACTGAAAGTGGTTACAAGTAAAATTGTTGATTAGTGGTTGCAAGCAAGTCTTTCATGAATGATTTAACATTAAAAGTGAACTTCATTAAAAAAAATATCTTGATGGTGAATTTAAGTGATGCTATAAACACATTTTTCTATTATTTAACAGACACACTATTAAAACAACTTTCAAGTTGGCTACTTTAACTTGATGCATTATAAATTAACTTTGAATATCTAACTAAACCCCCCATAAATGTGATGCTGTCTTCTGAGAGGATAAGTAATAAATAGTCTCCTACAGGGCTATACTCAAAATCAACCAAGGCAGTGACAAGCTGTCTTCATTAAATGATTTATTTGAAGGTCCTTAAAAACTGATACTTTCCAAGGGATTCTGTGAATGGTCAGGTCTCCTGAAACCAGGTATAGCAACACTATCTGCAGCCACTGGGGTTGTGGAAGAAATAACTAATTCTAAGACAAAGAGTTGTGCTGAAAACTGAATAGATTGTCTTCACAGTTGAGACAAACATCTCATTAAAAGGACAAAGAACAGATCTATGAACTGTTATTTTTCTAAGCTATGCTCAGAAAATATTTAATTTGCTACCCCTATCAGATGAAGCTGTTCATTAGACTAGAAAATCTGCACCCTGGTAAATATATACATTCACCAATTTTTAATGCTCCTTTCCTATGCTCTCAGTGTGAGGATGTTGATCTGCTTTTGGTAAGTGGTAGTGACCTTCATCTTAATAATGGGGAAAAAAACAGTTCTTTTGTCTGATTTATATTTGTGTAGAAGTGGTGATTGAAATAAAATAGAAAACTTTACCATTACTATATTATAAACAAAAGAATCATAATTTTTGAAATCTAGCAATATAGAAGACAAAGATGCACTTTTTGCACATATTCAAATTATGCATGTTAAAATAAAGCTTTCCTGTTGTTAGAGCTTGGAGTTTTGATAGTGTGTAATCTTGTGCTATTGAAGATGACACAGCCTTCTTACATTTTTTGGTGGCTCTCTGGATGTTTTGTCCTGCCACTCACAGGACTGGAGTTCTCAAATGCAATTTTACGTTACAGCATCTAGTGCCTCAGAGTTAAAGATAAATGTGTAACTGCTTTGCTACCTAATACTCCTTGAAGTTTGTTTTGCTATTACAAAAAGCAAAGTAGGCAGAGCACCATCTGCTGCTATAAAGAGTTCAGTATTCAGTTCTATTGGGGTGCCACTCACTGAATTAAGCATAAAATCCATTAATGCTTTCTTGTTTTTTCATTTGAATGAAAAGCAAAACAATAGGAATAGCATTTACATATTTCATCAGTTTTTCTACCCACAATAAAAGCAATCTTACTTGTTACTAGTTCAGTTACCCAGGAGATACTGATGTAATGGGTTACTATGGTGACAACTGGTCTCTTGAAGGATTGTAAATTATAGAGTTGACAGAGTTCATGAAAACCACATGTTAAATGATTAATTTCTACAAATTTATATCAGCTTGTATTTCTTATGCACAAAGCATACCCAGAAAGCTAATACACTTAACTGACTTAAAGCTAGTCAATAATATGTTTATCTTACTTTAAAAGAATCAGAGGATAACTAACTCCCAGTCTGCTCAGTCATTGGCTACTCCAGTGGTTTCCATAGCAACTCCTACTCTACCAGGGCAAGGGATGGGAGGATACCCATCAGCCATCTCAACAACATATGGTACTGGTAAGTATCAGTGCAGATGTAAAAGGTGGGGGAGGGAACAAGATGCTGATAAATGTCTGTCTCAGTAGTAATGAATTAGCCAATGATTGCTGGGCTAAACTAAAAAATTCATAGCTGATATGCTTTCATGCTTCATTTACTTATTCTGTATCTGTCACTGACTTGAGACATATTGATTTAAAAATATATATTTTGTTTGAATAGAAAACTGCTTTGATAGCTTTTTTCCATTGGCTTTAATAAGAACTGTAACTTAAAAGAGACTTCCTAATCCTCTTAATACAACAGATAATTTCACCTAGGTCTTGAATGCACCTTCCTAAAGTCATAAGGGTAGTGGGAGCAAGCAGTTTCACAATGGAGTTTAATAAGTTTGTGGGCTATTACATAGTTACTTAGAAGGGACTAGAAATGAAGCCCCAAGACATGCTTTCCATTTTCCATGCACATTGCTACTGTATAAAACATGTTGGTATACATATCAGATGCTTTTAGAGAAGATATGCATTGCTCAGACACAGACTACCTACTAGTTTCTGTGAGGAGGATCATAAATGAAATATATTACGATGTTTTTCAAGTCTTTTGCTCCGTGAAAATGCATATATAGTTATGATGGATATACAGGCTAAGAATACTTTTGATCTTTCAGATCCAGAAAAGCCCTGGTAAATTACAGAATAATTATTAGTGCATTATTTGCTCCCAAATTAATGAGTTGACTGAAGAGGAGAGTCTGTTTTTCCTAGTGCAACTTAATATGATTGGTGTAATTAAAATTAAAAGGCATATTAAGTGATGTGCAAATTATTATGCTAGTTATTGTTTAATTCCTTCCTCCTTAATTCTCTTTTAATTATTGTCTTTTCTGTTTTCAAATCTAGAATATTCTCTGAGTAGTGCAGATATATCATCTCTCTCTGGGTTTAATACAGCCAACGCTCTTCATATTGGTTCTGTGACTGGCTGGCAACAGCAACACCTACATAATATACCACCATCTGCCCTCAGTCAATTGGGGTAAGCAGTGTTTACTTTAAACTATCATATTGTTCTACAGTGACTTCTGTATCCCCAGTAATCCCAAATCTGGAATATATCAAGATAACATATCAGGAAATATTTACTGTGTATAACAGCTCCATTTCCAAAAACTGAAACTACATATTTCATGAAAAGTTTTTCAGGTAGCTAAAATGAAATATTCTCTGTCCCTGACATTTTCTCAGTAGTAAAGATTACTGCTCATGTTTTGCTCTTTATTTCTTTAAATAGCATTTTATTTCACCACTAAAGACAAAACTAAACACTGTTGCTTTATTTTGCCCTTTATTCCTTTTATTTGCAGTTACTATAGCACAAACCTTTACAATAAACTTGAAAAATTTCTAATTATTTTTAATCAGTGACATAATGATTTGACCTTAGATTAAGTCTTAACATTCTATAATAATCATATGCTCCCATCTGCTCAGCTATGACATACAAATTTCACTTCTTTCAAAATGTTTTATACAAGCAAATAACATAATTAGGCCTAAGAACCCGGCAGCCCATAAAATTTATTGTGATTTACCTATGTTGAGGAGGACAGCCCTCTAGTGGCTAATTTCAAGATATTTCTTCAAGATTGGTGAAGCATACTGCTAAATTATTTCAGTATTTTTTAGGTGATTTCCTTGTGTGAATTTTCACACTTTAATGAGTTATTGAAAAAGTAACCTATTGGCTAATTCAAATAAACTTTAAGAGTATGATTTTTCAAAAATCCTAATATCTGCAGTTTCTATCAAGTAAGATCCTAAGAATTCGCCAACACTCCACACTTAACCTAAGGTATGGCCAGACATGTTTGAATTTTAAAAGTTTTCATTGTAAAAGTACAAGCTGAAAGCAACTGGAGTATATTTGAGTATAATTTGAATTCACAAGCATTAGAAAATTAAACAATTTTTTTCAGAAAGAGGTATTGTGCACACGCACTAATTTTTATACAAGACAGTTGCCATAATCTGAAAGTATTTAATACTATAAAACTTCAGAATTCTCCTTCTAACTTTTCTGACCACACTTTGTAACTTACTGTAAGTTCATTACCATGTACAAACGGTTTGGGTTTTTAAAGGACAGCTATACAAGTGTTTTAGAGGACACATACACTTTTTGAACCCCACTTCTATATAAATAAGCATATATAGATACTAACTACATAAAAAAAACATACAACTGAAATAGTTGCTGTGTTAGAAAAAAATAGTCTTAACTTTCTAATTCTTCTTTTGTTTCCTTTTGAGGTTTGCACTGTTTCTGGGTCAACATTCAGGCTAGCTATACAACTAAAGACAAAGTCTCAAATAAATCAAAAACTCACATGTTAAATATCAATGTATAACTTTACAATAAGCTGATGGTTTTCAGTGGTGTATCAAAGAATGTAATAAGGCTATTTGGTTAACAAAAAAAATAAGTTAAATCCTAAACTAACTATGTGCTTTTTCAGATATGTCATACATCATTATCTGTTTCTAATTCATATCACAGAAAGTATAATAGCTGTGGCTGGTGGAATACATTCTGAGTTGCTACTCTTATTATTCTTTCAGTGATTCATAAATCCATTCAGCTATGAAAGCTGCTTCACTGACAGTTCTGTAGAAGTCTTCTATGTGTGCAGGAAATCATAAGCATTTCTTTATTTTAGTTGCTGAGTTCTATATACAAAAGCACCTATTCTAAATTCTGGATTACTTAAACTTGAAAGTACACAGAAGATATCCAGTCCACATCAGCTGAGCTAGAACTTGCAGAAAAATAAAGACAATCACACAAAAATCCAGTCATCCCCAGACATTTGAGAAAATAAGATCTAGAAAGGGTTTGACCTTCCCAAATCCCTGTGCTATGGGAATACTAGCTGAGTGAGTACATATACTGAAAAGCTATGGAATCTGCAAGATGTTTGTTGATAAACAGTAGTCTGTAAAGACTTATGAGTGCCTACAAAAGAACAGAAGTTACTGGGAGAGTGTCATGGTTTAACTCCAGCCAGCAGCTAAGCACCACACAGCCACTTGCTCACTCCCCCACAGCAGGATGGGGGAGAGAATCAGAAGAGTAAAAGTGAGAAAACTTGTGGGTTGAGATAAAGACAGTTTAATAGGGAAAGCAAAAGCCACACACACAAGCAAAGCAAGGAATTCATTCACTACTTCCCATCAGCAGGCAGGTGTTTAGCCATCTCCAGGAAAGCAGGGCTCCATCACACATAACAGTTTCTTAGGAAAACAAACACCATCACCCCAAATACCATACCATACCATACCATACCATACCATACCATACCATACCATACCATACCATACCATACCATACCATACCATACCATACCATACCATACCATACCATACCATACCATACCATACCATACCATACCATACCATACCATACCATACCATACCATACCATACCATACCATACCATACCCCCTTCCTTCTTCTTCCCCCAGCTTTATATTGCTGAGCATGACATCATGTGGTATGGAATATCCCTTTGGTCAGTTGGGGTCAGCTGTCCCAGCTGTATCCCATCCCAACTTCCTGTGCACCTGGCAGAGCATGGGAAGCTGAAAAGTCCTTGGTTTAGTATAAGCACTACTTACCAACAACTAAAACATCTTTGTATTATCAACACTGTATTCAGCACAAATCCAAAACATAGCCCCATACTAGCTACTATAAAGAAAACTAACTCTATCCCAGCCAAAACCAGCAAAGAGAGGTATTCCAGTTCTCCAGCAGGTTGGTTTGTTTTTCACAGAAAGCTTCACTATCAGCTCCTCTTCCTCAATGCATGGCAGAAGAATGTGGTTAGTAATTGACATATTAGCTTGCTCCAGATAAGTCCCCAACAATTTCAGCAGCACTGTCAGAACCATCTTTCAGATAAGTGTAGAAGATTTCTACAATCTAACTCTAAGTCTCCATGTTGGCTCTGCAATTAGCAACCGTACTAGTGCCAGTGGGCCTAAGGGAAAATATCTGACCATATGGGAGTAGTTCACTTTCCATGTCTGTACAGCTTTTGGCCTTTTGCTGAGCCTGGTGAATAGGATAACAATGTAGAGTCTGTTTTGATATGATTGTGACATTAAAGCAAGTCAGACATTTTAACATTTTAGATTAAAAAGAAAAATATTACTTTCACAGTCTTTTGACTGGGTCTACATCTGGAAAAAATACACATTAATCCCATTAAAAATCAAAATGTATCCCTCCCAAAACATAAGGGGTTTTGTCTGAATATTGTTGCAATGTCTTCTACAGAGAGGGTTACCACTTATTTAACATGGACCAAAGAGTTTATCAGAAGTTAATCACTGTTAACCAGGAGGGGATTTCATTCCTAACTTTGAAATAAACATTATAAATTCTTTAGGCACAAGTCCATTACATGGAAACCACTCTCTCTCATCCATAGTTATCAGTCTAAGAGAGGATCTTTTCTGCCTTAAGTGTCATCCACAGGTGAAAGTTTAGCTTTCATAAAATATAAGTGCAAACTCAGTCACAGTATTTCATCTCAAGAATCTGCAATATAGATAATTATTTACATACGAGAAGTTTCTCCAAACTTCTGCCCAACTAAAGGAAAGACTTGCCCAAATTCATATATGCTTTTGACTTGTTCTGTGATTCTTATCTTCCAAGCTGATTAATTAGCAATGATTAATTTTTGTTAGTAGGCATAACAGGACCTGAACAAATATTTTCCACTGAATCCTTTTAACTGAAAATATTAGATGTAGTGACATCATATTTTGTGAACTTTTATCAGTTCTGCCAACTTCCTTGTTTTGAATTAAAGCCTAAAATATTTCAGACTGAGCCTTTTTTCTTATATATAAGATGTTCCAGTGATTCCATTTCCAATTATTCTTTATTTAGAAATTCCCTTTAAAAGTATAAACCTTAAAGTGTGAAAGCTAATCAAAATATCACGACACAAAAATTGTTATTCTGCTTTGATCAAAAATATGAAAAAAATACTTTGCTTTTACCTGAAAGAAAAATAATTACTAGCAAGTCAAAAAATATCTACTGTTCTCCTAGTTACAGACATAACAATTTTACAGTGAGTTTTCACTGTTTCCTTATATACATTTATGAACAAAAAGCTTATTTGAAGTGAGGAGGTACGGTAATTAGAGAAACAAGTGTGGGTTTAAAAGAAAACATATATGTGAGGCTCTTTCTTCCTTCAGTAGACTTCTCTCTATTTGGTTTTCAGTGAACTTAGTGTAGGTTTCAAATGATTAATATAATATATGCCTGGACCAAAACTGCATATTTATATGAAGCAACTGTGCAAAATATACATTGTTACATACAGATACATAAACAGCTGTTTCCACACTCGCACACACAAAGAAATCATTTCGTAGCAAAAAGAATTCTCATTTTTTATATCATAAAAAGCTTCCCTTCTAAGCAGAGGTCAATCTTCTGTTTACAATACAAGACTAAATACTGCACCTAAGTATGTACTCTTTTGCCATTCACACCTATGTGTAACAGTACGTTTCCCTTGTAATTGGCCATATCAGCTTATATGAGATTCTAGTAAAAATGTTTCAGAATATTTTAACCAAATAATGTACATTACCATCACCAAAAGCACCTATTAAATTTATGAAATAGTTTTAGTAAAAAAATATTTTTTAAAAGACAGTATTTTAAATGAAATTTTGAATAATTCATATCAATTGTTTTAATATTTATATTGTTTTAAACCTCGAAATTTCAGTCCTGATCTGCCAAAATGATTTTTTTCAATTTTAAAAAACTGTTCAAAATGCAGATCAATCTGTAATATTTTTGACTGCCACAAACTTGTATGCCACTTATTTACATAACACCTGTGAAGAATCACAAGGAATCTAAAGAAGTATCTATAGAAATGCATTCTCATACTCACTTTTGAAACACTATTAAAAAAGTAACATTGCAGTGTAACAATACTAGCTGTATTTCTTAGAAAATACAGATTATCTCTTTAGATTTGTTCCTTTGGGGGCTGTAACAAAATAGTATGCATGTAAAGTCAAGTTTCTTCCATGTGAACAAATTTGAATGAATATGTGTAGGTTTTTTAACTAGCATGGGTTTTTAAGTGTCCCCGGCTTTGCAAAGTGATATCACCTTCTCATATAGATTCATAAAATCATAGAATGGTTTGGGTTGGAAGAGATCTTAAAGATCATCTAGTTCCACCCCCACTGCCATGGGCAGGGATACCTTCCACTAGATCAGGTTGCTCAAAGCCTCATCCAGCCTGGCCTTGAACACTTCCAGTGATGGGGCAGCCACAACTTCTCTGGGCAACCTGTTCCAGTGTCTCACCACCCTCATTGTAACAAATTCCTTCCTTATTTCCAATCTACATCTGCCCTCTTTCAGTTTAAAACTGTTGCCCCTTGTCCTGTCACTACAGACCCTGCTAAAAAGTCTCTCCATCTTTCCTATAAGTCCCCTTTAAGTATTGAAAGGCTGCAATAAGGTCTCCCTGGAGCCTTCTCTTCTCCAGGCTGAACAACCCCAACTCTCCCAGCCTTTCCTCATAGGAG
The DNA here is from genome assembly GCF_034638445.1 of Ciconia boyciana. NCBI lineage: Eukaryota > Metazoa > Chordata > Aves > Ciconiiformes > Ciconiidae > Ciconia > Ciconia boyciana. The sequence goes on from NC_132937.1 coordinate 13,079,154, forward strand.
AGGTGCTCCAGCCCCCTGACCATCTTCGTGGCCCTCCTCTGGACCCGCTCGAGCAGGTCCATGTCTTTCTTGTACTGGGGACCCCAGAGCTGGATGCAGTACTCCACGTGGGGTCTCACGAGAGCAGAGTAGAAGGGGAGAATCACCTCCCTTGACCTGCTGGCCATGCTGCTTCTGATGCAGCCCAAGATACGTTTGGGTTTCTGGGCTGCTAGCACTGCTGGCTCATATTCACTTTTTCATCCACCAATATCCCCAAGTCCTTCTCTGCAGGGCTTCTCTCAATTCATTCATCCCCCAGTCTGTATTGATATAAGGGATTGCCCTGACCCAGGTGCAAGACCTTGCATTTGGCCTTGTTGAACTTCATGAGCTTTGCATGGGCCCATTCCTCAACCTGTCAAGATCCCTCTGGATGGCATCCCTTCTCTCTAGTGAATCAATTGCACCACTCAGGTTGGTGTCTTCTGCAAACTTGCTGAGGGTGCACTCAATCCCACTGTGTCACTGATGAAGATATTAAACAGTATTGGTCCCAGTACTAACCCTTGAGGGACACCACTCATTACTGGTTTCCACTTGGACATTGAGCAATTGACTAACTCTTTGGATGCAGCCATCCAGCCAATTCCTTATCCACTGATTAGTCCATCCATCGAACCCATATCTCTCCAATTTAGACGCAAGAATGTTGTGTGGGACCATATCAAAGCCTTACAGAAGTCCAGGTAGGTGACATCCTGTGGTGGGTTGACCTTGGCTGGATGCCAGGTGCCCACCAAGCCACTCTATCACTCCCCTTCCTCAGATGGACAGCAGGGGGAGAAAATAAGATGGAAAAAAACCTCATGAGTCAAGATAAAGGCAGATTAATAAAAGCAAAAGCAAAGGTATGCACGGAAGCAAAGGAAAACAAAAGATTTATTCTCTACTTCCCATCAGCAGGTGATGTCCAGCCACTTCCCGGGAAGTAGGGCTTCAGTACACGTAGCGGTTGCTTCGGAAGACAAATGCCTTAATAACGAATGCCCCCCCTCCTCCTCCTTTCTCTTAGCTTTTATTGCTGAGCATGACATCATATGGTATGGAATATCCCTTTGGTCAGTTTGGTTCAGTTGTCCTGGCTATGTCCCATCCCAAGATCTTGCCCACCCCCAGCCTACTGGGTGAGGGGGTAATGTTGGAGAGACAGCCTTGATGCTGTGTGAGCGCTGCTCAGCAGTAGCCAAAACACTGGTGTGTTATCAACACCTTTCTAGCTACCAATACAGAGCACAGCACTGAGGGCTGCTATGGGGAAAATTAGCTCCATCTCAGCCAGACCCAATACACATCCGTAGCTCTTCCCTTGTCCACTGATGCAGTCACTCCATCATAGGCCACCAGATTAGTCAGGCACAATTTGCCCTTGGTGAAGCCATGTTGGCTGTCTGTAATCACCTCCCTGCCTTCCATATGTTTCGACATGTCTTCCAGGAGGATTTGCTCCATGATCTTACAATGCACAGAGGTGAGGCTGACAGGTCAGTAGTTCCCAGGTTCCTCTTTTTTACCCTTTTTTAAAAATCTATGTGTTATTCCCTTTTCTCCAGTCACTGGGGACTTCTCCTGAGTTTTCAGATATGATGGAGAGCGGCTTGGCAACTACATCAGCCAATTCTCTCAGGACCCTGGGATGTATCTTGTCATGTCCCATGGACTTGTGTATGTTCAGGTTCCTTAGGTGGTCTCAAACCTGATCTTCACTTTTATCAAACACTTCTAAAACAAATCCCCAGGCTCCACCATCCTGTATTAAGAGACTTTCGGGTTTAGCTATAGGTTTGTCATCTAAAATCATATGTAATCTTATCATACATGCTAAATTGCCAGCCTGTGAGTCCTAGCATCTCCTAAGCAACCAAAAATAACGTCACTGGAAATGAAAAGCAAAACAAAACCCAGGAATGTATTTTTTATTCTTGTTGGATTTATTTCAACAGGTTTTCAGGAAAAGAGTAGAATATTTCAGTAAATTGAAATGACCAAGTTTGATATTTATGGTTTCTTATATGTGTTTATGTGGTGGGCTGACCTTGGCTGGATGCCAGGTGCCCACCAAGCCGCTCTATCACTCCCCTTCCTCAGCTGGACAGGGGGAGAAAATAAAATGAAAAACTCATGGGTCGAGATAAAGGCAGTTTAATAAAGAAAAGCAAAGGCTGTGCATGGAAGCAAAGGAAAACAAAAAAAAATATTATTCTCTACTTCCCATCAGCAGGCAATGTCCAGCCACTTCCTGGGAAGTAGGGACTCAGTATGCATAGTGGTTGCTTTGGAAGACAAACACCTTAATAACAAATGCCCCCCCTCCTCCTCCTTTCTCTTAGCTTTTATTGCTGAGCATGACATCATATGGTATGGAATATCCCTTTGGTCAGTTTGGATCAGCTGTCCTGGCTATGTCCCTGCCCAAACTCTTGCACATCCCCAGCCTACTGTCCTTTGGGGGTGGGGGGGTTGGAAAGACAGCCTTGATGCTGTGGGAGCACTGCTCAGCAGTAGCCAAAACACTGGTGTGTTATCAACACCTTTCTAGCTACAAATACAGAGCACAGCACTATGAGGGCTGTTATGGGGAAAGTTAACTCCATCCCAGCCAGACCCAATACAGTTTATTTAATAGTTACAAAAGCAAAAAATGTCCTGTTTGCTAGAAAAATACCTACATTTGCTGCAGTGAGGGCTATTAATCACTAACTCTGTGACTCATGAAAGGGATTGCTGCAAATTTTGACAAACTTGTCTCTATAGGATTGAAGGGTAAGAAAGCAATTGGAGATAGAACATCCTTTTTTCTCTGTTGTCTAACAAGACCCATCTGTTATTTAACATTGCAATAAGTAGTGATAAAAGCAGTTGATATAATTCAATAGTGAAGCCATATAGTTTCAAGTATAAATGTGTCAAAAGAAAGTAAAACATTTTGCCTTTCATGAAAGTTATAGTAGATTTTGCCTAAGTAAAGCTCAACTCAGTCAATGAGGTATCAGAAAAAGTGGAATATTTCAATAAATTGAAATGACCATGTCTAAATTTAACAGTTTCTCCTACATGTTTAAAATATACTTCCAAATCCCAAAATGTCTTCTGCTTGCTGTAAAAATGTTTGAATGCTCCTTTGGTTTTAAAATCTTCTGTGGCCAAGTGGCCTATTGCCCCTATTACCTTCAATCTCTCCCTGTATAAATCCTCAGTATTAGAAACCTTGAAACTGTGTTTGGGATTAGGCACTAACTTCAGACTAGTAAATGGTCTCTGAACTGGAACAATGTCTAAGAACATAATGAGAATTACATATTGAGAACTGTATTTTAATAATAAAATAAAAGTCAGATTTTACCAGTAGGTGGTGCTTCTGTACAAAGCATTCGTCAGATGCAAGTGATCTCATTTTCTCCCTTAGACATAAAATGCATTCTCAGTATTCACTCCTCCCCACCTATTTCAGCTTTCTTCTGCCATAACCTGCCCACAAAAAGAAAATGAACTTAGAATAGGTATATAGCTCATATTTTTAAAAGTTTTGGAGCAACAGTTTCTCTTGATGTTTGCAACATCCTCTGAGTTGGGTTCTCCTACATGCAAATCAGTATACTCTTCTGATACCTTCCACTACTTTTCAGCTTCTCTTTGGTAGTTTATTCATAAAAATTCTGGTGTGAATTATGAATTCATACATTTATACCATAAAATCATATCTAAATCCTTACTTGTCTGTGGTATTTTATTAATGTTAATCGAAAGATCAGTAAATTTAACTGCATTCCAAAAGGTATAACATGTACAGAGCCCAAATTTTTGTTATACAGTTTGCATCTAAAGTTGCATGTCAAAATGAACAGTGATAAAAATGTTTGGTGCATTTGAACTAATCAAATTAATCCCAGCAGAAAGTCCATGCCTCCCCTGTCTCAGCCAGCGCATACACACACACACAAGCATTAGTTATAAAGAAACCTACAGGTGGTTCCAACAGTGCAAAGGCTCAGCTTCCAAAATTTGTTATGACAAATATGTTGATATGTTATTTGTTATGAGAGAATGAAAGAGAAAGACTTTATTTCAATCCCAAGGCATATCCCAGAACCGCTCAACAGAACCATGTCTGTTGTGATGTTTTCATCTCTCTGATTTTTTTTCACAATACCTCCTAGTAAACAGTCCTCATTCTCTCAGCATCCACCAACACTGCATGAGCCTTTACACTGATGTTTTGTGTGTTTGTGCATTTCCAGGGGCTCCATGCCTCCTCAGTCTGTAACTGGGTTTCCTTTCCTCCTACAGAGCTTGCACTAGCACTCATTTATCTCGGAGTACAAATATCTCCCTGCCTTCTACTCAAAGCCTCAACACCAAGTCAGAACCTGTTTCTTCTCCTAGAGACCATACCAACACACCCTCAAGATACCCACGGCATATGCGCCATGAGGCGGGGAGATCTCCTGTTGATAGTTTGAGCAGCTGTAGTAGTTCATATGATGGAAGTGACTGAGAAGATCACCAGAATGAATTCCACTCCCCCATTGGACTCACCAGACCTTCACCAGATGAAAGGGAAAGCCCCTCTGTCAAGCGCATGCGGCTCTCTGAAGGATGGGCAACATGATAACCTTATTACATTTTTTTTCTTGTAGTGCATGTGTGCTATACCTTAATGGGGGAGGGAGGTCAATATGCATTATGTGCCGTGTGTGGGAAAAAAAAATCAGGTACTCTGTTTTGTAAAAGTACTTTTAAATTGCCTCAGTGATACAGTATAAGGATAAACAGAAATGCTGAGATAAGCTTAGCACTTGAGTTGTACAACAGAACACTTGTATAAAATAGATTTTAAGACTAACTTCTTTTCACTGTTGTGCTCCCTTGCAAAATGTATATTACAGTAGATAGTGTCATGTTGCAGGTTCCATGTTATTTACATGTAAATAGACAAAAGGAAAACATTTGCCAGAAGTGGCAAATCTTTACTGAGAGAGAAAGCAGCTGTTATGCAACATATAGAAATTGTACAGGTGTTTTGACAGACCCAGCAGTTGGGTGGCCATGAATCAATGCTAGGAAGAGACTCAGTCACCTAACATACCTAAAACGCTCACAAATATACAGGCATATCATTAGAGTATGACCCTCAGTTAAAAAGGATCAAAGACATTTAAAGAGGACCATACTTGTAAAAATGTTGAGTTCGAGGGCAAACATATTTATTTTTTAAATTCTGGGTCTGCATCACTTCTTAAATAAAAAATATAAGAATATGTACATTAGGTTTTGCTTATTTTCATATTAAAAAGTAAGACAGTTTGCAAAGTATTTGTGGCTTTTGCAGTTTCCTTAAGCCAAAATGTGTTCTTTTTTTCCTTGATAGTTTTGCTAATCTTTTTAACAGTCCTGAAGAAAAACAGAGGACTTCTTTTTGTATAGAAAGCACTACCCTAAGCCATGAAGAACTCGATGCTTTGCTAACCAAGATAACTGTTTTCTCTTTGCAGAAGTTTTGTTTTTGAAATGTGTATTTCTAATTATATAAAATATTAAGGATCTTTTTAAAAAATCTGTGAAATTAACATGCTTGTGTATAGCTTTCTAATATATATAATAAATATGGTAATAGCAAAAATTTTTGTTATCGTAATAGAGGGGGAATTACATTTGTGCAGTTGCACATTACCTTTTTCTTTCAGTTTTCTTTTACTGGGCATACATTTTACAGATCCAAGTCATCTGTTGAAAGAGAGATCCGTAAAAAGTTAGAATTTACCCATGGTGTAACAACCTAAATAATTTTAATACAACATTTTACCAGTTGGGTGAACTGCGATCACCTGTATATACTGATTAGTTCTTTCATGCTGTTTTGTTCATTGTAACAGGTTAAGGGCCCTTCTGTTACTTACATCCTGTGTATCTTGTAGTTTTCCATGGGTAAAATGACAAAGTGGCATAACTTGGCCCTTTCTCATAAAGGAAGCTGATATTCTGCCTGTTAGAACTGGATGTACAGCTCTAACAGCTGTCAGTTATGTGAGTGCAGGTGAATATTTCCAGAAGTGGTAGACAGAGTAAAAAGTGAGGGATTGGCACAAACACACCTATTATATAGATAACTCCCTTCTCTCACAGATTAAAAAAATTTTAGAGAGATTATCAATTAAAGGACCATTCAAAAGTCAATTTATCTTACACAACCAATATTGGCCATTACATCAGCATTGTTTTCATGGACCTCTGTAGTCACATTATCTCACAGTGGGAATGTCATTGAACAACACTCCCTGTGTATTTACACCCTAACAAGACTTGCTTCAGCATATGGCATCTACATTTTCTCCTGCCTCATATTTTTCCTTTGACTAAAATAGCCTGACCAGTTCCTCTTTGTCCCTCTTGTTTATTAGAAGAAGATGGTATATCCAGTTGTTTCAGTTTAAACTTCTGTTGGAGGAAAACAGTGTTTAAGCAAAATGTTAGTGCCATAGTAAAACTGGCTATATTTATCTTTTTTCCAAGAGTCGTTCCAACTCTCATTTACATACATTAACACTATGGTGAAGGATATAGCTGCAATAGCTAAATATCAACACAGAAGATTTTGTTAAGGGAAATATATCCTCTATTTCCCATCTATACATGCAGTTGCTGTGTGCTGCTCAATGGTAGAGTCTACCTCTCTGTATTAGCAAATGATGAATAGACTACAGTGTGCATTCTGACCTATGCTTTTCCCTTATGCCCTTTTATAATCCTGTTTTACAGGTATTCTCAGCCATGCAGGGGCTAGTGCATAATTTGGAAACTCTTTAAGCAGAATACTGTGCTACTAATGCATCCATCTTCTCTCATGTAGCAGTCTGCAGGGTAAAAAGATATGCATGTGGGGGGGTTAAGTGAAAATGGGGCCCATAATTAATTTTAAAACACAAAACAGCCTTTCAGAAACACTTTCTTTTCCTTCAGAAGAACCTATACTCATATTCTCCTGAGAATTTTAAAATTTGGTCTGTCAAAAATATACAAATATATCAGAAATGTACCTTGTCATTTCAACAAAAAATACAACTTTATCAGTATTGTAGTAGAAACTTGTCAGTGGAGGTGGAGGAGTTGGTCTATTGAAATATGAAGAATAGCCATATTAATAGTTCACCTTGCAATTTGCCTCAGCAACACATGAAAGAGGAAAGATAGCGTTTTTAAGGGAGATGCAGTATAATACATTACTGCAAGTAACTAAGCAGAAAGTAGTGTGAAAGGTATTGCCTGGGCAATTTACATTAAGTCTTTCAAGGATTTTTATATGAACACAAACAGAACAGAATCACATGAAAATGGATGCCAGTCATCCCTCTTGTTCCTGCTACTGAGGGCAACTAACATATAGTGGCAAGATAGTGGGGGATAATGCATATTTGTAAACTGATCTAATGAAAAGAAGCACAACTTTTATTGTGAAGTCACTGTTCTGTAAACTGTAGAGTTCTGTAAACTATAACTGTCTACCTTTCTCTGTTCCCTTGTGTACCTTACCATTTATTTTATTTGCAAAGGTAATTTGGGTTTACTGTGTGATTCCTTTGTATTTAAGGAGTTTGGGGCAGAGCCCTGAAAGAGTATTAACGTTTACTTGACCTTAACCCATGCTATATAATGTTTTAGGCAACATTCTTAATTACAAGTTCAAACACTTGAAGTGTCATTCTAGACATCTCCAAGTATTATTATAAGTAAGTTAACCTCTATTAAAAGGTGTTGGCAGTTAATGTCTAACTGCTGGTGACAGTTATATGACATACCCATTCTGCACAATCTGTATATTGTATGCATTGAGTCATTCACAGTAAAGTTTTTATCATTTCGATGTTTTTCAAAAGTTGTGTTTTATAACAAAATGGCTTATATTTTTCCCAGAAGAGGAATTCAGCAAATTTTAATGAATAACATAAAAATTTCTGTTGTCCTCAGATCTTTTCCAGGTAAAGCTGACATAAGAATAAAAGAAGTCATAAACTGTTTTCAAAGATGTCAACCCTTTTTTATTGTATGTATTATCCTATGTACCCTCTTTTATTTATAGTACTAGCAAAGCTGTTTTGTTTTCCTTTTTCCTTCACCTTGAAGGACATGCTCTGCAATTTTTTAAAAGCCACTTGAAACCTCAATAAAGGATGTTGCCTAAACATGCCATACTTCAGCTGTTCCTGTTTGTGCCATCTGCTGTGATATCATCAGTTATATGGCATTAATTTCCTGCCACTACAGGTGTCTTGAAGGACTGATGGAACATTGGTGTCTGTTAGAATGCTTCAGACTGTAGATGTACGAAAAGGCTTTTGCTAATATATTTTTACCAAAGATATGGAACAATCCAAGCTTTGAGCCATAGACCTTCTTCATCAAAAGTATCCCTTTGATTATTTTTATAATCAGGTGTTGCATTTTACTGTCCTTGCTCATACCTCAGACTGATCCATACCTCAGTTTCATTCAAAGAGGTCACTTTAATAACTCGTTAAAAAAATGCAGTGCCAGAGTCTTTTATGGAATAAGTAATGTCAGACCTGGATTACAACAGGCATTACACTTGGATTACTTCAGATGGTTTGTTGCATACTTTTTTCTTTTTTTCTTTCTTTTTCCTGGGGATTTGTTTCCATAAAACAATGGCAATTATAAAATAGCTTATAAATGGGGGCATACAAGCATTTGCAACAAATATTAAGATAGAGGCTCACAGCAGCATAAGCTGGACTTTGTTGCCACTAGATGACAAGATAACTAAGTTAAACCACATCTGTGTATCTCAAGTGACTTAATTCAGCTGTCTGTAGTGAACAAAAATGGGAACATTTCAAAAGATTCTTCTGCTGGAAATAAGGTACAATTTGTATTTTGCGGACAAATCAGTAAAGTTACTGGCTTTCTTAGTGATACAGTGTGTATGGTGTATTTTTTATTAATTTAAATAATGTTCCATTTTTAATGTTTTGCACTGTAATACATGAAAGAATCAACACTGCAATATATAGTTGAATCACAGTACAAATATCATTCCCATTACCAGTCTCCATATGCTCACCATCACAACACTGGGTGTCTCCAATCACTGGGAAGGAATACGTGAGTTGAAGCCAGCTCAAGCCTGTTCTCTTCAAAGTTAATTTTGTTGGCTGTTTGATTTTTATACTCTATGTTGGGCTGAGCCACATATACCCTTCCCCCATATTGGTCTGGCTGGCTCTGGAAGATAATACTTTCTATTGATTATTTTAGGAAGGCCATTCACATAACCAGTTGACCCACTCAACTGATACAGTTGTTTATCTACAAAAAGGCCACCCTCTGGTCCCCTTGGTGTTGAGATAAGGTCAACTTCCTTTATGATAGCTGTGGCCACTTCCTACATTCTTTTCTGAGGTTCATGAGCTCATCATCCTTGCGTATCTTCTCTGAGCCTTCTTCCATTGTAGGGGTTCGTTGATCGGTCACACACCATGAGCATCTCAGTGCCTCACAAATGTTAATGCCCCACCACACATCATCCCACAAAGTTAGAGAAACTCCATTACTCTCACTTTACAACCAGAATTGTGAACAAGAGAAGTTAATAGCCAGATACCCTCACTCATTTGAAATTGAAATCCTGTCTCTAACTTCAGTGAAGCCTGGATTTTAATCACTTAATAGAGTTTGACACTGTCTCCCATAAGATCCTCATAGAGATCTGCTCATCTGCTGGATGAGCAGACAAGTGAGGTGGATTGAAAACTGGCTGAACAGCTGGGCCCAGAGGGTGGTGATCAGTGGCACAAAGTCCAGTTGGAGGCCAGTCACTAGCAGTGTACCCCAGGGGCTGATACTGGGTCCAGTCCTGTTCGACATCTTCATTAATGGCCTGGACACTTGGACAGAGTGCACCCCCAGCAAGTTTGCTGATGACACCAAACTGGGAGGAGTGGCTGATATGCCAGAGGGTCATGCTGCCATTCAGAAGGACCTCCGCAGGCTGGAGAAATGGGCTGACAGGAACCTCATGCAGTTCAACAAGGGGAAATGCAAAGTCCTGCACCAGGGGAGGAACAACCCCATGCACCAATATATGCTGGGGGCCGCCCAGATGGAAAGCAGCTTTGCATAGAAGGCCCTGGAGGTCCAGGTGGACGCCAAGTTGAACATGAGCCAGCAATGCAGCCAGCCATGGCAAAGAAGGCCAACAGCATCCTGGGCTTCATTATGAAGTGTGTTGATAGCAGGATCAAAGAAGGTGATCCTTCCCCTCTACTCAGTACTTTTGAGGCCACACCTGGAGTGCTATGTCCAGTTCTGGGCTCCTGGGCTTACTGGAGAGAGTCCAGCACAGGGCTAGGAAGATGATTAAGGGCCTGGAGCATCTCTCATATGGAGAGGCTGAAAAAGAGAAGGCTCAGGGGCGTTCTTATCACTGTGTATAGATACCTGATGGGAAGGAATGAAGAAGAGGGAGCCAGACTCTTCTCAGTAGCACCCAGTGACAGGACAAGACACAATAGGCACAAACTGAAACACAGGAGGTTTTTGTCTGCAAGGGTGGTCAAACACTGGAACAGGTTGCTGTCACGACCTGAAGGGTTACCTGGCCTGTGGGTGTGTAGAGATTGCAACCGTGGGTTCGCAGGATTCCATAATGCACAAGGACATGTAGGCTTTTATCCTCTAAATTTCTGTACTTTATTACAGATTACCACACAAATCACCACTAGCAAGTATACTACCACAAAAATTACCACTAGCAAGTATACCTATGATTAATAAAGTGAATATATATATGTCAAGCTATTACAAATTACTATCAGCAATCAATAATATAACAATGATCAATATTATAGCAACAATCAATAATAGCAACAACCAAGTAGGTGTATACTATTACAAGTTACTACAAACTTATCATTAGTGAAGCAAACTTATCAACAATATAATAGCAGATATACTTATGCTACATTATTTATATGGATATATAGTACTGGTAGGAAGTGAATTAGGCAGATTTCAGAAGGGGCCAAACCATCCCAAAGGGGAGGACAAACTGATCCCAGAGGGGGACTCAACCATCCCAGAGGTAGGAAGACAAACCAAACTGACCCCAGAAGTGAGCCCAGAGGGGGACCAATAAAGTAACAGAGTCTCACTTCAAACATGATCCGTGTCACAGAGTTCGGAGTCAGCCAGGAATCCCTGGTGAGAGTCCAAGTTATCATAGAATGTTTGTGCAGAGAGTTCAACCTGTTTAGCAAAGGAAAAGTACATGCAGCACAGGAAGTTCTCAAAGAGAGAGGTTCCATTTTGGATAAAAATTAAGTCCTTTTTATATCATAGAGACATAAGAAGGCGTAGGAAACCACCACTCTGAGCAGCCAATAGATGGTGTTAATTTCTATTTTTTTCCCATAACAGCAAATAGATGATGATGTTTTCTGTTCTTTCAGATCAATTTTTATTTTTCCAGACTGTTTTCCTGTTCTTGAAGATAGAACAACCAATGGCAGTTACCAATTCTTACTTTCGCAGGATGCTTTCCCATTTTTTTTTCCAGACTATTTGTATTGCGTCCAGCTGGGATGGAGTTAACTTTCCCCATAGCAGCCCTCATAGTGCTGTGCTCTGTATTTGTAGCTAGAAAGGTGTTAATAACACACCAGTGTTTTGCTACTGCTGAGCAGTGCTCCCACAGCATCAAGGCTGTCTCTCCAACATTACCCCCTCACCCAGTAGGCTGGGGGCGGGCAAGATCTTGGGAGGGGACATAGCCAGGACAGCTGACCCAAACTGACCAAAGGGATATTCCATACCATATGACGTGGTACTCAGCAATAAAAGCTAAGAGAAAGGAGGAGGGGGGGGGCATTTGTTATTAAGGCATTTGTCTTCCAAAGCAACTGCTATGCGTACTGAGTCCCTACTTCCCAGGAAGTGGCTGGACATCGCCTGCTGATGGGAAATAGAGAATAATTTTTTTTTTGTTTCCTTTGCTTCCATGCACAGCCTTTGCTTTTCTTTATTAAACTGCCTTTATCTCGACCCATGAGTTTTTCATTTTATTTTCTTCCCCTGTCCAGCTGAGGAAGGGGAGTGATAGAGCGGCTTGGTGGGCACCTGGTGGCCAGCCAAGGTCAACCCACCACACAATTTTTCACCTTTTCAGACGATAAGTTGCCATTACAGGTCCTTGTTTTTGCACTTATTGATGGTATCTCAGGATGTCTCCAGTTTATAGGTACCCAGCTGTACTTCGAAGATGCCAGCTGCACTTTTCAAGGATGTTTCTGGTTCCCAGGCTAACAGTTCCCAGGCTGGCAGGCATTTTTTCTGTCAGAATTTTTCAGCAGACATTTTCTTCTATTCAGTAATCTTCCCCTTCTAACCAGGTCGCCTTTCTGGCTGCTCACAGTTGCCCAGACAGGTTGTGGAGTCTTCATCCTTGGAGATATTCAAAAGCCATCTGGACACTGTCCTGGGCAACTGGCTCTAGGTGGCTGTGCTTGAGCAGAGGGGTTGGACTAGATAATCTCAAGAGGTCCCTTTCAACTTAAATGATTCTGTGATTCTGTGAAAAGCAATCAGTTGCATTTATACTGGCCATTTTGGTGGTCTAATTGCTGCACCTTGTCTTGTCAACTGTTTGTAGTCTAGATTCTAGATTCTTTTTGCTTGTTTCCTTCTTTGTGTTTTGGTGATGCAACACACTGTGGTGGGTTGACCCTGGCTGGATGCCAGGTGCCCACCAAGCTGCTCTATCACTCCCCCTCCTCAGCTAGACAGGGGAGAGAAAAAATATAACGAAAGGCTTGTGGGTTGAGATAAGAACAGGGAGAGATCATTCAGCAATTACTGTCACGGGCAAAACAGACTCAACTTGGGAAAATTAATTTAATTTATTGCCTATCAAATCAGAGTAGGATAATGAGAAATAAGAACAAATTTTAAAAACACCTTCCCCCTACCCCTCCCTTCTTCCCGGGCTCAACTTCACTCCTGGCTTCTCTACCTCCTCCCCCCAAGCAGCGCAGGGGGATGGGGAACAGGGGTTGCGGTCAGTTCATCACACAACGTCTCTGCCGCTCCTTTCTCCTCTCACTCTTCCCCTGCTCCAGCGTGGGGTCCCTCCCACGGGAGACAGTCCTCCATGAACTTTTCCAACATGGGTCCTTCCCACAGGCTGCAGCTCTTCACGAACTGCTCCAGCACGGGTCCTTTCCATGGGGTGCAGTCCTTCAGGAACAGACTGCTCCAGCATGGGTCCCCTGCGGGGTCACAAGTCCTGACAGAAAACCTGCTCAACTGTGGGGTCCTCTCTCCACGGGGTCACAGGTCCTGCCAGGAGTCTGCTCCAGCGTGGGATCTCCAAGGGGTCACAGCCTCCTTCGGGCGCTTCCACTTGCTCCGGTGTGGGGTCCTCCACGGGCTGCAGGTGGATATCTGCTCCACCATTAACCTCCATGGGCTGCAGGGGGACAGCCTGCCTTACCATGGTCTTCACCATGGGTTGCAGGGGAATCTCTGCTCCAGCACCTGGAGCACCTCCTCCCCCTCCTTCTTCAGTGACCTTGGTGTCTGCATAGTTGTTTCTCTCACATATTCTCACTCCTCTCTTCCGGCTGCTGTTGCGCGGTGGTTTTTTTTCCCCTTCTTAAATATGTTATCACAGAGGTGCTACCACTGTCGCTGATTGGCTCAGCCTTGGCCAGCGACGGGTCTGTCTTGGAGCTGGCTGGCATTGGCTCTATCAGACATGGGGGAAGCTTCTGGCATCTTCTCACAGAAGCCACCCCTGTAGCCCCCCCCGCTACCAAAACCTTGCCACGCAAAACCAATACACACACCTTCACATATTCTTATTCCAGGATGCTGTATTTTCACTGTGAGACTGCATGACCCATACTGAGCAGCTCTCCTAAATACAGAAAATGGTAGGCTATGTAATGTACTGCCATAGCAAGATTATGTTTTACATCAACTCTGTTTATCATGCAAATATATTACCTTTAAGTTTCATCCCCTTACAGTGAAAGGTTCTATTATATCAGTTGTCTCCAGGCAAAAAAGTGAAACCTTCATAGCTAACAGTGATTAAAAAAAACCAACCCCAAAATTAGGCAATATATAGTCTAGTCTAAAACAACTTATAGGTCATTGTCCAGACAAGAAAGAACAAATACTTGACATTGAAAGCTCTAGACAGGACATGAATGAGTCACAGAGAGAAGCACAAAGACAGAACAGAGAAGAAAATTAGAACAGCGCACTTTACAGATTTTGGAAGCAACGTACTAATTTCAAATTCATCATTCACACAGGCATCACGATGTTAGCTTTGAACTATCTGTAGCTGTTAAGCTGAAGCACAATGGACCTCAATGCATGGTCAGAAATCTGCTGGAATTAGATGAAGAGATACTCTGGAAGTTTGCTAGTACAGAATGCCATGCTATTCTGGCTATGTTGTTAGCAGTAATACCTGCTAACCACAATTGAAGTTACCTTGGACATGTTTACATGAACTGCAGATTTATCTTTACCTGTTGCAGGCACTCTGAACACTTAATGCAAAATGTTAAACACAGCACACAAATACAAAATAAATGTAGCCCAAGTTTGCTATGGCTAAGCAGTCTGAGATTCCCAAAACCTGGGACTCCAGGAAACTGGAGTTCCATTTGTATGCGTAGATGGGAACATTAATGGAATGTGTAAAGCCTTGGGTCTGCATTAGTGAATTTATGAGGAATAGGCAAGGTTTGTCACTAGAGACATGACCAATTTCTTCCTGCTGCCTACAGGCTAAAGGATTGTTTTAAAATCGTTGCTCCTCCCTGCTTCTTAGCCCCTCTTCCCCCTCAATGTTATACCTATTGAAATGTAGGCATTGCATATGAGGCAGGGTTAGGTATGAATGGGTCATATTTACAATAAACAAAAGTCTGTAGTCTAAACAGAATCAGTAATCTGTGCTCTCTTGTGGGACATATTCAACAATTGTCCCAGCATAGTATTCAAAAGTGTTCTGTTGTATGAATGCCATATTCTGAAAGAGGCATTAATCCAAGTTCCTTAAAAGTTAAATAACTTGCAACTTTTAAAGATCTGTGATGCTTACAAGTAAAAACATGTTAGTTTTGCAGTCTTGCCCAAACTTCCATGCAACTCACCTTCTTTGATCCTGCTATCAACACACTTCATAATGAAGCCCAGGATGCTGTTGGCCTTCTTTGCCATGGCTGGCTGCATTGCTGGCTCATGTTCAACTTGGCGTCCACCTGGACCTCCAGGGCCTTCTATGCAAAGCTGCTTTCCATCTGGGCGGCCCCCAGCATATATTGGTGCATGGGGTTGTTCCTCCCCTGGTGCAGGACTTTGCATTTCCCCTTGTTGAACTGCATGAGGTTCCTGTCAGCCCATTTCTCCAGCCTGCGGAGGTCCTTCTGAATGGCAGCATGACCCTCTGGCATATCAGCCACTCCTCCCAGTTTGGTGTCATCAGCAAACTTGCTGGGGGTGCACTCTGTCCAAGTGTCCAGGCCATTAATGAAGATGTCGAACAGGACTGGACCCAGTATCAGCCCCTGGGGTACACTGCTAGTGACTGGCCTCCAACTGGACTTTGTGCCACTGATCACCACCCTCTGGGCCCAGCTGTTCAGCCAGTTTTCAATCCACCTCACTTGTCTGCTCATCCAGCAGATGAGCAGATCTCTATGAGGATCTTATGGGAGACAGTGTCAAACTCTATTAAGTGATTAAAATCCAGGCTTCACTGAAGTTAGAGACAGGATTTCAATTTCAAATGAGTGAGGGTATCTGGCTATTAACTTCTCTTGTTCACAATTCTGGTTGTAAAGTGAGAGTAATGGAGTTTCTCTAACTTTGTGGGATGATGTGTGGTGGGGCATTAACATTTGTGAGGCACTGAGATGCTCATGGTGTGTGACCGATCAACGAACCCCTACAATGGAAGAAGGCTCAGAGAAGATACGCAAGGATGATGAGCTCATGAACCTCAGAAAAGAATGTAGGAAGTGGCCACAGCTATCATAAAGGAAGTTGACCTTATCTCAACACCAAGGGGACCAGAGGGTGGCCTTTTTTGTAGATAAACAACTGTATCAGTTGAGTGGGTCAACTGGTTATGTGAATGGCCTTCCTAAAATAATCAATAGAAAGTATTATCTTCCAGAGCCAGCCAGACCAATATGGGGGAAGGGTATATGTGGCTCAGCCCAACATAGAGTATAAAAATCAAACAGCCAACAAAATTAACTTTGAAGAGAACAGGCTTGAGCTGGCTTCAACTCACGTATTCCTTCCCAGTGATTGGAGACACCCAGTGTTGTGATGGTGAGCATATGGAGACTGGTAATGGGAATGATATTTGTACTGTGATTCAACTATATATTGCAGTGTTGATTCTTTCATGTATTACAGTGCAAAACATTAAAAATGGAACATTATTTAAATTAATAAAAAATACACCATACACACTGTATCACTAAGAAAGCCAGTAACTTTACTGATTTGTCCATAAAATACAAATTGTACCTTATTTCCAGCAGAAGAATCTTTTGAAATGTTCCCATTTTTGTTCACTACAGACAGCTGAATTAAGTCACTTGAGATACACAGATGTGGTTTAACTTAGTTATCTTGTCATCTAGTGGCAACAAAGTCCAGCTTATGCTGCTGTGAGCCTCTATCTTAATATTTGTTGCAAATGCTTGTATGCCCCCATTTATAAGCTATTTTATAATTGCCATTGTTTTATGGAAACAAATCCCCAGGAAAAAGAAAGAAAAAAAGAAAAAAGTATGCAACAAACCATCTGAAGTAATCCAAGTGTAATGCCTGTTGTAATCCAGGTCTGACATTACTTATTCCATAAAAGACTCTGGCACTGCATTTTTTTAACGAGTTATTAAACTGACCTCTTTGAATCAAACTGAGGTATGGATCAGTCTGAGGTATGAGCAAGGACAGTAAAAATGCAACACCTGATTATAAAAATAATCAAAGGGATACTTTTGATGAAGAAGGTCTATGGCTCAAAGCTTGGATTGTTCCATATCTTTGGTAAAAATATATTAGCAAAAGCCTTTTCGTACATCTACAGTCTGAAGCATTCTAACAGACACCAATGTTCCATCAGTCCTTCAAGACACCTGTAGTGGCAGGAAATTAATGCCATATAACTGATGATATCACAGCAGATGGCACAAACAGGAACAGCTGAAGTATGGCATGTTTAGGCAACATCCTTTATTGAGGTTTCAAGTGGCTTTTAAAAAATTGCAGAGCATGTCCTTCAAGGTGAAGGAAAAAGGAAAACAAAACAGCTTTGCTAGTACTATAAATAAAAGAGGGTACATAGGATAATACATACAATAAAAAGGGTTGACATCTTTGAAAACAGTTTATGACTTCTTTTATTCTTATGTCAGCTTTACCTGGAAAAGATCTGAGGACAACAGAAATTTTTATGTTATTCATTAAAATTTGCTGAATTCCTCTTCTGGGAAAAATATAAGCCATTTTGTTATAAAACACAACTTTTGAAAAACATCGAAATGATAAAAACTTTACTGTGAATGACTCAATGCATACAATATACAGATTGTGCAGAATGGGTATGTCATATAACTGTCACCAGCAGTTAGACATTAACTGCCAACACCTTTTAATAGAGGTTAACTTACTTATAATAATACTTGGAGATGTCTAGAATGACACTTCAAGTGTTTGAACTTGTAATTAAGAATGTTGCCTAAAACATTATATAGCATGGGTTAAGGTCAAGTAAACGTTAATACTCTTTCAGGGCTCTGCCCCAAACTCCTTAAATACAAAGGAATCACACAGTAAACCCAAATTACCTTTGCAAATAAAATAAATGGTAAGGTACACAAGGGAACAGAGAAAGGTAGACAGTTATAGTTTACAGAACTCTACAGTTTACAGAACAGTGACTTCACAATAAAAGTTGTGCTTCTTTTCATTAGATCAGTTTACAAATATGCATTATCCCCCACTATCTTGCCACTATATGTTAGTTGCCCTCAGTAGCAGGAACAAGAGGGATGACTGGCATCCATTTTCATGTGATTCTGTTCTGTTTGTGTTCATATAAAAATCCTTGAAAGACTTAATGTAAATTGCCCAGGCAATACCTTTCACACTACTTTCTGCTTAGTTACTTGCAGTAATGTATTATACTGCATCTCCCTTAAAAACGCTATCTTTCCTCTTTCATGTGTTGCTGAGGCAAATTGCAAGGTGAACTATTAATATGGCTATTCTTCATATTTCAATAGACCAACTCCTCCACCTCCACTGACAAGTTTCTACTACAATACTGATAAAGTTGTATTTTTTGTTGAAATGACAAGGTACATTTCTGATATATTTGTATATTTTTGACAGACCAAATTTTAAAATTCTCAGGAGAATATGAGTATAGGTTCTTCTGAAGGAAAAGAAAGTGTTTCTGAAAGGCTGTTTTGTGTTTTAAAATTAATTATGGGCCCCATTTTCACTTAACCCCCCCACATGCATATCTTTTTACCCTGCAGACTGCTACATGAGAGAAGATGGATGCATTAGTAGCACAGTATTCTGCTTAAAGAGTTTCCAAATTATGCACTAGCCCCTGCATGGCTGAGAATACCTGTAAAACAGGATTATAAAAGGGCATAAGGGAAAAGCATAGGTCAGAATGCACACTGTAGTCTATTCATCATTTGCTAATACAGAGAGGTAGACTCTACCATTGAGCAGCACACAGCAACTGCATGTATAGATGGGAAATAGAGGATATATTTCCCTTAACAAAATCTTCTGTGTTGATATTTAGCTATTGCAGCTATATCCTTCACCATAGTGTTAATGTATGTAAATGAGAGTTGGAACGACTCTTGGAAAAAAGATAAATATAGCCAGTTTTACTATGGCACTAACATTTTGCTTAAACACTGTTTTCCTCCAACAGAAGTTTAAACTGAAACAACTGGATATACCATCTTCTTCTAATAAACAAGAGGGACAAAGAGGAACTGGTCAGGCTATTTTAGTCAAAGGAAAAATATGAGGCAGGAGAAAATGTAGATGCCATATGCTGAAGCAAGTCTTGTTAGGGTGTAAATACACAGGGAGTGTTGTTCAATGACATTCCCACTGTGAGATAATGTGACTACAGAGGTCCATGAAAACAATGCTGATGTAATGGCCAATATTGGTTGTGTAAGATAAATTGACTTTTGAATGGTCCTTTAATTGATAATCTCTCTAAAATTTTTTTAATCTGTGAGAGAAGGGAGTTATCTATATAATAGGTGTGTTTGTGCCAATCCCTCACTTTTTACTCTGTCTACCACTTCTGGAAATATTCACCTGCACTCACATAACTGACAGCTGTTAGAGCTGTACATCCAGTTCTAACAGGCAGAATATCAGCTTCCTTTATGAGAAAGGGCCAAGTTATGCCACTTTGTCATTTTACCCATGGAAAACTACAAGATACACAGGATGTAAGTAACAGAAGGGCCCTTAACCTGTTACAATGAACAAAACAGCATGAAAGAACTAATCAGTATATACAGGTGATCGCAGTTCACCCAACTGGTAAAATGTTGTATTAAAATTATTTAGGTTGTTACACCATGGGTAAATTCTAACTTTTTACGGATCTCTCTTTCAACAGATGACTTGGATCTGTAAAATGTATGCCCAGTAAAAGAAAACTGAAAGAAAAAAGGTAATGTGCAACTGCACAAATGTAATTCCCCCTCTATTACGATAACAAAAATTTTTGCTATTACCATATTTATTATATATATTAGAAAGCTATACACAAGCATGTTAATTTCACAGATTTTTTAAAAAGATCCTTAATATTTTATATAATTAGAAATACACATTTCAAAAACAAAACTTCTGCAAAGAGAAAACAGTTATCTTGGTTAGCAAAGCATCGAGTTCTTCATGGCTTAGGGTAGTGCTTTCTATACAAAAAGAAGTCCTCTGTTTTTCTTCAGGACTGTTAAAAAGATTAGCAAAACTATCAAGGAAAAAAAGAACACATTTTGGCTTAAGGAAACTGCAAAAGCCACAAATACTTTGCAAACTGTCTTACTTTTTAATATGAAAATAAGCAAAACCTAATGTACATATTCTTATATTTTTTATTTAAGAAGTGATGCAGACCCAGAATTTAAAAAAATAAATATGTTTGCCCTCGAACTCAACATTTTTACAAGTATGGTCCTCTTTAAATGTCTTTGATCCTTTTTAACTGAGGGTCATACTCTAATGATATGCCTGTATATTTGTGAGCGTTTTAGGTATGTTAGGTGACTGAGTCTCTTCCTAGCATTGATTCATGGCCACCCAACTGCTGGGTCTGTCAAAACACCTGTACAATTTCTATATGTTGCATAACAGCTGCTTTCTCTCTCAGTAAAGATTTGCCACTTCTGGCAAATGTTTTCCTTTTGTCTATTTACATGTAAATAACATGGAACCTGCAACATGACACTATCTACTGTAATATACATTTTGCAAGGGAGCACAACAGTGAAAAGAAGTTAGTCTTAAAATCTATTTTATACAAGTGTTCTGTTGTACAACTCAAGTGCTAAGCTTATCTCAGCATTTCTGTTTATCCTTATACTGTATCACTGAGGCAATTTAAAAGTACTTTTACAAAACAGAGTACCTGATTTTTTTTCCCACACACGGCACATAATGCATATTGACCTCCCTCCCCCATTAAGGTATAGCACACATGCACTACAAGAAAAAAAATGTAATAAGGTTATCATGTTGCCCATCCTTCAGAGAGCCGCATGCGCTTGACAGAGGGCTTTCCCTTTCATCTGGTGAAGGTCTGGTGAGTCCAATGGGGGAGTGGAATTCATTCTGGTGATCTTCTCAGTCACTTCCATCATATGAACTACTACAGCTGCTCAAACTATCAACAGGAGATCTCCCCGCCTCATGGCGCATATGCCGTGGGTATCTTGAGGGTGTGTTGGTATGGTCTCTAGGAGAAGAAACAGGTTCTGACTTGGTGTTGAGGCTTTGAGTAGAAGGCAGGGAGATATTTGTACTCCGAGATAAATGAGTGCTAGTGCAAGCTCTGTAGGAGGAAAGGAAACCCAGTTACAGACTGAGGAGGCATGGAGCCCCTGGAAATGCACAAACACACAAAACATCAGTGTAAAGGCTCATGCAGTGTTGGTGGATGCTGAGAGAATGAGGACTGTTTACTAGGAGGTATTGTGAAAAAAAATCAGAGAGATGAAAACATCACAACAGACATGGTTCTGTTGAGCGGTTCTGGGATATGCCTTGGGATTGAAATAAAGTCTTTCTCTTTCATTCTCTCATAACAAATAACATATCAACATATTTGTCATAACAAATTTTGGAAGCTGAGCCTTTGCACTGTTGGAACCACCTGTAGGTTTCTTTATAACTAATGCTTGTGTGTGTGTGTATGCGCTGGCTGAGACAGGGGAGGCATGGACTTTCTGCTGGGATTAATTTGATTAGTTCAAATGCACCAAACATTTTTATCACTGTTCATTTTGACATGCAACTTTAGATGCAAACTGTATAACAAAAATTTGGGCTCTGTACATGTTATACCTTTTGGAATGCAGTTAAATTTACTGATCTTTCGATTAACATTAATAAAATACCACAGACAAGTAAGGATTTAGATATGATTTTATGGTATAAATGTATGAATTCATAATTCACACCAGAATTTTTATGAATAAACTACCAAAGAGAAGCTGAAAAGTAGTGGAAGGTATCAGAAGAGTATACTGATTTGCATGTAGGAGAACCCAACTCAGAGGATGTTGCAAACATCAAGAGAAACTGTTGCTCCAAAACTTTTAAAAATATGAGCTATATACCTATTCTAAGTTCATTTTCTTTTTGTGGGCAGGTTATGGCAGAAGAAAGCTGAAATAGGTGGGGAGGAGTGAATACTGAGAATGCATTTTATGTCTAAGGGAGAAAATGAGATCACTTGCATCTGACGAATGCTTTGTACAGAAGCACCACCTACTGGTAAAATCTGACTTTTATTTTATTATTAAAATACAGTTCTCAATATGTAATTCTCATTATGTTCTTAGACATTGTTCCAGTTCAGAGACCATTTACTAGTCTGAAGTTAGTGCCTAATCCCAAACACAGTTTCAAGGTTTCTAATACTGAGGATTTATACAGGGAGAGATTGAAGGTAATAGGGGCAATAGGCCACTTGGCCACAGAAGATTTTAAAATCTTCTGTGGAAGATTTTAGAAGGACCTCCAGGGCCTTCTATGCAAAGCTGCTTTCCATCTGGGCGGCCCCCAGCATATATTGGTGCATGGGGTTGTTCCTCCCCTGGTGCAGGACTTGGCGCTTCCCCTTGTTGAACTGCATGAGGTTCCTGTCAGCCCATTTCTCCAGCCTGCGGAGGTCCCTCTGAATGGCAGCACGATGCTCTGGCATATCAGCCACTCCTCCCAGTTTGGTGTCATCAGCAAACTTGCTGGGGGTGCACTCCAGTGTCCATTAATGAAGATGTCAAACAGGACTGGACCCAGTATTGACCCCTGGGGTACACTGCTAGTGACTGGCCTCCAACTAGACTTCATGCCACTGATCACGACCCTCTCGGTCCAGTCATTCAGCCAGTTTTCAATCCACTTCACTGTCCACTAATCTAGCCCGTACTTTGTCATCTTGTCTGTGATGATGTTATAGGTGACAGCATCAAAGGCTTTACTAAAGTTGAGTTAAACAACATCCACTGCTCTCCCCTCATCCACCAAGCTAGTCACCTCATTGTACAAAGCTATCAGGCTTTTATGAGGTTGCATTCTGAGAAAATTTTTTGTAAGGATGAACCACAGGAAACAGACCACTGAGAAAGTCATCAGAAAGGAAGGCATTTCAGATTTTTAAGAAAAACCTAAATTTCTACCTTTCTGTGGCTAAATATCTGAATATATGTCACAGGAGTGGTGTTTGAAATGCAGCCCTTTTGTTTCCCTTTGATATTTTTCTATAAGTAAAACCTGAGATTCTTATCAGGAAAAACATAACTTTCTTCAGTTAGAAATTTACTGTATTACATATTACTTAACTTGCAAAAGCTGAAAAGAGTTTCCTGGTCTACATTCTTAGGCCAAGGTATGCTTAATTCATATTCAGTAGCCAAGGAAGAGTAGCCTGGTTTTCAGTGGTGCTCTCAGGCTAAGGATACTGAACCTTTACTCAGCAAAGCATAAGATGTAAACTTGAAGGAAATTGCACTGTGGGTGTTGCCTCACAGCAGCACTCTATAACTTGAAAGATAAACTTGTGAAAGTGTATTACATTTGGCATTTACTCATTGGAAATAAATTTGTGTATGCTTGGGGGAGGCCCAAGTCACTTTTTTGAAACTTTTTATGCCATGTTAGGAATTTTTCTGGAAAAGAACTTAGAACTAAAGTAGAAAATGTCATTATGACATCCTTTGCAGATGTGTTCTTACAGTGTGAAAACCTGGATCTAATACAGGTTACTCTACCTCAAAAAGAATATAGAATAAGATGACCTGGGGACAGATCTCCTTTGAAGGAGACATTATATAAAATGGGAGTCTTCAATTTGGAAAATAAATGAATGTGAATGGTATGGAGACAGTAGATATGCAATTGCTCACTCTTTCTCAAAAATACAGGAACCAAAGGATGCCCAAAGAATCCATCAGGTTCACAAGGAAGTAGTATTTCCACATTGCACAAAAGTAGTGGGTCTCACTGCCATGCAATGTTCTGGAAGCCAAAAGCCTAGGTAAGTTCATAAAGTGTTAGTTCACAGGAGATAGCTTCATTTGTCCTATTAAGCATGAAGGTGCAGGTACAACTCCCAACTGAAGGAAGAAAGGAAGTTTTTCCACTATTTACTGCTGGAAAAAATGAGAGATATTCTAGATATTCTAGTTTAATCAAAGTTCCTTCTTCATTAATCTGGGTGATTCTCACTGAAATACTGTTGATATGGCATATAGCCACCATAAAAGAGATGACATACAGTATTGTATAGCAATTAACATCATACCATTCAGTTCATTGGCTATTCTCACCCAAAATCAAATCCCCTTGAGGTACACAGCGGACTTCCCCATCCTTTCGCATCACCCACCAAGTGCACCCGGGTCCTTGAGCAAAAGCAATCCCACGAATGGGCTTGCCTTTGCCTGAGGCAGGAGTAACCCAGACTGTCTTCCCCAGCATGTTTTTTATGTGCACTACAGGGACGTTATCCCCTTCTACAGTGTGTAAGTTTTGATTGGGCAGGGCCAGCTCTATTGACAGATCCCCTAGTGTTGACTAACCAGGTGGCCTTTGCTAAATGTGTATCCCAATGTTTGAATGTCCCACCACCCATTGCTCTCAGTGTAGTCTTTAACAGTCCATTGTATCATTCAATTTTCCCGGAGGCTGGTGCATGATAGGGGATGTGATATACCCACTCAATGCCATGCTCTTTGGCCCAGGTGTCTATGAGGTTGTTTCAGAAATGAGTCCCCTTGTCTGACTCCATTCTTTCTGGGGTGCCATGTTGTCATAGGACTTACTTTTCAAGGCCCAGGATAGTGTTCCGGGTGGTGCCATGGGGCACAGGATATGTTTCCAGCCATCTGGTGGTTGCTTCCACCATTGTAAGCACATAGCGCTTGCCTTGGCGGGTTTGTGGGAGTGTGATATAATCGATCTGCCAGGCCTCCCCATATTTATATTTCAGCCATCACCCTCCATACCACAGAGGCTTTAACCTCTTGGCTTGTTTGATTGCAGCGCATGTTTCACATTCATGGATAACCTGTGCAATAGTGTCCACGGTCAAGTCCACCCCTCGATCACGAGCCCATCTATATATTGCATCTCTTCCTTGATGGCCTGAGGGGTCATGGGCCCAACAAGCTATAAAGAATTCACCCTTATGTTGCCAGTCCAGATCCACCTGAGCCACTTCAATCTTAGCAGCCTGATCCACCTTGCTGGTTGTTTTGATGTTCCTCAGTGGCCTGACTCTTGGGTACGTGAGCATCTAAGTGACGTACTTTTACAACCAGGTTCTCTACCCGGGCAGCAATATTTTGCCACAATGCTGCAGCCCAGATGGGTTTGCCTCTGCGCTGCCAGTTGCTCTGCTTCCATTGCTGCAACCACCCCCACAGGGCATTTGCCACCATCCGTGAGTCAGTATAAAGATACAGCACTGGCCACTTTTCTTGTTCAGCAATGTCTAAAGCCAGCTGAATGGCTTTTACTTCTGCAAATTGGCTCGATTCACCATCTCCTTCAGCAGTTTCTACCACTTGTCATATAGGACTCCATACAGCAGCTTTCCATCTCCGATGCTTTCCTACAATACGACAGGACCCATCAGTGAACAGGGCATATTGCTTCTCACTTTCTGATAGTTGATTTTACAGTGGGGCCTCCTCAGCACGCGTCACCTCCTCCTCTGGCGATATTCCAAAATCTTTGCCTTCTGGCCAGTCCATAATTACTTCCAAGATTCCTGGGTGATTGGGGTTTCCTATCCGAGCCCATTGTGTAATCAGTGCAACCCACTTATTCCACGTAGCATCGGTTGCATGATGTGTAGAGGGGACCCTCCCTTTGGACATCCAGCCCAGCACTGGCAGTTGAGGTGCCAAGAGGAGTTGTGCTTCAGTGCCAACCACTTCCAAAGCAGCTCGAACCCCTTCATATGCTGCCAATATCTCCTTTTCAGTTGGAGTATAGCGGGCCTCAGATCCTCTGTATCCCCGACTCCAAAACCCTAGGGGTCGACCTCGAGTCTCCCCTGGTGCTTTCTGCCAGAGGCTCCAGGTAGGGCCATTCTCTCCAGCTGCGGTGTAGAGCACATTTTTTACGTCTTGCCCTGCCCGGACTGGCCCAAGGGCTACTGCATGAACTATCCCCCGTTTAATTTGTTCAAAGGCTTGTCGTTGCTCAGAGCCCCATTGGAAATTGTTCTTCTTCGGGTCACTTGATAGAGAGGGCTTACGATCAGACTGTAATTTGGAATATGCATTCTCCAAAACCCCACAACGCCTAAGAAAGCTTGTGTTTCCTTTTTGCTAGTTGGTGGAGACATGGCTGTTATTTTGTTAATCACATCCATTGGGATCTGACGACGTCCGTCTTGACATTTTATTCCTAGAAACTGGATCTCCTGTGCAGGTCCCTTGACCTTACTTTGTTTTATGGCAAAATGGGCTTTCAGGAGGATTTGGACTATTTTCTTCCCTTTCTCAAAAACTTCTTCTGCTGCATTGCCCCACACGATAATGTCATCAATGTATTGCAGATGTTCTGGAGCTTCACCCTGTTCCAGTGCCATCTTGATCAGTCCATAGCAAATGGTGCCTCGTCCCACTCAGTGGGTTGCGAGAGGGGTGAATCTTTTTGATTCCCCAACAGTTTGTGTACCGACAAAAGCCCATCTCTGCTCGGCAGAGCCGCGTGGTCGGTAGAGTCACGACAATGACTCAGAGGAACAGGCTGGCCAGCAACTTTATTAACTGGCAAATTCCACAAACGGACAAACTTAACGAACTGGCGAGCTTAACAAACGAACAGAGGCGATTTGGCAATGGAGCTATTTTCCAGGAAACCCGTCACAATTTATCCCAAACTTGCATATATTGGAAGAGTAGAGGAAGAGAGAAGCGAGAAAAGGAAAGGAAAAGAGAGGAGGAAAGAGAAAGAAAAAGTATCACCACCCTTGGATCCCGCGATGATGATGACAGACGTGGCAATCCTCCAGTGGTGGGCACGCGCGTGCTTCCCGGGGGGGGGGGGGGGGGGGGGTATGTCTTTTATAAGCTAATCCCCGCCTCCAGGTAGTAGTAGAGTGCAGGAGTACTGGAGTTGTGAGATGGACAATGTTATACAACATTCTCCATCACTTAAATTCAACATTGAGTTTTTTGGGGCTTCTGCCACTTCCCAGCGCACTCGCCAGGGAGGGGCGGTGAAACTGAAAACACGAGATGGGCGTAAGGATGGGATGACTAATCCACATTTCAGACCAGCATGATATTTCAGTGTTAAGCAGGAATAAAGTTTCCTGTTAGAACATCCCCAAACTAGTACCAAGGGGGCCGGGGATATGCTAATTTTACAGGTATGTCAGGTTCTGCAGTGAGTGGCAGGCTCTGCAAAGGGTAGTGTGTACGGGGTATGCCACAATACTGGACTCTACCATAAGTCTTGCTGCACAGAACATCCCGGTTTCTATATCTGCGGGAAGGATAACCCCAACAAATACACATGTCCCTTATCAGAACCCTTACTCTCTCCAAGAGCCAGGTTTTGGGGGGGGGGGGGTGTCCCCAGGACCAGTGTTATAGTTAAGAACTTTTCCAAGTTATACATAATATTGGGCAATGCAACAAAAACCAACGACGACGACAACAAATCTCAATCCTTGTTTGGTTGACCGGGGAAGGGCAACACATATCCCTTGGTCGGTTCTATTCCAGATTCTAGTAAACACATGAATTGGTTCCCACACAAGCTTTTAAGGAATATGGTTTCCACTCCCCCCCGTGTCTTCCTTTCCCGGAGGAGAGGAGGACCACCATCCATGTGAGAAATAGTAAATACATATTAGGACTATTATTACAACATGAGCAGTATTCATCGAGGTCCAATGCTCCTCTGACGAGGTCGGTACGCTTTAGCAGGTGACGGTCTGGTTCTCCCCCTGCAAAAGAAAAGGAAAACTCGGTCCCTTTTTGGACCGGTTTTAAAAGGAAGGGATTATCCACCTGGTGTTAATTTTGTGATCTTTCCCATGGGTGTCAGTAGCCACCCAAGCATAAAGGTTCAACGGAGTCTTTAGGGTTAGCGGAACCTCTCCCACCATTGGTAGGTTTACTAGTACCGGTTGCCCCAGATAATGTGGGACTCCTTTGGAACCCTTCAGTTCCTTCGTCCCTGGGAGAAGACTTGGAGGTTTTGGGCAGAAAGCAGTGAGCCTAGGACATCCATTTGCCCCCCATCGACTATTGACCTTAGTTATTGCATCTCTCAGGCGTCCCGGCCAACCAGGATCGTGCGGCTTTAGGGCGCGTTTCAAAAGTCCATTGGTTCTTTCCACTATCCCGTTTTGCTTGGGGGTAATAGGGAGTGTGGAATATCCACTGTATCCCCTCAGCCGTTGCCCATTCTTGAACCACCCCTGCGGTGAAGTGACTGCCATTATCTGATTGTATTGACTGAGGCTTAGGTAGGACGCTAAACCAGAACTTTAACCCCTTCACCGTACTTTCTCCTGTCGCTCGCACCACAGCTTCGTCCTGAACAAGTCCGGACACAACTTCTACCCCTACTAACACATATCGCTTCCCCTCCGATTTCCTGAAAGGCCCTATGAAGTCGACCTGCCAGGTCTCCCATAAGCCCTTCCCATCCCGGAGGTGGAGTGGAGGATCTTGTAGTGGGTGTTTTTCCAGCCAAGTACGACATAGACCACACGTAGAAATCACAGTGCCACACATTTCCCTAGTGACAGGCCATCCTCTGCTCCCAGCTTCCTTGAGGAGGTCTTTAATTCCTGAGTGGCCATGTTTTACATGCAGCCACTCTAATAGATGCTCCCATTTTTCCTCTTCTGCTTCTATTGTCATCACAGCCAAGCGGGTAAGTAAGTTACCCAAGTATGGTTATTTAAAATGTGTGCGGGGTGGTTCCCTCCCTGGTGGGCAGCCACCCAGCCTATTAATATAGGGGTTCTCTTAGCTACTTGCAGAATGTCTTCCCATTTTTCCTTTTGCCATACCGGCACCCGGTTTACCTCCCATTGATTCTGCTCCCAAAAAGGGAGCCACGCGGTGCATCCTTTAAATACAGCATATGAGTCCGTATAAATATACACAGGGTCGGTATTGTCTTTTCCTCTAGTAACTACACTCCAGACTGCCACCAGTTCCCCTACCTGTGCACTGCCTTCATCCTCGGTTATGATCTGCCCTCCGGAGTCGACACACAAAGCTACTGCCCAATATTTCCAAACCCTACCTTCCCTTTTTGAAGAGCCATCTGTAAACCATACATTTTTTTAGCTGGGGCTCAATAGGGAGGAGCCTCCCTTATGTAGGTAGGGGGAGCCTCCTTTTCCAGGGGAACAGATGATTTGTCTTGTATTTGAAGTATTCTGGGTGTTCCTTCCTCCACCTGATATGCGTGGCTGTAATGCTCTAATTGAGCATACCATTTTCTGACTGTTTCCCTTTTCGCAACTCCCATGGGAGGTGGGGTGCCCGTCAGGACAGGCCTCAGAACCTTAAAGGGCCCTCGCAAAATTATAGATTGTTTCCGTATAATCTTTCCCACTTCCTGTAGGGCCAAGGTTACTACAAATAGCCCCTTCTCCCAGGCTGAATACCACTTCTCTGCATCTTTGAAACTGCGTGAGAAGAATCCAAGGGGGCGAGTGGGGCCCTCCAGTCCCTTTTGCCATATATGTATTGACGCCCCGTGGATTGCAAAACCCCATTCAATCTGGAATGGGTCCGTCAGATGTATCGGACCCAGGGCCTGATATACTCCCGCCTCAAAAACTAACAGCTTTAGAGCCTCCTCGTGAACAGGAGTCCAATCCAAGGCGGCTCTTTTGCGCATTAGGTCGTACAGAGGGCGAGCTATAATAGAGAAATCCGGAATGTGTTTTTGCCAGAAGACCAGTAAGCCCAAACCATGTTGCAGTTCTGTCCTGCTTTCGGCTGGGATAGAGTTAATTTTCTTCCTAGTAGCTGGTATAGTGCTGTGTTTTGGATTTTAGTATGAGAATAATATTGATAACACGCTGATGTTTTGGCTGTTGCTAAGCGGTATTTACACTAGTCAAGGACTTTTTCAGCTTCCCATGCTCTGCCAGGTGTACAACAAATGGGAGGGGGCACAGCCAAGACAGTTGATCCAAACTGGCCAAAGGTCTATTCCATACCATATGATGTCATGCCCAGTATATAAACTGGGGGAGCTGGCCAGGGGGCAGCGATCGCTGCTTGGGAACTGGCTGGGCGTCAGTCAGCGGGTGGTGAGTGGTTGTATCTTTTTGTTTGTTTGTTTGTTTTTTGTTTGGTTTTTTTCCTTTTTCCCCTCCCTTGAGTTTTGTTCCTCTCTCTGTCTCGTTGTTTTCCTTCTCATTATAATTCATTATTATTATTATTATTTTGATCCAATTATTAAACTGTTCTTATCTCAACCCACGAGTTTTCTTACTTTTGGTCTTCCGATTCTCTCCCCCATCCCACCGAGGGGGAGTGAGCAAGCGGCTGCGTGGTGCTTAGCTGCCGGCTGGGGCTAAACCACGACAGTCCTTTTAGGCGCCCAACGTGGGGCTCGAAGGGTTTGAGATAATAACAGATTAACCAGAGCGTATTAAGGAATTTAGATCTGTTAGTAGTTGTGGGACGTGATATTGATCCATCTGTTCCTAGCATTGGTTTACCTGATCTGCACCATGCTCATTTTTTTGCTGTACATATTAAAGATCGGTGTTGGTTTTTGCAGCTTGCTGTGCTCTGCTTTAATTGGTGATGTTTTGCCTGTGAGATTTGTTATTAAAACAGTGACCTTGGGTTTAATTTGGTATCTGAGTTTTGCACTGAAACCGCTATTGTATGTCGGGTACTACCTTATGGAGACAATTCGCAATTATACCTCTTCCTCTGAGAGGTTTTTTATGGAGGAAATACAGAATTGTACCTTCACTACTTTCTTCTACAATGCTTCCTCCTTCATTACAATAACTTTTCAGTATCTTGAACAACCTTGCATAGTTAAGATACTTCTATTGGTATTGCTTGGGAATATTGTTTTGGTTTTGTCTAAGGTTAATAAGCAATTTAAGAATATCATCCAGAGATCTGTCCCAAGGCTGGATAGTTATGAGTGGCAGGGTGTGTGGGATAGCATGGGCAAATGCCTAGGACGGTGGGCACCTCCAGTGTTTTGGAACTTCACCCCTGAACAAGTGCAGAATCCTGAAAAATTAGTAGAATATTTGGAAAAAGGATGTCATCACCCTGGCAATTCTAGGGAGACACAAATCACTGCAATGTGCTGGGGTCTGGCCCATGCCTACCGAGCCCTGCTCAACACTATTCAGAACCCTCAAGGATCTGGTGACAAAATGACAGGTACTGCAGCTACTGCAGCCCCTCCTGCGACAGGCACTGCAGCTGCTCCGATTCCCCCTGCGACAGGCACTGCGGCTGCTCCAGCCCCCACTGCGACAGGCACTGCGGCTGCTCCGGATAACTCTGATACAAGCACTGCGGTTCAAGCAGGGAACCAACCCATGTCAGTGTCAGTTGCCCCTATACATAAGAAGAAATCATGGAAGCAAAAGTCAGTTTGTTTAGAAAGGGAAGATGAAAGAGCAGGGCCATCACAGGGAGAGGAAGAGGAAGAACTCGTAAATGAGACAGAAACCACCCGATCCCTATCCCTGAGTGAGCTGCGAGATATGCGAAAAGATTTCAGCCGTCGTCCAGGCGAGCATATTGTCACCTGGCAGCTCCGATGCTGGGATAGTGGGGCCAGTAGCCTGGAATTACAGGGTAAGGAAGCCAAGCAGCTGGGATCTATTTCTAGGGAAGGGGGCATTGACAAAGCAATTGGAAAAGGGGAACCAGCCCGCAGCCTCTGGAGGCGACTCCTGTCAGCTATAAAAGAAAGATATCCCTTCAAGGAAGATGTTGTATATCGCCCCGGGAAATGTACCACCATGGAAAAAGGTATCCAGTACCTGAGGGAATTAGCTGTGCTGGAAGTGATTTATGGTGACCTGGACGATGTGCGGTCACCCACAGATCCAGATGAGGTCCTGTGCACAAGACTTATGTGGCGGAAGTTGGTAGGGAACACACCACCGTCGTGTGCCAACTCATTGGCAATACTGACCTGGAAAGACGGAGACGGTCCAACAGTGAATGCAGCTGCTAGTAACCTCCAGGAATACGAAGAAAGTATCTCTTCCTCCCTTGTCTCAGCTGTGGAGAAACTGGTCCAGCAACTCAAAGAGGATATGTCCTACTCCCCACCTGTACGGACCAGTATCTCACCTATTAGGAGTCAGCGTTCTTCTGCTCAAGAGAGAGGATATAGAGGGTATACACCACGGGGCACCCTGTGGTTTTACCTGCATGACCACGGAGAGGACATGAGGAAGTGGGATGGAAAACCTACCTCGACCCTATAGGCATGGGTACGTGAGTTGCAAGGAAAAACAATCACCAAAGGGGGTTCTTCCAGGAAAATTGCTGCTCCGGTTTCCAGTGGACACTTCCCCAGACAGAGTAAAAGGGCTGATCTTACTCCTGATTTTAATGAAGAAACTTCTGACTCGTATACACAAGAAATGGGTAATGAATATCAAGACCAGGATTAGGGGGGCCCTTCCTCCAGCCAGGTGGAGGAAAGGGACAACTGGGTTTACTGGACTGTGTGGATTCGATGGCCTGGCACATCAGACCCACAGGAGTATAAGGCTCTGGTAGACACCGGTGCACAGTGTCCCCTAATGCCATCAAGCTATACAGGGACAGAACCCATCTGTATTTCTGGAGTGACAGGGGGATCCCAACAGCTGACTGTATTGGAGGCCAAAGTGAGCCTAACTGGGAATGAGTGGCAAAAGCACCCCATTGTGACTGGCCCAGAGGCTCCGTGCATCCTTGGCATAGACTACCTCAGGAGAGGGTATTTCAAGGACCCAAAAGGGTACCGGTGGGCTTTTGGTATAGCTGCCTTGGAGATGGAGGAAATTAAACAGCTGTCTACCTTGCCTGGTCTCTCAGAGGACCCTTCTGTTGTGGGGTTGCTGAGGGTTGAAGAACAACAGGTGCCAATTGCTACCACAACAGTGCACTGGAGGCAATATTGTACCAACCGAGACTCCCTGATTCCCATCCATAAGCTGATTCGTCGACTGGAGAGCCAAGGAGTGATCAGTAAGACTTGTTCACCTTTTAACAGTTCTATATGGCCAGTGAGAAAGTCTAGTGGAGAGTGGAGACTAACAGTAGACTATCGTGGCCTGAATGAAGTCACGCCACCGCTGAGTGCTGCCGTGCCGGACATGCTGGAACTTCAGTACGAACTGGAGTCAAAAGCAGCCAAGTGGTATGCCACAATTAATATCGCTAATGTGTTTTTCTCAATCCCTTTGGCAGCAGAGTGCAGGCCACAGTTTGCTTTCACTTGGAGGGGCGTTCAGTACACTTGGAATCGATTCCCCAGGGGTGGAAACACAGCCCTACCATTTGCCATGGACTGATCCAGACGGCACTGGAACAGGGTGAAGCTCCAGAACATCTGCAATACGTTGATGACATTATCATGTGGGGCAATGCAGCAGAAGAAGTTTTTGAGAAAGGGAAGAAAATAGTCCAAATCCTCCTGAAAGCCAGTTTTGCCATAAAACAAAGTAAGGTCAAGGGACCTGCACAGGAGATCCAGTTTTTAGGAGTAAAATGTCAAGACGGACATCATCAGATCCCAATGGATGTGATCAACAAAATAACAGCCATATCTCCACCAACTAGCAAAAAGGAAACACAAGCTTTCTTGGGCATTGTGGGGTTTTGGAGAATGCATATTCCAAATTACAGTCTGACTGTAAGCCCTCTCTACCAAGTGACCCGGAAGAAGAACAATTTCCAATGGGGCTCTGAGCAACGACAAGCCTTTGAACAAATTAAACGGGGGATAGTTCATGCAGTAGCCCTTGGGCCAGTCCGGGCAGGGCAAGACGTAAAAAATGTGCTCTACACCGCAGCTGGAGAGAATGGCCCTACCTGGAGCCTCTGGCAGAAAGCACCAGGGGAGACTCGAGGTCGACCCCTAGGGTTTTGGAGTCGGGGATACAGAGGATCTGAGGCCCGCTATACTCCAACTGAAAAAGAGATATTGGCAGCATATGAAGGGGTTCGAGCTGCTTCAGAAGTGCTTGGTACTGAAGCACAACTCCTCTTGGCACCCCGACTGCTGGTGCTGGGCTGGATGTCCAAAGGGAGGGTCCCCTCTACACATCATGCAACTGATGCTACGTGGAATAAGTGGGTTGCACTGATTACACAATGGGCTCGGATAGGAAACCCCAATCGCCCAGGAATCTTGGAAGTAATTATGGACTGGCCAGAAGGCAAAGATTTTGGAATATCGCCAGAGGAGGAGGTGATGCATGCTGAGGAGGCCCCACTGTACAACAAACTACCAGAAAGTGAGAAGCAATATGCCCTGTTCACTGATGGGTCCTGTCGTATTGTAGGAAAGCATCGGAGATGGAAAGCTGCTGTATGGAGTCCTATATGACAAGAGGTAGAAACTGCTGAAGGAGATGGTGAATCGAGCCAATTTGCAGAAGTAAAAGCCATTCAGCTGGCTTTAGACATTGCTGAACAAGAAAAGTGGCCAGTGCTGTATCTTTATACTGACTCACGGATGGTGGCAAATGCCCTGTGGGGGTGGTTGCAGCAATGGAAGCAAAACAATTGGCAGCGCAGAGGCAAACCCATCTGGGCTGCAGCACTGTGGCAAAATATTGCTGCCCAGGTAGAGAACCTGGTTGTAAAAGTACGTCACTTAGATGCTCACGTACCCAAGAGTCAGGCCACTGAGGAACATCAAAACAACCAGCAAGGTGGATCAGGCTGCTAAGATTGAAGTGGCTCAGGTGGATCTGGACTGGCAACATAAGGGTGAATTATTTATAGCTTGGTGGGCCCATGACACCTCAGGCCATCAAGGAAGAGATGCAACATAGAGATGGGCTCGTGATCGAGGGGTGGACTTAACATGGACGCTATTGCACAGGTTATCCATGAATGTGAAACATGCGCTGCAATCAAACAAGCCAAGAGGTTAAAGCCTCTGTGGTATGGAGGGTGATGGCTGAAATATAAATATGGGGAGGCCTGGCAGATCGATTCTATCACACTCCCACAAACCCGCCAAGGCAAGCGCTATGTGCTTACAATGGTGGAAGCAACCACCAGATGGCTGGAAACATATCCTGTGCCCCATGGCACCACCCGGAACACTATCCTGGGCCCTGAAAAGCAAGTCCTATGACAACATGGCACCCCAGAAAGAATGGAGTCAGACAAGGGGACTCATTTCCGAAACAACCTCATAGACACCTGGGCCAAAGAGCATGGCATTGAGTGGGTATATCACATCCCCTATCATACACCAGCCTCCGGGAAAATTGAATGATACAATGGACTGTTAAAGACTACACTGAGAGCAATGGGTGGTGGGACATTCAAACATTGGGATACACATTTAGCAAAGGCCACCTGGTTAGTCAACACTAGGGGATCTGTCAATCGAGCTGGCCCTGCCCAATCAAAACTTTTACACACTGTAGAAGGGGATAACGTCCCTGTAGTGCACATAAAAAACATGCTGGGGAAGACAGTCTGGGTTACTCCTGCCTCAGGCAAAGGCAAGCCCATTCGTGGGATTGCTTTTGCTCAAGGACCCGGGTGCACTTGGTGGGTGATGTGAAAGGATGGGGAAGTCTGCTGTGTACCTCAAGGGGATTTGATTTTGGGTGAGAATAGCCAATGAACTAAATGGTATGATGGTAATTGCTATACAATACTCTATGTCATCACTTTTATGGTTACTATACACCATGTCAATGGTATTTCAGTAAGGATCACCCAGATTAATGAAGAAGAACTTCGATGAAAACCAAGCAAAGTGCAGCAGTGGTGGAACCAGAACTGGCTTCAGCATGCAACAATCCGACACCACATGCCATCTCTCCTGTCCTGAAGGACTGTTATGAAAGATGGAGCCCAAGGTCATGGACTAAATGAACTTAACTAACATTTTAGAAGGATGGCCCATGGACCAGAGGAATGATAGCTGTGTGTACATATATATATATATATCAAGAGACAGGAAAAGTGGTGTATTAGAAAGGGTAGAACCTGGGCATGATGTAAATGGTATAGAATAAGGGGTGGATACTGTCCTGGTTTCAGCTGGGATAGAGTTAATTTTCTTCCTAGTTGCTGGTCTAGTGCTGTGTTTTGGATTTTAATATGAGAATAATATTGATAACACACTGATGTTTTGGCTGTTGCTAAGCGGTGTTTACACTAGTCAAGGACTTTTTCAGCTTCCCATCCTCTGCCAGGTGTACAAGAAATGGGAGGGGGCACAGCCAAGGCAGTTGATCCAAAGTGACCAAAGGGCTATTCCATACCATATGATGTCATGCCCAGTATATAAACTGGGGGAGTTGGCCGGGGGTAGTGATCGCTGCTCAGGGACTGGCTGGGTGTCGGTTGGCGGGTGGTGAGCAGTTGTATCAATTTTTTTTTTTTTTCCTTTTTCCCCTCCCTTGGGTTTTTTCCTCTCTCTCTCTTGTTGTTTTCCTTCTCATTACAATTCAGTATTATTATTACTATTATTTTGTTCCAATTATTAAACTGTTCTTATCTCAACCCACAAGTTTTCTTACTTTTGCTCTTCCGATTCTCTCCCCCATCCCACCGGGGGGGAGTGAGCGAGCGGCTGCGTGGTGCTTAGCTGCCAGCTTGGGCTAAACCACGACAAGTTCCTTTTTGTTCTCAGGGACTTTTACCTGCTCTAAGGTAGTCAGGGTTTCAGGAGGTATGCAAACTGTACCACCTTTCCACCATATGCCCAAAAATTTCACCTCAGGGACAGGTAATTGTACCTTCTCCACAGGGATTTGAAGGCCCAGTCCTTCCAAGTGGGTAATTATATTTTTCTGAGTTTTCTCCACAGTGGTGATATCAGCCCCCCCATGAGTACATCGTCGATGTACTGGTAGGTTCTTACTCCCTCCTCGGGAGGAGGGGCTTCCGCTAGTGCCTGGGCTAGAGCATGGTGTGCTAGGGTAGGTGAATGTTTGTAGCCTTGTGGTAGGTGGGTAAAGGTGTATTGAATACCATCCCAGGTGAATGCAAATCTGTCCCTATCGTTTTCCTGCAGAGGTACCATGAAAAACATGTCTTTAACGTCAATAGTGGCTAGACTATTATGTGACTGTTCTTGGATAGTGAAGACTAGTTCAGCTATATTGGGAACAGCTGCTGTTAGCGGGCCAGCGCCCGCATTAAGGCGCCGATAGTCAATCGTCAGTCGCCATTTCCCATTTGGCTTGCGCACGGGCCATACTGGGGAATTGTAAGGGGAGTGGGTTTGGATAATCACCCACTGCTCTTGTGGCTCTTTTATCACCAGGCTAATTCCTTCTCTGGCTCCCAACGGTAGAGGGTAAGGTTTTATGTTTACTATTTTAGATGGGGGAAGTGTTGGGGCCATCTGTAACAGTCACACTGAGGTGGTGGTGGGGGACCCAAATTTCCATTCCTTCCTGCTGGAGTCCTCCCACCCTCTCCTTTTTAATACGTCAAGTCCCAGAATGTTTACTGGGTAAGGGCCAACAACCATGACTACCCAAATGGGGCTGTCCTCCTCGGGCAACCAACACTTCACCGTGGCCGTGTTTTGGGGCAGGGAATTTCCAAACACATCGGTAACCCATATTTTCCTTTTATCGGTTACGATGTCATTGCGGGCAGCCATGTCTGCACACAGAGCTGACATTTGTGCCCCGGTGTCCACTAAAAAGGTAACTGGTGTTTTGTGGGGGCCTATAGGGAAGGTAATCATCAAGTCTCCCTGTTGATTCATTGTGAGCTGTCTTACATAAGTCCACAAGCCGTCCCCCAGCTCACTTAATAGGGATGGCGGAACAGGTTTCCCGACTTGGCTTCAGTAACCTGGTGTTCCGCGGGGGGGGGCAGAGGGAGAGTTCGGTTCGGCTGGGGTCTTCTCTTCTCGCCTGTAAATCTTATCCAGATCTTTCCACCCTTTTACTAATAATTGCAAGTTAGACAGAGATAACCCATTCATAAGTTCTATAGGTATTTCCTTATGTAAGCCCTCCCTCCAGAGTTGGCTCCTCATCATCCCTGACCCTAGGTTTCTTCCGGGGGGTAGGCCGTTTAAAGGCCGATTGTCTAATTCGGTTCTCCTAACCGTAGCTTTACCCCTTTGTTCCCCTCCGGAGATCCCCACGTTGCGGCTATAATTGATCAGCTCCTGAGCAATCTCTCCCCAGGTGAGGGGGAATTCCGCCGGAGTGGACTGCTGTTTGGCTTCTCCCTGGCATTAGCATTTCTGTTAAACGCTCCTGAATTGGGAGCGCTGCCCTTAGGCGGTCCTGGATTTGTATGGCATATAGCTTTAGGGGGTCAGGGAGGCCCTTTATCAGGGGTTTCATTCGATTGGGGTTGGCTTTTAGCAACATCGGGGAGGGCTGATGGGGTATTAAGTGCCGGCCATGCATGAGCTGGAGGCAGGCGGCTTTCTGCACGCTTTCGGTAATTTGATCCAGTCCCGGAGTGGGGATGGTCACCGGATCTCCCCGTTCCAAAGGGTCTATCCCTCCAGCCCAGTATGCCGCCCTCTGAGTGAGGGACCAGGGGGCTCGAGTGTCGGGGACAGTTAGAAACACGCCTGGACCCCAGTATCCCTGCACCTCCTCCTTAGAAAGTTTAATTCTGTCCCCCCCCCGTGAGGGAGACCCTCCACACATATTCCGTCTCCGTTTCTCTAGGGAGCCTACTATATCTTTCTTGTAATTTCGCCAATTCAGTTGCACTATAGGCTATTTCTTTTGTTATGATTTCTGGCGCGGTATCGGCACCCCCTTCATATTGAAATTCTGTTTTAAGAAGTGGGCAAAGTTGGGGAGCAGTTCTCTCATGTTGGCACTTCGCCCATTCCATTTCCTCCCAGGGGTAGTAGCCAGCTACCCCCCCGTCAACTAGCTCGCGTTCCTTAGACAGACCAGAGTGCCCACACTCGCTCTCCAGATCCTCCCTCCGCGCCTCCGCTAGCTCCGACCGCAACTCGCACTCCCTGACAAAAGCATCGCGCAACTGATTCTGCAACCTATTCGCTGCTGTTTCCGCTCGCACCCATTTTTTCTGCTCAGCTTCCAGCTCCACTTGCAAGCTTTCAACCAAATCCCGTTTTTTCCACTCGGCTTCCAGCTCCGCTTGCAAGCTTTCAACCAAATCCCACTTTTTTCGCTCAGCTTCCAGCTCCGCTTGCAAGCTTTCAACCAAAGCCCCTTTTTTCCGCTCAGCTGCCAGCTCCGCTTGCAAGCTTTTAACCAAATCTTGTAACGATTCGCTCGCCTCTCACTCAGCCCGTTTTACCGTGCACTTATAGTTCTGCGCTGCCATCAGCGCAGCTACTAAAACACCCAAAACAACAGCTTTTAACAACTCTAACAAAGGGGAGCAGTCCAGATCAGGCTGAACCCAGGAAGCCATGATCATCTATCTGCCAGAGGACTCGGACTCAGCCGATTCACGTCCTCCCTTCTCGACTCAATCGATATCCCCTCCCTGTTCCTCTCACTGATCAAGTCAGGGAATCCCACTTCTGACACCAAATTAATGTCTCATCCCACTCGGTGGGTTGCGAGATGGGTGAATCTTTTCGATTCCCCAACGGTTTGTGTACCAACAAAAGCCCATCTCTGCTCGGCAGAGCCGCGTGGTCGGTAGAGTCACGACAATGACTCAGAGGAACAGGCTGGCCAGCAACTTTATTAACTGGCGAATTCCACAAACGGACAAACTTAACGAACTGGCGAGCTTAACAAACGAACAGAGGCGATTTGTCAATGGAGCTATTTTCCGGGCAACCCGTCACAATTTTTCCCAAACTTGCATATATTGGAAGAGTAGAGGAAGAGAGAAGCGAGAAAAGGAAAGGAAAAGAGAGGAGGAAAGAGAAAGAAAAAGTATCACCACCCTTGGATCCCGCGATGATGATGACAGACGTGGCAATCCTCCAGTGGTGGGCACGCGCGTGCTTCCCGGGGGGGGGGGGTATGTCTTTTATAAGCTAATCCCCGCCTCCAGGTACGCCCCTTCAGGACTTACATGGTTCTTGTTCTAGAAAGTTCTCAATCTTCTGCGCAGGCGCTGGGGGAGGGGGGTGGTCACGAGGGGTCTCTCGGGCAGTTGCAAGCCCCCTTCCTCAGATCAACTCTGTGTGATCTCTAGCCATACATGGTAAGGTCTGGCAGAACCCGGAACCGCGCGTCCTTCGACGTGCTCTCCACGTACCGCACGTCCTGCTCCCGCTCCCGCTCCCGCTCTCCCCCACCCCCACCCCCACCCCATGCTCACCGACCTGCCATCGCCATGCAAATAGCGCCTCAAGTCGCCACAATGTTTGAGACATTAACTCTTTCAGTCTCTCACAAATGGTAGGGCTGTGTTTCCACCCCTGGGGCAATCGATTCCAAGTGTAATGAACACCCCTCCAAGTGAAAGCAAACTGTGGCCTGCACTCTGCTGCCAAAGGGATTGAGAAAAACTCATTAGCAATATTAATTGTGGCATACCACTTGGCTGCTTTTGACTCCAGTTTGTACTGAAGTTCCAGCATGTCTGGCACGGCAGCACTCAGCAGCGGCGTGACTTCATTCAGGCCACAATAGTCTACTGTTAGTCTCCCCTCTCCATTAGACTTTTGCACTGGCCATATAGAACTGTTAAAAGGTGAACAAGTCTTACTGATCACTCCTTGGCTCTCCAGTTGATGAATCAGCTTATGGATGGGAATCAGGGAGTCTCGGTTGGTACAATATTGCCTCCGGTGCACTGTTGTGGTAGCAATTAGCACCTGTTGTTCTTCAACCCTCAGCAACCCCACAACAGAAGGGTCCTCTGAGAGACCAGGCAAGGTAGACAGCTGTTTAATTTCCTCCATCTCCAAGGCAGCTATACCAAAAGCCCACCGGTACCCTTTTGGGTCCTTGAAATACCCTCTCCTGAGGTAGTCTATGCCAAGGATGCACGGAGCCTCTGGGCCAGTCACAATGGGGTGCTTTTGCCACTCATTCCCAGTTAGGCTCACTTTGGCCTCCAATACAGTCAGCTGTTGGGATCCCCCTGTCACTCCAGAAATACAGATGGGTTCTGCCCCTGTATAGCTTGATGGCATTAGGGGACACTGTGCACCGGTGTCTACCAGAGCCTTATACTCCTGTGGGTCTGATGTGCCAGGCCATCGAATCCACACAGTCCAGTAAACCCGGTTGTCCCTTTCCTCCACCTGGCTGGAGGCAGGGCCCCTCTAGTCCTGGTCATAGTATTCATTACCCATTTGTTGTAAATATGAGTCAGAAGTTTCTTCATTAAAATCAGGAGTAAGATCAGCCCTTTTACTCTGTCTGGGGAAGTGTCCACTGGAAACCGGAGCAGCAATTTTCCTGGAAGAACCCCCTTTGGTGATTGTTTTTCCTTGCAACTCACGTACCCATGCCTCTAGGGTCGAGGTAGGTTTTCCATCCCACTTCCTCATGTCCTCTCCGTGGTCATGCAGGTAAAACCACAGGGTGCCCCGTGGTGTATACCCTCTATATCCTCTCTCTTGAGCAGAAGAACGCTGACTCCTAATAGGTGAGATACTGGTCCGTACAGGTGGGGAGTAGGACATATCCTCTTTGAGTTGCTGGACCAGTTTCTCCACAGCTGAGACAAGGGAGGAAGAGATACTTTCTTCGTATTCATGCAGTTGGCTAGCCGCTTCATCCACCATTGGGCCGTCTCCGTCTTTCCAGGTCAGTATTGCCAATGAATTGGCATAGGACGCTGGTGCGTTCCGTAACAACTTCCACCACATGGGTCGTGTGCACCTGACTTCATCTGGATCTTTGGATTACTGCTCGTCGTCCAGGTCACCATAAATCACCTCCAGCATGGCTAATTCCCTCAGGTACTGGATACCTTTCTCTATGGTGGTCCATTTGCCTGGGCGATATATAACATCTTCCTTGAAGGGATATCTTTCCTTCATAGCTGACAGGAGTCGCCTCTAGAGGCTAAGGGCTGGTGCCCCTTTTCCAATTGCTTTGTCAATGCCCCCTTCCCTAGAAAGGGATCCCAGCTGTTTGGCTTCCTTACCCTCTAATTCCAGGCTACTGGCCCTGCTATCCCAGCATCGGAGCAGCCAGGTGACAACGTGCTCGCCTGCATGACGGCTGAAATGTTTTCACATATCTCGCAGCTCACTCAGGGATAGGGATCGGGTGGTTTCCGTCTCATCCACAAGTTCTTCCTCTTCC
Organism: Ciconia boyciana; assembly: GCF_034638445.1. NCBI lineage: Eukaryota > Metazoa > Chordata > Aves > Ciconiiformes > Ciconiidae > Ciconia > Ciconia boyciana. The sequence goes on from NC_132937.1 coordinate 13,121,437, forward strand.
TCTTGCTCTCCTTGTGATGGCCCTGCTCTTTCATCTTCCCTTTCTAAACGAGCTGACTTTCGCTTCAAAGATTTCTTCCTGTGTATAGGGGCGACTGATACCGACACAGTTTGGTTCCCTGGTTTAGCCGCAGTGCCTGTCGTGGGGGTTGGAGTAACCGCATTATCTGTCACTGAGGTTGGAGTAGCCATTGTGCCTGTCGTCGAGGGGGTTGGAGTAGCCGCAGTGCCTGTCGCAGGGGGGGCTGGAGTAGCCGCTGTACCCATCGTTTTGTCACCAGATCCAGAGACCTTCTCTTGCCCTTGAGGGTTCTGAACAGTTTTGAGCAGGGCTCAGTAGGCATGGGCCAGACCCCAGCACATTGCAGTGATTGGTGTCTCTCTGGAACTGCCAGGGTGACAACATACTTTTTCCAAATATTTTACTAGTTTTTCAGGATTCTGCACTTGTTCAGGGGTGAAGTTCCAAAACATTGGAGGTGCCCACTGTCCTAGGCATTTGCCCATGCTATCCCACACACCCTGCCACTCATAATTATCCAGCCTTGGGACAGATCTCTGGATGATATTCTTAAATTGCTTATTAACCTTAGACAAAACCAAAACAATATTCCCAAGCAATACCAATAGAAGTATCTTAACTACCCAAGGATGTTCAAGATACTGAAAAGTTATTGTAATGAAGGAGGAAACATCATAGAAGAAGGTAGCGAAGATGCCATTCTGTATTTCCTCCATAAAAAACCTCTCAGAGAAAGAAGTATAATTGCTAATTGTCTCCATGAGGTGGTACCCAAAGTACAGTAATCGCTTCAGTACAAAACTCAGATACCAAATTAAGCTCAAGGTCATTGTTTTAATAGCAAATCTCACAGGCAAAATATCACTAATCACTGCAGAACACAGCAAACTGCAAAAACCAACACCGATCTTTAACATGTACAGCAAAAATTGAGCATGGTGCAGATCAGGTAAACCAATATCAAGAATAGATGAATCAATATTGTGGCCCGCAACTATTAACAGATCTAAATTCCTTAATATGCTCTGGTTAATCTGTTATTATCTCAAACCCTTCGAGCCCCACGTTGGGCGCCAAAAAGGACTGTTGTGGTTTAGCCCCCGTCGGCAATTAAGTACCACACAGCCGCTCGCTCACCTTCCCCCTCGGTGGGATGGGGGAGAGAATCGGAAGAGCAAAAGTAAGAAAACTCGTGGGCTGAGATAAGAACAGTTTAATAATTGGGAAAAAGATATTATAATGATAATAATAATAATAACAACAAATTTTAATGAAAAGGAAAACAACAAGAGAGCGAGAGAGGAACAAAACCCAGGAGAAGAACAAGTGATACAACCGCTAACCACCTGCTGACTGATGCCCAGCCAGTCCCCAAGCAATGATTGCTGCCCCCGGCCAACTGCCCCCAGTTTATATACTGAGCATAATGTCACATGGTATGGAATAGCCCTTTGGCTAGTTTGGAACAACTGTCTTGGCTGTGCCCCCTCCCAGCTTCTTGTGCACCTGGCAGAGGATGGGAAGCTGAAAAGTCCTTGACTAGTGTAAACATTACTTAGCAACAACTAAAACATCAGTGTGTTATCAACATTATTCTCATCCTAAATCCAAAATACAGCACTATATTAGCTACTAGGAAGAAAATTAACTCTATCCCAGCCAAAACCAGGACATAACTCATGAGTAAAACTCATGAAAAATGCTCATGACAGACACAGAATAAATATAATAATTAATAAATATATTTAACTTGTATTACCTTTAATGACTTTTATCTTTTCTCTGTCGATGTATCTCAGAAATTTAATAGCTATTGTTTCCAAGTTTCCAGAACTGGAACCAACTTATAGATCAAGCAATGGAAGTCATCAGTGGAATGAATTCTAATCCCTTTTTAAAGATAAAGAACCTTGAAAAGAGTAAGAACAGCATGATTGTAAACCAGTTTTTCAAAAGACCAAAGATGGCTGATCAACACACACAGGAGTATGATGTAGGCAAGGATTTATGAAACATTAGGCTACTGTTTTCTTAACTTTTCATTTAGCAGAGGAAGTGAACACCCTGCTCCTAAAAACATAGAAGATATTTTTCTGATCCAGTATTTTTGGCTGATTCCCTTCTTTTCTGCAGGGTGAGATGAAAATATACATGAAGTATATCCTGGTTTGGAAATATTTGGGGGTCTTTTCTTCTTCCGACACACAACAGATACCCACAAATCACCTTCTGCTTTTTGTATTTAAATTTCTCTCCACTGCTGGTCTTTCTGATCCTCTCACCTGTTAGTAGCTAAATATTACAATTAAACTTCTGAGTTAATGTATTAAATATATAACATTCCTGTCTTTAGTTCCTATTATGCTAAGATACTTTCAGGATACTGTAAGAATACACACAAAACCTCGCCATTGAGTCAGTATGGCTCAGAGAAAACAAAATTATTTCTGGTTCAGAAAACTAACTGTCAGGCTAACAGCAGCTTTGAAATACAGTGCCAACTGAACAACTGTTTTAGGGAAAGCTAGTCAGAGCAACAACCACAGAAAAATGGGTTCTCCAATGACTTGCATAGTCAGCTGTCCCTCTCTCTCCTGACTGATGGATAACAGGAAAAGGAGCAGAATCTCCTTCAACTCCTTCTGCTGTATGGCCTTGGATATGTTCTGGCTATAAGGAAGACTCTGAAACTGTCAAACTCACATTTCTTTTATGCTGGACCTCAGGGGTTGATTATCTCCTCCTAACACATTTTAAGATGGGGGACATAAAAGAGAGATTATTTAATGCAACAACATATCTCTATGGATTTATTTTTCAGGCGATTTCCTTATGCAAAGTGATAAGTTTGCCTGACTTGTCATGATTCTTCTTTTTTTAATATCCTGTATATACAAGGTGCCAATTTTTCACTTTTTAATTTTTCTGGTGATATTTTTATATAACTTAGCAGAATGTAGGGCAGAAACCTATCATGTTAGAGAGAGAGAACTAATAATACATTTCCAGTGCAAAATCATTTTAATCAGAAAATTTAAGCTGAGAATTAGTGGTCAGTCTACATGATGCTGTTTAAATGTGTGTCTACATATGCAAAAAAACTTCACCATGAAGGAACGGTTTGTGGAAACATACACCAGTTCAAGGAGATCTTTGCATAAATGAGAATTTGATTGTTCCTTTATGTAACTGCTCAGCAGCACTTGGATCATACTTTCTGTGTTCAACATTTTTGGCTTGTCCATTGCAGAGTGATTAATACTTACTTGGGCACTTTTTCACAGCACAGAAAACTAGCAGAGTGAAATTATACCTCAGGACTTCTTCAAATATGTAAAAATAGCATGTTAACACTAAGCAAGAGCCTGCAGTAGCATATATAACCAAAAGGGACTATCTGGAGAGCACTTAATATTGCCTTTCATAGCTCATAGTCACCAAAACACCTCTCCAGTGACACAGTGATTATCTACATGGGACCAGGTCCTCAAGCCCTCTCTCAAAAAGCAGTCTGTAATTTTAGAGTCTGAACGAAGATGGCATGTGGATATGAAACGCAGCTGCAATGATACAGGAGCTGAGCAGGGATATGTGTTTTATAGTTACAGTCCTTTGTTTTGTGGAGAAGTTACAGCCCCTATGCACCCAGCTACTCCTGAGTAACTTTTATCACCAATTAATACTCTCCTGTCTAATTGTTCATGCTGGGGAGTACCAACCAGGCAAGCATATTTTTCCCTCCTCAGATCAGATCAAGGCTCCTTCTTTGAGCAAGGATAATGAGGGAGGTGTTCCACCTCCTCAGGGCTAACAATTTATTTGATTTTACATACTTTCTATGTAAGAAGGCTCTAATTGAAAATCACAGGACGAGCAAAAGCTGAATGAGGGTCTTGAAAGAAGAAACATGGAAACTCTAATCAACTATTTATAATTCTGAGGACTTTACAAGTTTTTATTTAATGGAGTAATTTTCTTGAAGAAGTTTATTTATTTGACTGGGCTCTCTATTCTGCTGCTGTATCAAATATTCTAGAAGTGGTACACCTTGTGAAGGGGTGTTTTATCTATTTGCAGTTTACTTTACTGTGTACATGCAGTATGTTTTGTTTGAAAGGCTGCATCTGGGGAGGAAGGCAAACAGTTTGCCTTGCCATGGCCCTTATAAATTTAGGCAGGCAAAGCCCTCTTGAAAAATGTGAAGATAGAGCCTTCCCTGGGGGAAACTGAGCAGGGAGTTTCTGGAGTGCCATATAAGCACTGGCTGAGACTCCTAGCAGGAGTGGGGTACTGATAACGGCAAGAAGTGAACCCTCAGAGGAGACTAAGAAGTGAGAGAGAAGGAATATTTCCTAGGAACCTAGGGGAAATTGTCTGAAGTTTGTACAGTGCAAGAGGATGGCAAAGGTTGCTGGACTGGAAAGAAAGACTGATGAGGAAAACTGCAAGGTAGATGGAGAGAGGGGAGTTAATTCCCATATTTTTACTTAATGTCTCCTCTGACAGATCTCAGATTCTGCTATTTTAAAAGTTTTCTTGTGTTTACTAATTTACATTTTAAGAAAACCTTGCTTGAGAGAGAGAAGCAGTGAGTATTGCTAGGAACGCTCACTGTAAGGAAAAGTTAGACAGTGTCATCTCAAGGCTCTGCTCAGACAAAGCTTTTATCACACACTTCTTTGAGGATATTGGGACTCAGCTTCTAGGCCACTGTGTGTGCACAGGCAAGCATTAATTAGGCTGTACCTAAAGGTTTGTTCTGCAGTAAGTTGTAAAAACACTCTGTAGTTCCTTACTAACTGAAAAATTACTTTTCCCAAGTCAGAAGCTGGAAGAAAAAATGAGATCTGATCTGATCTTATCTTATCTTATGGAGAACCAATTCACCTCATAATTGTTTGGCTAATTTGCCAAGCATGAAAAGGTAATACTGTGTAAAAGACAGTAAACCTTCCTTAAACTAGGGTTATTTTTTCAGTAGACCATATAACCTTCTCAATCTTTATTCTCCAGTCTATTCTCTTATAAAAGTTTTTACAGCTGTGAGAGTATGAGCTGCCCACTCACACTGATTTACTAACATCAATCTTTTTCAATCTATGAATAGCTGCTGAAGAAAGAGTGTTAGCCAGACCTTTTCCCATCTTCTGAATGGGTGGCAGATTTCTCCAACATACTAGATTATAAGAAAGCTAACTTTGTCAGTAGAGAGAAGTACCAGACTCTCATAGATAGATTTTCTGTCCTGCTTTTGAAGATCTAGAGTATTAGACTTACAGAGGCTTCAGGAAGACCCTCCCTTTCCCTCACCAAGGCATTTAGTGATTTCTTCTGATCTTGCTCTTTGGCAGCCAGTGACCCCAGGCAGATACGCTAGTTCCTTACCAAAAAAAGCTGATTCTGTTTCTTAGACTAGTTCCAGTTACTTTAAAGGAACCTCATACTTCATCACTGAATCCCTGAATTTCCTCTGCTTTTTGGAGAACAGATGCTACAATTTTCCTTTGCCTGATTGCAGTCACACTCTCCATCAGTAGGTGGTCCCACTCCTATAGTTCGCTCATTACACCATGTTTAACAAGCCTTTAGCTGGTAAATGCAAATGGTCAGCCAAAAAGCAATACAGAGATCACATTGCCTTTGGACAGCTGCACCTCGATTCAGCCTCACTTCTGAGACATTTAATTTTCCTGAGATTAATTACCTTTTATCCCAAACTATAGGCTAAGCAGGACTGGATTTTACAGTGGATTTACAGTGTAAAACTGTTCTCTTTGGCTACAATATGTGGAACAATTTCACTCATCCTGTTCTCGCTTAGCCCAAAACAGAAGAAAGCAACTTGTTCTGCTTTATAGGGGACTCAGGTAATGGAGATGTAGATCTTTCATCATGTACCATTCCTTGAGGGCAGTACACATATAAAGTGGTGACAGTATTAAAGCATATGGTTCAATCTCTGTAGCTAAGAATATGAGCTATGCACTCACATTGAGTGGTCTAGCAACCAATGACAGGGGAAATGGGAACAGACACTGTTATTGAAAGCCAAGGATTTCAGAGGAGATGTGGAACAGGTCAAGTAGATGAGATTTTTCAAAGATTATCCAAATCCCATGTAGAATCACTGTGTAAAGCCTATGCTATTTAGACATTACACAAGGGCTTAGTGTTCAGATCTCCATACGGTGTCAGACCAGTCTATCAGTGGATGAGTCTTCTTTGAAGTGTTAGTATCTAGTATGATGGATTTTTTTAAAAAACTAGCTAAGTATATGCTTTGGATCTCAGTTTTTCACCATCTACCTTCCTGTATGGTACAGAGGAGAAAACCTGTCTCACAAACTCTTGACTTTTGTCTTTTGTACCCCAAAAAAACTTCCTGTCAGCAATCTTAAGATCAAAAGAGCTTTGCAATGTTTTTAAAGAAATAAATTCATTTTTGCCACTCATTTCTAATACCCTGTTTCTCTTTAATTCCAAGATAGTTCTTTTTTATGAATACTAGGAGATAATAATTTTAATTATAATAACAGAGTTACTGAATAGACAGACAACTAGACAGAAATACTTTTTAAAGTCTTCGTTAAAAGACTAGGAGGTTGCAAAGGCATGCAAAGCTAGGGCGTATGAGTGAGTGTTATGTTGAAGTTAAGGTTGCACAGACAATCTTAACCTCCTCTCCTTTGTGTAATATATATGATTTAGGGCTGCCAGTCTTCTGGGCATACTGCAAAAGACATCTGTTCAATAAGGTTTTTGGAAAGCAATGGGAATATACTTCCTGGAATGATGTGGGACTGGAACAGAGCTTTTGTAACTGGCTGGCTAAGTTCTTGTTTGAAATAATTTGTTTCAGTGCTGGGACCTGATGTTATTATTAACTATGTGTTAGATGCCTAGAGCCTTGTCTATGCATGTTTTTTCCTTAATTATTATTTAAATTTAAATTAATAAATATTCCACAATTCCTCCCAGGCAAGTCATTCTGACTATCTGTGTCTCAGTTTTCTCCTATGCCAAAGATACTTATCGATCCATTCAGGACCTTTTCATCTGTAAATCCCCAAATGACCAAAGGATGAATGTAAACATACATGCTTTATTTATGGAGAAGGAGGGTATCAGACTTGCCTTTGTTTGCATGCTGGGGTGGAGAAAGCTGTCTGTTGCTGGAATTAGTTTCTTACATCTCCACAAAAGGGCATAGAGACTTAGTGGCTTAACACCACTTGTGTTACTACCTGTTTAATCCAGTTTCATAGACAAAGGAATATGAAATATAAGTCTGATTAAAGGGTTTTTTTTCAAAACGCCCTGTCTGCAATGGGGTGAAGCACATGTGGAACACCTGATGGCATGCCTTGGCAGTCCCATTGTGTGGAAGTCACACATATCTAGAGCTCCTAAGAGTTTCCTGAGCCATAAAGGTCTTATCATGCCTCTTCTGGGGTGACCCTTTCCTTATTTTGTCTTCCATGAGCAATGCAGCCCTCCATTGGAGTAATTTCTGCCAACCACCGTGATGTGCTCTACTGAAACCAGGAATGCAGCTCAGGAAGGAGAGAGCACAAGGAATGCACTCCTTCCCCTGCTCCCACCCTGCACAGCTATATAACCATTTTGCTTGAGCTATACATGTATTATCTGGGCAGAACTGCAGTGTGTGTTTCAAGCTGAAGCTCACTGAAGTTGTTGGAAGGACTCAGGCTGACTTCAATGGGCTTTGGAGCAGGACCTGGTTGTTCAAAGAAACTTCCTCCTTTAATTTTCTGCAGTTGTGCAGGCCTGTCCTGGGCTGCATTCAGCACTCACCGGGGCCTCAGGAACTGTCTGACCATTGCTGCAGACAAAATGTGCTCCACAAAGCAGCACCCACACATTTCCCTTGGGCATCAGTAGGTTATGCTATGTAGCAATGCAGCTGCACAGACCCCTTTACCATAAGCTGTGCCATAGAAGTGTGATCTGTCCCTTAATTTACTAATTCCTGCTCCTGACACATAGGTTTCATAAAGGGAAAATGACAAAGCAACTTAAGAGTGATTTTAAAGCTTCTTGCCCCTTAACATTGCTTCCCTTTTTAGCATTTTCATTTCCAACTCTTGCATGAGCAGCAGGAACTCCTTTTCTTCTTCAGAAGTAGGTACCTGTCAAAGTGGGGGAAATGAGGGGATATATGCTATGACACTGTCCTACTGTTTGTATGATCTATAGTTCCTAAGTGTAGCATTGCTGGAAGCACTATGCCAGTTTTGAATGCAATCATGTGGTTTTCTCTCTGTGTGGTTACTATATGTTTTGATAGATCTGCAAGTAAAACTCTAGTTTAATAATAGATTGTATAGGCCCAATTCTGCCTTCAGATATACAACTGCAGCTCCCATTGGGCAGAACAGCTATAGAAACTGCTAGTACTGTAGTATTGCTGCTTTGATACTTTCAACTGACAAGTTTTTAGTAAAGATGACGCTCACATTATTTTCCGGGGTGAAATTCTATGGCTTGAAAATAGAGACATATGACTACATGATCTGAATGGCTCTTTCTGACCTTAAAAACACTGAAAGTACAGATGGAAACACAATTTTTATGAGCTGACATTATCTTCTCTCTTCAAAGAAGCCTATGGTATCTTTTGAAAAGACTTTGAGGATTACTAATAATTATATCTGCGTTTGCAAGTAAAGACTATATAGCCAATGATTTACATAATACACAAGGCATGAACAAAACAAATTAAATCTATAGTTATGTTATAGTTAAATTTATAGTTCATGATACACAATAGCAACACAAATATAAATGTTTAGAAGCATGTATGAGCTTAATACAAAGGCTCTATCTTTCTGTAAAATCAGTAGGAGATAAAAGTTTATGATCAGTGTCTGTTCTTTTATCATCATAGTGTTAGCAAGAACATGGTTTTAAGACAACATACCAGGCAACCTCTATAAAAAAAGCTGGCCACAGGGAAAATCTATGAGGATGTTCACCTGCTTTTATCATTTTATGCCATGAAATAAAACAATCAACTAACAATATGAATTACCATCTCTGTAAGCAAAATATGAGAACATATGGCTGTGTGCATTTCTTAGAGCTCAGTAAGGGCAAATCTGGGGCCTTCTGTCACATCATTGCAATAGTTTGAATTATAGTCACTACAATGGCATTTTTCCACCATCCTCTGATGTGGAGAGAGAGGTGACAGGATTTGACAAGTTCCTGCATGAGAAAAAAAGAGGACAGAGGTGACAGTAAAAAAAAAAAATAATTTGGGAAGTCTGAGTGACCTAGAAGGTGTCAGTGAAGATAAAGAAAAAGAGAATGAAGATGGTCTAAAGGAAGATTACAAGACTCTCCTTTTCAAATATGTTCAGTTTTAGAAAGCAGTATCATGTACTGAAAAGAGATTTTAAAGACGTTCCAGTGGAAATCCTAAGTGGAAATTTATTTCTACTGACAGCTTCTTTCAGTATTTTCATTATTACCTTGTGGCTCACTGACAAACCTGGACCTGAGCTGTGGGTCTAGGGCAGAATAGGATGGGAGTTGGTATTATTGGATCATTTATTTACTACGCAGCTGATAACTCCAGTGTAGCCATGGAAAATACTTCTACTGGATTGTGTTGTCATCAGTAGAGCGATGATTAGGCTGTCCTAGGTACTGTACAGACTCAGTTCCAAACTGTGGACCACAATTTGGACATCATGTTTTGAATGTGAATGATTCAGTGAAGAATAAAGGGGCAACTATTGAAATTCTTTATTTCATGTCTGCATAAAATAAATGGTACTCAAAGAGGCAGAGGCATCCCTCTTTAATGGTTGTGTGTACTCTGAAAACACAGCATTTTTTTTTCCATGAGTGTACACATGTTTTGATTTTGCTTATTCTATAGAGGAGAGTGTGGTTTGGCATCTGGACTTTTTGTTTTTACAGGAACATTATTTTGCATCTTGATTTTGCACAAAAGAAAGCTAGATCCTTGTTGCATTGCCAGGTTTTGTTGCCATCCTCTGGCTCCCATTTGGCTCCCATTGCCTGCAGCAGAATGCCACCTCTCCCTCTCAAACAACAGAAAGAGATGAAACTAAGCTTCACAAGCCAACTGTCTGACATTCCTGTCCCAGCAATTTATGCTCTGGAGTTGGCATCCAAACAACCAGGCAAGCAGTTCTTATTGACATCTGCTCCTGTCCCAGAGCAGAGTTTATCCCTTCAATTAGCACATCCTCAGTTGCTTTAGCACAGACATCACACCTGAAATACTACCTGCTCCAGGACTGCCTTCCTCTTGGACAGCAGGTCTCTGCTTCTCCCAAGCACACCTATTCCAAAAACACTTTTGGGGTGCATCTCTTCCCCTCCCTGCCCAGATAAGTGCTGCCTTCCCAAGTGCTTCTAACTGCTGAGGATTATGAGATTGAGGGGCTAGCAATGTATACATCAGCACCATGCTGTGCCTGTGTTACAAACCCATTGGGAACCACCTACATTAGGAAATCATTCTCTTTCTAGACTCCCCTTACAGTCAAGGCAGAGTGATAAGGCTCCTCCTGAAGATAGTCCCTAAATGCTTTCATAGAGGATCCTGTCTCCCTCCACTGACTATTGAGTACCTACAGGACATAGCCTCCTAAATTAAGTGTTTAAAGTTAGGTGGTTTAAGTGATGTCCATAGGTTACACAAACAGAATGAACCTGAGATCATCTCAAATGACTTCTTGTTTCTTATGGGACATAGATTTTCACATGAACCCCTACAATGATCTTAATAAAATGCTAAAATATATCTTCAAGGCAGGATAGCAAGAGATAGAGAGCTCTTCGGTTTCCTTAGACATTTGTACAGATGGTTAATTTTTGTCTGTTTAAAATATGTGCCTATTTTTAACACGTACGGGTTTTCATCTGTTTGTGTTGTCTTTTTTCTAATACAATAAAGACCCCTTAAGTATCTGTGCTGGTTTTGGATGGGATAGAGTTAATTTTCTTCATAGTAGCTAGTATGGGGCTGTGTTTTGGATTTGTGCTGAAAACAGTGTTGATAATACAGGGATGTTTTTGTTATTGCTGAGCAGTGCTTATACTAAACCAAGGACTTTTCAGCTTCCCATGCTCTGCCAGGTACACAAGAAGCTGGGAGGGGGCACAGCTGGGACAGCTGACCCCAACTGACCAAAGGGATATTCCATACCATATGACATCATGCTCAGCATATATAAACTAGGGGAAGAAGAAGGAAGGGGGGGACATTCGGAGTGATGGTGTTTGTCTTCCCAAGTAACCATTATGCATGATGGAGCCCTGCTTTCCTGGAGATGGCTGAACACCTGCCTGCTGATGGGAAGTAGTGAATGAATTCCTTGCTTTGCTTTGCTTGCGTGCGTGGCTTTTGCTTTAATTGTTAAACTGTCTTTATCTCAACCCACGAGTTTTCTCACTTTTACCCTTCCGATTCTCTCCCCCATCCCACTGTGGGGGGAGTGAGCGAGCGGCTGTGTGGTGCTTAGCTGCCAGCTGGGGTTAAACCACAACAGTACCTTTCTCCCTGTAAAACTACTTATGCCATGCAATCAATTCAATTTTTTTTACTTTTTTGATAGGCAAATTTAAATTTGTGTCTCTGACAATTAGGCTTTTATTTTCCTCAGAGTTCAAATAATTTTAGGCATGCTCTCCAGTTTTTCAGCTTCCATTTTAAAAGGTGGACCTGAGAACATATGAACATTAGACAGTATCCAGATTCTGATGAATTATTCTTGAGTTGTAGGTTGACCCCGGCCAGCAGCTAAGCACCCACACAGCTGTTCTCTCACTCCCCTCAGCCCCTCCAGCAGGATGGGAGAGAGAATAGGAAGAGCAAAAGCAAGAAAACTTGTGGGTCGAGATAAAGACAGTTTAATAAGTGAAGGAAAGCAGGAAAAAAAAACAAGTGATGCAAAGGCAATCACTCACCACCTCCCACAAGCAGTCTGATGCCCAGCCAGTCTCCAAACAATGGCCACCTTGGAAGTCAGAAACCTCACCCCCTTCTTCTTCTGCTACCCCAATTTTTATTGCTGAGCACGGCATCAGATGGTATGGAATATTCCCTTGGCCAATTCAAGTCAGCTGACCTGGTTGTGTCCCCTCCCAACTTCTTGCCCACCCCCAGCCTACTTGCTGGATGGGGCAGAGTGGGAAAAAGAGAAAGCCTCGACACTGTGCAAGTACTGTTCAGCAACAGCCAAAACACTGGTGTGTTATTGTATTGGGAGCCTTGCGGAAGACATTCTATTTGAGGAGTACGTGATTTTGAACAGGCCATGTCTGCTCCATACGGCCGCGTACTTAGAGCTTGAGAAGCCCATATGTTATTAATATATAATCTGTAACTTATAACAACTTTGAGAAAGGTAAACTGTACGTGGATCAAGGGGTGGAATGTAGTGATCTTGACCGAAAGACCATTTTACATGGAGGAGTCGGTGATCAACATAACAGTTAACCTGAGTAGGCCCAGGTCTATGCTGTGCCGTGCTGCACATACAGCTTGGCCTTCAGGCCTGTGTTGTGCTGCACAAATTCCTTGGCCGCAGGATAAACTCAGCCACCTCAGTGTAACAGAGGATTCTGCAGGCAGCTCCCACTTGGTACTGGCAATTACTCCACCCGCGTGGCCTTGCCTTTATCTTAAAATGCAGCAAAAAGTTCTCATGCGAACATCCTTTATGAATAGCATTGCTTTCTTGTAAGAAAAATATATAATAGCTCGAATTACCAAAAAGGAGGAATGTCTCTCGACGGATGAGATCTGCACAGTGTGATCTGCACAGCATGCCATGGGAAAATCCATGCAGGGTCCATCCAATGCTGCACGAACACAGGGTTCCCAGCATTTGAAGGGACATAAGATTTATTCACTGTCTATATTCCTCTTTTTTGTTCTATCTTATTAAAAGCCATTTGTTGTCAGGCCTTTCTTATTGAGATCCAGAAAGAACCCTGCACTGTGTCTCTCTCTCTCTCTCTCTCTCACCCACCCTCCCTGGTGCAGAACAGTTAACAACAGTATTTTACCCACAAATCCAAAACACAGCACCATATGGGCTGCTATGAAGAAAGTTAACTCCATCCCAAACAGACCCAGTACAGTTGTACCTAAAAGCAAAATGGTCTTCCTGTACATATTGGCAAATTCCTATTTTTTTTCTGCTTCACAAAAATTCAAGATCTTGGTGAAAAATAGTCCTAAATAGCTTCAGTCACACACCTGCTATCCTTTCAGAAAAACAAATTATCACAGGAAGAACACTGAACTTTCTGATGGCCATTGTTCTGCTATTTGTAGTTAGTGTCATCCTTGTTCTGAGGCTGAGAAGACCCAAAAGATTGTGTATAAAATCAGATAGGTTTCATAGCAAAGCATCATTTTTTGCTCACGAAGAGCACGATGCTGTCTTCGAAAATTACTCATTTCAAAATGTGCCATGAATGAGATTTTTTTTGTGTATTTGTTGACACGGAAGACAATAAATATGGTCCCAAAAGCATAGCATGCAAGCAAAAGTATTCAAAATTGCCTATGTTGTTCAATAAATAACTAACGAAATGTGTCAACAATTTAGATTTTGTTGAAGACTGGAAAATAAGCAACAGACAGTGGGAAAAAAGGAACACATTTTCTAAAGGTACTTGCACAATAAGACCTTCAAAAGAATTTTCTTCTGTCTACAGAAATCAATGATAAAACAAAGATAGATAATAGGTGATATACTGGCTGAAGTATAAATCTCTAGAGCTGTTTTGCCAGTCATGAAGGTTTAGATTTTGAAGAAATTACTGCAAAGAGTGAAAGCTTTTCTAAAGAAGACTTTAGATAAGGCATCCATTAACTCTGACTACATTTTTACTCTCTCCTGCAAATTATTATCTAAATTTGTTGTTTAGTAAACCAACTGAGAGTCTTTGCATTCGTGACTGTTGCAGTTCCTATGTGGTGAAACTGCAAGAGTCATCAATAAATCAACTGAAAAGATTAAGAATAACATCATGTTAAGAGAACTTCTAGTGACATGACAAGCAGATGGCTCTTTGCATTGTCTGACACTCAAAAGATGGTAGTCATGATGCTGCCGTGTCGTGGTTTAGCCCCAGCCGGCAGCTAAGCACCACGCAGCTGCTCGCTCACTTCCCCCCTGGTGGGATGGGGGAGAGAATCGGAAGAGCAAAAGTAAGAAAACTCGTGGGTTGAGATAAGAACAGTTTATTAATTGGAACAAAATAATAATAATAATAATAATAATGAATTATAATGAGAAGGAAAACAATGAGAGAGAGAGAGAGAGGAACAAAACCCAAGGGAGGGAAAAAAGGGAAAAAAAAAAAAAATATATACAACCACTCACCACCCGCCGACTGACGCCCAGCCAGTCCCCGAGCAGCGATCGCTATCCCCCGGCCAACTCCCCCAGTTTATATACTGGGCATGACATCATATGGTATGGAATAGCCCTTTGGTCAGTTTGGATCAACTATCCTGGCTGTGCCCCCTCCCATTTCTTGGGCACCTGGCAGAGCATGGGGAGCTGAAGGAAAAAAAAAGTCCTTGACCAATGTAAATACCGCTTAGCGACAGCCAAAACATCAGTGTGTTATCAATATTATTCTCATACTAAAATCCAAAGCACAGCACTATACCAGCTACTAGGAAGAAAATTAACTCTATCCCAGCCGAAACCAGGACATGCCATTATTTTCCAACAACTCTAGGACATACTAGGAAAGCCATGCATTTTGCCTCATAATATACAGCTTGCATCACTTCAACTAACATTCTGGAAGCACATTTTCCTTGAGAAAACAATGGCATCAGTGGACTTCAAGGAACAGTGAATAGTTTTTAGTGTCCAACAGCCAGTTCTTTAAAAAAGCAAATTACTTTGGAGTGCCTTTAATGACTGTACTGGAGAGTTGCAATTTTAACACTTAGTATGTATCCGTCCTATAATTCTTTTTTATAAAGAAGCAAGGATATGCAGAGTGAAGTTGTATGAAGTGGTTTTTATCTTCTTTGTCCATCTTTGATCTCATGATCAGAAACCAAGATCTTATTGTTCATCTTCATTTAGTAAGGAGAACCAAATATTACATTAATGTAAAAGATTGCAAGAAAACAAGACCTGACTCAGTGCTGTTTCTGTTGTTCCAATACACACAATTCAGTAAGTTTTTATCATGTTAATGACATATCACTAAAGAAATTTGCCATTATTCTTGTGTTTGCAACTAATAGGGAGCAATGTTTTTCCACTTATTTTGCTGAAAAAAATAAGGTTATTGATAGTGTGGTTTAATGATACCAGTACTTTACAGCTAAAGATGCTGCTAATGTCTTAGCACTAATTTATGCAACTTACTTAACTGGTAGTTGTTTCTATTATGACTGCTTTACCCCTACTTCCTAGGTTATCTGCCAGTGTGAGAACACAAAACAGGGCTAGCTATGAAAAAAAAAAAGAGCTCATGGGGGTGACTGTAGCAAAGAAATATTGGATAAAGGTCCTCTGAGCTAGAAGAAGCCAGAGTGTAGTGTCCTCAGAGACAGAACTGTGGTGGGTTGACCTTGGTTGGACGCCAGGTGCCCACCAAGCCACTCTATCACTCCCCCTCCTCAACTGGACAAGGGAGAGAAAACATGACGAAAGGCTTGTGGGTTGAGATAAGGACAGGGAGAGATCATTCAGCAATTACTGTCACAGGCAAAACAGACTTGACTTGGGGAAATTAATTTAATTTATTGCCAATCAAAAGTCAGAGTAGGATAATGAGAAATAAGAACAAATCTTAAAACACCTTCCCCCCACCCCTCCCTTCTTCCCGGGCTCAACTTCACTCCTGGCTTCTCTACCTCCTCCCCCCAAGCAGCGCAGGGGGATGGGGAACAGGGGTTGCGGTCAGTTCATCACACAACGTCTCTGCCGCTCCTTCTTCCTCATGCTCTTCCCCTGCTCCAGCGTGGGGTCCCACCCATGGGAGACAGTCCTCCACGAACTTCTCCAACATGGGTCCTTCCCACAGGCTGCAGCTCTTCACGAACTGCTCCAGCATGGGTCCTTTCCATGGGGTGCAGTCCTTCAGGAACAGACTGCTCCAGCATGGGTCCCCTGCGGGGTCACAAGTCCTGACAGAAAACCTGCTCAACTGTGAGGTCCTCTCTCCACGGGGTCACAGGTCCTGCCAGAAAACCTGCTCAACTGTGGGGTCCTCTCTCCACGGGGTCACAGGTCCTGCCAGGAGTCTGCTCCAGCGTGGGCTCTCCATGGGGTCACAGCCTCCTTCGGGCGCTTCCACTTGCTCCGGCGTGGAGTCCTCCACGGGCTGCAGGTGGATATCTGCTCCACCATTAACCTCCATGGGCTGCAGGGGGACAGCCTGCCTCACCATGATCTTCACCATAGGCTGCAGGGGAATCTCTGCTCCAGCACCTGGAGCACCTCCTCCCCCTCCTTCTTCAGTGACCTTGGTGTCTGCATAGTTGTTTCTCTCACATATTCTCACTCCTCTCTTCTGGCTGCTGTTGCGCAGTGGTTTTTTTTCCCCTTCTTAAATATGTTATCACAGAGGTGCTACCACTGTCGCTGATTGGCTCAGCCTTGGCCAGCGGCGGGTCTGTCTTGGAGCTGGCTGGCATTGGCTCTGTCAGACATGGGGGAAGCTTCTGGCATCTTCTCACAGAAGCCACCCCTGTAGCCCCCCCCAGCTACTAAAATCTTGCCATGCAATCCCAATACAAGAATTTAGAAAGAAGGCAGGCCATAGTATTTAAGGCAGAGGTAGATCAGGCAGTGTGTAATAGAGGTCACAGACTTTTTAAGGAGAAACCTGTCAGTAGAGTAGACAAGACAAATGTAGACTTAATTAGTGGGGATAGATGAAAGTGAGGAGGGAGGTTGTAAGCAGTTCATTGAAGAAACATGATACTTCATATAAGAGGGCAGAACAGTGAACAAAGGACAGATGCTTGTAATTTATTTGGGAAACAAAGTCTGTGTCACCTCTACCTTCGAGGCAAGCTGTGGGCAATAGGAAAGAAATCCAGTGCTGATTGCCAAATCAACATGTTATAATAACCTAGCAGTATCAAATGTGCGAATCAATGTTTGGACAATTTAGGGGGAGGGGTCGTTGTCCCCGTCATTGTTGTTGGTTTTAATGACTACAATAAGGTGGGAAGTAGTAAGAAGCTGCTTTTATCACAAGTGCCATATGCTGAGAGAAGGAATGTTTTATAAGGGAATGTTAACAGTCTTAATCTGAGAACCCAACCATCAAGTGCCATCTGAGAAGAACAGAAAATTTAAAAGGATGTCAGAAGAAAACAAGGGCCAATAAACACCACTTCCTTTTTTTGGCAGTTTTATGAAAAAGATTTCATCTTTTTGAACAAACCAAGATTTCAGGTTACAAGTTGTTGTTTGTAACAAACTGACTAGTAATTGTTAGGTATTAGGGGAAAGTGTGTGACACATACTCAGTTGGATAATTTATTTTTGTTGTCAAATAGAGTAAATGTCCACAGCTTGCTCAGTCTGCTTCTCCATCTGACCTCCTGTTAGTTGCCATCACTGTTGGAAGCCTCTGCAAATGCCAAGGACAGATTGAGTCCAGAAATCAGCCCCTACTATTCAGTCCCTCCAAATCACAACTGTAGCATATCATTAGTGAAGGAAGACTGTTGCCCTGTTGCCAAGAATAAAACTATTCAATGCAGAAATTAAGGAATCTTCAGGGATGCCTAAATAGCTCTGTTCTTCACACTAGATTAATTTTTAAATATCGAAGTCAGTCTATAAGGACAATATGTGTAGCAAGAAATTTTTATGATTGTGAAAAAGTGCCTATCTGTAAATATGAGGGGGGTTTTTTTACTAAAAAAAAATCAAAATAACCTATTTAACTCAGTATTGTCTTCCAGTACTGCTGCCTATTACCATAGTACGTGAATTTCTTCTTAGGGAAAAAATGCTAATAATGGCAATTTTTTTTTTTATTTTAATATCTGGCTCTTTTCCATTTCTGAGCAAAAACTTCAAGTAGAATTTTATGGTTTAGTTGTTGTTGTTTATCTAATTGCATTATTTTCCTCCAGTTTTAAAGGCTGAGCTGATTTTGGGGGCAGTGAAGGAAGCAAATGGTTGCTTTTAGGAGATTGAAAGGATTGTCAGTTTTGTTGTGAAAAAACACTTTTAAAAGAAAAAAGTTGTATTTTCTGAAGACAGGTAGATGTTTCAGTTAATCTCTTCTGGAAATTTGATGGATATTATTTTATCTGGTACAGCAATAAAATTAATATTTAAAGGAATATTCAACTGATACTCCACAGAGTGACCAAATGCTGATTTCTGGCCTAGCAAATATTTGTAACTCTGAACTCTATCAGATATGAAGGAGTAGAAGAGGCAATGCAATTTTCTTACTCATAGTTTTATTAAAAATACTTCTTTCCACCACTGAAGTTAATTCCATCGGCAAAAGTATTCACCCACTCATAGCTGAAATAAGGTGTTATGAGTCAGTCTGTTGGATAGACTCTCACTTTCCTGATGGATGTCATCCTCAGAGATCCACTTTGCAAAATCATAAATACACAATCTGAATTTCTAAACGTATGCCTAATACATTTTTAAATCTCATAAATGTTTTCAAAGTGCACATATTAACTTTGAAATCATTGCAAACTGGTCCATACTTCTCATCTCTAGTGAGTGTTGTACTTTAAGGATTAAAGATCCTGTCCTGTTTCTAGGAAATTTTGTGGAATTCTTGTAATTGGTTATGCCCTAAATCAAGAGATCTTACTCCATTAAGAGAAACACTGACCTTACAAGATCACCTCTATCTCAGAAAGTGAAGTTCTTAGGATGTCAATATGCCATAAGGAAGAGTCATAGCATTATATCTATATGGGGCAACAAAGTTTAATACACCATGGCTTTACATTTTAACCCTAAAATAAAAAATATGTCATCACAGTATTGTTCAAGATTTGTAAAAGTTATATAGTTCAAAACATAAAGGTTTAATTAAATGAATGCAAAGAAAAGTAATCATAAACGTATCTTTGGTATTTCATTTTTGCACCCCTGTAATGTATTCATTTATTTGGTTAATTATTAAATACATAATAACAACAACAGTAATGTTGCTATGTCTTGCAGTAACTCGGGCTGAGAAAGTGAATGCCTAAATTGCAGAGTATAGCTCATTTTATGAGGAGTTTATAAATATCTGGAAAACTTTGGGATGGTCAAAACTAGATCTAAGAATGGGGGACGGGGGGTGGTCCAAGTCCTATAATAGCATTATAACATTTAGTATTTAACATTTAGCTCTAGTGTTCTAAACACAGCAGGGAAAAAAAATACTACAAGTTACTTCCAGCCATTTTGATCTTACTCTTTCAAAAGCCTATAACTCAGAGAATGGACTTCTAATTCTGTTTTATGAATTGTCTATTTTCTAACTGGCAACATTATACAATAGACCCTTTGATACAGTTCAGTAGAAGTAACTGAACATCTAACCATTGTATTTAACAACTGTTAAACATTAAATCACAAAGGAAGATTATTGTACCCATATCCATGGAGGAAGAAGAGTTTAGTTCAGAAAATAATCTTGATTGCAGCAATATTTAGGCAAATGAAAGATGTTTTTGTTTTTTAATAATTTAGAGCTTCCTTTTTTATTTTACTTGACTTCTGAATTTCAGTTGTTGAATACCAGAGAAAATTGTTTTGATGCTTAGAAGTTTTGAGGAAAAGCCATTTCTACTGAAAATTTAGACAAAACAAACAAAAAACCCCAATGTTTTATGAAGAAAAAAATATTTATTCCCATATTCTGGAATGAGTAATCACAAGGAAAGGAGGAGAATGGTGGTGTGGGAGGCAGGGACCTGGCAGCAGAAACAAGATCCCTGATTCTTAATCATAATCATAACGAATAACAGCTTTGAAATAGACAGCTGACATCTGAAATAGCTGCTGCTGTTTTCTGCTAATATCACAAACTTAGTGTTTTACTCTCAGTAGCAGTAAAACTCTGTTACTGAGAGGGGCCTGTTACATTTTGTATAGTTAATCTCAGTCCATTAATACATATGAATTTCCCTTCCCTTTAAGGATTAGTTTTCCTTATGCTTGCTGATCAAAGTAGTAGGCGATCAGTGACAAAAGCAATGGGTGAGGGGAATTTACCCAGGAAGTTTTGTTAAAGAGCTCCATTCTGGAAGAATGATGACCACAGATTATAATCTAGACATCTCTAATGTATGGAGAGCTGAATCTTCAAAGTCTCACCTCTTTGTGTGGGAAGGACTGGGCCTGGGGATTTGAGTAGCAAATTTTCATTGTGAGACATCTCCTGGCATTGTTTTTCCAAACCTGGTTCTGCCCTACCTGTAATGGGTGAAAAATCGGGGGGGGGGGGGGGTATTGCTTTATAAATTAAGGTTACAACAAAGACTTGCGCTCAGAAGTTGTCTGGGGTGTTACAGAATTTACAGGATTATAGACCAGACTAGATTAAATTGACCCTTTGAGTTTTTAGTAATTACCTTTAAAGAGCTGCCCCGTCAAGGGTTTCAACTTCTCTTTTGAGTCCCACCTTTTTAAATTGCTGTACAAGATTTTGAGCGCTACATTCAATTGGATACTTAACCTCACTTTTTCACAAAATTTCAACAAATTGTGTACTGCCATTGCAACAAATCCTGCCATGGCCATAAGCGGGCACTAGCTGGTGAAGGCACTCTCTGGGATGAGCTGACTCTTTGGAAACATATCACTAGTTAAACAGGGTGCATATAGCAAGGCTCGAGAAATTCTGGAGCGAACAGGAGCCACGTGGGTTCCCCTTTTGGCTGGGGCTGGCTCCCGAGAATAACTTTCCGACACGGCAGGGATGGGGAAGGGGGCTGACGGCAGATGACCTTCCCCAGCCTCGGCCAAGAGCTCCCTTCCTTTGGATGTCCCCAGCTGCCCGCATGAAATCTCAGTTCACCACTGCGTCGGGGCAAAGCACGCCAAGAGGGAAAAGACCCCAGAGCTCGGGGCGAGAAGGTGTGAGGCTGGCTGGGAGCAAACGTCCCCCCAGCCCTCCCGAGGGCGACTGACCCGAGCAAACGTTTGAGGAAAATATAAATTCCGGTCCTTGTCCACGTCAAAATTCAATCCTAGCACAGCTGCCCTCGAAGTGTGGGGTGATTTGATCCCGCACAGCCTTTCTAGCAGGCGAGGCTCCGGCAGTGCCTGCTGCCCAGACCGGCAAAACGACCCGGGGAGCCCCGACCTCAGAGCCCCGCTGTTCTGCGGGGCACTGCCCACCTCTAACTCCGTGCCCACGTTAAAGGCTGCCGGGTCTCGCCGCTCTGAATCAGCGCGCACAAAAACTCCTGTGCCAGCAGTTCCCGATATCCTAATATCACTTGTCCTGGGAGGGGAAATAAAAACAAGTTACACTGCAATTGTGCGCGCGCAGGAAGGCAGGCAGGCACACCCAGCCACCCTTCGCGCACACCGCCCAGTTCCGCGGCCTTCCGCGCCCTGCCCCTCGCGGGGAGACCTCCTTTGCTGCCTGTAGTTCAGTGCAAGTTTGATTTATCTGCTGAAGACCGACAGCTGCAGAGTAAATGCAGCAGATATTGCTTAGCTCCTGTAGGTATGGGAGCCCGGGAGCCGTGTTCCGCAGCACACGACGGGCGCAGCGGCTGCGGGCGCAGTAGCTGGCGGCCCCCTCGCCTCGCTGTGTACCACGGAAAGTCCGTGCCCTCACCCGGGACCTCTGTGAAAGTCCCGGGGGGAGTATGAGTGCGCGGTATATCTCTGCCTCGACTGATGGAAATTCTACTTGCGTTGAACAGAAGATAAAAATCCAACAAATAAAAGACAATAAAGAATTAGAAAGCTGCCCTTTCCTCCGCTCTGGGAGATTTTTCACATTTGTTTCACGTCTTTCTCTCCCTGCGTTTCTTTCCATCATATCAGTCAGTTGCTTTATTGTCTCCGCAACTGTGTTTGGTTCCGGACAGTGATCCCTTTCGCCTTGGTTTAATTTCCCCGCAGTGAAATTCTCTAAATGCTTTTGTCCCCATTCCTTACTCCTCGGATCCCCCCTTTTACCCGATGGGGTGAATCCTTGTCTCCAAAGGCTCCTCTCCGTGCTTCCGGCGCAGCCATGCTAGGGCGCGGCAGGGGCGCTCCGCGAGCCGCGCCGGCAGCCGCGCCTCTTCGCGCACTGTCCGCCCTGCTCCAGGCAAGTACTTATGTCAGCAGTCAGCTGAGGGATGTTGTTAGCATGATTTCCAAGTTTCTTCCTTTTTTATACTTCTTAGCTTTGAATTATTGCTGCGCCAGCAAGACTTTGCGGGATTTGCGTGAACCTCATTCGTGGGAAGTACCTGCGCCCGCTTCGTGACCCTGTCTTGTTCTTATTTTTACATTTCTCGATGTTTTTCTGAAGTTTCTGGCAACTCTTAAGAACCAAAATGCCTCCTTTAGTTAACGTTTTAGACTTATTTCGATTTATTTTTTTTTCCACAGAATATGAATATTGCCGAGTGCTTTTTGGTTTTTTCCCCTGCGTTATCTGTATTGCTTTAGTGTTCTCTGCCTTTTCTGATATTTATCTATTCCACGTATTTCTTTCTGTCTTACGAAGCTCCAACACTTAAAACAGTGGGTAAAAAGGTGTAAATCTGGGCTATTTGTACAAAGTTTGATATTTAGAAAGAGCTGGTAACTAGGCTTAGCTTTAAACGAACTAGTAATTTTTTACTTTGTTCCGCAGCTGCATGATACTTATCTTTGTGAAACAATATGAATAAAAACAAAAGGGAAAAAATGACGCTATATTTACATATCCAAAGAACTATTAATACCAGCCTCTTATGGTTTCTTCTTTGGAGCCATTTCGCTGGTCCCGTCTAGGTCCCAGGACGCCCCGGCGGCCACTGGGCGCCTCTCGGCCTCGCGGGGAGGAAGTGCCGGGGCCTCGGCTCCCCTCTGCAAAGGGTGGCGTGGCCGTGTCCCCTTACGGACCACGCGTACATCCTGCCCCGCCGCTCTGCTGCACTGACCCGGGCCAGCCTGAAGGTGGAGGCTGAGGACGGGGGCCAAAGGCTGCCCCTGCCCTCAGTACCGCCCCCGCACTGCGGGGTTCAGGCCGGCGTTTTAGGGCAGAAATGACTTTGCCTGGTGTTGCGGGCTGAGGGCCGCCCGCGCTTCTCTGCGGGGGTTGCGCTGCTCGAGCTGCCCCGCGAGGGGCTCCGCAAGTTGCTTATTCCCTTGCACGGCGCGCCGGCAGGACGCAGCCAGCACTGCGAGGCTCCGCGGGTGCGGAGCAGATTCCACCTAGCACGGCACGGCCGGGTACGGCACGGCACGACAAGGCACTGCGCGTCTCCGCCAGGGGGCAGCAGCGCCGCACTGCACCACGCCTCCCCCCCCCCGCCCCCGCGCCCACCGCTTCTCGCTCAAATTAGCATGGCTGTAATTAACGCCGCGACCGTTCTTGGGCTCGTGTAGCTTAGTTGGTCTCGGTGCGTGCGCGTCTCCGCACACACCACTTGCTACAGCCCTTCACACCCTGCAAAGTGGGAGGCGCGCACCTGAGTGATCGGGGCAAGATACAGTGTCGTGGCTTGCCTACGTCTCCTCAGGGCCACGGCGGGGGAGACCGGCCCGGGCCCCGGCCCTGGCAAAGGGGGCTCGCCCCTCCCGGCCGTAGAGCTATTCGCGGCTAGCAGAGTCCCCGCGGTCCGGCGTGGTGCCCAGGTCCCGCCCAGGGACGCCAGTGGGGCAGGCCGGGCCAGCGGGGCGGCAGAGAGAGGTTCTCTGCGTGCGTGCGTGCGGTGCGGTGCGGTGCGGTGCGGTGGGTTCCTGTGTATGCAGTATTCCTGAGCTCTTGGGGGGCTCGGTGAGAGGTTTAATCTGTTTGTTCTCGGGGGAGCTCCTTCAGCCAGCTGTCCAAAAAGTGTCTTAAATTTGGTCTGGGAGGAGGCTGCCCTGCGCGTAAGGGCCGTGTGAGTAGAGGAAGCGGTAACAAGCCGCCGCCCGGGATGATAGTCCCGGCGTGGTTCCGCTTCCCACGCCCGGGCAGGTCATTTCGTGCCGCCCAGGAGTTTATCCTTTTCGGGAACGGTTTGTACTTCAGGGTCAGCGAAGAGGCTCAGTACGGAGCAGGCTCACAACTGAGCGTGGAGAGTCGGGGAGGGGGAGGGGTAGGGGGGCTTTTATCCGGGAAGGCCCCCAGACGTGCGGCCGGGGCAGCCCCGGTCCCACCGGGCGGCTCCGCAGGGCCTGCGGCGTGCTCAGATCCCTGCGCCTCTTCGCCCCCCCCAGCGCTGCGACTGCAAGCCTGCTCCCCATGAAGTCAGTCGTGCTGGCTGTCTCCTGCCCTTCTCGGCAGCCAGGTACGGGGCTGGTTTTGACTCATCTAAAAGATGGGTCTGATTGGTTTGACGGGTTTGTTTCTTTTTTTTTTCTTCTTTCTTTAATAAGTGCGTCGATCTCTTTTCGCTTCTTCAGGAGTTGTCTGGTGTGAGGCATTTACTGGAATTGAAGTGGGAGGTTTTCATAAAGTGAAAGTCCCTGTCTGAGCAGATAATTATTTAACTGCCCCAAAGGAAGAGACGTGTTTAGACGGGTCAAACATTGATCTGGTCTTGGGAACTCAAAAAATCAGGCAGAAACACTCTTGCGTCAGAATTTAAAAAGCAGTATTAACCCAACTTTTAAAAGTGCTTATTTTTTGTTTCCTTAACGTTATTCATTTGACTCTGCTAAAGTTTCCAAAGCTAAGCCTAACTCTTTGATACCTCTGCCTCTCGGTCTTGGAGGCAGTGAGATAGAGGTATAAATACGTAGGTATAAACGGTTTGACAATAGCACCTAACAAGCTCTTTGCAGCATGTGTGTATGGAGATGGATGTACCGCACATGAACGGGCAGCTTGGTTAAATGGTGTTTTCTCCGTTTCGGAAGATCTGCCTCGCAGACACAACACATCCAAGTGAAAACCAAGCGTGAAAGGAGCTGGGCGCTCTCTTGCACAGGTGTCTGCTCTGGATGGCGCTGTCTCCTGGATTTGCCATTCCAAGCTCTTAGCAAACGAAACAAACGATACCACCACTCCCGGAAGTTATGTACCCCATTTTCAGCAGTGTATTCTGCGGTCCTTCCCATCAGAGTTGCTTGGGAACCTGTGTGCGAGAAAAAGGGCCTTTTCTTGGACCAGGAAGAAATAAGCAAGTTCTGACTTCTGATACAGTGTATCTCAAGAGAAGCTCACAGTACAGAATGCATGGGTTTCCTTACTTAGTAGGAACTTCTGCAAGGAAGTGCCTGGAGTCCTTTCTCAATATAGCTTTGCATTTTATAATCCAGATGCTCAGTTTTTATTATATATTTTCATGTTTGTATGATAGCATCTATGTTTAATAATATGTAATCATAGAGATTATATGCATACTATATTGCATATTACACATTATATGGGTATCTGTAGATCTATAGACACACACGAAATTCCTGCAGTGTCATATAACATCTAAATGTGGGTTTGCAGGCTCGATCCTACAAATTGTTGATTACATCCTCCAGGTGGATCACTGCCCTCAGGTCCAAGTTCAATACACCTGAAGGCTTTAAATATTCTTTAAGATAAAAATTGTTTCCTTCGATGTTCAATAAGTCTAGTTGTTCATTTGGGGAAGAAAAAAAACATGCAGGAAAATAGTGGACTATCTTTTGAAAATTACTCCTGTCATTTCTGCACCACTTGGGGGAAATGATCCCCTTTAAATGTGTCCAGAAAGTGCCATCACCCCCAAAAAACCCACCTCCATTATGTCAATTCATATAACTTCATTTTCCTCCTGTAAAAATAATGATCTCGGCTAAAATAGGACAGTGATGAAGCTCATGAAAGTATCGTATGATTCTTCTCACATTTTTGCTTAGAAGGAATCAGTTGATACCGTTTTAGTTGGGAAAACCCACGTTCATTTTTGAAGCTAGTTAAGCTCATTACTTTCCTTCTTCGTTCATACAGAAAATATAAAGGTAACATAATGTCCTTTCTGATGTGGAGATCCCGCATGAATCAGTACACATATCAGAGCCCTGGCTTTCAGGTGTGCCTCAAAGAGATACACAAATTAGATTCAAATTGTGTCTGTGTGTAAACAAAAGCAATTTAAGGGCCCTTCTTACTATCATGGAAAACAATAGGATTTTGTATTTTACTTCAGTGGGAACAGAATCTTACCTAATTTTGCAGAGTTTAAGAAAGCCAAACACGTACAGTCAAGGTATGTTCAGAAGGTCTCATTTTATTACTTAAATACATTTTTATAATGACATCACGTTCAAACTTTTTAAAACTTAACTTCCAAAGAACACATCAAACTTTCTGTCTTGGTTTTTGAGACTATTCAATTCTTCCCTTGGAAAAGCATCCTCTGACCTAATGGAAGTTTTGTGCGAGTATAAATTGAGCGGCTGAAGTCTTTCTTAAATTATTCAAATAACTAACACAAAAATAATATATCTTACACTTATCATGTACTTCAAGTGATTTAGTCTTGTGAAGAGAAGGACAAAGTGTGTCTATTTTTAAGCTGAATTCTCCAGTGGCTTCAATAGGGAGTCTTATAGACACATCGTTCCTATGGCAAGGCATGTACTGACTGAGGACTTTGGTACTTTCATTGCTTGGCCAGATCATTTTCAGAGTGGCCTACTTTCTGCTCACAGATGCAGGTGTACTATTTGCAAGGAGAGTTCTGAGGAGAGAAAGTCATTAGAGAAAAGATGGAAATAGAATTAAAGCATTACACCTCACCAGAATAATTAAGAAGTATTTTAAATGTTTTATCTCCATTTGTTTTTCCAGTAGTTGCAGTTGTATGAAAGATAATTTTTAGAAGAAGTCTTGCCAATAGGTTGGTGCTGTACAATCTAATGAATTTTGGGAGTAAATAATTTTAAATTCAGTAGTTTTTTTCCCCTATCCTTAAATTCCTGTGAAAACACTACTGAATAGCTTGCTTTCACCTTTATATATAAAGTCTGTAAGGTTAACAAGAGATGGGCTTGAGAACTACATTTTTATACCAATAGCTACACACCCTTATAACTTGATCAACTGGGCCAAATTCTGCCCCTTTTAAATAAATTCCACTTATTTTAATGGCTTTAGAACCAATTTGGTGATTATTCCATACTTCATAATCCACTTTTTTCTCCGCTTGAATTATTAGAGCTCGACAGCAACTCATGCCTAACGTCACTGGAACTGACTTGCCCAGAGGGCTTAGCTGATTTCTGAAGGTCAAAAGCAATTTTCGTGTATACCTATATGCATATTGACATTATCGTATATCTAGTAACTGCTTTAAAGAAGATTAAACCTGAGTGTGAATACATTCTGAAAGATGTAGACACCAGATAATGGATGGTCCATAAGAGAAAGTGGGTACATGTAATAATATAGCAATGTTTATAGACAACATAAGAAAAAAAAAAATTGCAAATTCCAGAGCTTGCATGTTTGTATTTATGTGCTTCAGGTAATGGCACACCATAGAAAAAATATGCAGACAATTGTTCTAATATTAACTTTTCTGATTTGAAATGAAATCAGTTCTAACATGTTTTAATGTCTGTTTTGAAAATAAGTAAATTAGAAGAGAAACATTTCCATGCTCATTAGAATGGAAAACATTATTTGATGGATTTTATTTTGATAATTTAAATAATAGTAACTTTCTACTTAGTCTGACTCAGCTGTTTCTATTTATTATATTAATCATTTTATATAACACCAAAATCGATACAAAATCAAAGATAATTTATGCTTCTGAACAAAATATAGGATTTTTACAATAATATGGGGGGGGGGGGGATTATCCTAAAGCATCAAAGACATTTTTATTGTAGTGCAACCTATTTTTAAAATATAATTTAATTCTTATTTATTAATTTTACTTCAACACCATTAATATGATCTCTCATTAAATTACTTTGTTTATTAGGATATAGTACGTATCAGGTAAAAGCATCCTAAAACACGTTGTCAAATTCTCCATAATTAATTAATGTTATATTATTATTGTTATATAATTAATTAATGTTATTTTTCACTCTGTATAAACACGAAACTTACATAACCCTATAGAAACCACAGTCTTGCTGATGTACTGTTCTTTGCTCCAATTAGTTATATGGCAAATAATATTTTGCCGTCATTTGCCTTACAAAGGAAAGGAGGCTTAGAATTATGCCATCTCTGGTGTGCAAATTGTTAACAATTTGTTGTATACGTAACAATTACAAATGCGGGGATTTGATTTCAGACGAAGTCTACTCGGGCATTTTTATTCTGCATCATCTCTGGCGGATATAAATGCAAACATATTTTCGTGTGTCGATGAATCTTTTGGAAAATTTTGCAATTCGCCAAATAAAATTTTAGCAAAGAAAATCAGAAGGACAATTACTATGTCTGCAATATTGAAACTTTCGACAGGGTCCTCCGTCAGCCCCCCGCCAACTCCAGCCTCTCACAGATATAGGTGTGCTGCGAGTATGTCTGCGAAAGAGCGAGGGAGGGACCACAATTCATAAAGCCTCCTGTATAATTAATCATGAGGGCCTGCGTTATTGTATTTAGTCGGGAACTGAAGATGTTATTGTACTAATAAGCAGGCAGCAGACCTCACCTTTGACGAAGCAAAAAGTCTCCATTCCCTGCGGAGACACTTCCTAGCGTTCCTAATCTATTGTTTAAAACAGCTACTCTTGCTCCTCAGCCCCAGCTGTCAGTTTGCATTTGCAAAGATCTTTAAAATTAATTATTAGTATCATTAGGAATAATAATATTAAAAAATAACAACAGGAAGGAGGGGAGGCGATGCCCGCCGGAGCCGGCAGCCCATTTGTATCCCGGGCAGAAGGAGGTGAGTGGGTGGGAAATGCCAGGGCGAAGGGGAGGGGGGAGCCACGTTGCAGTCCAGTGTGAGGCAGCACCCGTGGCCACCCCTCTCGGTCCATCGCCCCTTATGTTTTCCTCTCCTGCCTACCGTTGAAAGAGCAGGGTTGGGCTCGAAAAGTCACAACTAATCTCTGCGAGGATGTGTGTGACGTATGTGCCTTGCTGAGGGGCTGCGGACGGGAGCAGATCGGTGTCAGGCATCGCGGGGGTAAGTACCGGGGCGTGGAGCAGCCCTGCCACCCTGCGCCGCGGCAGCCTCGCCGCTCCTCCCCACACACACACACTCTCGCGGGGGCTCGGGCTTTGCCGGGGGCTTGGTAAGGCCAGGCGATGCCCCGCTGGGCTCCGGAGGAGGCCACGCTGTGTCACCCACAGGGCAGGAGGGTGTCCGGGGAGGGCGACTCTGCCCGCAGCCTCCCGAGTGCTCGAGGGGGAGAGGCAGGGCATCAGCAGGGACAGCTCCCCCCACCCCCGCCGGCCTCCTTACACCTTGTCGCCCTGCGATTCCTCGGATCCCTCGTTGACTTTCTATGGCACTTCAGTCTTCTGAAAGTTTATGCTGGGCTGAGTGGGTCGCGACGGACGCAGTAACCCCAGACGGCAGCAGAACGAGCTGGCGAGGCCATTTGTCCTGAGCAGGGAGAGATTTATCTGTGCTCCCCCCCCTTCTCTCCCCCCTTTCGTCCTTACTCCCCTTTCCCTAATGTTTTTACTCTTAATGATAAATCTTATTTAACCGAACAAAGACTATTGGATTACAAGCTTGATCACCTGATAGCGACTTAACTATTAGTTTGTTAAACACACACACATCTGTCGGGGGCTGCATTGAGCTGGAAGCGGTAACACTTGTAGGGAAATTGGTATTCACACCGGTTCGGGCAGAGCTGGTACACATACGGCAATATGTACACACACACGCTCGTATCATATCACATTTGTGTGTGTGTGAGTGAGAGATCGGGTGCGAGCACATTGTCAAGTTCCCAGCTGGCTGCCTTTTAACAAATAATCAAAATAAATAAGGGCTTGCTGCTGGTTAGGGTGAGGTGGGAGGGTTTGTTTTTTTGATTGCTCTGGGTGTATAAGGCTGACAATTGCTTCTCCCAGGACCGTCTGTCCATTAGTTGGAAAAAAAGGAAATGCTATCGGGAAAAGAGTACTGCCTATGTGAGGAAGACAGGTGGAAGGAAATAAATAAAAGTTCTGGTTAGTTAGGTTGGCAGAGTAGGTTAGCTTCAGAAAGTCTTTTTTAATGAATATGCAGGTTTTAAAGCCCTTCTTTCTACTCTCACTGAGTTTAATTTTGGGGGTGTGAGGGGAGGTGCCCTGGAAAGGTAGGTGACCTTCCTTTTATCCCACTCTATGAGTCTGTTAGTCGGCTGCAAACTGCACTCTTTTGCCAGCCATTCCCAATTTCTGCAATTGCTATAGGCTGCCGTCTCAGCCTTGACGATTCTTCAACTTGACGATTGAAGATGATAGGTTTACATGTCCTGATTCATTCTTATTTGAACATGCTGCTCTAGTTCTTGATTCATTCATTGCTACTGAAAAGCTGGGAAAGAAGGGGGGGCACGCACACACTTGTAGGGCAAGGGGCTATAATGATTTTGTGCGTTTGGACTGTCTAATACCCTGTGGTGTTTTGTTAAATAAGTAGTCCTTGTGTTATCAGACACGAGAGAGAAATATATTAGGAGATATCTGACACTTTTTGCCAAATAGGCATGTGCACAGCTCTCAGCAAAATGGCAAGGTTTTAATGAAGGTGCTGCAATTCTCTCTCAGGGGCTTCTCCTACAGCGTGGGAACGTGTCCGAGCAGCGGCGTCAGTCAGCTGCAGGGCCGGCGCCCCGTCGATCCGCTCGTGCGTCCTGCCGGTACGGCACGGAGGTGTGCGACCGCCAGCCCGGCCCGCTGCTCATTCTGGGTTTGGGGGATGAGGCAGGATGGGATGGGAGGACGTCGGCGTGTCTAGGGCAAAATAAGAAACACCCATTACTATTATTTTAGTGTAAAAATGATCATCAGCAGTTCCTGGAGTTACTAAGAGAACAATACCCTTCGGAGAAAAAGGGCCAGGAAAATGTTAGCGCTGTGTCTTATTCTTGATTTTGGACTAGGTGTGATCAACCAGTATTTAGAGATCTCTTCAGTACTTGAGGATGCAAGCTGATTTTTCGTTGATTTTAATTTATATTTTTCCATCGCTCTAAGCGAGATCGTTATTCAGATGATATATTGCTTCCTTTTAGTAGACGTACATTTTCTAAGAATGAATCCTCGGTCTTGTGATGCTACTAGCGACAAACTTTATTCTCAAGTTTTATGACCAGGGAGATTTAGCGAAGTTTTGCTCATTTACCTTAATGCACATTTAGAAAACGCACTCGAAGAGCTACTTTGAGTCCCTGCATTTGTGTTCACGGTACGAAAGTTAAAACCTCTGAAAAGTAGTTGCCGCAAGTTGTGCCACACTCTTTCCTCACTGTAAAAGAACTGCACGTTGTTTTTTTGGGGGACAAGAAGAAAAAAACTCCTGCAGGTGCACAAAAAATGTCCTTCGAAACAGCCAGGTTATTCTTTTCTCCAACTATAGCCAGTTGAGAAAAGCCTATTAAGATACCAAACAACCAAAATTCCTAAAATGAGATCTCGGAAATCAATTATCAAAGCACACCCGGCTAACGAACTACTAAAATAACAACAACAGAAAGTAGCGGTTAATCCAATCAAATTTAGCCTCCAACTTCTCGGATGTGTGTCTTCCTCCTAAAAACCTAACACGATTAGTGCTCCTTCACTGCCATTTGTACTTGTAAAAACTGCCTTTTGGTAACATAAATCTGGCCCTTGTATTTTAATTATTTTTTTATTATTATTAAAAAGAGGAAAGGAGAATAGGGATAAGGTAAAGAGTAATACGATCAGCTAGAAAGTGTTTCCAAGAAAAAGTTCTTTCCACACCGCATCAATACAAAAATGAAATAAAGAATAAGGCCATTCCGCAGGGGCGAATACTAAAATTATACTCTTGCTTATGATATTATTGTCGTCCCCCTTCCCACGGTTTTTAAGCCATGCTTTTCTTCAAACAGGAATCCACAAAGTGAGCCCATTTTTTGATCCTGGCAATTAAAATGCAAAGCGCGGAGGAGGCGGCGATTATTCCTGCTGAAATGTGTTTGTGGAATATTGCCTTTCCTGGTGTATATAAGACAATACAAATAAGGGGAGAGAGGCTGGGGTGAGACGGTAGCGACAGTGAGAACACACAGGTGCTGCCCTTCGCTCTCTGCGCTTAGCATGTCCTTCACGAACTTCTCTGGGAAGACTTTGCTCGCAGTGAGGCGTTTACCATTATCCCGATCAGGTCTCTAATTTTTGTGGGATACAGCCCAGATCCGGAGGCGGGAGTGTGTGCATGCGGGGGGGAAGCGGGATTTCAGCCTCTGTAGCTGGGGGCTGCGGTCCCAAGGAGGCGACAAGGACAGCATCCCCACTTGTTTCAGAAGGCGCGTTGCAAAGACTAAAAAGCACACTTGGTTTTTCGTGGATTTTTGCTGATTTCTGCCCACTGAAACGATCGATCTAGTAGGGCTGGATTCTTGCTCTAGAGTGGGTAATGCAGAGGGGAGCGCTGCCGTGATGTCCTCTCCCTAGGCTGCGCTAGGTTGTGCAAGGGAGCGCGGTGCGGTGTGGCCCTTCCTCGCCCGCGCTCGCCGGGGCGGTGCGGAGCACCGGTAGGTGTCGCTGTCTCTCTGCCGAACGTGGCCTCCGCGGGCGCTGGAGCGCTGCGCCGTCTGGGACACTCGGGTCGCCTGGACGGCAGGCAGCCGGCCTCGGGCGGCGGCATCCCCCTCCTGAGCTCACCGCCGCGCAAGGCTTCCACAGAGCCGGCCACAGAGCGGAGCCAAGGGGGTTACTTTGGGTAGGAAACACCCTTTCGAGGAGTCATGGAGCTGAGGGACACCCACGCCCTGCCAGCCGTTTCCACTTAGTCTGTGCCAGGAGAGCAGAAGTGGGTTCCCGCAATCCAAGCTGATGTAAAGGGAAAAATAATCCAAACCGAAACAAAAACAGGTTTAGTCCTCCCTGTGAGCCAATTATTATGGAAACCAGCGAAATAACGGTTCATTTCAAACCTTAATTTATTGATTGCTTATTTTATGCCAAGTTATAAACTGATTACGAAAACAGAACAACAGATAAGCCATTAGGAAAATTTGGCTAATTCTTTTAGTGCTAAAAGCCATAAACATCTCGTGTATGGAAACTCAACTGCATTGGCTACTTATCCTAGACTGATGCTGAAGTTAATGTTTTGAATGCTCACTAAAACGTATCTAATAGAGTTTACTGTACGTCACCCCTTTGCTCTCCTCCCCGGAAATCTAACAATTTATCGATTATTTAAAATATGCATGAAACTCCTGAATATTAAAATTCTCTCCCCCTCTTCCCCTGCCGCTCCTATTGGTTTCTAGCTTTCTACCTCTAATCAGGGGAGACATTATTAATCAGAGAGAGATTGGTATGGCTTTGTATTTTTTCCAAAGGATGTGTATTATGAGGACGTGTAAGGACATCCAAATGATGAATTTTTGTGAAGGCAAAACCCACTAAATTCAGCCTTTTCCTTACTAAAAAAAAAAAAATAAATAATTTCTCATTTCAAGTTTCGGTTATTCTACCTAAAATTACATGGTTGTCATTTTACAATTTTTCGTTCAAGGGTTTAAATCTTGCGAAAAAAAGAAGACGTTTTTCTGTACCTGTATCTCCCTTCTTCTAAAATAATCTGTAAATAATGCTAAAACATGTATGTTCACGCATAGAGCATATCGGCGCAGATCTGATTATGTACGGTTTGATTAAAAGACAGAGAGGGCTGAAGAGAGGGAAAAATCTAAGCGTAAAATGTTGAATATTTAGATGATTCTAGCCATTAAAAGCGTTGCAAAAAAGACGAGGGAGGGGATGTATTTCATGTATTTATTTTCAACCCGACGCCCTCTCTCATCTGTAACGATTACCCCAAATTTGAGTATTATTAATGCTACTTTTTTTTTCTGTCTGAAATCCGTGAAATCGTCACTTCAGTGGCATTTTGAAATCCTATGTGAGTTGTACGCGCCTTTATTTTTAGCTTTAAAAGACTGAGTATTAAGTAACGAGTTGGGGGGGGGTATTTATTGTTAATATTCTACCCGTCAAATTAGCGTTAAAGTGGCAAGTGACTGAGGCAAGACAGCTGTCCCCACGATGCCTGTGGCACATGCAGGGGCGGGGGAGGGGCGGACGGGCTGGGGAAGCGGCCCGCGCAGAGCGCTGCCGCTGCAGGAGCTGGCGCTGCTGCCGGCTGCGGGGCTTATTCAAATGTCGCCCGCTGCCTCTGTGATTCGCGGGGACCCAGCCTCCGTATGGTAATACGGGGCGGGGGTGCAGGTGTGTGGCTGCGGCGACGGGGGTAGAGGCGGAGGAGAACTGGGGTGGGGGCTCAGGCACTGCTCCCGCGGCAGCCCAGCTGGGGCAGAGCACCGGCGGCGGCGCCTTCCGTCCCGTCCCTCCGGGTGCTGTCCCGCCGGGTGCTGTCCCGCCGGGTGCGGTGCCGTCGGGGGCAACGGCGGCGCGCAACGAGGCGGCGGCGGGGGTAAGCAGCAGCGGCAGCACGGGGAGTAGCGGAGCGTGGGGTCATTGCCCTGCGCCACCAAGGGAGCCGGGGGCAGGGAGGCGGCCAGGGCCGCGCTGCCGCGGGGGACAGCCGCACCGCCGCACACTTGTGCCGCGGGCAGAGGGGCATTATGTAACATATCCATATACCCCCGCTCACCAACACCTACACATACACACCGCTCTCCCTCTGTGCCGTCTGCTACCTGCGCACACACCCGAACTTGGGCTAGGCACTCACCTCTGTGGGTCTGTCTGCATATGTTACTACAGATCTACAGAGGAGCGCGATTCACGTGCGCTAATTAAAAGCAGTGGAAATAATAGGTTTCCTTTCGTGGGCTAAGAGTCCCCAACATCACTCGTAAATGGGCACCTGCACACAGATGTGTAGTCCTACCGCTATTCATAAAAATGTGTAAAAAAAGTACTTTCCTATATGAATTATTGCTCTATATGGTAAGGTAAGAACTAACCTAATAGATGATAGTATCTGTTTCCGGGATTTTTTAATGTTTTACGGGTAGTCATCTGACCACTTTTTCTTGGATGACATATATGAGCACTTTACTGTAGGGCTTGTACAACTGGAGCTAGAGGTAGCGCTGGAAATACCATAAGAAATCCAAAGAAAGTATATGTGTTGTGAAATAGGTAGAGTAATACAAATCGAGTATTACATTCTGATCTTTATTTTTAAATATATATATGCATGGCAGTCTTGGAGGGGAGGTAATTTTTGCCTTATACGTTTATGCAGGTAAGTCATTCATGGTGTAACTAATTATCTATGCATGTACTTAGACTTTTTTTTTAAAGAAAAAATGTGTGTATGGGTGGGCATTGTTCTTATGGAAAACATAAGAACAATATTATTGTTTAAAAATATAATATTTCTGGAATATAAAAAGAGAGTAATCTTCTGGGTTTAATCAGGTTTAAACTACTCTTTTTTTAATAAGAATTTCCCCATTAAGGTAAATCGAAATGAGCTAATATTGGTTTTAAATGTAATTCAAGGCCTGTGGATTTTCAGATAAAGAAAATGTAATGATAACGGCAATATTTTAAAATAACCTTTCAAAATGCCTTTTCAGTAAAGACTTAGGTAGTTGGTTTAAAACTACGCATGTTAACATGAATTGTAATACATTTAATAATGTAGCAGTTAAGACAGAACGTACAAAATGTCTTCCTTAGAAAAAGCACTCCATACCTGGGTCTACACATTTTAAGATAATATTCTGGAATAAAACATTCCTGAAATCAATAGAGATATAAGTGCGTTTATAGATCGTAATTCTGCAATGAAATATTATAAATCCTTTGAATCAGTCCCCATTACACGCATTATCTATTTTGCCTTATACCTTAAAACAGTTTTTTTTTTCCTAATATGAAGTTAATTAGGCGATCAAATTTCCAGGTTCGACCTATTGGTATTATAGCTGAACATGGCAATGATATGTGCCTCTCAAGACCAAATAAGCATGTTGTGCACCTTTATTTGTTTTATTAGCTTTGTACATATTTTGTAACCTTATACAAACAGAAGCAGGGAGGAAACTGCATATAAAGGCACATACACAGCAGAGTCATGCCAAAAGGAGGGGGGAAGAAAAAGGGGGCGTAAAGAAAGGAAGGAAAGATCAGAGAAAAAGCGATAGCTTCTAACTTTCGGTTAATTAAAATGCAAATATAGCTTTACATATGCATCAGTATTAAAAATAATACACAGTGGAGCCAACAGCAGGAGGAGGAGGAGGAGGAGGAGGAGGAGAAGGAGAAGGAGGAGGAGAGGAGGAGAGGAGAATGGCGCAGCGGTGAAGTCCTGATTATGCATAGGGAGCCGTCTGGAGCAGCCTGCTCTGAGCCGGGCTCTTTTCCGTGCCGCGTCGCAGCCGGCCCCGGCCGACGCAAAGCCGGCGCGCCCCAGTTTTCCCGTGCCTAACTGATATTTGTTATTTTTTGGGTTTTTGTTGTTGTTTATGATGTTTGACGGGGGGGGGGGGGGGGGGGGGGAGAGGAGAACGGATTGTTTGTTCCATTAATTGCGATCTTCATTAATAGGGGCGATCGCTCCAGGAATCTTCAGTCTCTTCTCCAAGCAGTAAAATTTGCATATTTTTTAATGCCCTAATTTCCTTGATGTATGTAAATGTAGCCGGACGTACAGTAAACCTCAAGCTGACGTCAATGAACATGACCTCGCTGTTAAACCTTGAACATGAAGCGAGGATGGGGGACGCGGCGGCGGCGGAGGCGCAGAGCCGGATCCGCTCCGCGCCGAGCTGAGCCTCATGGGCCCGCGCCGGGCCAGGCCAGGGCGGCGGACGCAGCCGGGAGGTGTCCGGACCGCCGATAGGCACCATCCGTAGCTGCGTTGGCTGCTTGGCTCCGCTCGCCGCTTTGCCACACTGATCAGAGCCCCTGCCCAATAAAATAAACATTAACCAAAACATTAACCCGGCTCGCCCGCCCTCTCTCCCCGCACGGCGGCAAAACAAAGCCCACCCTCGCAGTGCGCTATCACCGTCCCCGGGAACGCCGCCGCTCTTCATCAGATGATGAGCGGGAATTAGAAAACACCGATCAAGTCACAAAAAATCCCCCCCCCAATATTGCACGACACACACAGTGCAGGTAAATAATAATTTCGAATTACTGTATCGATACAGTGTTAGCGGTTTGGTGTAAGGGATTCGCTGATATCAGTGCCGGTTTAAAGGAAGAAGAGGCAGAAAATGGAAAAGTCGCCAGGCTGTAGGCAAGCCGTTCGCTCCTCCAGCCGATCTGATCTGCGAGTCAAAACCACTCTCCTGTCTTTGCACTTGATTTCTCCCATTTGGAAAGAGAAGCGGTATTAAAGGGCTCTCTGATATCTGACTGCAGAAAGTTGGCTTTGTTGTTGATACCAAGGTAGAAGAGGGTAGATGTGAGCAATTTTCTAAAGCTGTCTCCTCTATATCTTTCCCTGTACCCTTTCTCCCTTTAGAAACACCTCGGTTTATAATGATGTTTGGAGAACTTTTAGCGCTAGGGGAATTTCTACTGGTGAGGCTGTAGAATTAAATGCAATCGATGTTTTGAAAAGGAATGGTATTCTTTATTAGGATCTAAGTTTTTCTTTTTCTCATGTTTGTTTGTTTGTTTGTCTGTTTTGTTATGTTCCAGAGCATCTCTCTAGAACTTGGCACAGTCACTCTTAAGAGCAAATCAGCTGCAAGCTAGCGGCTACACACATGCACACACACATGCTCACACCCACACACACTCACGCGCTGCTTCTCTATTCAAACATCTTGACTAAACTTAAATGGCCAAGCCAGAAAATGGAAACACGAGTGTATTTCTGATTGAGAGACTGATCCAGACTTTTATAAATCCTCTCAGAAGTTTTGTGTAGCCAGGGTTTACCCTGAATTTCGTTAGTTTAGTCTGAGATTGCATTTTTATTCTTATAGAGTTCTGTTGGTCTGCCTTGTGCCCAGAGGCTGTGTTGGCAGGAGGATCCATGGGTGCTGTGCGCAGCTGGGCTGCGACAGGGGCTGTGAAGGGCCGCGGCCAGGACGGGGTGGCCGGACTGCTGTCCCTGGCAGTAGTTGACGGGAAATCCGCGCCTCTGCGGACCGACTACCCTCTCCCTGGAGCCGCACTCTGGACGGGACTCCCATATGACATATATAAATATATATATATATATGCGACATACACATATAGCATAATATGTATATATATACACACACACATTTTTTTAGTATTGCCCCTCCCCCAATCCTCGCACACACACCCCCAGACACATTCTTCACACACGTTCACACTCCTTGACACCTGCCCACACGGCTACAACACAGCACTCTATGGAAAACACCATGTGCGGATATCGTGCAAAGTCGCCCCAGACAGGGACAGGCTGTCTGGCAGACTCCCAAACCCCTGGCCCTCCCCGAACCCCTTCCGAGGCTCGCCCGCCGGCACCGCTGCCCTGCAACCACCCCCGCCAGCTCACCTCCTGCCCACCCCAAACGGCGAGCACAACCCCATCGCTGCGTCCTCCCGGGCACATACCAGAGAGCCGTCCTGCCTCTCTACCTTGCCGTGCACCACCTCGCTCCCTCCCTCCTTCCCCACACACCTCCCGTGGTCAGGCACACCCCCAAACTTCTCCCAACGCACCATGCATTTCTTTGCCCGGCTTCTGTGCCCTAAAACGAGCTGGCGTTTTCATGGGCGAAATGTTCGTTCTGTACCACTGGTTTTGAACCTGAAGCGTTGAATGAGAAGGAAAAGGAAACCGCAAAACTTTAAGAAAGCCTCCTTCCAGCAATCACTGTGTTGACGAGAAGTCACGCTACAAGTTTCATGATAACAAATTGGAAGGGATTCTTTTTGTTGTTGTTATTATTGTTGTTGTTGACCGGTTGACCAATTTTGACAAAAGTTACACAAAATGGTAATACCTCCCAAAAACAGGACCCAGAAGAACCTCTTCTTCAGAAGTTAGCTGGAGGAAAACACTTTAGAAAAACTCAACCATTTGGTGCGATTTTTTTTGTTTCCAAATAAATGTGCGCTTTCCTTCTTCTCTAGGAAAATGTAGCCATTGCTCTTCTTTAGACTAGGCATTTCTAATTTGTTCCGTCTGTCAAAATGGGACTATGAGAGGTTTTGGTGTAAATTCATTATCTCTGGCAACGCATAACATATAGTAGGAACGGGAAAAGACCGTGGCAATGGATGAACAAAAGGGCTTCAGTTCATCAGCAACAAAAGCGTTGGGAAAATTGGTTGAATTTCAGAGCACGTCCTCCTCAGCAGAGAGGGCTGGACTAGACCTTGGCCAACCCCCCCCCCAAAAAAAAAAACAACTTGCAGAGCCTCACATACAACACTTCACTTTCTACTCTGGGGCTTAGGAAGCAATATGGAAAAAGAAAAAAAAAAACACACCCTTTTGCCTCGCTCCCCTCCCCCCCCCCTTTTTTTTTAATGGAAGCTTTCTAACTATTTTAGAACCAATCGTGCAAGAATTACACCATGGAACTAAGCGGCACTTTTAAATAGAGATGACGAGGGGAAAGATCTGAATTTCTGGAGATATGAAAGAACCTGCTTTCTGTGCTTTAAACGGGTCTTGACCGTGGTGGGAATCTTTGTTTTCTACTGGAGATTCACCTAACCATTTAGATGTGGGGTCAAATCTTTATTTTATAAAGAACAAATGTAAGTATCGCGAGGGGGATATACAGAACCTGAATCCGTTATAAAAGGGAGAGAGCTGAACTTCATTGCACGTCCGCGTTTTCCGATTGAGGGAGTGGGTATATGTGAACCTGAGCTCGGTTAGCAGCTCTGTGTCAGGTTCAGAGGTAGGGGCTGCCTCGCCCAGCGTCAGACAGAACAGGTCGTCTTGGTAGGGCTCTAGGAACTTCCACTGGCGACCGCGAGGGAAATTTGATTAACAAGGCAGGGTTTTATGAGTTAACACGACGGCTTATATTGGTTAGCTGATTTTGTAT
Source organism: Ciconia boyciana (assembly GCF_034638445.1). NCBI lineage: Eukaryota > Metazoa > Chordata > Aves > Ciconiiformes > Ciconiidae > Ciconia > Ciconia boyciana. The sequence goes on from NC_132937.1 coordinate 13,161,702, forward strand.
GTCTTATGCTAAACTTGTTGGTCTTGTGCGTGGTTAGGTGTGGGAACTCTTAATTATCAAGCAGATCGCCAGTAAAAGCAGAGCTATAACGTTTAAGTATGCAGAGAGGAAGCTTTTTAGCAGTACCTGGGTACCTTTTGAAGGTGTATAGACATAGGAACAATCATTCACCGGGTTTTAAATTAGCATATGGGAACTAACTCCTGTTGACTCTACATTTTCGAGCTGTTTTGTAAAAAAAAAAATATTAAAAAAATTTAAAAGTCGAACTCATATTTTTGAGATTGCCAACGTGGAGGAGATTATTCACTGTAGTTAATAAATCCATCTGCCTCTGTGCTTAGTGGGTCACTTCAAGCAAGCAGCCATCACTTACTGGGTTGTCCAAAATGCAGCCTGATCAAAATATGTATCCCTTTGAGCGGGGATGATTTAATAAATGTTTCATGAGGTTGTAATTATTCCCATCTTGGCCGGGGCGGCAGGGGCAGCTGCGATGTGTCTGGCATAGGCTCAGCCCGACTAAAACGCACACCTTTTTGAGGGGGGGGAGGAGGAGGGGGAGGCGGCCTGCGCCATGCCGCGGCTCTAGGTGCCGCTGCCCCGGGAGTCCGGGAATGGCTGCTGCGGCACGGCGCGGCACAGTCCCGGCCGCCGCGGGGTCGGGCCTGGGGCACGGGACTGCCCCGGCGGCGGGCCAGGCCGGGCCACCCGGCGCCGGGGCGCAGGCTACCTCCAGCCCTGGCGCGGGCCCTGCGAGGCGCCGGTAGGCAGAGAGCGTAATTGAAGCAAGGGACTTATACAATGGTGCTTCTATTTTAGTCCTCCCTCTCACCCACCCACCAAACCACCCACTCACCAAGTAGCATACCTCTCCAAGAACAACTCTAGCCCAGGATTCATGAAATGGGGGAAATAACTTACCATAAGATAGAAGAACAGTTACTTTGTGAGAAATAATATGCTTTTAAACTAAGGCTGATGTAATCGATATGATGCAATGACAGGGATTAGATTGCTATATTTATTTAACACATACAACTCTTGGTATAGTAACAGTTTTGTAAATATAGACCATTCCTTTCTAATGATCCTGATTTCAGGATATCAGTGATCTGAAAGACACAGAAATTCTATCGGGAAAATACTGGCTTAATGTGTCTTGCATGTTTTGAACTGAAGGGTAGATGGAGCCTCCATCCTTTATTAAGTAACTGGCAGCTTACAGTATGCAAATATTATATATGCCTCTGTAGCTTTCAGCATCTCTATTCGGCAGCCTCAAATATTCTTAAACTTTTTTTTATCATAGCTCTCCACAAATAATTATGGAATTTGTTTTTATTGTTCATAATTATGTCCTGTAAATATTAATTACCACATTTAACCCTGCAGATACTGGAGTACATTACTCGTATCTGTTTTATGTCATATTAGATCATCTGCAGGAAATGTGGCTAGTTATTTCCCTGTTTAATCTAGAGTCAAGCATTTTAGTAATTTATTCAATAATCTCCAAATGTTGATATACACAGCACCTCCTGAACACACGTGCATGTATTTATTTACATACATTTCATGAACAAGAACAGTGAAATTGTTTAAATTACAATCCTTTGCCTTTTTTGTGGCTATTTTTCAGATTTAATCAATGCAGGAAGACCACAGGAAATGACAATCACGACAAGAAACGGTATTTTTATTTTTTTGTTTAATAATAAAAGTCATACAATAGAACATGTTCTCATGTTCTTTAACAGCACGCAGTGTATCCATGTTAAATTACTGAGTTTTCTTTTTTATGTTTTTTTTTTTCCCAAGATTTTGAATTCTTGATAGTCTGCCTTTTCTTATTTTGCAATTTGTATTTGTATTAGATATCCCTTTGCATACCATATATTCAACATAACAGAAATATAATCTGCAGTTGCCTGTAAAATTAAATTGTGGTCACAAAATAAATGATAAGACACTTTTATTAGAAGGCAAGCCAGTCAAGTGACTTACCTGGCTGAAAGGAAAGGGATATTATGCAGGAAATACTTGCCTGGATTGTATTGGTGTGACATGTTTTACATCTATGTGAATTCTATTTTAATTTAGTATGAAAAGAGGATTCATATAATGTTATACAGTTATGTACTTCATAGCAGTTTAAATAGGGTTCCTATGTGTATTCCATACAGAAGATGGGGATACTGGCATTGGAACAAGTCTCTGTAATAATTAGAGAATCATAACTATTCCTCTTTAAAGTAAATAGAGACTGTTTATTCTTAAAAAATCCACGGAGGATGTTTCTTCTTTACATCACAGCCATCTGGAGACCTATAAAAAGATTAGAAAACAAGCATGGCAATCACATACCAATTTAAAGGCCATTACTGGGAATTTATTAGGGAGGCAGGAGGAAAAAATAAACGTTTGGATTCCATATCTTCCAATATGCAGATCATTCTAAAGTGATTTTGGAAAAAATTAACAACTCCTGTACAGATTTTTTGTGTGTGTGTGTGATATTCACAATAAGCAAATATTTTTGTGCAGTCTTACTGGGCACCCCTCGATTTCAAGGCCCTACTAGATGACTGAGAGTTAGAAAATTTAATTGGCAATATGGCTAATGAACAGCTAGGTTATAATTGTCATGTTGGCTCTTTTGACTTTCTGAGGCTCCAATGATTAATCAACAAAATGTGACAGGTGTATTGCAGTTACTTCTTAAGTCAGTGTGTGAGTAAGGTGGTCTTGAGAACAGAGCTTGATGTTTTAAAGGCATATTTTGCATCTTTGAAACATACTAATTTACAATAAAATGTCTTGCATTTAACTGCAAATCCTGTAACATGGTGACATGCTTTAATGCACACATTATTGTGCATATGTGTCTGTGTTAATATGTATTATATATAGAAATATCTATATAAGCATAGACATACACACACATACACAAGGAATACCTGAATTTTCATGCCTCTGACAATATAATGCATAAATTCATAATCCTATTGTATGTAACACATGCCTAACCACTAATACTGCTGCCTCTAGTTATTGCAAGAAAAAACATTTCTGTCTAACTGCCAATTCAGAGAAGCTAATTAGAATTTTACATAATATCAAAATGATCATGTGCCTTTAGATATATCAGATGTCTAATTGTCATCCTTGTTGTGCTTGAACAGCCTGAGAAGTAATGAAGAAGCACAGTAATGAATAGTACAGTGTTATAAGAATTCTAACCATTTTATGCCAGACTGTATAATCTGAAAAGAGCACTGGCACAATTAGCTCATACGTCTCATATATACCAAGCACTGGTGGCAAATTGCAGTGTTTCCTTATACCAGAGTATCTAACATGCATTTTAAAAAATAATGCTCAATTTCAGAGGCTGATAATCTGAAAGCACAAATGAGTGGCCTCATTAGTAATATCACTACTGAATTCAGGATTTGGCACATTAGTAATGTTTATGTGTTACTTCTTGGTGGCAGTATTAATTTTGGGCCTTGTCTGATAAATGATATTGCTTTCCCATTTTCATGCTTTTGTAATATTAATCTATGATAAAAAATGGACTGGTTTATATAGTTGTAATTTTACAGTGTAACCACATATTATATATATTTAAATGCAAATATGTATACATACATGTACTTAGTCCTACACATGTATACATGGTTCCCCTGTGTACATACAAGCACACATATGCTTTATTATGTGAGCAGAATATACAGTCAGTATAGAACAACAAGAATTTAAGTTTAACTCCATGCATTTAAATATTTCCCCTTAAAAATAGTAACAATACAAACAGTTTAATTTACAAAGAAATCTATTTAAATGCAGTGAGATGTATTCCCTATAACTGTACAGGAACATAAAGCATGATGTATTATGTTTTATTTTATACCTTAAAAGAATAGCAGCAGCATGAATTTTAAGTAATAATTCATTTAGAAGTGCAGAGCAGTCCATATTCTGTCTGTGCTGAATTTTTCAATATGCATCTTATACCAACCACAGTATGTATGAGCTGTTGAAGTACATTTATTAATTTCAACAGTAAATATTGTAGATCTCAGTCCGGAGTGTAATTGTATCACATATAGTCGAGAGACCTTTATTGTTTGCACTTTAGACTTAGAAAAATTCTATACAAATTATAATGTTAACTAATTCAGAGTATAATGTGGGGGAGGGGTGAATTGAGAGACTTAAATCCTAAAACTGTATATAATGCATTCTAACAGTTTAGAAAGACTTGCCTTCATCGATTTCTTGAGTAATGTAAGCATGCATTTCTTCACTCTAAGTACAAGGTTAATAAAAATAAACAATAAATCAGCATTTTTATTAAGGCATTTCACCATTTGCTGCAATGTTCACCCACGTTGCATTCTAACACACCACACCCACACACCCCACACACACTGGGAAATGGGGACGGGGGGGGGAGAGAGAGAGAGAATAGATGCTATAGAATACACTGGAGACAAGCCGGAGCCTACTGCTAGCAGCATTCTGAATAAACATATAGAGGAAAATGCGTTGCACAGTCGTCCCAATGTAAATACCTGCAAATCGCTATAGACACAAAACATGACCGAGCTGTGAAGCCATTAAAAACACATCACAGCAGGGCAAATTGTCAATGTAATTACACATCGACTCACTGCGTAACACAGATCTGATCCCCAGTCTCAGAAAGCAAGGCCCTACTTTAAGCTATAGCAAAGTACCTCACATCTCTCTGCACAAGCAGAGGCTGCCAAAAGAAAAATGCAGGCAAAGACGTTCCGCAGATCTGAAACACTTTTATCTATCCTTAGAGAGATAATTCTTCCAGTCTTTGGATATTAGAGAGATCTACGTTAGCAAGAAGGAAGGTAAAGGCGGCAGGTGGATTTTCCTGCAGTCTGGAGTGGTAGAGGCAACGTTGGGCTTAGTCCCGGGCTGCCGCTGCCTCCGCTGCCGCTGGCAGGAGCAGATCGCTGATCACTCATGCATATCAATAACCGTGTATACTTGAAATTTCTCGTGACATCATCATTACCTTGGTCTCCCGTGGTCCAGGACCTCTGACCTTGCCGGGCTGGTCCACATTTTGGCACTGAAAGCCCTCCAATGATGCCCCTTTTCTCCTTCTTTCAGACTGGGGGCAGCAGCAAGCCAGCAAGACCGCATCTTCTTCCCAGCTCTAGGAGCCCTGAGAAAGCGAGGATCTCCCCCCCTAAAACACACATACATGCAAGATATTTGCAATCAAGCTGCCACCATTTGCTAAAAAGCTCTATACCATGCATAATCTAAAAGGATCAGGAGCTGGATTCTCGAATCATCTTGTCACTTTCTACTGAAATGGGATATTTTTTTTCCTCCTTACACTGCGCTGGAAATTGCCGATGGCTTTACAACTTTTATAGAGTCTAAAGAGTCTTTCGTGAGACTGAAGCAATTTACAATGCAAATAGAGGCTTGTGAAGGGATGGATGCTTTTCAGTCTTATCACAGCTTGATGCACCTTAATAGCTGGGTTTATTTTCTGATATTAACAGATGAATTGTTGACTATCGCTGCCGGAAATTACTGGCTGAAAGAAAAAGTTCGGAATAAACTTTGAAGGCAACAGATCTCTTTTGGATGTTATTAGCTGCGCGCGCACACACACACATATCAGGTCACAGTTGCATAAAAGGATGACTATTTTAAAGCAGCACTAGTACTCTCGGAGGAAACTACACGTCTATCAGAAAAAAAAATCTGGATTCTAGCAAGGAAAAAAAAAAGCAGCTTTGAGGGAAGCGAGTTGTTATCTTTGGTTATCTAGCTGTATGAGTGTTTTGGTCTTCATAAAGCTAGATAACCGAAAGTAAAAACTCCTTCAAGATCATCGTACACCGTGTGAAAATGAAAGACTACTGCAAGAGACAGTAAAAAAACCCGAGAAAGGTCAGGAATGCTTATTGAATCTAACATTTTTACAGCTAAAGGTGGGAGTGGAGGGAATTAAATGGCATACTTAGTCCAAAATATGAAGTTGTCAGATGCTAAATGCTGCAACGAGGAAATGGTACTGATGGTAAACAGTGCACGTCCAACTATTGCTGTTAAATAAATAAAGAGAAACCCAGACCAGTTAATGTTTAACTGGGCTGAGACGATTTTTTTTAGAAAGCTATTTGGAAATGCTGTTTCATTTTGCAAAATGATTCATTGCAATGAAATGGCTTTAAAAATAAAGCTGGTAGTTGGTTAGGATGAAGATGATGGTTGTTGTTGTTGGTGATGATACAGTGTGGACTGAACTGGAAAAAAAATCAGTCTGCATTCATCTTAGACAAAGCATTGAGGGGTTTATTTCAAATAATATGAAGCCAGGCTTTCAAAAAAGTTTACACTGAAGTGTAGGCAAGCTTAACAATTTATATCTACTGAGAACTCGGTGGAGCTGCACAAGGATGAAAAAAGTGATGGCTGATTTTTATTCTTCTATTCAAAATGCGAGCACAGATGCTTCTCTGTTCCGAGAAGGTTTCCTTGAGGAGGCTATTGAAGCAGAAAGACATGATGGAGACGAGATCGCCTCCCCCCTTGTCAAAGTGTTAAAAATGTTCTGTGTCTTACTCTGCGCCTAGCATTGGAAATGAAAGTGACATTTACTCCAAAAATCCACGTGTGCGCCTCCTCTCTTTTTGTTTAAGGATGATCAGATCTATCCAGGAAACAGCTCTGGCATCCCAAACTGAAATAATTAGGACGTATATAGACCTGACAGAAATGGAAAGGGGGTGGGGAAGCTGACGGTCTGTCTTGCCTAATTGATTCCGTTAAACGGCGTGCAGGAGATGTGAACGGCTGGGCGCTCCCATTCCCACGCTCGGGGCAAGTGGCAATTCCATGCCCCGGCAGCCCGTGACAGACAGCCCTGCTGGGGGCTGGAGGATGAAAAAAACCCATCAAGTGCACTATACCGTACTCATCTCCATCGCCTCCGTAAGTGGAGGCATTTCCCACCCACAGCCATCTGCAGGCTCCCAAGTGAGAACACCAACTGCTCTGTGGCTGCACACTGTCTCTTTCTGTTAATTCTGCAACCTCGGTATAAGCTCCTCGGGAGCAAGTTTCACTTTTCTTCCGTGGCCCAAGTCTCGCAGATGATTTAGGAGAGGCAAGGCAGAGGCAAGGCAACCCGGGAGGTGCAGCTATGGAGACTGTGCGCCTCTTCCCTGATGGAAAAAATAGCAGACATCATGTGTTGACCTTGCAAACATCTCACGGTTTTTAATAAACACTTGTTTGGATGCTATGCATCTTTATAATTATTGCAGTTTAGGCACCCTTTACAGTGAAATTGAGCAGGATTAATTTTTAAGGGTAACATTTTCCTTTGGACTTGACCTCAACACCTTTCCAGAGGCACACTAGTGTATAATACTATCTTAGAAATTGAACATCTCTAAGGTAGATTAAAATAAGATCAGAGATAAGAGAACAATTCTCAACGTTCTTCATAAATTAAAGAGATAACCTTGTACAGGCTGGGGTTTGTTTATTTGTTTGTTTGTTTGTGGTTTTGGTCGGTTTTTTTTTCAATTTTTACTTCGGAATAGGACGGCTCACATAAAATATTGTTTGGGGGTTTATAATGGAAATATTTACCTTTACGTCACATACTCTGAGAGGAAGGAAGCAGAGAACCATCAAACAGGTCCTAGAAACACCACACGCATTGTTGATTTAAAATAAAGAATTAGCCTCCAAAGTAATCTCATCTTCCCTATAGTTCCAAATATATTCTATAGGATTTTCAGTCTAAAGGGCTTACTCGGTGGCTTTTTTACTGAGATTCAGCTAGTACCCCAGCCAAACTGTATTTACATAAATTCCCACTTTAGCTGCTGTACACGTGCCAAAGTTTTACTACTGTAGTGACCGATGAGAAGCCCCTTGTTTATTTACATTTGAAGCACTGTTTGTGCGACCAATCTTTCATTGTTCAGTGCCTGTATGCCTTTCATTTACTGAGTGTCCAGGGGTGCTATTTACCTAGAGCCATTGTCTACTACAATTAACATTTACATTACAAAGTATGTGGATTTCTTTCTCAAAGAGCTTCAATTAAGGCAATAAGCTGTTTTCTGGGGAAACCTATTGTTTACTTAGGCATTCAATGGAGTCAATTTACTTAAGCTTTTGCTTGCGTCTTGGTCTTTTATGTAAACTTGTTAAGAAAAACACCCAGGAAAAATATCAATATTATAATCGTGTTAGTCATTGTAATATTAAATTGATTTGTACCTTATTGATGTTACATGACTATCAATTAATAAAATACATTTGATATTATTATTCCTTCATTGCTTAGAAGCAAAATGCCCCATTTCTTCCCCCTTTTGTCCTGCAAATCTGACTTGGGAAAAGAGAGCATGTTAAAATGTAGTAGCATGCCCTCCAAGTTTATGCTTGCCTCATGTAACAAATAATGTTCTATAAAATTATCTATCTGTAAAATGCTGTTTCCTTAAAACTTGTAAAAAAAATCAAACGATATACAGCTTTAAATAAAAAGAAGTGTAAATATCAGTTGAGCAGTCCTTTGAAGGCTAGTTTTAGCACTGGGGAAAAATAGATCAAGTTCATTTAGCATACCACTCCATTGTAAAACAGTTGGAGTGAAGTTGCAGGTTGCGTGAGTATGCATGTTAACTAGTAGGAACCCAGGCTTATTCTTTATGAAAAGGGAGCAGCAGATTGCTGTGCAAGGCCAATGTTAAAAAGGCAGCTGAATTTAACACCATCTGGAAGAAAAGATCCCTTCACAACTTTCTCACACCGTCAGACAAAACTAGTGTCTCTTGTTCTGGGCCCTTGTCTATGCAACCATACAATACTGAGTCATTATACTTTTGCTGAGAGAAAATTTGAGAACACAATATGGGTAACCAGTGAATGACCAAGTTTCATTGTGCCTGCTTAAGTCAATTGAAATCTAGGTCTAGAGCTATGAATGGCAGTATTGTTTTCCTCACCAGGGCTGTACTAAATGTCAGCACAGTGTAAAGAAAAACTTGAAATCTGCAAATAACTTACCAGATCTCAATTATAATATTTTCCCACACTAGAACTAATATCATTGCTAAGGTCTACAATGCCCAAAATACAAAAAGAATCAGAGAAAAATGAGTTCATTTACAAGTTATTTTAGTCAGATAAACTTTTTAATTTTCTTATGGGAACTTGAATTCAGCATGTAGAGCTGGCTTACCGTTTCCTGAGAAGTTCAAGTTACAAACATGATTCTTATGTAATTAAGAAAATAAACTGTGTCAGCAGGCTTGTATCTTGCAACTATTCCAACTCTCTACCTTGGGAATGATAAAACATAAATAAGTGTACTCCATATTACACGGGTTGTTTCTGAGTTGAGCCTAGGGAAAGATTTCCCCTTGAATATTTAGAAGAAATAAGGCTGAAGTTGCTAAACAAAGTAATGGGCAATATATTTCTGTAGGTGTTGGCGAAATCTATTAATACATCTCAGTGTAGATCCAGGTACCAGAAGAAATGTTTCCAGTTCTCTCAGTTTTTATTACCCTTTTTTTTTTGCTTGATAATAGTTTCTATTATAAGTGCTATCCAGTTTAGTCCTCTATTTAGCATTCATATATCAATTGGCATTGTTCACAAAGCAGACTAAGAAAAAGAAACAGTCCAAATGCATTACAAGGAGTTAGTTATATATTTTATTAGAATGTCTGTGTTTTTAATCTAATTCACTGTGATTTTGTTAGTTTCATAAAATGTCATACAGTTCTTAGCATAAAACTGCAAAGCAATGAATAACTACACTTCTGATGAATAATACATCTGTGCCAACTACATTACCTAGTAAATTTCTAAGCAGGAACAATATCTGCAGCATTTGACATTTGAAATTCTATTGTGTAATACTGACAGCAAGACCACTCAGAGTGGCTTGTGAAAAGTTAATGTTAGAAAAGTTGTATTTTCTTAATTTCTTATGTAACAAATTGTAAGTTAAGAACAATAACAGCAATTAGAATAATCCGGACTTGAAGTACAAAGAGCAGAATGACACTAGCACACGTTTAAATTCCATTCATGGCAGGTAGAAAGAAAAGTCAAAACTCTGTAAACCTTCTGTAAGCCATAGTGCTAGTGTGCCTGTTTCACTGACAGTAACAAAAGCTGAGTATTGTACAAAATATGGCAGTTAGGGAAACTATATTTACCAGTCCAGAAACTGGTTGTATGAATGGACATATTCATGAGTGCATCTACCCCTTCCTAAAGTTGCCATTAATATGCATTAACATAGAAGAAATTCATTATTAGTTTCAATTAAAATTGAAATATTTAAATTTCAATACATGAAATATTTAATTTTATAAAGAACTTAAGAGTGTGCTGTCTTTTAGGGCAGATCTGGCCTTTCCTGTGTGAATTAGAAGTTGTTTTCTCATTTCTGTTGGCCAGCTCCAGAAGGGAGGGTGAAGTAGCAGTCCCACAGAGACACAATCATAGAATCATAGAATCATAGAATTATTTAGGTTGGAAAAGACCTTTAAGATCATCGAGTTCAACCATTAACCTAGCACTGCCAAGTCCACCACTAAACCATGTCCCCAAGCACCACATCTACACGTCCTTTAAACACCTCCAGGGATGGTGACTCAACCACTTCCCTGGGCAGCCTGTTCCAATGCTTGATAAAACTTTTGGTGAAGAAATTTTTCCTAATAACCAATCTAAACCTCCCCTGGCGCAACTTGAGGCCATTTCCTCTCATCCTATCACTTGTTACTTGGGAGAAGAGACCAACACCCACCTCGCTATAACCTCCTTTCAGGTAGTTGGAGAGAGCAATAAGGTCTCTCCCCTGAGCCTCCTTTTCTCCAGACTAAACAACCCCAGTTCCCTCAGCCACTCCTCATAGGACTTGTTCTCTAGACCCTTCACCAGCTTCTCTGCCCTTCTTTGGACACACTCCAGCACCTCAATGTCTCTCTTGTAGTGAGGGGCCCAAAGTGAACAAGGTATTTGAGGTGCAGCCTCACCAGTGCTGAGTACAGGGGCACGATCACTTCCCTAGTCCTGCTGGCCATGCTATTTCTGATACAAGCTAGGATGCCATTGGCCTTCTTGGCCACCTGGGCACACTGCCGGCTCATGTTCAGCTGGCTGTCAACCAACACCCCCAGGTCCTTTTCCGCCAGACAGCTTTCTAGCCACTCTTTCCCCAAGCCTGTAGCGTTGCATGGGGTTGTTGTGGCTCAAGTGCAGGACCTTGCACTTAGCCTTGTTGAATCTCATACAATTGGCCTCATACAATGAAAAAGTCCATTTAGATTTTTAAAATGCACAGCACTTTCATAGATTGCACACCCTGGGATGAGCACATTAATTAGCCCTTACCTCCTTCATTATTTTAATTTAGAGGAAAGAAAATGCTAGACTTCTGGCAATTAAATTTCCCCACTAAATGGTAAATGCACAAGATAAAAATTAATACATTTTTATGGGCCTTTCTGGGAGGGAATGGGAAAGGAGAAGGAGAAAGGAGCCCTTTGGCTTTGCAGTTGTCTACTAACAATAACCTATTTTGTTCTTGAACCTGTCACATATTTAGCTATATACATATGTACATATATATATATATACCTATACATTTATAGTGTGTGGTGTAAAGCAGGTGTGAAGATTACCTGCAAGGGCCAGAGTCTAATCTGGATGAAATTGTGCTATTAGCTTTGCTGGGAGCAGGACCGAGTCTCATACCAGAGTGTTGTCTAGCAGATTTATATACATACATATAGTAGGAGAAAGGAAGGGGAGTGGGGTGTTCAGTCTGTGTCATTAAAGAAAATGCAATTTCCCCCCTAATTCAATATGATTAAGACTAAGCTATTAATGAGCCAAGTCTTGCAGTTCTTGTTCTTAGAACTGCCACTGAAAAAAAGATTGGATTCATGGTTGCCCATTCCCGTATGTGTTGAAGACAGTGTGATTTGCTTTTGGATCAGATGGAGAATAGGTCAGTAAAATAGCTATCATCGGTCTTCATAGATTTGGATCTTGATCTTGTGTCATATCTGACTATTAATTGGGGAAATGTATTATTAAAGTGTAGCTCGCCAAGGAAGAGACTCTGGCCCCATTCCCCCAATCTGTTGTCTACAGTGGACAAACACATGGGGCAGGGGAGAAGAAAGATTCTTTGGGACCCCAATGAAGGAAAGGCCCTGTGCTTTGGCCCTGTAGAGTCTATGCATGAGGGTTCCCTTCTAGAAAATGAGGAAGCCACAGGCAGCGCTGGCAGGGGACCTATGCCTGCTACCCTCCCACCCCAGCTCACCCAGTGTGGGGCCCGGCCACCCTTGTCAAGCTTGAGGGTTACCCAGTCTGCTGGCCTCCCGGGGAGGGGGCACTTCACCCTTAACAGCTTTTCCAACTGAATTCAACCGGAGATGAGCCAAAACCTTGGCGTTGGAATCCGCTTGCCGCCCTGGTCGCCTCAGCCTGCAGAGAGGGATGTGCGGGAGGCACCCCCGCAGGACTGAAGACAACCCCCACGACCTCCCACCGCCGAGGGCCGCTGCTCTGCCGAGATGGCAGTCCGCTACCGGTGGAGCGTTGCGTGACTCCCGCAACTGGGGCGCTGATTAACGTTTCCCGGGAGACCAGTGGCCGCGGCAGGGCTCTCCCAGGCGCTGCTGGGCCAGGTTAGTCTTGCCGGGGATCACCCTCCCTCACGCCCCTGTGGCTGCCGACCTTTTTACCCACCATAGTCTTATATATAGTTACGTGCATATGTATTTAGTTTATATACTTATATATAGTTATATACGCTTGCAATTAATAATTTAGGTTCTTCTATCTGTTGGGCTACAAAGTGTGCATTATTAATTACAACTATTAATTGTTGTTAGTGATTATTATTAATTAGCACTTCCTTTACTAAGAGGCAGTCATTTGTGTCCGCAGGCTCACATGAACAAGCTATAAAAGCAGCGAGTCCCCTCCCACCAGGTATCATATTGCAAAGTAATTGAGTTATTATTATACTGATTTGTCATTATGTCAAGTGCTTTCAGTTGCATGTGGAAAGCTCCTCCTGTGAATAAAGTGAAAACTCTCCAGCCGGGCGACCTTCCCTCGGCTTGAGGGTTGCCTCGCGGCCCCTCGCCTGGTGTACACCTCCCTGCCCGGCCATGGGAACCGCGCGAACAGCGCGCCGAGGAAGACGCTGGCGGCTGTTAACAGTTCCGGCGTGCCTTTGTGCAAGTTTGCGTCATCGCAACGTGGCGGGGGGGGCCGGGAGCCACTCCCTGCCCCCCTTCCCTCCTCGCGCCTCAGGAAAGCCGCCCGGGCCGTGGAGAGTTACTTCCTGACCGGCGTGTCGTCAGAAGGCTGAGCTCTCCCCTCTCGGTAGAAGTTGACCAGAGGTTGTTTATAAAAAAATTATGGGTCTTAAGTACTTACTAAAGCCAGTTAATAACATAATGCATGGACATTTAAACTTGTTGTAAATTCCAGAAAGGATTAGAGAAAAATCACGCTGTGCGCAGCTAACGATACCATCTTAACTCTTCAGTTCTTTAAGGTGGAGCTAAATCCACCTCGGTATGGCGCACGGCCGCTTTCCTTTTTGCCTGCATGGAGGCCAAGGAAGACGAGGAGTAAGGGCAAGTACGATACAAGGATACCTGGCCTGACAGGGACACTCCTTCTCAGTTCCAGCTGCCCGCTATTGCCTTTTCTAGTTCAGTGCTCTATCAACAGTCAGGGTAAAGCTGCGTTTCTAAAATATACCTTAACGACTAATGTTGCCTCCCCAGTATCAAGGCCTTGCTAAGTTTTTTCTTTCATAGGTAAACAGCAGCAGTTCCAACAGATCTCAGAATTTCTCTTTCCTAGGGCTCTGCCATAGGCTGATAATGAGGGCTAATTTTTCCATGCTAGACTGTTTTGCTTTAATTAACTCTGAGGCAATATTTGATACAATGGAAATGCTGCTGGTCCTTCACTGCATTAGTAGTAGATTTCCAGCGTCTTCTAAGAAGTAGCATTTTGAAAATGATTTTTTGCTACCCCAACCATTTGTAATGTTATTCAATTTTATATCTATAACCTCTTGCCTTTGAATTTTTTTTGCACCTGGGCTACACCTAAATAGAGGTATTTGTAAAATAATTTATAGTAGAATGGTAAACACACACGTATTTAATGTAGACGTAATCATGGGATGCATAGAGTTCAGGGCAAGATCAAGGTTGTTCCTCCAGGTGTAGGCGGTTTATTGCCTGTTGTGAGAACATCTTTTTCAGTTCCTTGAGCTCTTACAAAAATCTGAGGCATGTAACATTGGAAGGTAATGATGAACTGATATTTATTAACTTATCCTAAATACTGATTATTTAAATATCTATGCTAAAGTGCAATGTGATAAGAACACAGGTCGTCTCAATTTGCTTAATGTTTTGTAGACTATTATGGCTTTGATGATGCTGAAAACCATGTGAGTAAGGTCACAGCAGTGAGTGGGATCACCAGCCTCCTCTGATACAGAAACTAAGGAAACTGCCAATATAAAAGATTTAGGTAAGGAACCGCCTTCTGTTTAGCCTTTCCATTTCCAGTTTGTGCATCGGTATGGAGAAAATAGAAACTAGGTCAAAACAAACTTAATAAATGAATGACTATGAGACATGATCAGTAATTTGTCTTGTTTAAAGTCTAAGAAGAGTTGTTTGGGAAAAATAAATGTCCCATGCTTTGGGTCAAAGCTTGGTCAGTCTATCTTTGGACTTGAATAGTACCAGCATTTGTCCCTTTGTAAAGAACCTGTATGGTCTGATCAGGATCATTTTAATTCCAAAATAAACTCTGTGCAAAGACAAAGTGGCATACAGTTGTCTTTTAAAATCAGAATTTTTAAGAGACATCTTTTCAAATAAGTTACATTTATTCTGTTAATAATGTCAGTTCTCTGAAAGGAACATTAACATAAAAATACTCCACTGTCATTGTCATGTAGAATATTATCTTTAGGAAACAAGAGTTTGGGGTGTTATAAAATAATATCATTATCATGATAATCTTGATAATAGTTTAATGTAATTGGAATCTAACACAATAACCTTATATGAGAAAGCTGAAGTCAGTAACAGAAAACCTGCACAATAAGGACAGAATGTACATGTGTGATTTCTTCTCACCTCAGCAGCAGTTGTGGTACATCGAAAAATGTAAAATTAACACTCTTTTGTATAAATAAAATTATTGTCTTTAGCTGTTTTCTGTCACAGAAAGCAATTTCTATTGAAGCACTGTAGAATTCTCTGTAAGTGCATAGAAAAGTATAACCTTGTGGTGCTACCAACTGAAATGGAACTGGAGCTAATTCTTCACTGATTTTCCTGTATTAAATATTTGCTTAAAAAAAGACCATTAAAACCGCCTTTTCTATGGCTGTAATTGATGTAAGCATACATTATATAGGTTACTGTTTAGTTGAGTACTGAGGATTTTATGAGGTACCAATATTTTACCAGTAGCCATCAATATATTGTTGGAAATATATGAATATTAATTTAATATCTTCCTCTAAATCCACATAATTCTCAAATGGCATAAATTAGTTTCATATGACAGCTATGTAGATTCTATTTTTATTTTAGAAACATACATGAACAGAATTGACATATGTACTCAAACTTGTTTGTGTGTATGTGTATGCATATGTAAGTTTAAATCCTTAAAAAACCTATGATTTATATCTGCATGTGCACTTTCATGAAATAAGTTCACTACACTCCCAGTAACCATAAGCTCTACCACATTTGCCTCAAAAAGACTTCATGTGCTAAGGGAAGATTCATAGTACAACTGAGTTAACAAGAGTGAGTTACCTCTATCACCAGTTACCAGTTACCTCTATCACCTCTATCTACACTGACAAGTCAGAAAACTTCCATTTCTTTCCTGCATTGTTGTTTACCATTGATTGCCAATGTGATAATCTAAAATAACTAAACAAAATCAAATAACCATTTAATGATATTATAGTAATAAAATCAATGTTTCTTCTGATAGTTGAAAAAGAGAGACTCAAGGATTTTATTGTAAATTATACTTAAATTCACTTACATTCTACTAGGAATAATATTTTATTTGCTATAGAATATTCTAATTCTATTCTGTATTTAAAAGTTGTCTTTTTCATAAAATGAAACTAAAAAGAGAAAACAGTATTTATGCTTTCATAATTTAAAAATGATTAATCAAATATAATCATGTTAGATATTATTATTAGATATTATAACATCTTGCACACCACTACATTATTAAGTAAATCTAATGCAGAGTCATTGTGCACATTCTTGGGTGTCTTTCTGATATCTCTCCAGTCCACTGGATTTTGAAGTGTGATTATGTAAATTTTTCACTGATAAATAATTACTATAATCATAGTTGAAATACCACTCAAATTCTTAAGACCATTGCATCTAAATAATATATTATGCACTACTTAATTATTTATCAAAACTAATTAAAAATAACTGTAGGGAGAAGCAGAAATTTATTTTCAAATAGTCTTTTTTTTGCACCAGGTACAAAAATGTTCCAGATGTGCAAAAAAACCCCCAAACAAACCAACCCAAATAATCCCCCCCAAACCACCCCCCCAACCAAAAAAACCCCAAACCCCCAAGTTTCCTTCATTAAATGCAATATTTTTTTTTAAATTAATAATATCGTTACAGTGATGCCATTCTTATTGTGACCATGCTATCAATTCAAATATATGTTGACTGATATATATAATTTCTATTAACAGGAATACAAGAATGGAACAATTAATGTGGGTGGGAGGTGAGTGTATATAACAATAAGAATAGCATTTTTAACTTGCACTGAGAAACACTGAGGAGCTGGCAAGATTTTGGTGGCTATAGATTTAGCAGTGAGAGTCAGAGAGATATAAAACATTGCAAAATTAAAATCATGGGCTATGTGTATTTTAAACCTAGCATTCAATACTAAATGTGAAAAGTCTCAGTGAACTGCCTGGTGGTTATTAGCAGCATTAGACTGCTTTCAGGGAGGCCATTTAACTGTACTTCATAGAATGGTTTGGGTTGGAAGGGACCTTTGAAGGTCATCTAGTCCAACCCCCCTGCAATGAGCAGGGACATCTTCAACTAGATCAGGTTTCTCAGAGCCCCGTCCAACCTGACCTCAAATGTTTCCAGGGATGGGGCATCTACAACCTCTCTGGGCAACCTGTTCCAGTTTTTCACCACCCTCATCATAAAAAATTTCTTCCTTATATCTAGTCTGAATCTACCCTCTTTCAGTTTAAAACCACTACCCTTTGTCCTATTGCTACAGGCCCTGGTAAAAAGTCTTGTCCCCATCTTTCTTATAAGCCCCCTTTAAGTATTGAAAGGCTGCAATAAGGTCTCCCTGGAGCCTTCTCTTCTCCAGGCTAAACAACCCCAGCTCTCTCAACTTGTCAAGGAACTTTAGTTTTAATCTTGTGCAAATTCTAATTCTAGACTGGGTTCTAATCATCATGTAGGCATCATAGGTATCATAAGTTTGCAGTGTATATGCAGTAGTTTTTCCTTTTCACAACAGAACTTTATCTAGTTGCTAATGAAAGACAGGATACTGATTGCAGAAAACCCACGAGGGCATATTTACTGTACCATATATAGTAAGCTGCATTTGATGCATTAGCATTTAGCCATTTTATGCAAATTTAGCAAGAAAATGACTCATGTATATGATTTAATATGCATCAGCAGTAACTCATAACATCCTTATAAGAGGAAAGAAATTAAAAATTCATTAGAAAACTAGACTAGTGTTGCTACATGATTAAAACATTATTAAAGCATTTTTCAGTGTTTTGCTTACACTAGTTTTCTCATCATGGTGCCACCATTTCATGACAAAGAGCATAGAGGAGAAAACATTCAACTTAAAATGTCTGCTGGCACACATCGCTGAATTTGTATGTCACTAAACAATGGACGAGCATAGACTTGAATACCAACTATTTAATTAGCACTTTAACCATTCATACATAGAAAATAGGTCAATTACATGCACCATGCTTAGTTATTATTCCCATAAAAAGCTACCAATATTTTGTCTAATGTATGTAGCATTCTAGTATGCCATCATAAGAAAATCAAAACATATTATTTTTAAAACCTTGACACTCAAATTTAATTAAAACATGTAAAGTCTTTATATTTCTCTTGGAAGTTTATTTTAATTATGTAGTTTAACCTTAAGTCTGCCATAAAAGGCTGGATACAACTAATAATTAAGAACTTCAAAGGGCAACAGAAACCCTCTAACAGTCCCCAGTTTAATTAAAGGCTATTATTACAAACCTCTTGAACATAGTTACATTTAATGACATTGTGACTTGCAAATGTTGCATTTGAAAGATACTGCTCTTATTCTAAACACTGTTGATAGATGATGCTGAAACAAAAATTCTCCCAGTGAAATAGTTTATTTTGAACATAAATGGGATACATTTGTGAAGCATTTTGCTTAGAAATATTCATTAGTTTTATCCATGCCTCTCAGTATCTGCACAACAAATAGAATATAATTTAAGGAAAAAAGGTATGCCAGTTAATGTAAATGAAAGTCAGCCACTTGAGCACATTTTGCTAATAATGTACAGTATACAAATACACACACTTGCTGTACACATGATAAACATAAGATACTATATTTAACACAAATGTTTAATTTGTTACATTTAGCTTATAATATTATTCCATGCTGACCTAAGAAAAATTAAGTTTCGGTTTATTTAACCTGTGTTTTTGCAAACAATATACACCAAAGTATCTGTAGGAATGTAGGCCAAAATATCTGCCAAATCAAAAGACATTGTACAAGCTATTACTTATGTATAGAGCCCAATCCTGTAAGCTCCCAGTCATTCAGGTAGTCATTACTTACATAAGGTGTTTCCCTGGTTTAAATGAGGCAGCTCCTATAAATAAGAACTAGGTTGGGCCTATCATACAGCAAATTAAAATTGCTCATTAATGGATACAAGTTTGTGTACGCTGAGTTTTCAAACTGATTTTGCCCTGTTTTATTGGGTCTTCATCCCTGTGGTTTTGCTACCTGAAATCAAGCCCAAGCCTGTATTTAACTAGTCATCAATTAAACAGAATGTTAAAGACCAGAGGATATTTGAAGTCTCAGGTGTAATATGACCAGTTCACCTAAAAATGAGCAAAGGAATATGTAATTTTAATGCTCTAATAAATTTACAAATGAACAATGTCATTTTTTCAAAAATGGTTATATAATTAGAATCATAGAATCATAGAATGGTTTGGGTTGGAAGGGACCTTTAAAGGTCATCTAGTCCAACCCCCCTGTAATGAGCAGGGACATCTTCAACTAGATCAAGTTGCTCAGAGCCCCGTCCAACCTGACCTTGAATGTTTCCAGGGATGGGGCATCTACAACCTCTCTGGGCAACCTGTTCCAGTTTTTCACCACCCTCATCATAAAAAATTTCTTCCTTATATCTAGTCTGAATCTACCCTCTTTCAGTTTAAAACCACTACCCCTTGTCCTATTGCTACAGGCCCTGGTAAAAAGTCTTGTCCCCCTCTTTCTTATAAGCCCCCTTTAAGTACTGGAAGGCTGCTATAAGGTCTCCCTGGAGCCTTCTCTTCTCCAGGCTGAACAACCCCAACTCTCTCAGCCTGTCCTCATAGGAGAGGTGTTCCAGCCCTCTGATTGTTTTTGTAGCCCTCCTCTGGACCCGCTCCAACAGGTCCATGTCTTTCCTGTACTGGGGATCCCAGAGCTGGATGCAGTACTCCACGTGGGGTCTTACGAGAGCAGAGTAGAGGGGCAGAATCACCTCCCTCGACCTGCTGGCCACACTTCTTTTGATACAGTCCAGGATACAGTTGGCCTTCTGGGCTACAAGCGCACATTGCTGGCTCATGTCCAATTTTGTATCCACCCTTACCCCCAAGTCCTTCTCTGCAGGACTGCTCTCAATCTCTTCATCCCCCAGCCTGTATTGATACCAGGGGTTGCCTTGACCCAGGTGCAGGCCCTTGCACTTGGCCTTGTTGAACCTCATGAGGTTCACATGGGCCAACTTCTCAAGCTTGTCCAGGTCCCTCTGGATGACATCCTGTCCTTCTGGCATGTCAACTGCACCACTCAGTTTGGTGTCATCTGCAAACTTGCTGAGGGTGCACTTGACCTGGCTGTCTATATAATTGATGAAGATATTAGACAGTACTGTTCCCAATACGGACCCCTGAGGGACACCGCTCGTCACTGGTCTCCATCCGGACATTGAGCCATTGACTACTACTCTGTGGATGCGACCATCCAGCCAATTCCTTAACCACCGAATAGTCCATCCATCAAATTCATATCTCTCCAATTTAGAGAGAAGGATGTTGTTTAATGATTTTAGGGAAATTTATTACTTATTTCTATGAATACTAAATTTATAATCTAATAATTTGGAGAGTACAAATGAAACAACTCAAGTTACTGTATTTGGAGATGCTGTAAGTGCTTGTGGGAAAAAGAGAAAGAATAAAACTAACCAAGACAGGTTAGAAATATTGTCTAGAAATCAAAATATAAGATTTAACATGGAAAAATATACAAGGTAATGGATACCTGGGAGAAAAAAAAAATCTGAAACACATATATTTAATGGAAATAGATGCTAAGTAATAGCAAGAGACCTGAGTGTGAAAGTGGGCAGAAAATTGGATACAAGGTTAAAATATGATTTGTTAAAACAGTAGCAGCAATGTTTTTTATGCAGAATATATAAAAGCATCATATTGGGAACTGATAATCTCCAGATGGTAATATTAGACACTATCGAGATTACAGCATGTAGTTCAAAAAGCTGTAGTGAGTCAAACTGATGAGATTCAAAGGTGTATTGGGTGTATGTGGAAAGGTTTTGGCAGCAAGGGGGCTGCAGGGGTGGCCTCTGTGAGAAGAGGTCAGGGGCTGCCCTGTGCCAGACACAGGCGGTTCCAGCTGGTTTGGCAACAGACTCACTGCAGGACAAAGCTGAACCAATCAGCGAAGTTTGTGATGCCTCTGTGAAAATATATTTAAGAAAGGGCAAAAAATGACAGACAGGGAGAGGAGGAGGAAACAAAACGAGTGAGAAACAGCAGAGGGAACACCAAGGTCAGAGAAGGAGGAAGAAGAGATGCTCCGTGGCGCTGGAGCAAATATTCCCTGCAGCCCATGGAGGACTCATGCTGGAACAGATGGATATTTCCTGAAGGAATGCAACCAATGGAGAGCCCACACTCGAGCAGGGAAAAGCATGAGGAGGAAGGAGCAGCAGAGAGAGAAACCTCCATGTACCCCACCCCCAATCCCCCCTGCGCCACTGGGGGCGGGGGGTAGAGGAGTCTGAAGTGAAGTTGATCATGAGAAGGGGGGGAGGAAAAAGTGTTATTTTAATGTTTGTCTTTGTTTCTTACTACCCAAATCTAATTTAATTGGCAATAAATTAAATTCATTTTCCCCAGGTTGAGTCTGTTCTGCCTGCAACAGTAATTGGTAAGCAATCTCCCTGTCTTTATCTCAACCCACAAGCTTTTTCATCCTATTTTCTTCCCCATCCCACTGAGGAGGGGGAGTGAGCAGCTGGGTGGGAGTTTGGCTGTTTGCCAAGGCTAACCCACCACAAAATGGAAAAAAGGAAAACTGGTAACACAGAATGGAGGGATTGATTCAGGAGGAAAGCTTGAGAGAACTGAGCTAACTGGTAATCAAAAGCATGTTCGTGTTCAGCTGCCAAAGGCTTGCATAGTGTTAACTGCTCCTTCATTGTACGTGTCCAGAATTTTCTGTAACATCAACCAAAACCTGGTCAATATAACTGAAAATAGAATGTAATATTAAAGCAGTACTGAAATGATGGTCTGTGTACCTAGGAAAAGTAAATGAGAAGAAACTGAGCACAGGAATTTGTAGGCTGTAGAGGTAGATTGGAATAGATTAAAAGGAAATAATGGTGACTCCATTGTCTGAGTCATGTAAATCTAGAGTGTAGACTACTCTAGAGCAGTGGTCTCCAAACTTTTTTAATCATGTAAATGTATCAAAATGATCATGTATCAGTAAAAACTTTTTGAGTGTGCACCCCCAATATATGTATATTTGTTTATAAATTATATGCATGTATTGTACATTATAAACCATACACAAAAATATAAATTAAAAAAGGATAAGATAAAGATGGTATAAACAATATTTGCAATTAAAAAAAATATTTTATTTATTAACAGTACAAAAAATCTTTTGGCTCTCCCCCAAAATATATTATTATTAATGTTTTTTTAAAGTGAGAGCTATGTGATTGATTATGCTTCATTATTTTTGAAAATCTTGGTTTAACACTTTGTGATGCAGTGATTCAAAGGTCTGTTTCTAAGTTCAGTTTATTTTGAGACTGATAATTTCAATTTTTTTGGGCCAAGTTCTTGTCAGATCTGATTAGGTCGTCATTGTTTTTACTTTGACAAAGAACTCATACTAGAAGTAGAAGTGTCAGCTCTGCCATTTTCTTGTTGTTCCCTTGTGCTTGCATTTTCAGTATTATCTTCAATCCGCAGTTTCTTTGCAGGAATCTTTTTAAGCCACTTGTCCATTTTGAGAGGGTTAGCTTAGTTAAAACTAGATACTATAACCGTAAATCCACTTAACCGGGCACACGTGAACTGCGTTGCAATACGCTGAAAGCAAACGGACGAGTGAGGGCGCCACTGTCAACCCCTCTGCGTCGTGGAACACCCCCTCTTCCCTCAGGGTACCTCGTGTACCGTACATGTCACGTCTGACATATAGACCGAGTGAGGGCGCCAGTGTCAATCCGTATATTAAATATTAGTAAAGCTTAATTTCTTTCTTATTTTTTTTTAGATAAAAATTAAATATAAGTAGAAGTTTTAATATTTTCTTTCCGCACTCCAATGGATCATCTTGTGCACCTCCTGGGGTGCATGCATCCCACTTTGAAGACCACTGCTCTAGAGAACCCATTGTAGGTTACTTAAGAGGATTGACTAAATCAACTTTTAGATCTTTTTTTCATCTCTATAAATTTTTATGATTATATAGTAATTTGATTCCAGGTGTTTCTTTTGCCTGGAGTTAAATCTTCAAATAAAATGTTTTCTAAAGATAAATCTTGATAGTGCATTTGCACACTGGTTTTGAGAAACATACATGATAGAGACCTATTGTGATAGTATTTCCTGCTTAGGTACCATCATGGGAGTAATAGGAATACAAACATTGGCTTGAAATATAAATTTAAAAATCAGAAATGAATGTAGCTAATGTTGAGCTAACAGATTTTTTAAAATATTAAATGTTCTAACCTGCCTATTATTGAGGGATTCTTACTTTCACTGAAGGCATTTATTATGCCCTTTCAGAATCAGGCCAAAAGAGAAGAACATGGGAATCAAAGTGATTGGGAACAAAGCTGATGGAAAAAAATTACCACTGAAAATTTCTGGGTTTGCTGAAATGCTTTGATTTTCTTCTGGAAAAACTAAATAAAATGTTTTGGGTTTATTGTTATTAAATTATATCTCTCCATGTTCTAATATTGTTTCATGGAAGTTGAAGGCTGGATTCCTTTTCTCATATATGAATGGGGCTCTGATGCAATGTAGTCTCCTGTCTAATCAAGTTCTCAGATGCATCATTGGAGTTGCATGGCTGTAAGTACATGTGCACTGAGCAACAAACCCAGTGTATAAAGGAAGAAATAACTGGATTACAAGACTTTTAAGAAAACATGGTACAAGATTTAAACATGGGAATATCAGATATTGCAAATATATTTTAAAATAAAAAATTAATAACAATAATGGGAAAATGACTTTTTATATTTAATTTTTGAACTTGAACAGATTATTTTACATTTGTGTTCTAGAGAACAGATGTCGATATTTCTCATAGAGACAAGAATCAGGGACAGATTTAAATTGAAGGAAAAAAGAAATTGATGTGTATAAAAATGACAAAAAAAAATTGAGCATGCTAACTAGCATAGCTAACAACCTAAGTTATAATATCATAACCACTAAAACCAAGAAAAAAATAATTTTAATCTAGAGAAAATCTATACAATGTAACTTCAGTCTTAGTTTCTTTGTGCAGATGTATTCTTGTTTAGGTTAAGCAAAAAGCTAAGAGCCACTGTTTTTCATTTCCCCAAATTAGGTATCCACTGCAGACATCCATTCTGTCAGTTCGGGCAACAGAAATAAAATCAAGATCAGTGGCTAGTGTAGATAAAATGTGGCTGAGTAGTGAAGGGCAAGATTCTTTCTACTGTGATGATGAATAATTTAAGCAATGCTATTGATTCCCCTGTGAAGAAACCTGGCAGATTCTCAGCCTAGACCAATGAAGAACAAAAATAATGCCTTTGTTTATTTTAAAAAGTGATTTTAGTCACAATAATTGCTGTTAATTTTAACAATACTTTGGTAATGCATATGAGCAGAACTTGAACTCAAGCCTGCACTTTTAAAAACGCATCTATTATTCCATGCAGATAAGCTAGTGCAGACCTCAATTTATTCCTTACTTTTAAGTTTGCATCCCTCTGTTGAGGACATTTGATATTCCCTGCATTGCACTTTGGCACAAAGAGAAGAGCCCCTAGACTTTATAAAAACAAGTCCTGAAATTGCTGTGGCTATTATGTGGCCATTTTTACTCATTAAAAAGCTTCTTCTGAACATAAATTATAAAAAGCAAACAAAAAAAAGGAATTTCCCTTCTTATTCCCACCTACTGGATGAAGGGAAGGTGGTGGATGTATTTTTTCTGGATTTTAGTAAGGCTTTTGATACTGTCCCTCACAGCATCCTTCTAGACAAGTTGTCCAACTGTGAGATGAGCAGGTTCATGGTGCGCTGGGTGAAGAACTGGCTGGATGGCAGGGCTCAAAGGGTTGTAGTTAATGGGGCTACATCTGGCTGGCGACTGGTCACCAGCGGCGTTCCTCAGGGTTCAATTCTAGGGCCAGTTCTGTTCTATATATTTATCAATGATCTGAATGCAGGAGCTGAATGCACCATTAGCAAGTTTGCTGATGATACCAAACTGGGAGGTGCTGTTGACTCCCTTGAGGGACAAGAGGCCTTGCAGAGGGATCTAGATAGAATGGAGCATTGGGCAATCATCAATGGCATGAAATTTAACAAGTCCTAGTGCCGGATTCTGCACCTGGGACGGAGTAACGCCAGGCACAAGTATAAATTGGGAGAGGAGTGGCTGGAGAGCAGCCCTGCAGAAAGGGATCTGGGGGTGCTGGTTGACAGTAGGCCCAACATGAGTCAGCAGTGTGCCCTGGCAGCCAAGAGGGCAAACCACATCCTGGGATGCATCAAACACAGCATAACCAGCAGGTCAAAAGAGGTGATTATCCCTCTCTATTTAGCATTGGTGCAGCCTCACCTTGAGTATTGTGTGCAGTTCTGGGCCCCACAATTTAAGAAGGATGTGAAGGTCCTTGAATGCGTCCAGAGGAGGGCAACAAAGCTGGTGAAAGGGCTGGAAGGCAAGTCCTATGAGGAGCGGCTAAGGACACTGGGTTTGTCTGGTTTGGAGAAAAGGAGGCTGAGGGGCGACCTCATTGCTCTCTACAGCTTCCTGAGGAGGGGAAGTGGAGAGGGAGGTGCTGATCTCTTCTCCCTGGTATCCAGTGACAGGACGTGTGGGAATGGCTCTGTCCTGGTATGTGTCCTGAATGTGTGTCAGGCCTTGTTTCAGGTTAAACAACTAATTAAGAATACCACCCAGAGATCTGCTCCGAGGCTGGATAGCTATGAGTGGCAGGGTGTGTGGGATAGTATGGGCAAATGCCTAGGACAGTGGGCACCTCCAATGTTTTGGAACTTCACCCCTGAACAAGTTCAGGATCCTGAAAAACTAGTAAAATATTTGGAAAAAGTATGCCCTCACCCTGACAATTCCAGAGAGACACAAATCATTGCAATGTGCTGGGGCCTGGCCCATGCCTACCGAGCCCTGCTCAACACTATTCAGTACCCTCAAGGGGAAGAGAAGGTCTCCGGATCTGACAACAAAGCTACAGGCACCACAGCTACTCCAGCCCCCCGCCCCATGACAGGCACCGCGGATACTCCAAACCCCCTGTGACAGGCACTGCAGCTACTCCAACCCCCCCTGCGACAGGCACCGTGGCTACTCCAACCCCCTCTGCGACAGGTACTGTGGCTACTTCAGCCCCAGTGACAGATACTGCAGTGGAACCAGGGAACCAAACTGTCGGTATCAGTTGACCCTATACACAAGAAGAAATCCTGGAAGCAAAAGTCAGCTCGTTTAGAAAGGGAGGATGAAAAAGCAGGGCCATCACAAGGAGAGGAGGAGGAAGAGGAAGAACTTGTAAACGAGATGGAAACCACCTGACCCTATCCCTGAGTGAGCTGAGAGATATGCGAAAAGTTTCCAGCCATCGTCCAGGTGAGCACATTGTCACCTGGCTGCTCCGATGCTGGGATAGCGGGGCCAGTAGCCTGGAAGTAGAGGGCAAGGAAGCCAAGCAGCTGGGATCCCTTTCTAGGGAAGGGGGCATTGACAAAGCGATTGGAAAAGGGGCACCAGCCCTCAGCCTCTGGAGGCAACTCCTGTCAGCTATGAAGGAAAGATATCCCTTCAAGGAAGATGTTGTATATCACCCAGGCAAATGGACCGCCATGGAGAAAGGTATCCAGTACCTGAGGGAATTAGCCATGCTGGAGGTGATTTATGGTGACCTGGATGACGAGCAGTAATCCAAAGATCCAGATGAAGTCAAGTGCACACGACCCATGTGGCGGAAGTTGGTACGGAACGCACCAGCGTCGTATGCCAACTCATTGGCAATACTGAACTGGAAAGATGGAGAGGGTCCAACAGTGGATGAAGCGGCTAGCCAACTCCATGAATACAAAGAAAGTATCTCTTCCTCCCTTGTCTCAGCTGTGGAGAAACTGTCCCGGGAGTTCCAATGATTCAAAGAAGATATGTCCTACTTTCCACCTGTACGGACCAGTATCTCAGCTATTAGGAGTCAGCATTCCTCTGCTCAAGAGAGAGGATATAGAGGGTACACACCACGGGGCACCCTGTGGTTTTACTTGCATGACCATGGAGAGGACATGAGGAAGTGGGATGGAAAACCTACCTTGATCCTAGAGGCGCGGGTACATGAGTTGCAAGGAAAAACAATCACCAAAGGGGTTCTTCCAGGAGAATCGCTGCTCCGGTTTCCAGTGGACAGTTCCCCAGAGTCCCCAGACTCCTGATTTTAATGAAGGAACTCCTGACTTGTATATACAAGAAATGGGTAATGGATAGTATGACCAGGACTAGAGGGGCCCTGCCTCCAGCCAGGTGGAGGAAAGGGACAACCGGGTTTACTGGACTGTGTGGATTCGATGGCCTGGCACATCAGACCCACAGGAGTATAAAGCTCTAGTAGACACTGGTGCACAGTGTACCCTAATGCAATCAAGCTATATAGGGGCAGAACCCATCTGTATTTCTGGAGTGACAGGGGGATCCCAACAGCTAACTGTATTGGAGGCTGAAGTGAGTCTAACTGGGAATGAGTGGCAAAAGCACCCCATTGTGACTGGCCCAGAAGCTCCGTGCATCCTTGGCATAGACTACCTCAGGAGAGGGTATTTCAAGGACCCAAAAGGGTACCGGTGGGCTTTTGGTATAGCTGCCTTGGAGAAGGAGGAAATTAAACAGCTGTCTACCTTGCCTGGTCTCTCAGAGGACCCTTCTGTTGTGGGGTTGCTGAGGGTCGAAGAACAACAGGTGCCAATTGCTACCACAACAGTGCACCGGAGGCAATATCGCAGCAACTGAGACTCCCTGATTCCCATCCATAAGCTGATTTGTCGACTGGAGAGCCAAGGAGTGATCAGTAAGACTCGCTCACCTTTTAACAGTTCTATATGGCCAGTGCAAAAGTCTAATGGAGAGTGGAGACTAACAGTAGACTATCGTGGCCTGAATGAAGTCACGCCACCGCTGAGTGCTGCCGTGCCGGACATGCTGGAACTTCAGTACGAACTGGAGTCAAAAGCAGCCAAATGGTATGCTACAATTGATATCGCTAATGCGTTTTTCTCAATCCCTTTGGCAGCAGAGTGCAGGCCACAGTTTGCTTTCAC
The DNA here is from genome assembly GCF_034638445.1 of Ciconia boyciana. Classification (NCBI taxonomy): domain Eukaryota; kingdom Metazoa; phylum Chordata; class Aves; order Ciconiiformes; family Ciconiidae; genus Ciconia; species Ciconia boyciana. The sequence goes on from NC_132937.1 coordinate 13,190,006, forward strand.
TTGGAGGGGTGTTCAGTACACTTGGAATCGACTGCCCCAGGGGTGGAAACACAGCCCTACCATTTGCCATGGACTGATCCAGACGGCACTGGAACAGGGTGAAGCTCCAGAACATCTGCAATACATTGATGACATTATCGTGTGGGGCAATGCAGCAGAAGAAGTTTTTGAGAAAGGGAAGAAAATAGTCCAAATCCTCCTGAAAGCCAGCTTTGCCATAAAGCAAAGGAAGGTCAAGGGACCTGCACAGGAGATCCAGTTTTTAGGAATAAAATGGCAAGATGGATGTCGTCAGATCCCAATGGATGTGATTAACAAAATAACAGCCATGTCTCCACCAACTAGCAAAAAGGAAACACAAGCTTTCTTGGGCGTTGTGGGTTTTTGGAGAATGCATATTCCAAATTACAGTCTGACTGTAAGACCTCTCTATCAAGTAACCTGGAAGAAGAACGATTTCCAATGGGGCTCTGAGCAACGACAAGCCTTTGAACAAATTAAACGGGAGATAGTTCATGCAGTAGCCCTTGGGCCAGTCCGGGCAGGGCAAGACGTAAAAAATGTGCTCTACACCGCAGCCGGGGAGAATGGCCCTACCTGGAGCCTCTGGCAGAAAGCACCAGGGGAGACTCGAGGTCGACCCCTTGGGTTTTGGAGTCGGGGATACAGAGGATACGAGGCCCGCTATACTCCAACTGAAAAGGAGATATTGGCAGCATATGAAGGGGTTTGAGCTGCTTCGGCAGTGCTTGGTACTGAAACACAGCTCCTCCTGGCACCCCGGCTGCTGGTGCTGGGCTGGATGTTCAAAGGGAGGGTCCCCTCTACACATCATGCAACTGATGCTACGTGGAGTAAGTGGGTTGCACTGATCACACAACGGCCTTGGATGGGAAACCCCAATTGCCCAGGGATCTTGGAAGTAATTATGGACTGGCCAGAAGGCAAAGATTTTGGAATATCGCCAGAGGAGGAGGTGACGTGTGCTGAGGAGGCCCCACTGTACAATCAACTACCAGAAAATGAGAAGCAATATGCCCTGTTCACTGATGGGTCCTGTCGTATTGTAGGAAAGCATCGGAGATGGAAAGCTGCTGTATGGAGTCCTATATGACAAGTGGTAGAAACTGCTGAAGGAGATGGTGAATCGAGCCAATTTGCAGAAGTAAAAGCCATTCAGCTGGCTTTAGACATTGCTGAACAAGAAAAGTGGCCAGTGCTCTATCTCTATACTGACTCATGGATGGTGGCAAATGCCCTGTGGGGGTGGTTACAGCAATGGAAGCAGAAGAATTGGCAGCGCAGAGGCAAACCCATCTGGGCTGCAGCATTGTGGCAAAATATTGCTGCCCGGGTAGAGAACCTGGTTGTACAAGTACGTTCATGTAGATGCTCACGTACGCAAGAGTCAGGCCACTGAGGAACATCAAAACAACCAGCAGGTGGATCAGGCTGCTAAGATTGAAGTGGCTCAGGTGGATCTGGACTGGCAACATAAGGGTGAATTATTTATAGCTTGGTGGGCCCATGACCCCTCAGGCCATCAAGGAAGAGATGCAATATATAGATGGGCTCGTGATCGAGGGGTGGACTTGACCGTGGACGCTATTGCACAGGTTATCCATGAATGTGAAACATGCGCTGCAATCAAACAAGCCAAGAGGTTAAAGCCTCTGTGGTATGGAGGGTGATGGCTGAAATATAAATATGGGGAGGCCTGGCAGATCGATTCTATCACACTCCCACAAACCCGCCAAGGCAAGCGCTATGTGCTTACAATGGTGGAAGCAACCACCGGATGGCTGGAAACATATCCCGTGCCCCATGGCACCGCCCGGAACACTATCCTGGGCCTTGAAAAGCAAGTCCTATGGCGACATGGAACCCCAGAAATAATGGAGTCAGACAAGGGGACTCATTTTTGAAACAACCTCATAGACACCTGGGCCAAAGAGCATGGCATTGAGTGGGTATATCACATCCCCTATCATGCACCAGCCTCCGGGAAAATTGAATGATACAATGGACTGTTAAAGACTACACTGAGAGCAATGGGTGGTGGGACATTCAAACATTGGGATACACATTTAGCAAAGGCCACCTGGTTAGTCAACACTAGGGGATCTGTCAATCGAGCTGGCCCTGCCCAGTCAAAACTTTTATGTTCTGTAGAAGGGGATAAGGTCCCTGTAGTGCACATAAAAAACATGCTGGGGAAGACAGTCTGGGTTACTCCTGCCTCAGGCAAAGGCAAGCCCATTCGTGGGATTGCTTTTGCTCAAGGACCTGGGTGCACTTGGCAGGTGATGTGAAAGGATGGGGAAGTCCGCTGTGTACCTCAAGGGGATTTGATTTTGGGTGAAAATAGCCAATGAACTAAATGGTATGATGTTAATTGCTATACAATACTCTATGTCATCACTTTTATGTTTACGATACACCATATCAACAGTATTTCAGTAAGAATAATGAAGAATGAGCTTTGATGAAACCAAGCAAAGTGCAGTGGTGATGGAACCAAAACTGGCTTCAGCATGCAACAATCCAACACCACACACCATCTCTCCTGCCCTGAAGGACTGTTATGACAGATGGAGCCCAAAGTCATGGACTAAATGAACTCAATGGACATTTTAGAGGGATGGCCCATAGACCAAGGGAATTATATCTGTGTGTATATATCAAAAGACAGGAAAAGTGGTGGTGATTAATTGGAATGTATTGGAAAGGGTAGAACCTGGGCATGACGTAGATGGTATAGAATAAGGGGTGGATACTGTCCTGGTTTCGGCTGGGATAGAGTTAATTTTCTTCCTAGTAGCTGGTATAGTTCTGTGTTTTGGATTTAGTATGAGAATAATGTTGATAGCACACTGATGTTTTAGTTGTTGCTAAGTAATGTTTACACTAGTCCAGGGACAGCACTAGTAAATAATTAAGACTGCTACTGACTTAACTGAGCCCTATTACAGATCTAAACAGTACTCTGAAAATCACTGTCTAAACATTTCCCTAGCAATAATGTTTTAGATGGAGGACCTGATTCTGCTGTCCTGACTTTCATGATATATTACTTGCATACGGAGTTTCATTGAGGTTAAAAGGCCAAATTCTTCTCTCATCTGTACAAGGGGTACATCTGGAGTAAATCTATTAAGGTCAGAGGAGTTATTTCAGATTTGCAGCAGTTTAAGTAAAAGCTTATGGGATGTATTCATATAAGATTTATTTATGCTTGTAAAGGTTACATGCTTGGGCACCTAGCTTTTCTTTTAAAGATACAAATTTCAACATTCATGTAATTTTATATGCCTATATTCCATTTCTCTAATGTTAAGGTTTTAACTGCTCCTTTAAATAACCTTATTTAAAATACCTATGTGTGGTTCCAAGGCTGAAACAATGTGTCCCATGAAATTACAATTAACAAGTTTCATGAAGAGCATTTCATTTCCTGTTCACATCACAGGATGCAACTAGTAAAAATTAGCATTTTTAAAAAGTATGAGCATTATTTACAGTATAAACAAAAGAAGATGCAAAGCTACAGGGGTTATTTAGTAACTCCTGCAATAAAAATAAGGCAATTTACACTTAATAAATGAAATTATAGTTAAAACTATGTTTTTTTAAAACAGTATCATTAGCATTTCTTTAAAAAAGCTACATAATTAATGTGAAACTCATTTTTGTAAGAAATAATCAGGACAATACTCCAGTAAAGTATTAGGTATGCTAATGGACAACTCGAGTAGCCACAGTTATGTTATATGAAAAGTTATATGTTGTACATATAAGTAGTCAGCAAGTAAAAGCAAGAAACTTTCCTTCTGGACTAGTAACTTCGTGATGATAATTTCTAGTGCTAAACAGATTTTCCTTGGTTGTAAATAATGCCAACCAGCAATAGAATCAGGATGACCTAATCCAGGAGGTCAGTTCCCATGCTTTTTGCCATTGGATAAATAATTCTCACTGAAGTAATGGAAACTGCATATGGGATAGCAATGGTTAAAAATTCATTAAGATCATGAGTAAAAGTTTTGTATGATAAAACAGTAGAGAAATTATATTAATATAAAGTACATAAACCAATGTGGTCCTTCAATTCTAAAAATTGCAGATATCTTATGAACTTATGAATTTTATAGGACATAAATAATTTTATTATTTTGGGGCCAAAATGTAAATATAATTGCCTCAGTGAATGTAATTAAAACAGGGTTTCTTTTGGCTACTTTCAATGTGTGTTTCATTAATATGAATATTTGATGGATCAAATATTCCCCTGAAATTTAAAATGAAGCATTCTTTTTAGCTGTAAGAGCACTGTAAAAGCATAGAGTCCCTTCTCCTGTAGAATTCAGTGTAAGCTGTGTATGTAGTTTTTTTCTGTAATATTTAATACAGTCTTTCTGAGACACTGGAAGACTCCTGCAAACCTTTTGCATGTATCTTCTTTTACTGTTCTTGGTTTTTTTGATCTGATTTTCACACAGCTTATTGTATATTTTGCTCTCTCACTGAGTCTCAGTGAAGCTCATACCTCTTTCTTCCACACACCTTTTGACTTTTCTACTCTTCTTATTCAAATACTGGAGGATGATCTTTTCCTTACATTAGTGAAGTATCTCTGAGTGTAGATTGCTCATGCCATAAGGTTATATGGTTATCTGTCACACCAGCCAACAATTCCAAATTGGTTTAGTACATTTAATAAACAGGCTGTCATAAATATGTAAAAATTATGCCCTTCTTTATGTGAATAGGAAAACCCGTATATTGTTGGAATTATTATTTAAAGACTTTTCCAAGTGTGACAAGAATCACAAGACCAAAATCGCAGTGCATTTTATGCATGCTTAACCATCCTAGAAGCAGTAAAAGGTGAGACAAATTTACAACCCTCAAGATAACCTCCACATGTGCATACTAGAGAATATGGAGATTTTAAAGGTGGGCTAAAATTACTTCAACTCTTTTGTTATCAAAATAATGTATTGAAATGATAGAAATGTCATAAAATGCTTTTCTTAACTCAATGTTTTGTTTTAAAGACTCAGTTCACTGGAGTCTTTAAAAATTCAGATCCAATAAAAAGATATATAAACATAAGCTTTATTAATCATGTCTGCCTATGCACAAATATGCACACTAATAGGACACTCATCTCTAGTTTTAGGATGTCATTTCTTGCTCTTTCTTAATTAGACTCAAATTCCAAAGTCACATCTCAGAATATACTGGGCTCATTTTAAAACCCAAGAAACATTATTTTTATTACTATATGTTTTCCCTTCATTAAGAAGTAAACATGTTTTCTCCATCTAAGTTATTTGCATTATAGCCTAAGAAAAAGAAGGAATAAAGAAATATAAATTTTCCATGACAACACAGAAAGTGTCTCTCTCTAAAAGTGTCTATTGTGGATCTCTTCAGAACTCCGACCCAGCAGACAGTCAATTACATACAGTGTGCACAAAGCAGAAATCAAAATCATTACCGAATTAAATCCTTTTTGAGTCCCAAAGTCCTGATCTGAAGTCAGGGTGGACTATCACTATAAAAGTTTAACTTCAAATATATCTTCCTTAGAACTGGCTGATATCCCACCAATGTTTTGATGGGATCATCTGTTTTTTATTTTTTCCAGCCAAGTAATAGAAACAAGACAGAGAAGTAAAATATCTTTAATATTAAAAAAAAAATCTGTTAGCTCTACATTAGCTACATTCACTACTTCTTTCATAATGAAAACAATCAATTACATTTTAATCTGAATGTTGAGAGTTTAATCTGAGTGTTTGCTCAGCATCAGATGGGTGGAAGAATAGTTTCAGGAACACCAAATTAGCCTCAGTATAAACTGAGGACCTTTTGAGGTTGCCATATAGTTTTTCTTGAACACAAGATGTTCTTCTGAAACATTATCACTTCTTACATGGCGAGAAATGGAGGAGACCAAAAATAGATGTATTAGAATATGCTATTTACCTTTTTTCAACTGCTCTGGCTCAGTGTCTGGCTTTAGTTATGCTATATGCATAGGGATTACACATTTCTCTTTACTAACAAAAATAGATTTTAAACACATAGATATATATTTCAAAATAAAAATATAGGATTCCAACAATCAAAGAAATTTAGAAACTAAAAATGACAGCCATTTCTGAAATAATTTTGCCCTGAAGAGGCTATTATTATGGGACTATGCTGAGATCATTGATAATACCCTTAACGAAGGTAACAGCAATAAGAAAATTACTGTCAAAAACATTTAGTCTAGGCCTCTGTTTTAAATGATTTATCTGATTTTTTTCTGTTCCTATGTCATTGCTCAGAATATAAACATAACATCAGTGGGAAATACCAAAACCAAAAACTGAGGGGGAAAAATAATGCTTGCCAAATCAAATACAACAACTCTGGAGGGGACAGTAAAGCTATCTGCAGACTTCTAATTAAAAGAAGGTGTGGAAAATGAAATTCAATGGCTATAGAAGAGAGCTGAACTTGTCCCATTAGATACTGATTATTAGCTACAATTGTCAGGTGTGCTACAAGGAACAGTGCCACATGGTTAAGGCATCTGCACCCCCTTGTAGGGAAGATCCCTGGAATTTTCTTAATATATTTTCAGAAATACATGTGTAAGCATTATTACAAAAGGCCAAAGTGGAATGAATGGCACATATAGTGCCATTGTGAAGTTTTTCCACTATAATAGCAAACAGGCCCTTGCACTGGTTGTGTGACATTTTTAGTCCTGACTATTGATCATAATCTTTCCCTTGTTGTACCTTTGTCTTGTTGAGAGCAGGCATAGAACCAAATGAGTTTTACTTCACTTTCCTTATACTATTCTAGGGAAGAGTGCTATCAAAATAAAACTCTGAAACTGAAGAACAGGGCAACAATAGTTCTATGTACCCACTTCTTACCTCCTTGTGATACTGTAGGCTTTTCTTTCTGAAGGATGGAAGGCAGACTGTAACTTTCTTTTCATAGATCAGGAGAGTGACAGTGATGAAATGCAACTTAGCAAGGCTACATTTTACACTTTATACTTCTGTTTGAGGCTTATGAGTCTGAACCTGCAAATACAGGTATAACAATATTCCAGTTACGGGGCTTTGCATCAACACTTACTTCTCTGTTGCTTCAAATTGTATCACATGACTGACTATTTTAATTGATATTAATTAGCACAGAAATATTTAAAAAAATATTTTTCATACTATTCTTTGAGAAGCTAAATTTCAAAATTGGCCACAAAGTATTAATGACAAAAAACTCTATTCAATAATGATTAAATAGGAATTTTATTAATTTTTTTTTAGTGTGACTATCAGTGTAAACCAATATTTGGCACAAAGAAAGTTAATGCAGTGGATTGCTCTCAGACATTTGATTGCACTTCCATGCAAATGTATCATATTCTGATTCAATATTCCTATTACATGGCATGTGGTATTATCTTGTTATGTTGGTATATTACCTATATTATGACCTATTGTTTCTTATTTCATGAGACTAGAATAAATTATCTAAACAGATGTGTAGTCTGTTCTGGAACAGAACATTTGCATGAATATATATTTGCAGAAATACCAATGTTAGCATTTATGGTACTTCCGCTTCTGCCAAAGTAACAAAGATTTAACTGCCTAAATGTTCACAGGTCACACCAACATTAATGAAGCAAAAGATTTTTAGTAAATGAATATTTGTGGTTTCTTACCGTTGCTCTCTGGCTCTATTCAGTTCCATAGTAATCAAAGATGATGATCATCATCTTCACCAATAATCAAAGATGGTGGATAAGTTATCTAATGCTTTTCTTTGCCAATTTAGGATTGTTCCTTATAGTATGTTCTTTGGTGTTTTGTCTTGTGTTGTAAAGAACAGGACTCCATCATTTCCCCATGGAAACTTTTCAACAGTCTAATAGGATTCACCATTAGCAACATTTTCCTTTTGTTCAGCTTACATTTTCTTCCTTTTCTTAATTTTGTTCAGATACTTCTATTTAATGATAATATTCTGACAATCATACTGTATCATCTTTCCAGATACATTCCAAAACAATAAAGCTAACCTAACCTAACCAATAAACCGAACTTAACTCTGCAGTCAGTACTAATGCACAATGTCCCACTGATGATGAAAATTCACTCTTCAAATGCAATTCTACAAGGTGTTGAGCACATCCTACAAAGTCTTGTATGTCTCTCAAATTCAGCACCTCCCTGCTCAATTCAGGATTCTTGCCTTTGTATTCAAACCTCTTCATAATATTGACTTACCTTATTTGACCTAGAAATTTGACCTGCCTCTGCCCTCTCTTTTCTGCTAACGATGTTACTCTTGGTGCCCTGGCTGGCTGTTTCTCTCTTTGTCTGTCTTTTTGTCTCCTTTCTGCTATTTGCATAGAACGTCCTTAGTGAACTGTGTTACAAACCATCCACCTTCCCCTTAGTCAGATCTCTGGTTAAAGTCCAGTTTTCTGCATTAAAATGAAAGTGATCTTTAATTTTAATTAAAGATCAACCCAGGTGATCTTTTTGAATGTTTGGAAGTTTATTTATTTTATGAGTTATACACATTGACATAAACAACCATAAGGTAAACTTACTTTTGCTAAATAACCATAGTTATTTACTTTTTATCATGAAGTTTTTGTGTCTCCTCTCTGTTCTCAGACTTATGTTGTCTTCTGATTTTAGTAAAAGTAAACTTCTCTGGGAAAATAAAATGTTTGCTTTGGGAGTACAATGCCTAATTTAAAAAAGAAATTATACATTCTTAGTAAAAATCAGTAGTAATATTAGTTTCACTCTGAAATTCTAAAAAAAAGTATGTCATTTTCAATGGGCATCAAGTTTAGCTTAGGCCTCATGTAAATTAATAAATAGAAAGTAATTAGAGCAAATTTAATTTCTGAGTGCAGCTGTCGAGTAAACATTATCTGTACATAAAAACACTGCTCAGTTGTAAAAGGCACAAAGAATTATTTTGGATGCTGAAGTCTAGTGATGACTTATCTATTTGATATGAACTGCAGAAGTATTTGCGATCAATCTGAGCTAGATTTTGAATTGTATCTGCAAATTAATGGTTATTTGCTCAAATGTTATGGGTGCCTTTTTATAAGCTCTGTCAAAGCTCTTTGATAGATAAGTATATATATCTATTGCTCTCTGTTGGAAGTTTCCTCAGACTTTTCAGGTTGATGTGCATGGTGAATTTGAAGATGAGTCTGATTTGTTGTGAAAGGTTATTTGAGGGAAGTAAGACAGTAGAAGTACTGGTGGTATATCCAATGAACCTGGGTTGAATGAATGACCAGAGGTGGTCATTCAAAAAAACCCGCACCCCCCTGCTCCCTGCCCTATTTTCCATGTTCTTTCTGATCATGCCAGAAAAAAAATCTGGAAAAAACATCTTCTCCTAGTTTTAGCCCTAGTCCTGTTACTATCTTTTATTACCTTCTGTAACTCCTTTGGGAACTGTCTTGTTTTTATTTTTTGTTTGACCTGACATAAGTATCTCTCCATTTTACAACAAGACATTTATTTGTTTCACTGATACCTAAATTTTCTTCTGCTATCTTCCTCAGGCCTGTGTTGTAGTATTTCTGAACAGAAGCCTATGCACATAGTGTGCACTCTTATGACTCCCCCAGCCTGTGAGCAACATCTTTAAATTATCATCACTTAATAGTTTGACAAAAGAGTCCTCTGTTACTACAAGGGAAACCAATTTGTTTCACTGTTATTTGTATATCAGAGATTTCCTGTGTCCTTAGACTGTGACATAAATCTTAACAAAATATACAATTTCATAATTTTATTTATGAAAATATAATTGAATATTAAAAATATAAAAATATTTTCCCACTCTATTTTTAAGGTCTTGTGTTTTGTGTTTTAGCATTTCTGCCAAATCCATCCACTCAGAAATCAGCCTTCAACAGATTACTTAAAAATAAATCTGAGAAAAGAGTACACCTAAGCACCTTGGTTACTTTTCCTTTTCTTTGAGCCTACAGGCAATATATATTGAAGCTTTCCTCTACAGACTTTGTTTTAGGGATGATGATATCCTTATATATGGAACAAAGAAACCTCTTGCCACAGTTCCTAGCTACACAGCAGAGCTTAATGCCTTCCTACAAACTCTTAATTCAGGAGATGGAATTATACTGAAGTCAAGGTAGACAATATCCACTGCTCTCCCCTCATCTACCAGGCCAGTCATTTCATCGTAGAAGGTTATCAGGTTGGTTTAGCATGGCTTCCCCTTTGTAGATCCACGCTGACTACTCCCAATCACCTTCACAGGGATCGAGGTGAGGCTGATCAGCCTGTAGTTCCCTGTGTCCTCCTTCTTGCTTTCTTGAAGATAGGAGTGGCATTTGCTTTCCTCTACTCCTCAGGCATCTCTCCCAGTTGCGATGATTGTTCAAAGATTATCGAGAGTGGCCTCGCAATGACCCTCAGCACTCATGGGTCCATCCTATCAGGGACCATGGGACTTATGTATGTCTGATTTGCTTAAACACTCCCTGACCTGACCCTCTTCCACCAAGGGTAAGTCTTCCTTGCTCCAGCCTTTCCCCCTGGTCTCTGGGACCTGGGATTCCTGAAGGCTGGTCTTGCTAGTAAAGACTGAGGCAAAAAAGGCATTCAGTATCCCAGCGTTTTGCATGTCCTATGTCACCAGGGCCCCTGCCTCATTCAGCAGCGGGAATACATTTCCCCTAGTCTTCCTTTTGCCACCTATGTACTTAGAGAAGCCCTTCTTCTTGTCTTTGACATCCCTTGCCAGATTCAATTCTGGTTGGGCTTTGGCTTTCCTAACCGTGTCTCTGCATGCTCGATAGAATCATAGAATTATAGAATCATAGAATCATTTAGGTTGGAAAAGACCTTTAAGATCATCGAGTCCAACTGTAAAACTAGCACTGCCAAGTCCACCACTAAACCATGTCCCCAAGCACCACATCTACACGTCCTTTAAACACCTCCAGGGATGGTGACTCAACCACTTCCCTGGGCAGTCTGTTCCAATGCTTGATAACACTTTTGGTGAAGAAATTTTTCCTAATAACCAATCTAAACCCCCCCTGGTGCAACTTGAGGCCATTTCCTCTCGTCCTATCACTAGTTACCTGGGAGAAGAGACCGACCCCCACCTCGCTACAACCTCCTTTCAGGTAGTTGTAGAGAGCAATAAGGTCTCCCCTCAGCCTCCTTTTCTCCAGGCTAAACAACCCCAGTTCCCTCAGCCACTCCTCATAGGACTTGTTCTCTAGACCCTTCACCAGCTTCTCTGCCCTTCTTTGGACACACTCCAGCACCTCAATGTCTCTCTTGTAGTGAGGGGCCCAAAAGTGAACAAGGTATTTGAGGTGCAGCCTCACCAGTGCTGAGTACAGGGGCACGATCACTTCCCTAGTCCTGCTGGCCACGCTATTTCTGATACAAGCCAGGATGCCATTGGCCTTCTTGGCTACCTGGGCACACTGCCAGCTCATATTCAACCAGCTACCGACCAACACTCCCAGGTCCTTTTCCACCAGGCAGCTTTCCAGCCACTCTTCCCCAAGCCTGTAGCGTTGCATGGGGTTGCTGTGGCCCAAGTGCAGGACCCGGCACTTAGCCTTGTTGAACCTCAAACAATTGGCCTCGGCCCATTGATCCAGCCTGTCCAGATCCCTCTGCAAGCCTTCCTACCCTCAAGCAGATCAACACTCCCGCACAACTTGGTGTCATCTGCAAACTCGATCCCCTCATCCAGATCATTGATAAAGATATTAAACAGAACTGCCCCCAATACTGAGCCCTGGGGAACACCGCTTGTGACCGGCCGCCAACTGGAGTAAACTCCATTCACCACCACTCTTTGGGCCCAGCCATCCAGCCAGTTCTTTACCCAGCGAAGAGTATGCCCGCCCAGGCCATGAGCAGCCAGTTTCTCCAGGAGAATGCTGTGGGAAACGGTGTCAAAGGCTTTACTAAAGTCTAGGTAAACAACATCCACAGCCTTTCTCTCATTCACTAGGCAGGTCACCTTGTCATAGAAGGAGATCAGGTTAGTTAAGCCGGTCCTGCCTTTCATAAACCCATGCTGCCTGGGCCTGATCACCTGGTTGTCCTGTACGTGCCGTGTGATGGCACTCAGGATGATCTGCTCCATAACCTTCCCCAGCACCAATGTCAGACCGACAGGCCTGTAGTTCCCCAGATCCTCCTTCTGGCCCTTCTTGTAGATGGGCATCACATTTGCTAACCTCCAGTCAACTGGGACCTCCCCAGTTAGCCAGGACTGCTGATAAAGGATTGAAAGTGGCTTGGTGAGCACTGCTGCCAGCTCCCTCAGTACCCTTGGGTGGATCCCATCCGGCCCTATGGACTTGTGTGTGTCTAAGTGGTGTAGCAGGTCGCTAACCATTTCCCCTTGGATTATGGGGGCTTCATTCTGCTCCCCACCTGGGTACCTCGAGAACAACTGGTCTTACTATTAAAGACTGAGACAAAGAAGGCATTAAGTACCTCAACCTTTTCCTCATCCTTTGTCACTATGTTTCCCCCGCATCCAATAAAGGATGGAGATCCTCCTTAGCCCTCCTTTTGTTGCTAATGTATTTATAGAAACATTTTTAATTGTCTTTTACAGCAGTAGCCAGATTAAGTTCTAGTTGGGCTTTGGCCCTTCTAATTTTCTCCCTGCTGTGCTGGTTTTGGCTGGGATAGAGTTAATTTTCTTCATAGTAGCTAGTATGGGGCTGTGTTTTGGATTTGTGCTGAAAACAGTGTTGATAATACAGGGATGTTTTTGTTATTGCTGAGCAGTGCTTACATACAGTCAAGGCCTTCTCACATCACCCCACCAGCAAGTAGGCTGGGGGTGCACAAGAAGTTGGGAGGGGACACAGCTGGGACAGCTGACCCCAACCGACCAAAGGGATATTCCATACCATATGACGTCATGCTCAGCAATATAAAGCCGGGGGGAAGAAGAAGGAAGGGGGGGACGTTCAGAATGATGGCATTTGTCTTCCCAAATAACTGTTACACGTGATGGAGCCCTGCTTTCCTGGAGATGGCTAAACACCTGCCTGCCAAAGGGAAGTAGTGAATGAATTCCTTGTTTTGCTTTGCTTGCGTGTGTGGCTTTTGCTTTCCCTATTAAACTGTTCTTATCTCAACCCACAAGTTTTCTCACTTTTACTCTTCTGATTCTCTTCCCCCATTCCACTGTGGGGGGAGTGAGCGAGTGGCTGTGTGGTGCTTAGTTGCCAGCTGGGGTTAAACCACAACACCTGCATAACCTCACGACATCTTTGTAGTCCTCCTGAGTTGCCTGCCCCTTCTTCCAAAGGTCATAAACTCTTTTTTTTCCTGAGTTCCAGCCAAAGCCCTCTGTTCAGCCAGGCTGGTCTTCTTCCCCGCCGGCTCGCCTTTTGGCACATGGGGACGGTCTGCTCCTGCGCCTTTAAGATTTCCTTCTTGAAGGATGTCCAGCCTTCCTGGACTCCTTTGCCCTTCAGGACTGCCTCCCAAGGGACTCTCTCAACCAGGCTCCTAAACAGGCCAAAGTCTGCCCTCCGGAAGTCCAAGGTGTCAGTTCTGCTGACCACCCTCCTTACTTCTCCAAGAATCAAAAACTCTATCATTTCGTGATCACTATGCCCAAGACGGCCTCCAACTGTCACATCACCCACAAGTCCTTCTCTGTTCACAAACAACAGGCCCAGCAGGGTGCTTTCCCTAGTTGGCTCACTCACCAGCTGTGTCAGGAAGTTATCTGCCACACACTCCAGGAACCTCCTAGACTGTTTCGTCTCTGCTGTATTGTATTTCCAGCAGACATCTGGTAGGTTGAAGTCCCCTGCGAGCACAAGGGCTAGCGACTGGGAGACTTCTCCCGGCTGCTTATAGAATATTTCATCTGCCTCTTCATCCTGGTTGGGTGGTCTGTAACAGACTCCCACCACAATATCTGCCTTGTTGGCCTTTCCCCTGATTCTTACCCATAAACACTCAACCCTTTCATCACCATCATCAAGCTCTAGACAGTCAAAACACTCCCTAACATACAGAGGCACCCCACCGCCTCTCCTTCCTTGCCTATCCCTTCTGAAGAGTTTATAGCCATCCATTGCAGCACTCCAGTCGTGCGAGTCATCCCACCATGTTTCCGTGATGGCAACCATATCATAGTTTTCCTGCTGCACAATAGCTTCCAGCTCCTCCTGTTTGTTGCCTATGCTGCGTACATTGGTGTAGATGCACTTCAGCTGGGCTATTGATCCTGCCACCTTTTTGGGGGGAGAAGTCCCAATTCCTATGTGACTATTCTCAGGCACTTCCATGGTTTCTAACACATCCATAACCCTTTTGTCTTTGCTGCCGCATGGATCTCCATCCCCTACCTCCACTGAGACAGCAGATGGAAGGACCTCGCTAGCACATCGTCCCTCAAACTTTGGCATGCCGCCCCTAGGCTTATATCTAGCAGGCCTGGTTTTATCCCTTTCCCCTTCAAATCTAGTTTAAAGCTCTTTCAATGAGCCCTGCTAACTCCTGTGCAAAGATCCTTTTCCCCCTTTGAGACAGGTGTACCCCATCTGTCACCAGCAGGCCTGGTGTCATGTAGACTGACCCATGATCAAAAACCCCAAAATTCTGCTGGTGACACCAGGCTTGGAGCCAGGTATTGATCTGCTGGCTCTTCCTGTTTCTTCCCTCATCATTCCCTGCAACTGGAAGGATAGAGGAGAACACTACTTGTGCTCCTGATCCCTTAACCAGTCATCCCAAGGCCCTGCAGTCTCTCTTGATTGCCCTCGGACTTCTAGTTGCAGCTTCATCGCTGCCTACCTGAAAAATTAATAATGGATAGTAATCTGAGGGCCTTACCAGGGTAGGAAGTTTTCTCTTCACATCTTTTACCCGGGCCCCAGGGAGGCAGCAGACTCCCCTAAGAAGTGGGTCCAGTCTGCATATTGAGCTTTCTGTTCCCTTCAGAAGGGAGTCTCCTATGACAGTGACCCATCATTTTTTCTTTATGGAAGCAGTTTTGATGTAGGGTGTAGGCCAACTTAACCTCAGCAACACCTCCAAGCTAGATGAACCATCATTCTTGTCATTGTTCAGTTCCACTTGCAGAGCCTCATACCTATTATGCAAGGGCACCTGGGAAGGTGGGGTAGTCACAGAGGAGACACACCTGCTGTGCTGGGCAGGAACTTGTTGCCATTGCTTCCTATCCCTTAAGTCACCACATTCTGCCAGATGGAGTGAAGATAGGGAATCCTCTGTATCATGTGTCCTGTCTGCCTGTTGGGCCTGTCTCAGGGAAGGTAGGGTGCATTTCCAGTAGTCTATCTCTCTCTCAGACTCCCTGATACTCCTCAACCTACTCACCTCCTCCCAGAGCTCTGTCACTAAGCAGAGGAGTTCCTCTACCTGGGCACATCGCCCACAGGTGTGCTGCTGCTGTCCGGTACTGGCATAAGAGTAGGGCACACCCTGCAGCCTGACCCCTGGGTGGCAGCATGTTCCCACCAGAGCTCTGTCTGGGAAGCTGCATCAGTCGTGGTGGGTGCAGAGCTTAGAGAGGCCATGGCTTTCTGCCGGGTGGATACCATTGCTCCCTGGTCGAGCCGGCAGAGCTACAGCGCCCTTCCTGCGCGCCCTTCCGCGCAAACTGCCGCGCCACACCCTTGCTGACATGCCATGCCATGCCATGCCATGCCATGCCATGCCATGCCATGCCATGCCACGCCCTAGTCGCTAGCGCTCCCTAGGGACTTCTTTTATACGTGTGTGGGGGCTTGGCCGCCGTTGCTCCTGGCCCCGCCCAGGTCTCATCAGCTGCTGTCTTGCGAGCTGCGGGCTCCTGGCGGCTCTCTCGGCTCTCCCTGAGGTTTCCCGGTTCAGGAACCCCCCCCGTGCACCGTGCTAGAGCGCTCTGCTGCGGATCGTGCCGGCACCGGAGCTGCTCGCCTCGGCGACTGAGTGCCTCTATATTCCTTCTAGGTTACCTGTCCTGCTTCCGCCTTCTGTATAATTCCTTTTTGTGTTTGAGCTTTGCTAGGAGCTCCTTGTTCATCCATGCAGGCCTCCTGCCATTTTTGCCTGACTTCCTCCTCATTGGGATGGGCTGCAGGAGGAGGTGATCCTTGAATATTAACCAGCTTTCTTGGGCTCCTCTTCCCTCTAGGGCCTTATCTTATAAGCAGATCTTTGAAGAGGCCAATGTCTGTTCTTCTCTCAGATCCAGGGTTGTGAGCTTGCTTTTTGCCTTTTTCCCTTCTCTCAGCATTCTGAACTCCACCATTTCATGGTCACTGCAGCCAAGGCTGCCTTTGACCTTCACATCCCCAATGAGCCCTTCCTTGTTTGTATGAGGTCCAGCACAGCACCTCTCCTTGTTGGCTCCTCTATCATTTGGATAAGGAAGTTGTCATTGATTGCTTATGCCCTGCTGTGGTGTCCCTCCAGCAGATATCGGGGTGGTTGGAGTCCCCCAGGAGGACCAGGGCCTGCAAATGTGAGACTGCTTCTATCTGTCTTTGGAAGGCCTCATTCACTTGTTCTTTCTGATCAGGGGGCCTATAGCAGACACCCATTACAATGTCACTCATACAAGTCTGCTCTTTAATCCTTACCCATAAGCTCTCAACAGGCTCCTCATCCATCCCCAGGCAGAGCTCCATGCATTCCGGATCTCTCTCACTTAAAGGGCAACTCTACCTCCTTGTCTTCCCAGCCTGTCCTTCCTAAAGAGCCTGTATCCCTCCATTGCAACACTCCAGTCATGCGAGCCACCCCACCACATCTCTGTGATCCCAACAAGATCACAGCCCTTCAATGGCACACAGATCTCTAATTCCTCATGTTTATTCCCCATGCTGTGTGTGTTAGTGTACAGGCGCTTGAGAGAGGCACCCCAGCATGCTGATTTCCCAGAAAGGAAGTGCACAGCTATTAAAAAAAAAAAAAATTATATGCAACATATACAATATATACATATATAGAAAGATATATATAAAGGAGTGTACAAATATGTATAAATATATATATTATTTATTTATTCATAGATACACTATTTTATATATATTCATATATGTATATGGGCAAATATATATTTGCTCATGGTTGCGCAGGATCTTACAGCTACCTGTAAGACCATTGTGTGGTGCAGGCTGGTGCTATATGTGTTTCCTTATCCTTAGGGAAATGCTGCAAAGAGGCAGAGGACCGAGCATGCAGTCAAGACTGTCCTGTTAGACAATGATTACTGCAAAAGCAGCAAGACACAGGCTTTGGGACACAGGCTGCAGCCC
This sequence comes from Ciconia boyciana, assembly GCF_034638445.1. NCBI lineage: Eukaryota > Metazoa > Chordata > Aves > Ciconiiformes > Ciconiidae > Ciconia > Ciconia boyciana. Next base: position 13,207,365 of record NC_132937.1, read on the forward strand.
CATGCTCTTAGAGACCACAGCTACTGCAGAAAGAACAAGCAGATCAGTAAGAGCAATGGGGGTATTGCAGAGCTGAAAGACCATGATTATATTTTGGGCACAGAGAAGTGGCAGGCAGGATGGTGGTGATAGAAAGGCTGCTGGGGCTATTAGTTCTGGGGCCTTGGCTTACAGGCTAGCAAAACAGAAAAAAAATGTTACAAGAAAGTGGTAATTAGGAAAATTAAACAAATTTTGTGTTGCTGCAAGTGTCGTGTTGGCAAGGGGTTATGGGGACCATAAGGCCCCTTCAAATGCGAACTGCTTTTCTGAACCTGATGGGCCAGTGAACATGTCTCCCACTAGGGTAGAAAATCTCCCCCTTCACTACATGAAGCTTATGAAACATTTGTTTGGGGTGTAGAGCAAATTTTTGACCTTTTATGCCAGCTGTTTGAACCTGGTGATTATGCTCAGCTCTGTCTTGAAGCTGTCAGCATGCATGACTCTATATTCTCCCACTATTAATTTAAGCAATATGAATGCAAAGAGAATTTTAGACTGAACCAATACTCTCCTGCAAGGTAAGAGAGCTGTATTTTGATCAGACTTTCCACCTGACTATCATTGTAAAAGCTGTTGGGGGTGGGGTTCGCAGAACCCTACAGTCTATCCCCCGTTCCAAAATTATAGACAAAAAACAGAGCTATTCAATTGATCTAAATAACAGTGACAATAATCTCTGTTTTGCTGGGAGTCTCACAGCACTTATAGCAGTGAGGGATCTGACATGCAGAACTGTTAAGCAGAGCAAAAGAGCTACATGACAAACTGGGGTGGCCTGTGCCACCCCATGCTGAGTGTCATGCTGAGTGACATCCCCTTGTTTGAGGATCTGCTACATGTTAATATATGCATAATCTGTTTATACATATTTGTATACTCCTTTATATATATATTTCTATGTAGATATTGTATATAAATATATATATTTTTATAGCTGTGTGTTTCCTGGACCAAATGAAATGGACAGCCAGTCAGAGGGGGGTCTAAGATCTTGTGGGTATGACAGTGTCAAAAAATGGCAACCAGCCAATCACAAAGCAGTATGAAAACACAGGGGGAATGACATTGTCAAAAGTGGTGGTCTCCCTGTATGTAGTGAGAGGGGGCTTCCTTTTCTGACATACTTCTGGGTACACTGGTAGGGGCAGCTAGTCCTAGCAGCCAATTACAGGGCAGTATGAAAACACATGGGGCGTGACATTGTCGAAAATGGTGCCTACCTGCCATAAAACGGTGGCTGAAACAACATGACAGACCCTGTGTATTTAGAGGGAGGGGGCTTCCTGCTCTGATATCCTTCTGGGGTAAACAGGAAGTGGGTGGCTGGTCTGGCCAGCCAATCACAGGGCTGCCTGGGAACACATGGGTATGACTATGTCAAGAAATGTATGTCAGCCAATCACAGAGCAGTTTGAAAACATGGGGGTTATGACATTTAGCAAAATGGCAGCTCCCTGCCATAAAATGGTGGCTGAAACAAAATGATGGTCCCCTATATGTAGGGGAAGGGGCTTCCTGGTCTCATGTACTTTTGGGTAAACTGGAAGGGGCAGCTGGTCCTGCCAGCCAATCACAACAGAGCATGTGAACGGAAGATGGGAGTGACTTCCAGGGAGAATGGAACATGTGGCTGCATGCAGGGGGCAGGGCTTCTGCTGGAAGCTGGGGCACCTGTTACTTCTTATCAGTGGTCCCTATAATACTGACAGGGCCATTGTTTTACTTTATCTGATTAAACATTGATCGTTTCTTCTCCCAAAGATGTTTGAGTCCAGTAAGCAGATGAGAATAAGGATTTTTTCAGTTGTGGCATGCTGTGAACAGTTGCAAAAATCATAGTCAACATTTGTAATGAACTCTGTGAATGAAATGTATTCACATGAACGCAAAATGTATTACTTTTAAGCTTATAATTAACATAAATGCTGGATGAATAGGAAATACTTGGAGTACTATGTTAATTCATACAAGGAGGTGACTTTTTGCTCTTATGGAGTTCATTATCAAGGGTTTTTTAACCAGTATAGTGATAGGACCTACATTTTCTTCTCAGCCAAGGCATATTTTTGGCAAAATAATGCAACTGACTGCTCACTTGTATATTTAATTTTATACTCACTTATGCAGAAGCACACCAGCTACTGATACATAAAAACATTTTCTGATATCACCTATCTCTTATCTCAATCACTGACATGGCCTAACTTTACTTAGTTTATGAAATATTAATGTTCTGTTTGACTATAGATAAGTACGTTCTTGCATCACTGAACAGTTCCTTTCCTAGCCTAGTGATTACAATGTAAAAATTTTTAGACTGGGTTCTTTGGTACAATCCCTGCTTTTACAGAAGCTACTAAGTATATTATAAACTTTTGTCATCCAGTGCTTTATTTTAATGTTATTTGAAACTTGGCAATATTTTGCTACTAAAGTTTTGCAGTAGAGAACACACAGCTGATGAGAGTTTTAGTATCTTCCATCCCACACTGAAAAGATAAAGTACTTCTCAAGTCTGTGATTTGATGACACTCTGTAGGAAGCCAAAGATAACACAACCTTTTTTTCTGCCAAATTACATTGAAAATCTTACTTCAAACTTCTTGTCCACAGAGAACCAAAACTTGAGTCTAGGAGTAGAGTATAGCTACTAGATTTCATAGCTTCCTATATAAAAGACTTGCATCATACATATTTATTTTGCATTGAAACACCAAAGTTATTTTGCAGGTGTATTTCAGTAGTCTGCTTCCTTCTTTTATTTATTTGGTGTGCTTTGACATATGACTTTGATGTGATTCTACTGCATGTATGGGGAATGGATGCAATCAGATTTTTAAAGGAGTTTTGGTGACAACAGATAGACACACTATTGGAAGTTTGGTGCCTACATACCTGGCCTGAAGTCTCCATACATTTTTCACAATTCTGCATGGGCTGCCAGCAAGAGTACTAGTACTTTAGATTTAGTGCTAAAGGAAGACAATCCTTTTGAGAACTTTGGATGCTTATCCTAGCAAAATTGGAACTAGATATTTGTGTGCCTAAATACAATTACTCAGAACAATAGAATCTGAAGTCCTGAGAGGCTAGTGGCTTGTTTCTCTGTCCTTGCTGCCTCAAAGTACAGAACTCAAATGCAAGTCAGCCACCATCCTATGTATGAAGTTCTTTGATGACTGAACAATAATATTATTTCAGACCAGAATCAGGGTGCAAACTATCACCTGGGCCATGTAAATAATCAAGGAAGTAGAGCTCAAATATGAATTCAAGATTCAAGTTAACAGGACAGTTTCAGTGTATCCAAAATATTTAGGTTTCTTTTATCCATGCATTTAAAAAATAGTTTATTCTAGTCTCTTAGGTTAGGTAATAGGTAGTTTGGGGCTTCAACTGGTAAAATGGTAGCAAGCACTGTACAAAAAAAATAAGCTAAACAGATACTGCTCACCTCTGTAAAATCCTTACAATTTACTCAAGCTCTAATCTGATTTTGTGTCCAGTAAATATATTTTTAAAAGAGATTTCTTGCATTAACCTCCATTAATAAAAATGCCTATTAAATAATGCCTTAAAACAGGTATACTTACATTGAGGTAATAAATCTCAGTCAGTCACTATGGCAAAGAGTAAATTATATTTTTATTCCCATTTCATAGGAATAGAGATATACACAGAAGTAAGAGTTAACTTGAGGTCAAGAACAAAATATTATCAGAACTAGAGTTAAAACTAGGGGTTTTCCAGAGCTGTTCACATACTTAGACTACTTGATATTCCTACTTCCTTCGTCCTTTTACTCTAACATAAATGAATTTGTTATGACAAGAATGTTAAAGAGGAAAATATACAAAACATTAATGTGTAATTATTTTTGTGTCCTTCTATCTATAAAATGAAGAATTAATTTTCTCTTGGTAGATAAGCACACATCTGCGTTAGTGTATTGCACATAGAATGAAAGAGGGAAAATTTTGTTCTTTAAAGTTTTATTTAAACTATAAAAATGAGCATGCTATACAACAAACATCTTTAATGCACTTAATAATTCTATGTTTCAGAGCAGTATATGGCTAGTGACTTATCTACCTTGAGGAAAATGACCGAGATGTCTGTTTGGAATTATTCTTGGAATTAGATGAACATGAGGTCTCCTCTGACAATCTAAGGTAATACTACTGAAAGGCAATAAGTCCAAAGTGATATACGTCCAGCTGACTGTGCATTGACAATGTCATGCCTGGCAAAAGTTCTATATGCCTGAAGCCAAAAAACCCCAGGAAAATGGGTAAACCTAGGGGCATCATCACTATGAGGCACGGTAAACAAATTCCTTTATGAGGGATATTTAGTAAACAGAACCAAAAACTTCTCTAGGTGATGGACAGGTTTTACTAACAATTATAGTCCAGACTTCTGCCACAATGAAGCACCTTAGAATCATAGAATGCTTTGGATTGGAAGGGACCTTTAAAGGTCATCTAGTCCAACCACCCTGCCATAGACAGGGACATCTTTAACTAGATCAGGTTGCTCACAGCCCCATCCAACCTGACCTCAAATGTTTCTAGGGATGGGGCCTCCACTACCTCTCTGGGCAACCTGTTCCAGTGCTTCACCACCCTCGTTGTAAAAAATTTCTTTCTTAAATCCAGTCTAAATCTGCCCTCCCTTAGTTTAAAACCATTGCTCCTTGTCCTGTCACAATAGGCCTTGCTAAAAAGTCTGTCCCCATCTTTCCTATAGGCCCCCTTTAAGTATTGAAAGGCTGCTATAAGGTCTCCCCGCAGCCTTCTCTTCTCCAGGCTGAACAACCCCAACTCTCTCAGCCTGTCCTCGTAGGAGAGGTGCTCCAGCCCTCTGATCATTTTTGTGGCCCTCCTCTGGACCAGCTCCAACAGGTCCATGTCCTTCTTGTACTGGGGACCCCAGAGCTGGATGCAGTACTCCACGTGGGGTCTCACCAGAGCAGAGTAGAGGGGCAGAATCACCTCCCTTGACCTGCTGGCCATGCTTCTTTTGATGCAGCCCAGGATACAGTTGGCCTTCTGGGCTGCGAGCGCATACTGCTGGCTCATGTCCAGCTTTTCATCCATCAGTACCCCCAAGTCCTTCTCCACAGGACTGCTCTCAATCCCTTCATCCCCTGGCCTGTACTGATACCAGGGGTTGCCCCAACCCAGGTATAGGACCCTGCACTTGGCCTTGTTGAACCTCATGAGGTTCACACAGGCCCACTTCTCCAGGTCCCTCTGGATGACATCCCATCCTTCTGGCGTGTCAACTGCACCACTCAGCTTGGTGTCATCTCCAAACTTGCTGAGGGTGCACTCGATCTCGCTGTCAATGTCATTGATGAAAATATTAAACAGCACTGGTCCCAGTACAGACACCTGAGGGACACCACTTGTCACTGATCTCCATCTGGACATTGAACCGTTGACTGCTACCCTCTGGATGTGACTATCCAACCAATTCCTTATCCACTGAACAGTCCACCCATCAAATCCATATCTCTCCAATTTAGAGAGAAGGATGTTGTGGGGGACCTTGTCAAAGGCCTTACAGAAGTCCAGATAGATGACATCCATTGCTTTTCCCTTGTCCACTGATGTGGTAACTCCCTCGTAGAAAGCCACTAGGTTGGTCAGGCAGGACTTGCCCTTGGTGAAGCCATGCTGGCTGTCTCGAATCACCTCCCTGTCCTCCATGTGCCTTAGCATAGCTTCTAGGAGGATCTGTTCCATGATCTTCCCAGGCACAGAGGTGAGGCTGACAGGTCGGTAGTTCCCAGGGTCCTCCTTTCTACCCTTTTTAAAGATGGGCACAATGTTTCCCTTCTTCCAGTCTCCAGGGACTTCACCTGACTGCCATGACTTTTCAAATATCATGGAGAGTGGCTTGGCAGCTACATCAGCCAATTCCCTCAGGACTCTGGGATGCATCTCCTCAGGTCCCATAGACTTATATATGTTCAGGTTCCTCAGGTGGTCACGAACCTGATCTTCCCTTACAGTGGGAGGGGCTTTACCCCCCTGGTCCCCAACATGTTGTCCATTGACTCAGGAGGGGTGAGGAGAGCGGTTGCCAGAGAAGACTGAAGCAAAAAAGTTGTTGAGTACCTCAGTCTTCTCCTCGTCTGTTGATACTAGGTCACCATTCTTGTTCATCAGTGGAGGTATGCTTTCTTTAACTTTCCTTTTCTGGCTGACATAGCTGTAGAAGCCCTTCTTGTTATTCTTTTTGTCCCTTGCCAAGTTCAGCTTCAGCTGCGCCTTGGCCTTCCTGACCCCATCCCTACACAAGCGGGCAGCATCCCTATACTCTTCCCAGGTTACCTGTCCCTGCTTCCACTGCCTGTGCAGTTCCCTCTTGCTCTTTAGTTTGACCAGCATGTCTCAACTAAGCCATGCAGGTTTCTTGCCTTCCTTTCCTGATTTCTTACACCTGGGGATCGAGAGCTCTTGCGCTCTATGGAAAGCGTCCTTAAAGATCTGCCAGCTCTGTTCTGCTCCCTTGTCCCTGAGGACAGTTTCCCAGGGGGTCCTATTGACTAACCCCTTGAACAGCTGGAAGTTTGCTTTCCTAAAATTTAGGGTCCTGACTATACTCCTCGCCTGACCCATATCCCTCAGGACTGCAAACTCCACCAGTGCATGATCACTGCAGCCCAGGCTGCCTCCAATCTTGACGTCACTGATGAGCTCACTTGCATTGCTGACCAACAGGTCCAGTAATGCATCCCCTCTGGTAGGGCTGTCTATTACCTGGGTTAAGAAGTTATTCTCAATGCACTCCAGGAGTCTCTTGGATTGCCTACAGCTCACTGTGCTACTTTTCCAGCAGATGTCGGGGTGGTTGAAGTCCCCCAGCAGTATGAGAACCTGTGAGCATGATGCCTCCTGTAGCTGGAGGAAGAAGGCTTCATCAGTAGGCTCCCCTTGATCGGGTGACCTGTAGTAGACACCGACCACAAGGTTCCCTTTGTTGCCTCGGTCTCTAATTCTTACCTATAAGCTTTTGACCTCCTCGTGGCTATTCTTCAGAGACAGCTCTTCACAATCTATCAATTTCTTGATGTAGAGGGCTACCTCTCCACCCCTCCTTCCTTGCCTGTCCCTTCTGAACAGCCTGTAGCCATCGATAGCCATGCTCCAGTCATGGGATTCGTCCCACCAGGTTTCAGTAATGGCAACTACGTCATAGCTTTCTAGCAGCATGGTGGTTTCCAACTCCTCCTGTTTGTTGCCCATGCTGCATGCGTTGGTGTAGAGGCACTTCAGCTGGGCCATCAGCCATGTCACCTTCTTAGAGGAACACAACTTAATTCCTTTGAGGTATTTCACTGGTGTTTCCCTCTTGGCTCCTATTACCTCAGGAGCCCCTGGCTCCTCTCTGTAGGACTTCAAGTTTGCTGCAGTATACTCAGCACATCTCAGAGCAACTGGCTGAGGGCCCTCGCTAGCACCCCATCCCTCTAACCTTGGCATGTCATCCCATGGCTTGTCACGGGCAGGCCTGATATTATCCCCGTCCCCCTTCAAGTCTAGTTTAAAGCTCTGTCAATGAGTCCTGCTAGCTTATGAGCAAAGACCCTCTTCCCCCTTTGAGAAAGGTGAATCCCATCCGACGCCAGCAGGCCTGGTGCCATGTAGGCCATCCCATTATCGAAAACCCCAAAATTCTCTGGTGACACCAGCCACAGAGCCATGTATTAATAGACTGGGTCTGTCTGTTTCTTCCAATGTCACTGCCTGCAACTGGAAGGATAGAGGAGAAAATAACCTATGCTCCGGAGTCCCTTACCAACCGTCCCAGGGCCCTGAAGTCTCTTTTGATTGCCCTTGGACTATGCATTGCAGCTTCATTGCCACCCACATGGAAGAGCAATAATGGGTAATAGTCTGAGGGCCGTACCAGTCTAGGAAGTTTCCTAGTGATGTCCTTAACCTGGTCCCCAGGGAGGCAGCAGACTTCCCTACAAGGAGGGTCTGTCCAGCATATTGGACCCTCTGTTCCTCTCAGAAGGGAGTCACCTACAACTATAACCCGTCTTTTCTTCCTCGTGGAGGTGGTCATGATACAGGGGGGTAGGTGGTGTGGTTTAGCCCCAGCCGGCATCTAAGCACCACACAGCCGCTCGCTCACTCCCCCCACAGAGGGATAGGGGAGAGAATTGGAAGGGTAATAGTGAGAAAACTCGTGGGTGGAGATAAAGACAGTTTAATAGGGAAAGCAAAAGCCACACACACAAGCAAAGCAAAACAAGGAATTAATTCACTCTTCCCATGGGCAGGCAGGTGTTCAGCCATCTCCAGGAAAGCAGGGCTCCATCATGTGTAACAGTTACTTGGGAAGACAAATGCCATCACTCCAAATGTCCCCCCCCTTCCTTCTTCTTCCCCCCAGCTTTATATGCTGAGCATGACGTCATGTGGTATGGAATAGCCCTTTGGCCAGTTTGGATCAGCTATCTTGGCTGTGCCCCCTCCCAGCTTCTTATGCACCTGGCAGAGCAGGGGAAGCTGAAAAGTCCTTGACTAGTGTAAACATTACTTAGCAACAGTGAAAACATCTCTGTATTATCAACACTGTTTTCAGCACAAATCCAAAACATAGCCCCATACTAGCTACTATAAAGAAAATTAACTCTATCCCAGCCAAAACCAGCACAGTAGGCCTTTCTGACCTTGGCAACACCTCTGGTGTAGTAGATGGACCATCATCCACATCATCCATTGACTGGCCTTCCACATCCAGAGCCTCATACCTGTTGTACAGAGGCACCTGGGAAGGCAAGGTGGGCAAGGAGGGGGTTTTCCTGCCACCCTGAGCGTGGACTTGCCTCCATTCACTGCTTTCCTTTAAGCTACTGCCTTCATCCTGGGGGGGGAGGGGAGGATACAGGATCCCCTTGATCTTCTTTTTTTCTGGTGGCTGTTCCTGTTTCTGTCTCAGGGAGGGCAGAGCTTGGTTCTACCAGTCTATCTCTTTCTCAGACTCCCTGATGCTCCTTAACCTTTCTACTTCATCTCATAGCTCTGCCACCAGGCTGAGCAGATCCTCCACTTGGTCACACCTCACACAGCCGTTCTTACTACTGCCATCTGTTACTAGTGAAAGGCTCTGGCACACCTTGCAGCCTGAGACCTGGATGGCTGCATGTTTTTGTGGGAGCTCTGTCTGGGTTGCCACATCCATTCTGGCGAGTGCAGAGGACATAGCTTTCTGCCGGGTGGATACCATAGCTAAGCTCCTTCTGAGAGGGTGATGACCACCAACTGAACTCACCTTTTGAGCTGGTAGGGTGACGATGCCCTTCCGTGCAAACCGCCACGCCACGCCACGCCACGCCACGCCACGCCACGCCACGCCACGCCACGCCACGCCACGCCACGCCCTAGCTGATGTGCCTCGCTCTGTTCACAGTGCTCCTAGTCGCTAGCGCTCCTTAGGCTGCTTTTTATAGGTGTGGGGGTAGCCGCGGTTGCTCTGGCAACGCCCAGGCCTCATTAGCATCTCCCGCGAGAGCTGCCGGCTCCTGGCGTGTCTCTCTGCTGCCCTGGCGTTTCCCTACCTCAGGAAAGCCCCCTGTTTGCCAAGATCTGCCGCTCCGCTACGGATCGGGCTGGCTCCAGAGCAGCTCCCCTCAGCGACTCGTATGTAAGAATTAAAACTTCCTTTGTAACCTTTATGATACTTTCTTTGATCATATACTAGTTTTCTCACATATTCCATCAGCAAAGTTTAAAGGTAAGATCTTAAAAGCCATAGCACAGGTTTCTTTCATTTGAGTGAATGGAGTAACCAATAACTGAATTCAGATACTTTTCTGTATGTGGACAGCTCTCAAAGATATATATAACACATACTTTGCCTCTGAGTTACACAACAGAGACAGCAGTGAAATACTGGGTATCAGGACACCCTAGTGCTGGGAGCAATGCGTGTTCCAGCAGCAGTAACAAACACCTAAGGATTTATAAACAAATAAGGAAGAACATAAATTTGGTACACTCAGTCTGAAATCCATCAACCTGATGTGGAAACCAAACCAAATTTATCTCCCTGTTTACAAACTTCAAAAGCTTCAAAGATGACTTCCAGTACCTACAGCTGTTACCTACTTTTTGCATTAGAGGCTGGTGGAATACCTTATATAATTTTAAATAAATATTTGTTCATTTTTTTAAGTGATTCACTGTAATTTGCTCCACTCTTCTGTGCATGAATATTGTAAGAAAGTAGTTCACTGGAAGAAACAGTCACTGTAACAGAAAATTTTAAACAAATATTACCAAATACTCATAGAAAGAAAATATTTCATTCATACTCACGAACATCAGTGTTAAAAGCCTCATTCCAACAGTAGCATTAGTTCAGTCAGAGACAAGAAACATACCATGTTATTTACATATACAAATAAGGCTATAGATTAAGAATTATTTTAGAAATAATTATTAAAGTTATTTATCAAGTAACTATAAGTAACAAATATATCAAAGATAACATAAATCAATTTGCAAACAGATATTTACATACATTTATATTATTTTAGCATTTCTTGTTAATACTCTACTTTACACCCTTGCACTCTGGGCCATATAATGTATAGTAGCTACTCTAGCTAAGTCACCTACAAATTCCTGCAAGGAAGGATGACACAGCCTTGGGCACAACCCTTTATCTATTATAGCTTGTGGTGGGTTAACCTTGGCTAACAGCCAAATTCCCACCCAGCTGCTCACTCCATGCCCCTCCTCAGCGGGACAGGGAAGAAAATAGACCCCCCCCCCCAGGAATGAGAAAACTTGTGGGTTGAGATAAAAGACAGGGAAATTGCTTACCAATTACCATTGCAAGCAAAACAGACTCAACTTGGGTAAAATTAATTTATTTTATTGTCAATTAAAATAGATTTGGGTAGTGAGAAACAAAAAGTAAAACAACACCTTTACCCCACCTTTCCCAGGCTCAACTTCACTCCTTCACTCCAGACTCCTCTACCCCCCTGAGCAGCACAGGGGAGACTGGGGGAGGGAGGTTTACAATTCAGTACATAACAGTTTTTCTCTCTCTGCCGTTCCTTCCTTCTCACACTTTTCCTCTGCTCCAGCGTGGGCTCTCCCCATAGGCTGCAGTCCTTCAGGAAAAAAATCTGTGCCAGCATGGGTTCTCCACGGGCTGCAGGAAATATTTGCTCCAGCGCCATGGAGCATCTCTTCTTCCTCCTTCTCTGACCTTGGTGTTCCCTCTGCTGTTTCTCACTCGTTTTGTTTCCTCCTCCTCTCCCTGTCTGTCATTTTTTGCCCTTTCTTAAATATATTTTCACAGAGGCACCACAAACTTCGCTGATTGGTTCAGCTTTGTCCTGCAGTGAGTCTGTTGCCAAACCAGCTGGAACCGCCTGTGTCTGGCACAGGGCAGCCCCTGACCTCTTCTCACAGAGGCCACTCCTGCAGAGCCTCCCCCCCCCCACCTTACCACATATACACAATACACTCACTATTTGTTTTGTAGTAGCACTACCCAATTTGTTAAACATTTCACTATGGAATATGAGTTTACTTTTGAAATTCTGAAGCATGACTTAACAATTTGAAGCAGGATGTTTACTGGTGGAAAGCTCATGTTACAGACTGGAATTCTCAGCCATCCAGAGGCTTAGAGTTCTGCCAAGGCACCTTTTGCCTCATGACTTGACAGTGTTTTTGCAACAAGGTTTTTCCATAAGTCAATTGAGGATACAGTCCATGTATCCCTGTGGTGGGTTGACCTTAGCCAACAGCCACTCACCCACATAGCCACTTGCTCACTCCCCTCTCTCCTGCGGCACAGGGAGAAAATAGAAGTAAGGTGAAAAGACTTGTGAAAAGAAAGTTAACTCCATCCCAGCCAGATCCAGTACAATCTCCACCTCTTATTCCATACCATTTGCGTCATGCTCAGGTCCCACATTATCTGATACATCTAAGTATCCTCTGACCATCCCATTCATATATTGTTTCATTTCTATACCCTAGTCAAACCTTACCACTTTCTTACCTAACCCACACTGCATTACATATGATCCTTCTGTCCCATACCTTTCTTTTCCCTTTCCATTCTATCTCTCATTGCCGAAGTTCCTTCTTACCAACACTTATAACTTGTACTACGTGCTTAAACCATCTTTACATCCAACAGTCAGGTTTATACATTCTCATTAACCACCATCCCCTGTCCCTTGACATATACACAGATATTATTCCCCCATTCCATGGGCCCCCGAACCAAATGTCCATAAGAACAGTTGATGACTTGGGCCCCATCTGTCAAGGTGATCGCTTGGGGCAGGACAAGCAGCATGTTGGATTGTTGGGTGCCAAGACTGGCTTGGGTTGGGCCACCACTGCACTCACCTAGTTTCTCATGAGGCTTATCCTCCATTGATTCAGGTGGTTCCTGATGTATTACTTTCTATAACATACAACTCAAATACTGGATTATTTTCCCCCAAGGTTAAATCTTGAGGTACACACTGGATTTCCCCATCCTTCTGCATTACCCACCAAGTGCACCCAGGTCCTTGAGTGAAGACAATTCCACAAATGGGCTTGCCTTTTCCCAAGGGAAGAGCAATCCAGACTGCCTTTCCCAGCCACTTCTCTAACGGCACTACATGAACCTTATCTCCTCCCACAGTGTGTAGGGGCTTTCTTTGGGCAAGACCAGGTCGGTTATCAGATCCTCTAGTGTTAATCAGCCAAGTGGCTTCTGCTAAATTTGCACCCCAGTGCTTCCATTCCCCAGCCCCTAATATTCTCAGAATAGTTTTTAACAGTCCGTTATATAGCTCATTCTTTCCAGAGGCTGGTGCATGATAGGGGATGTGATACATCCAATCAATGCCATGTTTCTTGGCCCAGGAGTCTATGAGGTTGTTTTAGAAATGAGTCACACTGTCTAACTCAATTCTTTTTGAGGTACTGTGTCACCACAGAACTTGCCTTTCAAGGCCCAAAATGGTGTTTTGTGTGGTGGCATGGTTTACAGGGTATGTTTCTAGCAACCCAGTAGTCACTTCCACCATGGTGAGCACATAGCGCTTGCCTTAGCGGGTTCACAGCAGTGGTCCAATACAGGTGATCTGCCAGGCCTCACCATATCGATATCCCAGCCACTGCCCTCTATTCCAGGGAGACTTTACTTGCGTGGCTTGCTTGATTGCGGCACATGTTTTGCATTCATGGATGACCTGTGCAATGCCTTCAATGGTCCGGTTCACCCCTTGATCACGAGCCCATCTGTATGTTGCATCTCTCTCTAGATGTCCCGATGTTTCATGTGCCCACTGAGCTACAAATAGCTCACTGTTACATTCCCAGTCCAGGTTCACCTGAGCCACTTCAATTCTGGCAGCCTGGTCTACCTGCGCGTTGTTTTGATGTTCTTTGGCTGTGTGGCTCTTGGGCACGTGAGCATCTACCTTTAACAGCAGCATTATCAACTTGGGCAGTGATGTCTTGCCACAATGCAGCAGCCCAGATGGGTTTACCTCTGCACTGCCAATTGGTCTGCTTCCACTGCTGTAGCCACCCCCATAGGGCATTTGCCACCATCCATGGGTCAGTATAGAGATAGAGTACTGGCCACTTCTCTCATTTGGGCCAGCTGCATGGCTTTTATTTCTGCAGACTCTCTCGACTTGCCTTCTCCTTCAACAGCTTTGATGACTTTTTGTGTGGGACTCCACACAGCAGCTTTCCCCTTCCAATGGTTTCCCACAACGTTACAGGATCCATTGGTAAACAGAGCATAATGCCTTTCATCTTTTGAGAACTCATTATATATTGTGGTGCCACTTGGGCATGAGCCACCTCTTCAGGCGATGCTCCAAAATCTCTGCCTTCTGGCCACTCCATGATCTCTTCCAGGATTCCTGGGTGGTTGGGTTTCACCAGCCGAGCTTGTTGCGTGATCAGTGCTACCCACTTACTCCATGTAGCATTGGTTGCATGATGTGTAGAGGGGATGTTTCCTTTGAACATCCAGTGCAGCACAGGCAATCGTGGTGCCAAGAGGAGCTGTGCTTCTGTACCAACAACTTCTGAAGCGACTCAAACCCCCTCATATGCTGCTAGTATCTCTTTTTCAGTCAAGGTGTGGTGGGCTTCTGATCCTCGATGCCCCTGACTCCAAAACCCTAGAGGTCAACCTTGAGTCTCTATGGGTGTTTTCCCACAGAGGCTCCAGGTGAGGCCATGGTCTCTGGCTGCAGTGTAGAGATGTTTCTCACAGCTGGTCCTGTCTGGACTGGACCAAAGGCTACTGCATGATCTGTGTCCTGTTTGATATGTTCAAAGGCCTGCTGATGATTTGGGCCCCAGTTGAAATAGTTTTTCTTTCGGGTCACTTGATAGAGAGGACTCACACACCAACTGTAACCCAGAATATGCATTCTCCAGAAACCCACAATGCTTAAGAAGGCTTGTGTTTCTTTTTTGTTAGCTGATGGGGACATAGTTGTTATCTTATTGATCACATCCAGAGGGATGTGAGAACATCCCTCTTGCCATTTTATTCCCAAGAACTGGATCTCCTGTGCAGGTCCTCTGACCTTGCTTTTTTTTTAATGGCAAAACCACCTTCGACTCCAGTTCATATTGGAGTTCTAGCATGTCCAGTATGGCAGCACTCCGCAGCAGTGTGACTTTGTTCAGACCACAGTAGTCCACTGTTGACCTCCACCCTCCATCAGACTTTCACACTGGCCATATGGGACTACTAAACGGTTAGTGAGTCTTGCTGATCACTCTTTGGCTTTCCACTCCATGTATCAATTTATGAATGAGAACCAGGGAGTCTCGGTTGGTGCGATTTTGCTGCCACTGCACCATCCTGGTAGCAATTGGCACCTGCTGTTCTTCAATGCTGTTCAATGCTGCTCAATCTGGCTGCTGCTGTAAAAGACAACAAAAAATACTTCTTCAAATACATTAGCAGCAAAAGGAGAGCTAAGGAGAATCTCCAGCCCCTAGTAGATGGGGGAGGGAACACAGTGACCAAGGATGAGGAAAAGGCTGAGGTACTTAATGCCTTCTTTGCCTCAGTCTTTAATAGCAGGGCCAATTGTTCTCTGGGTACCCAGCCCCCCGAGTTGGAAGATAGGGACGGGGACCAGAATGGAGCCCCCATAATCCAGGGGGAAATGGTTAGTGACCTGCTGCACCACTTAGTCACTCACAAGTCTATGGGGCCTGATGAGATCCACCCGAGAGTACTGAAGGAACTGGCAGAAGTGCTCACCAAGCCCCTTTCCATCATTTACCAGCAGTCCTGGCTAACTGGGGAGGTCCCAGTGGACTGGAGGCTTGCCAATGTGACACCCATCTTCAAGAAGGGCCGGGAGGAGGACCCGGGGAACTACAGGCCTGTCAGCATGACCTCGGTACCGGGGAAGCTGATGGAGCAGATCATCCTGAGTGCCATCACACGGCATGTAGAGGATAACCAAGGGATCAAGCCCAGCCAGCATGGGTTCATGAAAGGCAGGTCCTGCTTGACCAACCTGATCTCCTTCTATGACAAGGTGACCCGCCTAGTAGATGAGGGGAAGGCTGTGCATGTTGTCTACCTAGACTTCAGTAAAGCCTTTGACATGGTTTCCCACAGCATTCTCCTGGAGAAACTGGCTGCTCATGGCTTGGATGGGTGTACTCTTTGCTGGGTAAAAAACTGGCTGGATGGCCAGGCCCAAAGAGTGGTGGTGAATGGAGTTTACTCCAGTTGGCAGCCGGTCACAAGCGGTGTTCCCCAGGGCTCTGCGTTGGGGCCAGTTCTGTTTAATATCTTTATCAATGATCTGGACGAAGGGATTGAGTGCACCCTCAGTAAGTTTGCAGATGACACCAAGTTGTGCGGGAGTGTTGATCTGCTTGAGGGTAGGAAGGCTCTACAGAGGGACCTGGACAGGCTGGATTGATGGGCTGGGGCCAATTGTATGAGGTTCAACAAGGCTAAGTGCTGGGTCCTGCATTTGGGCCACAGCAACCCCATGCAAAGCTACAGGCTTGGGGAAGAGTGGCTGGAAAGCTGCCTGGCAGAAAAGGACCTGGGGGTGTTGGTTGACAGCCGCCTGAATATGAGCCAGCAGTGTGCCCAGGTGGCCAAGAAAGCCAATGGCATCCTGGCTTGTATCAAAAATAGTGTGGCCAGCAGGACTAGGGAAGTGATCGTGCCCCTGTACTCAGCACTGGTGAGGCCGCACCTCGAATACTGTGTTCACTTTTGGGCCCCTCACTACAAGAGAGACATTGAGGTGCTGGAGCTGTGTCCAGAGAAGGGCAACGAAGCTGGTGAAGGGTCTAGAGCAGAAGTCTTATGAGGAGTGGCTGAGGGACCTGGGGTTGTTTAGTCTGGAGAAAAGGAGGCTGAGGGGAGACCTTATTGCTCTCTACAACTACCTGAAAGGAGGTTGTAGAGAGGTGGGGGTCGGTCTCTTCTCCCAAGTAACAAGTGATAGGACGAGAGGAAATGGCCTCAAGTTGCGCCAGGGGAGGTTTAGACTGGATATGAGGAAATTTTACTTCACTGAAAGGGTTATCAAGCATTGGAACAGGCTGCCCAGGGAAGTGGTTGAGTCACCATCCCTGGAGGTATTTAAAAGATGTTTGGATGAGGTGCTTAGGGACATGGTATAGTGGTGGTCTTGGTAGTGTTAGGTTTACGGTTGGACTTTATGATCTTAAAGGTCTTTTCCAACCTATACAATTCTGCGATTCTGCAATTCTGCGATTCTGCGATTCTGTGATTCTGTGATGCGCAGCAACCCCACAACAGAGGGATCCCCCAAGAGGCTGGGCAAAGTAGACAGCTGTTTAATCTTCTCTGTATCCATGGTGGCTGTAACAAAATCCTGTTGGTACCCTTTTGGGTCCTTGAAGTATCCTCTCCTGAGGTAGTCTATGCCAAGGATACACGGAGCCTCTGGGCTGGTCACACTAGGATGCTTCTGCCACTTGTCACCTGTTAGGCTCACCTCAGCCTCCAACAGAGACAACTGCTGGGATCTCCCTGTCACTCCCAAAATCCAAATGGGTTCTTCTCCCTTGTACCTTGATGGCATCAGGGTATACTGTGCACCAGTGTCCCCTAGAGCCTTATATTCCTGTGGATCTGATGTGCCAGACCATCGAAGCCACAGAGTCCAGGAAATCCTATTGTTCCTTTCCTTTTTTCCTGTTCAGAGTATTTACTATCTGAATCCTGCAGTATCAGACCAGAAATCCCATCACCAAGATCAGGAGGAAAGGCATTCTCAGACTTTCTTCTACATCTGGGGGATTGCTGCTTGCCTTCCAATATCTCAGTAGCAACTGGAGTGGTAGCCTTAGCAGATGTCTTCCCCCGCAGTTCACATATGCAGGCTTATAGCTTTGAGGTGGATGCACCATCCCACTTCCGTATATCCTCCTCCTGGTCACACAGGAGGAACCATAGGGTGCCACACAGCATGCACCTGGGGTTCCTCCTCCTCCCTTACTAAGAGATTGTATGGACCCATTGACCTCCATGCCCATTGTTTCATTTTGACTACTGGGGAAATTACCGTAGTTGGGGTTTGGGTCTCGGTTTCAGCCATGCTGTCCTCAGAAGCAGAGGCCCTCCTTCCCCTGCTCCTCTGATGGTGCTGGACAGAGGCTTGATAGGCATAGGCCAAGTTAACCCCATATATATGTTAATAAATAATGAATAAAGTTATTTTATTTATTTATATATATTTTATTTATTTATATATATTATAAAGTTAACCCCATCCCATCCAGACCCTTTACAATCCCTGACTGGACAAAGCTGAACAGGAAAAGTATCATGATATTGAAATTATCATAGGTATTGTAGGCTAGGTTCTGCTCTCTCACTAGGCTGGATTCTGCTCTGTCGCTGACTTTATTCAGATGGAAAACACTTTTACAAATTGTGACCATAATATTTGAACTTGATCTTAATTTCCTTACATAGGAAAAATTTCTAGGATGAGATTTAGATGGACTCCTTAGGCACGTCAAACTAAAGCTTTGGAATGTGCAAAAAAAAAGTATTTTAAAGGATGATAAACGTGCCTAGACTTCCTAAAGAGACACAGAGTGAAACGGGTAATTTTGAAGGTCACCTCTCAGCCCTCCCCCTGTGCTTGGTAAGGACTCATTTGAGGTAGCCAACAAGAACTCCTATGTTCTGCGGAGAAGGACTGTCTATCAGCTACTTGTTCAATGTGGAGTTTTCGGTGGATTGCCATTCTGTCAATCGCACACACTTAGAACAAAGAAAAATTGCTGTTAAAAAACTAGCATAATAATATGCATGCCAAGACAAAGCCTTTAAGCCTAAATTTTATAAATATAATTTATAACCAGTATGAAACTATTGCCACAGAGAACAAGATTCTAGTTCTGGACAGACTACACATGGGGGATTGGTACAGATTTATAGAGCTCACTGAAGATTCAGTAGTTTGCTTGCTGTTTTGAAGATTTGGAGTCCAATAATCCATATTCCTAGACTGTATCTTCCAGTTTTTATGGACTATGCCCCATGCAAAATAAATGTTATGAGAATGAAAACAACTGTTATATCGCATGTATGAAAGATGTTCTAATTAAGCACTGCAAGAAATACTTGAAACAGAGAGAAAATAACATAACAATTAAAAGCACCACACAGTGCATTATTTTATTTAAAAGTATGCACTGAATATAGCTGTCTTTGAACCAAGTGATTGTGGCAGCTCCTGGGAAGGTGCAGGCAAATTCTTACAGGTAATCTTAAGGGGGCAGATGTTTCCTCCTCTAAATTATGGAGCTATTTTATCTATGTGAAATCATATCAAAGAGTTGTTGTCCTGGTTTCGGCTGGGATAGAGTTAATTTTCTTCCTAGTAGCTGGTATAGTGCTGTGTTTTGGATTTTACTATGAGAATAATATTGATAACACACTGATGTTTTGGCTGTTGCTAAGCGGTGTTTACACTGGTCAGGGACTTCTCAGCTTCCCATGCTCTGCCAGGTGCACTAGAAGCTGGGAAGGGGCACAGCCAGGATAGTTGATCCAAACTGGCCAAAGGGCTATTCCCTACCATATGATGTCATGCCCAGTATATAAACTGGGGGGAGCTGGCCGGGGGGTAGCGATCACTGCTCGGGGACTGGCTGGGCATCGGTCGGCGGGTGGTGAGCAGTTGTATCAGTGGTTTTTTTTTCCCCCTGGGTTTCGTTCCTCTCTCGCTCTCTTGTTGTTTTCCTTCTCATTACAATTTATTATTATTATTATTATTGTTCCAATTATTAAACTGTTCTTATCTCAACCCACGAGTTTTCTTACTTTTGCTCTTCCAATTCTCTCCCCTATCCCACCGGGAGGGGGGAGGGTGAGCGAGAGGCTGTGTGGTACTTAATTGCCTACTGGGGCTAAACCACAACAGTCCTTTTTGGTGCCCAACGTGGGGCTCGAAGGGTTTGAGATAATAACAGATTAACCAGAGCGTATTAAGGAATTTAGATCTATTAGTAGTTGCGGGCCACAATATTGATTCATCTGTTCTCGATATTGGTTTACCTCATCTGCACCATGCTCACTTTTTTGCTGTACATGTTAAAGATCGGTGTTGGTTTTTGCAGTTTGCTGTGTTCTGCAGTGATTAGTGATATTTTGCCTGTGAGATTTGTTATTAAAACAGTGACCTTGGGTTTATTTTGGTATCTAAGTGCTGTACTGAAACCGTTACTGTATGTCGGGTACCACCTTATGGAGACAATTAGCAATTATACTTCTTCCTCTGAGAGGTTTTTTATGGAGGAAATGCAGAATGGCACCTTCGCTACTTTCTTCTACAATGTTTCCTCCTTCGTTACAATAACTTTTCAGTATCTTGAACATCCTTGGGTAGTTAAGATACATCTATTGGTATTGCTTGGGAATACAGTTTTGGTTTTATCTAAGATTAGTAAGCAATTTAAGAATATCATCCAGAGATCTGCCCCAAGGCCGGATAGTTATGAGTGGCAGGGTATGTGAGATAGCATGGGCAAATGCCTAGGACGGTGGGCACCTCCAGTGTTTTGGAACTTCACCCCTGAACAAGTGCAGGATCCTGAAAAATTAGTAGAATATTTGGAAAAAGTATGCTGTCACCCTGGCAATTCCAGAGACACACAAATCACTGCAACGTGCTGGGGCCTGGCCCATGCCTACGGAGCCCTGTTCAACACTATTCAGAACCCTCAAGGATCTGGTGACAAAATGACAAACACTGTGGCTACTCGAGCCCCCTCTGTGAAAGGCACTGTGGCAACTCTGGCCCCCCCCGTGAAAGGCACTGTGACTACTCCAGCTCCCACTGCAACAAGCACTGTGGCTATTCCAGCCCCCCCGTGAAAGGCACTGTGGCTACTCTGGCCCCCCCGTGAAAGGCACTGTGACTACTCCAGCTCCCACTGCAACAGGCACTGCGGCTATTCCAGCCCCCTCTGCGACAGGCACTGTGATCACTCCAGCCCCCCTGCGACAGATAATGCAGTTTAACCAGGGAACCAACCCGTGTCAGTATAGGTCACCCCTATACAGAAGAAGAAATCCTAGAAGCAAAAGTCAGCTCGTTTAGAAAGGGAAGATGAAAGAGCAGGGCCATCACAAGGAGAGGAAGAGGACGAACTTGTGGATGAGACAGAAACTACCTGATCCCTATCCCTGAGTGAGCTGCGAGATATGCGAAAAGATTTCAGCCATCGTCCAGGTGAGCACGTTGTCACCTGGCTGCTCCGATGCTGGGATAGCGGGGCCAGTAGCCTGGAATTAGAGGGTAAGGAAACCAAACAGCTGGGATCCCTTTCTAGGGAAGGGGGCATTGACAAAGCAATTGGAAAAGGGGCACAAGTCCTCAGCCTCTGGAGGCGACTCATGTCAGCTATGAAGGAAAGATATCCCTTCAAGGAAGATGTTATATATCGCCCAGGCAAATGGACCACCATGGAGAAAGGTATCCAGTACCTGAGGGAATTAGCTGTGCTGCAGGTGGTTTATGGTGACCTGGATGACGAGCAGTTATCCAAAGATCCAGATGAAGTCAAGTGCACACGACCCATGTGGCGGAAGTTGGTACGGAACGCACCAGCGTCGTATGCCATTTCATTGGCAATACTGAACTGGAAAGACGGAGAGGGTCCAACAGTGGATGAAGCGGCTAGCCAGCTCCAGGAATACAAAGAAAGTATCTCTTCCTCCCTTGTCTCAGCTGTGGAGAAACTGTCCCGGGAGTTCCAATGATTCAAAGAAGATATGTCCTACTTTCCACCTGTACGGACCAGTATCTCAGCTATTAGGAATCAGCGTTCCTCTGCTCAAGACAGAGACCATATAGAGGTTACACACCACGGGGCATCCTATGGTTTTACTTGCATGACCACGGAGAGGACATGAGGAAGTGGGATGGAAAACCTACCTTGATCCTAGAGGCGTGGGTACGTGAGTTGCAAGGAAAAACAATCACCAAAGGGGTTCTTCCAGGAGAATCGCTGCTCCGGTTTCCAGTGGACAGTTCCCCAGAGTCCCCAGACTCCTGATTTTAATGAAGGAACTCCTGACTTGTATATACAAGAAATGGGTAATGGATAGTATGACCAGGACTAGAGGGGCCCTGCCTCCAGCCAGGTGGAGGAAAGGGACAACCGGGTTTACTGGACTGTGTGGATTCGATGGCCTGGCACATCAGACCCACAGGAGTATAAAGCTCTAGTAGACACCGGTGCACAGTGTCCCCTAATGCCATCAAGCTATACAGGGGCAGAACCCATCTGTATTTCTGGAGTGACAGGGGGATCCCAACAGCTAACTGTATTGGAGGCTGAAGTGAGCCTAACTGGGAATGAGTGGCAAAAGCAGCCCCCATTGTGACTGGCCCAGAGGCTCCGTGCATCCTTGGCATAGACTACCTCAGGAGAGGGTATTTCAAGGACCCAAAAGGGTACCGGTGGGCTTTTGGTATAGCTGCCTTGGAGAAGGAGGAAATTAAACAGCTGTCTACCTTGCCTGGTCTCTCAGAGGACCCTTCTGTTGTGGGGTTGCTGAGGGTCAAAGAACAACAGGTGCCAATTGCTACCACAACAGTGCACTGGAGGCAATATCGTACCAACCGAGACTCCCTGATTCCCATCCATAAGCTGATTCGTCGACTGGAGAGCCAAGGAGTGATCAGTAAGACTCGTTCACCTTTTAACAGTCCTATATGGCCAGTGCAAAAGTCTAATGGAGAGTGGAGACTAACAGTAGACTATCGTGGCCTGAATGAAGTCACGCCACCGCTGAGTGCTGCTGTGCTGGACATGCTGGAACTTCAACACGAACTGGAGTCAAAAGCAGCCAAATGGTATGCTACAATTGATATCGCTAATGCGTTTTTCTCAATCCCTTTGGCAGCAGAGTGCAGGCCACAGTTTGCTTTCACTTGGAGGGGTGTTCAGTACACCTGGAATCAACTGCCCCAGGGGTGGAAACACAGCCCCACCATTTGCCATGGACTGATCCAGACGGCACTGGAACAGGGTGAAGCTCCAGAACATCTGCAATACATTGATGACATCATCGTGTGGGGCAATACAGCAGAAGATGTTTTTGAGAAAGGGAAGAAAATAGTCCAAATCCTCCTGAAAGCCCATTTTGCCATAAAACAAAGTAAGGTCAAGGGACCTGCACAGGAGATCCAGTTTTTAGGAATAACATGGCAAGATGGACGTCGTCAGATCCCAATGGATGTGATTAACAAAATAACAGCCATGTCTCCACCAACTAGCAAAAAGGAAACACAAGCTTTCTTAGGCGTTGTGGGTTTTTGGAGAATGCATATTCCAAATTACAGTCTGACTGTAAGCCCTCTCTATCAAGTGACCCGAAGAAGAATGATTTCCAATGGGGCCCTGAGCAACGACAAGCCTTTGAACAAATTAAACGGGGGATAGTTCATGCAGTAGCCCTTGGGCCAGTCCGGGCAGGGCAAGATGTAAAGAATGTGCTCTACACTGCAGCCAGGGAGAATGGCCCTACCTGGAGCCTCTGGCAGAAAGCACCAGGGGAGACTCAAGGTCGACCCCTAGGGTTTTGGAGTCGGGGATACAGAGGATCCGAGGCCTGCTATACTCCAACTGGAAAAGAGATATTGGCAGCATATGAAGGGGTTTGAGCTGCTTCGGCAGTGCTTGGTACTGAAGCACAGCTCCTCCTGGCACCCCGGCTGCTGGTGCTGGGCTGGATGTTCAAAGGGAGGGTCCCCTCTACACATCATGCAACTGATGCTACGTGGAATAAGTGGGTTGCACTGATCACACAACGGCCTTGGATGGGAAACCCCAATCGCCCAGGGATCTTGGAAGTAATTATGGACTGGCCAGAAGGCAAAGATTTTGGAATATCACCAGAGGAGGAGGTGACGCGTGCTGAGGAGGCCCCACTGTACAATCAACTACCAGGAAATGAGAAGCAATATGCCCTGTTCACTGATGGGTCCTGTCGTATTGTAGGAAAGCATCGGAGATGGAAAGCTGCTGTATGGAGTCCTATATGACAAGTGGTAGAAATTGCTGAAGGAGATGGTGAATCGAGACAATTTGCAGAAGTAAAAGCCATCCAGCTGGCTTTAGACATTGCTGAATGAGAAAAGTGGCCAGTGCTCTATCTCTATACTGACTCATGGATGGTGGCAAATGCCCTGTGGGCCCTGGGTTACAGCAATGGAAGCAGAACAATTGGCAGCAGAGAGGCAAACCCATCTGGGCTGCAGCATTGTGGCAAAATATTGCTGCCCGGGTAGAGAACCTGGTTGTACAAGTACGTTCATGTAGATGCTCACGTACGCAAGAGTCAGGCCACTGAGGAACATCAAAACAACCAGCAGGTGGATCAGGCTGCTAAGATTGAAGTGGCTCAGGTGGATCTGGACTGGCAACATAAGGGTGAATTATTTATAGCTTGTTGGGCCCATGACCCCTCAGGCCATCAAGGAAGAGATGCAACATATAGATGGGCTCGTGATCGAGGGGTGGACTTAACATGGACGCTATTGCACAGGTTATCCATGAATGTGAAACATGCGCTGCAATTAAACAAGCCAAGTGGTTAAAGCCTCTGTGGTATGGAGGGTGATGGCTGAAATATAAATATGGGGAGGCCTGGCAGATCGATTCTATCACACTCCCACAAACCCGCCAAGGCAAGCGCTATGTGCTTACAATGGTGGAAGCAACCACCGGATGGCTGGAAACATCCCATGGCCCATGGCACCGCCCGGAACACTATCCCGGGCCTTGAAAAGCAAGTCCTATGGCGACATGGAACCCCAGAAATAATGGAGTCAGACAAGGGGACTCATTTTTGAAACAACCTCATAGACACCTGGGCCAAAGAGCATGGCATTGAGTGGGTATATCACATCCCCTATCATGCACCAGCCTCCGGGAAAATTGAATGATACAATGGACTGTTAAAGACTACACTGAGAGCAATGGGTGGTGGGACATTCAAACATTGGGATACACATTTAGCAAAGGCCACCTGGTTAGTCAACACTAGGGGATCTGTCAATCGAGCTGGCCCTGCCCAATCAAAACTTTTATGTACTGTAGAAGGGGATAAAATCCCTGTAGTGCACATAAAAAACATGCTGGGGAAGACAGTCTGGGTTACTCCTGCCTCGGGCAAAGGCAAGCCTATTAATGGGATTGCTTTTGCTCAAGGACCTGGGTGCACTTGGCAGGTGATGTGAAAGGATGGGGAAGTCCGCTGTGTACCTCAAGGGGATTTGATTTTGGGTGAAAATAGCCAATGAACTAAATGGTATGATGTTAATTGCTATACAATACTCTATGTCATCACTTTTATGTTTACGATACACCATATCAACAGTATTTCAGTAAGAATAATGAAGAATGAGCTTTGATGAAACCAAGCAAAGTGCAGTGGTGATGGAACCAAAACTGGCTTCAGCATGCAACAATCCAACACCACACACCATCTCTCCTGCCCTGAAGGACTGTTATGACAGATGGAGCCCAAAGTCATGGACTAAATGAACTCAATGGACATTTTAGAGGGATGGCCCATAGACCAAGGGAATTATATCTGTGTATATATATATCAAAAGACAGGGAAAGTGGTGGTGATTAATTGGAATGTATTGGAAAGGGTAGAACCTGGGCATGACGTAGATGGTATAGAATAAGGGGTGGATACTGTCCTGGTTTCGGCTGGGATAGAGTTAATTTTCTTCCTAGTAGCTGGTATAGTTCTGTGTTTTGGATTTAGTATGAGAATAATGTGATAACACGCTGATGTTTTGGCTGTTTCTAAGCGGTGTTTGCACTAGTGAAGGACTTTTCAGCTTCCCATGCTCTGCCAGGTACATAAGAAGCTGGGAGGGGGCACAGCCAGGATAGTTGATCCAAACTGGCCAAAGGGCTATTCCCTACCATATGACGTCATTCTCAGTATATAAACTGGGGGAGTTGGCCGGGGGCAGCGATCACTGCTCGGGGACTGGCTGGGCGTCGGTCGGCGGGTGGTGAGCGGTTGTATCAGTGTGGTTTTTTTCTTGGGTTTTGTTCCTCTCTCGCTCTCTTGTTGTTTTCCTTCTCATTACAATTTATTATTATTATTATTATTTTGTTCCAATTATTAAACTGTCTTTATCTCAACCCATGAGTTTTCTTACTTTTGCTCTTCCGATTCTCTCCCCCGTCCCACCGGGGGGGAGGGTGAACAAGCGGCTGTGTGGTACTTAATTGCCAACTGGGATAAACCACAACAGTTGTAAACCAATTTTGTTAGGAGGTGCTCTGTAACAAGGAGATGAGGGCGTGATTGTATTCTTTAAGATTAGCTTGAGAGATATCCTCCTCTCAGAAAGAAAATAAGTTTTTTTTTTCTAGTTTCTTGGAGGAAGATGATAATGGTGGTATTCGATCATGGTCAATCAGTTTACCACTACTGAAAATCGTTCTTGTTTAGAAAGAAATTTAATGATGTTGTATTTGGTTAATTCCATATTTCCACAGGATGTTGGAAATTAAACAAATGGTTAATGTAGGAATTCCACAGAACTGAAGGTACTTAGTATCATGAAAGATAAAGCTCAAGCAGCCAAATTCTTCCTTCCTTTTGTATCCTAAAAATGCTGAATGCAAAGAAAATGTTTTTATTGTGTGAAATTATATGTCTGTCAACATGGACCCAGTTGTGTTCCCGTTGCAGTCAGTGGGAGTTTACCATTCCCTTTTGAGTGGGCTACATTAAACCCTCTATCACCGAGTTTTGAATAGAAACCAAGGACCTGATTCTGAAACTTTCCCTCTGGTTAGCAGGTCCACTGAAGTCAGTGTTATAAAGCTGGATGAATCAACCTCAAATTTCCATAACATCAAAATATACTTGGTGCAGTAGAAGAAAAACCTGAAATTAATAATAGGATACAGTCTCTTTGTTTTAAGATCCAAGGAAAGCAGAAGCCCTTGAAATTGAAGGTTAGCTGTCCATATTGAAGCTTATATGTGCAATTTAAAAATATATTTTATAATATCACTTTATCAAGATCCATATAGATAGGTATATAGCAGATATCTCACTCATCATAAATATAATAGTGCTTCTTACCTGTTACCTATGGCTACTATATTTGCTTAAACAGATATCAACAAATATCTCAGTGTATTACTAAATCAAAAGATTTTTGGAGGCAGTTTAGACATTGGCTTTTCATTTTCTTAAATAATTGTAAATCCATTATTATTTCGTAAGCAAGAACATACATTTGATTTAAGGTTGAATTATATTGGTAAATTAAATCTTACTATCAGATGGCTGGAACAATTTTAAAGAGGAAAAAAAAATCTCTGTATATAGGTTTTGCTTTGCACTGTGCTGTATTCTATATTAGTAGAACAAAGGCTATATGCATAATGAGGCCATGCAAATGAAGTGAAATCAGCAAAAGTATAGTGGAGGAGGGGGTAAAATATGGCCATCAGTATAATGACCAAGGAGTAGAGAATTTAAATGTTTGATGCTTGCACATTCAAGTTCATTTTTCTGTCATCTTTTTGAATGGGTAGACTGAGACTCTTGAAAGACCAGAATGAGAAGATCTCTGTTTTGGACCAAAAGGTTTAATAACATTCTTTAACAGACTGTCCAGATATACCTTTCTAGCCTACAGCAGTTTACCTTTATTTTTAAAATAAAGAAGCATGGTAATAATTAGTGGGAATAATGGAGGAGAGGGAGAACCCCCATTTTCTGTGTTTTCAATGAGTGGGCTTTTTCCCCTGCTGCACTGTCTGGATGCCAGCTCCCCCTGTCTCAGCCATGATGGAAGCTTAGAGTACAATAGAAGCACAGCAACAATATGAATTACAAATACATGTATATCTTACTGCATGGCCTCCCCCCCTGAAATGAATGTAGCCTAAAAATATCCTCCACTCTAAATTGCTTTACTACTGAGGCAGTCTTGCAAAAACACTACACTTACTTACAAAATAAAAATCCAAACCCCAGACAGAATAATCTTGATGTGAATTGTTTTGCTTCTGTTTGCAAATTCACTATATTTTTGAAAGATATTAGTCTCATTTAATAATATAAAGTGCATGCCTATGTTAAGAAAAATAGTATTTTACTTATAGTGAATTTATGAGGAATATCTTTTTACTTCAAATAAAAAAGGGAAAAAATGTATGAACTATACATGATTAATATATATAGTGCTATTTTTTATTGTTGTAGCCTGATAAAACTAAATAATATCAGCTCTTGGAAAAGAATTAATGTCAAGTATTTGTTCACAAGTGAACCTCTTGAGGAAAAAAAAGAAAAAATACACTGAAATAATAAATGGAATGCATATTGAAATTATTTTTTTATTTTAGAGCCTGATTCAGTAAATTCACTTACAAGAAACTACTCATATGAGTAACCTCTTTGATATTAAGAGGGTTTACTCAAGTAAGGATAGTTACTTGTGTGCCAGAAGTTGCAGAATCAAGCCCTTGTCAGTAAATATTTAGAAAATAAATCATTGCTGAAATATGCTATATCTTTCCATTTACAAGATTAAAACGTCTATTTGGAAATTGCAAAATGTGCTACAGAAATGCTTTCTTAAAAAAGTGAAAATTAGCTAAGTATGAATGACTTCCTTTGAATTAGTTAAATCCATTATTTAGTGGCTACCAAAAGAAAAACTAAAATGAATAACTTTCTTTAGCATTTTAACTCTTTCTGTAAAATCTTAACACTGCCAATGTCAGAGTATGGGGCTTAATCAGCATGATTGACAAGGATTTATGAACTTTTTCATTCCAAATGCATTTATATACACACAAGCATGTATGTGTACGTAAATTCTTTTTATTACAGCCATTTTACACAAACAGAACCTTAAGTAGTTGAAGTAATAAAAACCCCAATCAAAATACTCTTCATATATCCATAAGTCCATAAACCTTTTAAAATTGTCTCTTTTAAAAAACCCAACTAAATTATGGAAATTCAGACTGCATTATTTGAATATTTGCCAGTTATATCTTGATTCTTATTTGAAAAGCCCACAAGAAGATAGGCATGCCAGCAATATAAACCATAGAAACAGGAAAAAAGTAGAACGCAAGGACTTGTAAATAAATCCATGGATATCAAGAAGCAGAAATGCTAAGATGATTATGCATTTTGCCAGTACACTTCTATGCTTGTAAACCATAAGGCGAGATATTGGTGAGATGCAGTATTGCCAGCTCTGCAGAGAAGGGGTGGGGGGGGAGAGAGAGTGTGTTTGTGTGTGCCCGTGTGAGTGTGTATGCATGTGTGTGTGTGAAAGAGCAAAGGAGGGAGGGAGGAGGAAGGGAGAGGTGCAAGGGGGAGAGGAAGAGAGGTGGGGACAGGCAGACACAATAAAACATAATAACATTTCTGCATGTCTAATAGCTTAAGTATGCTATGTCTCTCTGTATCCTATTGCTGTCTATACTGCAAGTAGAGTCAAAGAACTGGTTAATATTTCATCAATAGTTCATATTTGATTCAAGTACTTTTTACAAAAAAAGAGGAAAAAAGATTTGTAGCTTTCAAGTAAAGGGAAAAATTAAATGTTTAACAATATTTTCAAGATACAACAGTGTTTGCATAACTCATGCTTAACGTGGTAAGTGCCAATCATAAAACGGTAACATTATTTATATTTTAGTTATGTAGTGCACCTTATTATTGGCAAATTAATATTAATAGTTCCAACTTATCTTTTAATAATAGCATATTTAAAAATATTACAATTTTAAAGATGCAAAATAAAGCCGAGCCCATAACTAGCAATGTCCTTTATTGATGTTAATTGGCTTTATGGTTGTTATTTTATGGAAATACATTATTTTTTTTAAAATTTGACAAATACTGCAGCTTTAACAAAGAATGACTGAATTGTCTTAACAAAGAAGATGAAGGCTGTGTGTTGCTTACAATAGAATAACCACCTTTCAGATCTCTTAAATCCACAATATGTGTAGTGCAGGTCCTGAGTGGCTTTTGTTTTCAATGTGTTTTGTAAGCTTTTAGGGTTTTTAATGCATCAAATATGTCATGTTAATTTACAGGGCACTATTACTGATATGTTTCCTTGGTTTGTGGTTTTCTGTGAAAGGCAGGCAGCTGAGACCAAGTCTTCAGATGGAGGGGGAGGGGCAGGAGGAGAACATATACACATATAGTGTGCCAGTGTCTGTAAATTGGCATATGACAGCAGGCCAGGAGAAACCTCCATTATCCATTTGCATGCTGAAGAATATCCAGGATTAAACCAAACTGATTTTCATACAGGATTTAGACCTGACATTTATTATTCGGTTCACAGACATCTTGAAGGAAAGTTTATTTTCCATTCATAGATGAAAAATCTTCTAAGATAAATAAAGGCTGGCTTAGCATTAACAGTAAATAAATATCTTTCCTGTATTTCTTATGAATTTATCTTATATGATTACTAAACAGATGTTTGCCACCAAATTATTATATTTTACTCCTCAACAATTCAAAAGAAAAATATCTATCACACTTACTATGTGGCATTTGTAAAATGTGTCTATTTAATTCCAGAAGTTTGCTTTCCATAAATAAAATTATAGATAATATTTTTTAAAATGAATTAAAATAATCCTTTGAAAAAAGCTATAAATAAATACATAAGACAGATTTTTATACCTTTCTATCTTTATGTAGACAGATGTATTTTTCTACCTACTGTATGCATCAAGTAGTATTTTTCAAGCAGTATGAAAAATATGAGCAACTGTTACATGTGAGTTTGCATGTAGTGAATTTATAACATAGCACTAGTTCATTTTCATCATTTAATAGGTTCACGAAATATTTTGGTGATGCCTAGCATTCAAGTCTTGATAGCTGGTACCGATAAAAACTCGTGATCTAATATAATAAAATTTTAAATAAACCAAACCTTCTCTTTTAATGAGAGCTAGTACAATGCTTTGACTTGTCACTAATTTAAAGGAATATATTACAAATTTTCAAGGTGCTGCTCTCCAGATAGCTCTTCCAATAATTTTGACAGGATGTAGGTACCTTCTGTGAACTGCTTAGTGTCTTGCAGGATCAGGGCCTTAGTAAGCATATCCACTTAAACATTACTTCAAAATCTCTAGTCTTTGCTGAACAGCTTTTAAAACTTAGCTTAGTCTGAAAACTGAAAACAGAGAACAAATGCAGACTCAGTTTAATGGCTGATTCTTCAAGAATTAGGATATACTATCATTAAAAAATGTACTGAAAATATATAAGAACAAATCCCTAGCTGATGTAAATTTTCCTAGTATATTTCATTCAGATGGGTTGTGACAATTTACATGTGCCCGAGAACTGTGTCCTAATGTTTGTTTTGGTCTGATGTCTGTAAGGCACTGAGCATCTTCAAGGGGACAGCTCTCAGTTCACTAGTGCAAAACCACAATGAGAGTTTGTGTTCAGTGGTGTTCAGGTTTGGACCCTTTATGAACACAGAGCAGAACAGGATATATGTTAGACACTCCTTCTATGACTTCTGAATAAAAAATACATATTCAAAGTAAACAGATACAATTCCTACATTTATGTATTTGGATACCCATGTTTTCTGAAAAAAAACCCCACATGTAAAGACATTCATTTGGTCTTCATGGATGTTCTGATAGATTATAAATTTTATAATTTAAAATATAATACTTGGGAGCCATATTGTTTTGTTCAGGTGTGATGCACATGCATCCACACACACATTCACACAAGTGCATACCCATTCATTTGGGTATGTATAATATTTTTTATTCCTTCATATGCAATAACACAGTTTTAAGTTATTTTTGTAGTGTGTCGCAGTCAAGTTTATACTGTATGTACATACAGTCACTTGAAACAAATAAATGTAAAATTCTAGATTTAACACTCCTATGTTATATAAAGCAAAGGTTTCCCGCTTATTCAATTGTTTCATTACTTTCTGGCTAATTTCCCCAATTAAATTTGAGATCTCATATAATAACAAAAGACAGGACCTTCAGTGAGCTTCTCTTCCATT